>NC_071990.2:171166666-171883333 GCF_028885655.2 Pongo abelii
TGAAAGGTGAAAACAACTTCAATTCTTACTACCAAATTGTGCTGGGGAATGACACAGATGATCTCTCAGCAGCACGCACACCCTGTTAGAAGGGGGTATGGCTTTTACTTCCCGCTTATTCCCGGCAAATCCTGTGGCTTCCGCTAAGCAAGGATGTCCTCTGAGCACCCTGCCCCTCCCGATTCCCGTCCACCACCCCAGCCTCCACTGTCGCCTGCCCTCCACCTGGCACCTCCGTTATGTACTCGTTCCCTGGGTTCAGTCTCGGGTGGCCTCGGTTTTCTCCACGTCTTCTCCCTGGACAGTGGCGACGTTTGCAGAACCCCAGCTGCTCTAACACCAGGCCCAGTTCCTCCATCCCAAGCGTCTCTACCCAACTGTGGGATCTGTCCGCACCTCCAGATGGGGAGGCCCACGTCTCCGTGTCACCTGAGGGCGGGTGTGTTTAGAAGCATGCTTTTGCATCTCCACCACTGGAGACCGAGGGACATGGGGTGTCTACGTTTTGTGAATAACTCAAACATGGGCCTCACCTTTTGGTTTTATGGATATGAACCACGTCCCTGCAGTCATCAGAGTGGAGTGATGGTAGCGGCTGGCCCTAGGCTGAGTGTTTGACCGGGAATACCCACACACTTCTGTCAACTAACCCGTGAGGTTGGCATGTTCAGTACCTGGGGAGAAAGTGGGGTAACAATGATATGACTAAAGCCCACAGCCTGGGGCCTGGCACCTGGCAAGTGCCCTCTGGGTGTTGGTGGAGTTCTCATTTGCATGACTTTAATCATCACAGACGTTCCCTAAGGCCACACAGCTGGTAGGGGCTCTGGCCCTGTCTCATCTCACTCCAGAGCCCCAGGTGAGTGCAAGGCAGAACCTCTATATTTCTGTCTCAGATTCTTCTCATTGCTTTGTTTTTCTCAAAACCTTTCATTTTATCAATGATGAATACTAAAAATAGATTATTTTCTTTTTGTTGAAACTATGTGTACTGATTTTTTGTCTTTGGAGTTGTCAGAAAACACCTGTGGTCAAATCCAGGCCCTTCCAGTTACCAGCAATGTGACCCTCTGCACGCTAATCACCTCCTTGATGACGCAGTTTCCCCATCTGTAAAGGAGAAGCAATGGAAGTACTGGGCAGTTTAAATAACATAAATGTTGCAGAACACTTGGTACATGGCCAGACATGCAGTAGGTATTCCATAAAGGAAGCTATTTGTATTTTTTCTTTCAAATTCTATTCCATGGTGAACGTTTACTGTCTCAGATGTGATATGAGATTCCATTTTGAATAGCCTTCAGGGATGTGACACGAAATTATCTTCCTTTCTCCATCAGCTAAAAACTACTGTATAAATGTTTCAAGCTCTGCTCCCCCCTACTCTTATCAATGATAAACATGCCCCTAGGTTTCCCCTACATTCCCCTACAGCCGCGCCAGCCCCTCGCTCCACATCCTCCTCTCTCCACAGTCACCTTCCGCCTCTCCACCGTCACCTTCCGCCCCTCCGCCGCTCGGCTGCTCCTTCCGCTCCCGCTCGGCTGCTCCTTCCGCTCCCGCTCGGCTGCTCCTTCCGCTCCCGCGCCGCTGCTCCTTCCGCCCCTGCTCTGCTCTGCTGCTCGTGACGCCCTTGCCCTGCTGCTCCTTCCGCCCCTGCTCTGCTGTGCTGCTCCTCCCGTCCGTGCTCCACTGCTCCTCCCGCCGGTGCCCTGCTGCTCCTTCCGCCCCTGCACCGCTGCTCTTTCCGGCCCTGCCCAGATGCTCCTTCCGGCCCTGCCCGGATGCTCCTTCCACCCCCGCTCTGCTGCTCTGGGCTTTCCCCGCGGCTTTGCTACCCACACTCTCCCTGCTCGTCAGACCCACCAGGGTTGCAGAGAAAGACGGACAGCAGCAGATGGCTAGGAAACGAATACTCAACAATAGGGTGATTTCAGAACTAAATTCCAAGGAATTCAGCCTACAGAGCAAAAACTCACTCAAAAAACCAAAAAGATGGAGATCTGTCTACATCAACGCCTGTTCTGATGAAGTTATTGAATTTCAAAAAAAAAAAAAAAAAAAGAACATTTTAGGTACCAAGCCAGGTGCTTTAAAGGAAGACAGTCACCAGGCTGGCCCTGGATTGGTGAACAGTAGCTCTCATGCTCTCGAAATCATGTCTAAAATTTTGTGCCCACTGTGATTTTCTGCAAGCACAAAGACAGCAGCGGTCAGGCGGTTTCAGTGTTGGACGGCCCCAAGGAGTTGTCCTTTAAAATCTTTCTTGCTGGTGTGATCCAGCCACGAATGAGAACAACCTGAATGAAGAGGTCAGAAACAGGAAGTGCGTGAAAATAGATTGAACTACAGAAAAACAACTGAATCCATTTAAATATGGAACCAAGATAAAAAATGTTGATCATAGGAAATGTATTGGAAACGGGAACACAACCTGAGCTTAGGGAAGAGAGGGGATAAAAAAACGTCCACAGATGCTGATTTTCTCATTCAGAACTAGGGGCCCTAAGTGTGACCTAAACCTGAACCACTGGTTTTAAAAAGTTCCGTCTTCTTCACATTTTTGTTAATATTTTGACGAACTTTAGAGCTGTATTTTAGGAGCTCTTATTTTTTTGTAATTGAAAATGTGTCTGAACTCTGACAGTTCTCCTTTATTTATAGTCCAGGTCCCTGTTTTACTGGTCAAATTCATTTAAAATTAAATTCTGTACTTCATTATATTTTAGCGTTTATGATATAATCACATTTTTAAATGTGTTTTTCCTTCTTTTATTCTTTCCCGTTCATGGAGAGGTTTGTGATAATGCTTATTGAACATTGGCATTAGTGATTTCTGGGTGGTAAAATTGGGATAATTTAATTTTGCTTTCTTTGTGGTTTTGAGTTTTATCCCTAATTACAAAGTTATTAGTTTAAAATTTAAATATGAAAACTTTAAAAATAAATTTTCAAAATGAAGTCATCAGGATGTGGGGCCTGGTGGAGGCTGGGGTGACTGACACCCTCCAGTTGACGGTGGTGGGTGAGAATAAGGTGTGGGAAGATGGGCTTATTCCAAGGGGAGAGGGCGGTTTGGCGTTGGCTTGAGATGGATCTGCCTGTGGGCATCCTGTGCCTACAGCCACTCGCTATGCAGAGTGGAGGCTGAAGAGAGGAGCTCACTGCAAAGAGGCCAGTGGGGTACAAAGAAATACTAACTGCAGGGCACCGAGCCCTGCGCAGGAAAGAGCGGGTTGTCTGGGAGGCAGGAGGAACTCTGTCCCTGAAGTCACGGGAGGTGCCAGGCCTTGAGAGGAAGCAGCAGGAATCTCTGTGGGGCATCCCCGAGCTCCAGTGAAGCCTCAGCCGCGTGTGGGCAGAAGTTGGGGGAACATCTGGAAAGCATGACCAAGGGGACGCCTGCAGGAGCTGCCGGAAACAGCATGGCAGGGACAAGGTCCGAGGGAGGAGGCTGCAGGGTCCAGGAGAGGTTTCAGAAGCAGAAGAGGCTGGAGCTTGCCTATGCTCTGGGAGAGGGCAAACCCCAGGAGAAAGGAACATGCAGGAAAAAGGGGGTAACTGGGGTGTCCCGTTGGAGGGAAGAGGCTTTGGGGTCACTGCACTGGAGCAGGACAGGCCGGGCCTATGAGGGCCAAGAGGAGGGGGCTGGTGGGTTGGGGTCTGCAGAGGGGTGCAGCGGGCTCTCAGAACCCACTTTGGCTGCTCCACCATTCAACACAGGGACTGCCGAGAGTGGCGGGCTGTGTTTCAACAAGAACTGAGTCGGGTGCTGAAGGCTTAGAAGAGCCCCTCAATCAAATCGGAGAAGAAGGGAATTGAGATGAAACAGTTTTGAAGGCACACAGGAAATGTGCGGTACCTGTCAGGCAAATGAGTTAATAAATACACAAATGGGTTAATGCAAATGGGAGATAGAAGTAGGACTTCTTTTTAGTGGCTACTACAATACGGATTTTTAATTTCACTTTTCTGCGTCTAGTTATTTTTGCATATTTTAGTAACTGTGGCATTCTATTACATACAACAGATGGTTACAGGCATTGTCTTCATAGAGAGCAAAATAAAACTCTAAGACCAATACAACAATATATGTTTAACAAAGAGGAAAGAGCCTAAAGTCTAAATGCAAGACTTTGGGGCCCCTGTGGGCCAGTGGGAAAGAACAGGCCTCTTGTTTGTAGGTGTCCATGTGCTTCAGACACCATGTCTTGGTTTCTTGGTCAGCCCGTTTTCTACCAAGCTTGAGACCTCCGTTCTGGGCCTGAGGCTGAAGGACTGTTCGTTTATTTCATTTATTTATTGGCTCTTTCTCTTCCTTGTCACGCAGGAGGATGAGTAAAAACAGAATGAGATACTTCGGAGCAACCTCATGAGTTAAGAGCTTGTGAGCTTTCTCAGAGACACTGGCTCCATCTTAATTTAATTAATGCAGAAGTGAAGACTCGAACATTTGAGAATCTTTAAAAATCATATTTTAGCCAAAAGATTTATCTCACAGAAGATAATTTCCAACACAGCCAAAAGCAGGAAATATTTGCTAGTTTTATAATGTTTTGTGTGAATTTGATACTTGGCATATTTTCTGGTGTGTATTCGTCTCCAGGACATCTGTGCATGGCAGTTAGTCACGGAATTTAAGTTCAGTGTGGCATGCATCCTAGCGGGTGGGAAGCCAGAAAGTAAAATGTACAACCACCCCAAGAGAAATGCTTATAGCCAGCGAGCAAAGCATGAATTTTCATCATGTTCTAGGCAATTTCTAGGTGAATTTATCTTTAGATGGAGATTTCCTTTTTCTGATGTCTGTTCTTTCTTCAAAATTCACAGATTGCTCTTGATAAAGAGCGTTGAGTTACCCTATACAGAGATGGAAAGGGGCTTTATAAATATGATGGTAATACACAATAAATTAAATGCATCTCTAAAGGCAGAAATAAAATGCCTTGTCTCGTCTCATAAATATCATTGATACTGACACAATACAATGTCTGTAACAGTATATATCACACTCTCATTCATTCATTTATTCAACAAACATTTATTAATCACCTACTGTATATCAGACTCCTTGATAGATATGGAAAAATTATCCTCTTAAAGCAAACCAAGACAAAACAACTAGACCCATGTAATTTGGAAATTGGTTATTTGGGTAGATTTTTGGTTTCTAAACAAGAATTAAGTCCAAATGACCCTCCTTTACATTGTTGGTAAAGATTTAGTCAGGATCTCAAAATAGTAATTTTTCTGTAACTGATAGAAAATGTAGACATTGGGTTTCCACCTCACACATAGGAAGAAATTATAGGAAGTCTTTGTTTTTGGAGGAAGCCATCACTGCTTCGTAACACCCAGCAGTAATAAGACCTGGGTCACACCCTCAAGCTGTTGTGTCCATAGAGCTGAGTGCTCCCAAGCATGAGACATAGGCCAGCAAAAGCCATGTGGTCAACTCTAAATACCCGATGACACAGGTTCCTTTTGTTTTGGTTTTGGTTTTTCGTTCTTTTTGGGGGCCTCCCGTCCCAGGTAGATATTCTATGTCCTTCTGGTATACATTTTAATCTGACTTCCACTGAAGCAGGGACAGGACAAGTCACCTCTTCAACTTGAAGCACCTCCTGCTGAGAGGCCCTGGAGCACAGTGGGTGCCGAGGGCTGGTTCCCTGGGCAGAGAGGTTGGGGCTTATCTACGTCCGTTGCTGGCACTCGGTGGGGGAGCCTTGGGAAGGTTGTGGGTGAAAATGGATTTTCCTCTCCCCGGTGCTGATGCCAGGCCCAAACGTGGGCAACAACAAATAAACACACACTGCACAGGTCCTAATGCTTCAGTCCCCTGAAACGCCTGGGGTATGCCTTTGTCAACTGGATAAAAACAGCACATGCTCTCTGTTAGGGCTGTGTTAGTCTGTTTTCATGCTGCTGATAAAGACATACCTAGGACTAGGAAGAAAAAGATGTTTAATTGGACTTAACAGTTCCACATGGCCGGGGAAGTCTCATAATCATGGCAGGAGGTGAAAGGCACTTCTTACATGGGAGCGGCAAGAGAAAAACTAGTAAGGAGCGAAAGTAGAGACCCCTGATAAAACCATCAGATCTTCTGAGACTTATTAACTATAACAAGAACAGTATGGGGGAAATTGCCCCCATGATTCAAATTATCTCCCACCAGGTCCCTCCCACAACATGTGGAAATTATGGGAGTTCAATTCAAGATGAGATTTGGGTGTGGACACAGAGCCAAACCATACGATTCTTTCCCTGGCCCCTCCAGATCCCATGTCCTCACATTTCAAAACCAATCATGCCTTCCCAACAGTCAGTCCCCCACAGTCTTAACTCATTTCAGCATTAACCCAAAATCCACCATCCAAGGTCTCACATGAGACAAGGCAAGTCCCTTCCACTTATGAGTCTGTAAAATCCAAAGCAAGCTAGTTCCTTCCTAGATACAATTGGGGTAAAGGTATTGGGTAAACACAGCAGTTCCAAAGGGGAGAAATTGGCCAAAACAAAGGGGTTCAGGGCCCATGCAAGTCTGAAATCCAGTGGGACAGTCAAATTTTAAAGTTCCAAAATGATCTCCTTTGACTCCAGGTCTCACATACAGGTCACGCTGATGCAAGAGGGAGGTTCCCATGGTCTTGGGCAGCTCCGCCCCGTGGCTTTGCAGGGTACAGCCTCCCTCCAGCTGCTTTCATGGGCTGGCATTGAGTGACTGTGGCTTTTCCAGGCTCACGGTGCAAGCTGCCAATGGATCTGCCATTCTGGGGTCTAGAGGATGGTGGCCCTCTTCGCACTGCTCCACCAGGAAGTGCCCCAGTAAGGACTCTGTGTGGGGGCTCTGACCCCACATTTCCCTTCTGCAGTGCCCTGGCATAGGCTGTCCATGAGGGCCCTGCCCCTACAGCAACCTTTTGCCTGGGCTTCCAGGCATTTCCATACGTCTTCTGAAATCCAGGTGGAGGTTCCCAAACCTCAATTCTTGACTTCTGTGCACCTGCAGGCTCAGCACCATGTGGAAGCCGCCAAGGCTTGGGGCTTCTATCCTCTGAAGCCACAGCCCAAGCTGTCCATTGGCCCCTTTCAGCCATGGCTGGAGCAGCTGGGACACAGGGCATCAAGTCCCTAGGCTGCACACAGCTCAGGGCCCACAAAACCATTTTTTCCTCTTAGACCTCTGGGTCTGTGATGGAAGAGGCTGCCGCAAAGGTCTCTGACATGCCCTGGAGACATTTTCCCTATTGTCTTGGAGATTAACATTCAACTCCTGGTTATTTATACAAGTATCACAGCTGGCTTGAATTTCTCCTCAGAAAATGAGATTTTCTTTTCTATCACATTGTCAGGCTGCAAATTTTCTGAACTTTTATGCTCTGTTTCCCTTTTAAAACTGAATGCATTTACTACAGTAACCAAAACAGCATGATACTGGTACTAAAACAGATATATAGACTAATGGAACAGAATAGAGCCCTTGGAAATAATACCACACATCTACAACCATCTGATCTTTGACAAACTTGACAAAAACAAAAAATGGGGAAAGGATTCCTTATTTAATAAATGGTGCTGGGAAAACTGGCTAGCCATATGTAGAAAGCTGAAACTGGATTCCTTCCTTACACCTTACACAAAAATTAATTCAAGATGGATTAAAGACTTAAATGTTAGACCTAAAACCATAAAAACCCTAGAAGAAAACCTAGGCAATACCATTCAGGACACAGTCATGGGCAAGGACTTCATGACTAAAACACCAAAAGCAATCGCAACAAAAGCCAAAATTGACAAATGGGATCTAATTAAACTAAAGAGCTTCTGCACAGCAAAAGAAACTACTATCAGAGTGAACAGGGAACCTACAGAATGGGAGAAAACTTTTGCAATCTACGTATCTGACAAAGGGCTAATATCCAGAATCTACAAAGAACTTAAACAAATTTACAAGAAAAAAATCAAACAACCCCATCAAAAAGTGGGCAAAGGATATGAACAGACACTTCTCAAAAGAAGACATTTATGCAGCCAACAGACACATGAAAAAATGCTCATCATCACTGGCCATCAGAGAAATGCAAATCAAAACCACAATGAGATGCCATCTCACACCAGCTAGAATGGCGATCATTAAAAAGTCAGGAAACAACAGGTGCTGGAGAGGATGTGGAGAAATAGGAACGCTTTTACACTGTTGGTGGGACTGTAAACTAGTTCAACCACTCTGGAAGACAGTGTGGCAATTGCTCAAGGATCTAGAACTAGAAATACCATTTGACCCAGTCATCCCATTACTGGGCATATACCCAAAGGATTATAAATCATGCTGCTCTAAAGACACATGCATACGTATGTTTATTGTGGCACTATTCACAACAGTAAAGACTTGGAACCAACCCAAATGTCCATCAGTGATAGACTGGATTAAGAAAATGTGGCACATATACACCATGGAATACTATGCAGCCATAAAAAAGGATGAGTTCATGTCCTTTGTAGGGACATGGATGAAGCTAGAAACCATCATTCTGAGCAAACTATCACAAGGACAGAAAACTAAACACCACATGTTCTCACTCATAGGTGGGAATTGATCAATGAGAACACTTGGACACAGGGTGTGGAATATCACACACTGGGGCCTGTCGTGGAGTGGGGGGAGGGGGGAGGGATAGCATTAGGAGAAATACCTAATGTAAATGACGAGTTAATGGGTGCAGCACACCAACATGGCACATGTATACATATGTAACAAACCTGCATGTTGTGCACATGTACCCTAGAACTTAAAAGTATAATAAAAAAATTAAAAATAAAATAAAATAAAATGGTAGATTAAAAAAAACCTGAATGCCTTTAAAAGCACCCAAGTCACCTCTTGAATGCTTTGCTGCTTAGAAATTTCTTCTCCTAGATACCCTACATCAGCTCTCTCAAGTTCAAAGTTCCAGAAATCTCTCAGGCAGGAGAAAAATGCCACCAGCCTCTTTGCTAAAACATAACAAAGGTCACCTTTGCTCCAGTGCCCAACAAGTTCCTCATCTCCATCTGAGACCACCTCAGCCTGGATTTCACTGTCCATATCATCATTATCAGTATTTTTGTCAAAGCCATTCAACAAGTCTCCAGGAAGTTCCAAACTGTCCCGCATTTTTCTGTCTTCGTCTGAGCCCTCCAAACTCTTCCAACTTCTGCCTGTTACCCAGTTCCAAAGTCACTTCCACATTTTCGAGTATCTTTTCAGCAACACCCCACTCTGCTGGTTCCAATTTACTGTATTAGTCTGTTTTCATGCTGCTGATAAAAACATACCCAAGACTGGGAAGAAAAAGAGGTTTAATTGGACTTACAGTTCCACATGGCTGGGGAGCTTCAGAATCATGGTGAGAGGTGAAAGGCACTTCTTACGTGGCGGTGAAAAGAGAAAATGAGGAAGATGCAAATGTGGAAACCCTTGATAAAACCATCAGCTCTTGTGAGACTTATTCACTACCAGAAGAACAGTATGGGGGAAACCACCCCCATAATGGAATTATCTCCCACTGGGTCCCTCCTGCAACACTTGGGAATTATGGGAATACGATTTAAGATGAGATTTGGGTGGGGACACAGAGCCAAACCACATCAGGGCCAAAACTATTTTAAAAGCTGTTATTTGTTGTCAGTCTCACAAAGTGGCTTTGTAAAGTCTGTGGAAACAGTGAAAAGGAATTTTGAATTTTATTGAAAAAAGG
The DNA here is from genome assembly GCF_028885655.2 of Pongo abelii. Classification (NCBI taxonomy): domain Eukaryota; kingdom Metazoa; phylum Chordata; class Mammalia; order Primates; family Hominidae; genus Pongo; species Pongo abelii. The sequence continues at coordinate 171,176,407 of NC_071990.2, forward strand.
TTGGTAGTGATTTTTAACTTGTGCCTGCAAGATGGAAAGCCCCTCCCTAATAGCAGCAAATCAGGGGAGATAAAGCAGCATCGCTGCAGTCCCGAGTTCCCTCTGCCTATGCTGATGTTTAGGTCCCTCTCCCAGATCTAAGTGCCTTGATGCTGACAGACCTGTCATCTAAAACAGGAATTGGCTCTGCAGCGTTTAGACAAATTCCAAAGAGCAACTCCTTGCAGAGGATCTTTGAATTCTCTCTCTAGTCAATGGCCACATTGACTAGTGTTTCTCACTAGATTAACCTCCAGCTGACGAGTCCATAGGCTGGTGTCTTGTGTTCCGTGGCTTCAGTGAGATGTGGGATGGATCACGCTGAGGAAGAGCCCAGATGTGAAGGCAGCCTGCTTGTCATCCTGCACTGCCTCGCAAGTCCTGTGGGTCTGGGTGAATGCTGAGCCTCACCGGGCATCCCAGGTAGAAGGGTGCACCCTCTTTAATCACCTACTGTATTTGATGATAATACCTGATAAAATTAACAGAAACTACTGATGACATAAAATAATATATGTGAAAGTGATGAAAATTATTTCTACTGGCTAACAAATATTCCTGATATTGACCTTCCTGTCCGTGACACTCACCTCTAAGAACTTCCTCCTCCCAGCAACCCGATCCAAACCACAGAGGATGAAAACATGCCATTTGGGAAACGAGTGTTTTAAGGCGAGCTTATCTTTTTCACCTTTCCAGAGATGTGCCAAGATGATCACACAAGATGAGAAACAAGAGAACTCTTTTCCAAGGCTTCTAGTTATGAGGACATCTGAAAAGGCACTATTTATCTTATCTGTTATCCCATTAAAATAAAATTAATAAAGAATGCATATAATATGGATGAATAAACATTAACTTTCTACAAGAGAATTACATAATTGGCTTGAAAGGCTCCATCTTGGGACATGCTATTGATGACATTTTCTTTCATCTAAACCCAGCTCTGAATTTCTTCTGATGCTACACCTTTTATTTACTGCTACAAGGAGCAAAATGTTTTATCGTGCTACAATGAGCAAAATTTGGCATTTATGATCTTCTATATTGTCTTATTAACTCTTCCTATTAATTAATACCAGGCAAATTTAGGTTCTGGAAGATCTTTCTTCATCAGAGGCCAGTTGTTAAAAGTGGAGGGGGACTTTCAGACGGCATTCTGTCTTTCTCTTTATTCTACACCACATTTCTGGAGCACGTGCCTCAGGCAATAAAGTTTTCTCTATGCTTCATAAATATCTCCATATGTGTTAATTTATGCGTTAATTTTATGTGTCTATCTTGTGTATTAATTTTATTTTCTCAGGAAAGTTTCCCGGGATTCACAGGGAACTGACGAGGAAAAGTTTCACAGAGAATCAGAGAAAAGCTGAAGTATCCCATTGATCTCATTCGCCATCCTTGTATTTTTCAAGCTATAAACTGTAATTTCTTCTCAACAAATGCTGTCTAAGAGGCAAATGCTCCCTGGAAACAGGGTGGGATCCTGTGTAATTGTGGCCCAGATTTCTTCTGTGGAGACCAGACCTTAATATTGCTCTGAAGACATTACATAAGTGGTTTTCAAGCTTCCAGAATTAATAGTTCTGGGATATCATTCAACAGAAACAGCTTCTAACCAGGGATCAGGATACCCAGCTCATGCCAGCAGCTGGGGTTCTGTCAACACCATCCCCCCAACTCCTTCAGGGACATTTGAGACCAAAAAACCAACCCTCGCAGGCCATCCAGGCAGTTGCCTGACCAGTTAGGAGATTTTATCTTTCCTTGCTCCCTTTCCCAAATATAAGAGTTAAAATTCTACCAGGAACAGTCGACAATTCCTTTGTGAGGACCAAGCCCAGTCTACTTTTCTTCTACAGCACCCCATTTCCACAAATTCTCCTCTCTGTTGCCAAAACTAGCAACCTCATGATGCCTTAGGGTATCCCACAGCCAGCAGGCCCAGCTGGACGTGTCAATCACTGTGGCACCCACTGCGTTCCCACAGAGGTCAGAGACCCTCGGCCCCCCACCCCCCGCTATCACCCTTTATTCCCAAGCCTCTTACCAATGGGGCTGTACCGGACTGGCTGTCCGTGCTGAACGGTGGGGAGGGGCTTCTGTACTCGCAGAGACTCTCCCCACTCGTGGGGTCAGTACTGTTAATAATGCCAGAGAGAGGCCATAGGGAGCACGTGGGGTGAATGGGGACGTGGCCACCTGAGGCTGCCACATTCACCGCTATGTCCACCCCGTGGTCCGAGAGGGCCGGTCACTCCAGCGTGGCTTCTGCTCTCTCCAGGGTGGTGTCAGAGACTGTTTCAAAGCGCTGGAAACCTGAAATGAAAGAGGTGCACAGGGCTGGGCGCCGTGGCTCATGCCTATAATCCCAGCACTTTGGGAGGCCAAGGCGGGCGGATCACGAGGTCGGGAGATCGAGACCATCCTGGCTAACATGGTGAAACCCCATCTCTACTAAAAATACAAAAAATTAGCCAGGCGTGGTGGTCGGCGCCTGTAGTCCCAGCTACTCGGGAGGCTGAGGCAGGAGAATGGTGTGAACCCGGGAGGTGGAGCTTGCGGTGAGCCCAGATGGTGCTACTGCACTCCAGCCTGGATGACAGAGCGAGACTCCATCTCAAAGAAAAAAGAAAAAGAGGTGCACAGGGCTGACCACAGGGGCAGGCTGGAGACACGGCCCTTGCCACCGGGATCAGAAGGTCCCTCACTGTGTGCCGTGGTGATGCCCGGCCAAGCGAGGTGGCAGGGAGGCGGCCCCAGCACGCTGACTCCATTCCAAGGAGGCTGCTTCTGACCTGTGTCACCTGCTGTGACGTCAGAGCTGGGCCCCTACAGACCACAGCCTGCTTTGCCAGAAAAATTCACTCAAAATTAGGCTTTTTGGACTAAAACTTGTTTTGTTTCTTACTACAATTACTAAGAAAGCCCAGGATACTCACATAGAACTGAAGCTCAGCAATTTCTCCTCTGAGTACACGTTGACATCGCTGAAGCCAGGCACTGACCAAGCCTGAGTTCATGCAACACTGTCAGCACACAGCCTGGTCTCGGCCTCCTCGTGAGTTCTTTGCGAGACCACGCATCCAGGTACCTGTGTTCCTGCACGGAGGCCTCTAGGTTCGCAGGAGACCCGAAGCAACGGGCCTTAGGCTCACTCAGGAGCAGCTCCTATCTCCCCACTCAGCCACAGCCCTGCGGGAAACAGCAGAGATAGAGATGTGGTGGTAAAGCAGAAGTGTGAGAAGCTACAGTAGTTTCCCTCAGGGTTGGCAAATTTCGGGCCAGCCACCATGGCCATAGGCTTAACCCAAATTAATAAAGCTCAGTGTAAAGCATGCTTAAGATTATACACAAATAAAGTTAAACCCCAACTAAGCCATGAAAAGCTACCGCTAAAATAAAAACAAACTGTGAAAGTGGCTTTCGTGTGTTCTGAGCATGATAGCTAAGACCCAATCTGGGGTCAGCTACCCCTCTATGCCTCACCATGAGCTCAATAAAATGAGCAGTCACCGGCCCGCGTGCCGCCAACAGCAGCTGGGACTGAGGGCAGCACTTCTCTTCCTCGGAGGAGCCCACTGTGCCATCAACAAACCCCGAAGCCCCCACCGGCTGCTGCTGACCCAGCCACACGCCACCATCTTCAGCAAACCCTACGACAGCCGCAGAGTGAGCACCAGCATTTACACGAAAATGTCAGGTCCAGGGGTAGCTCTGAGGTGGAAAGAAATGGGCCACAGAACATTCCACCCACAACAACCTTTACGAAATTAAAGGCCAAAGGAGGATGTGGCAGAAGTTAAGAACAGACAGCGTAACTGAACAGGGCCATGACCACACACACGCTACCCACCAGCCGCCTCAACCACCGCCACAGACAGAAGCTCAGGTGCGGTGGGAGTGAGCCTGACGAGGTGGGCGTCCTGGAGAGCAGGTCCCGGGAAGCCCAGTGCAGCCTCTGCATGGCACCTGCTCACACCCGGGAGACTTCACGTCGACTCCACCACTCTGAACACAAACTAGTCCCAAATCAACAAAACTTAGCAATTATATGTATTTAGACCAAAACATGTATTCACAACAAAAGGTATAACAGATAGAAATTTATTTAGGCGCCACAGGACATGTACTGTAAGAGAAAGATGACAGAATAATTTAAAGTACAAAAAAAGCAAAGCTAATCCTTTATACCATTTGCATAATAAATTTGCTAGAATGATTTTATGAAGAGAAATTTAGCTAAAACCTCTGAAAGCAGACAAGTTACTCATGGACAGTTACAAGAACAAACTCTTCAATGTGGCAGAACATGAGCAGGACCAAGAACAGAGAAAAGCCATCCTGACCTGGTGATTGTGCTTATCCAGAAGAGAATCTCAGCTCAACTTTAAATTACCCGAAGAAGTATACATCTTAATGTAAGTTTAAATGTTGATCTAAAGAGGGACAGCTCCTTAGAAACAGGAAGCAACCTTTTATCCAGAGTAATTTATTAAATTTCTGGAGCTGTTTAAAAGCAGCCACCAAATAAGAGCGTGTTCAAGTTCAACACTCAGCAGACCTTAGTTTCAGCTCTCTCTCTAAACTCTCTACATTTTAATGGATTAATCTATTTATAAGTAGAAGAAATACTGTTAACACAGTAACAAAGAGCAAATTATCCTTGTATAAGCTTGTATTAGGTCACATATCCACTGATAGGTAACAACTGGATAAAACTAAACTAATTGAATGATTGTTTATTCACGTAATTGTGAACCCAACACAGCCATGCACTTAAAAAAGATTTAAAAAGTAAAAAGAGTCGAACAAATGTAAACCCTGCAAATGACCACAAAGCTGCGGGCAGGCTGTCCTCCTGTCCCCCCACTCCCCATCTCCCTGTCCCCCCGTCCCCCTGTCCCCCATCCCTGTCCCCAGTAGAAGGCCACCAGCCATGGACAGCATGTGGCTGGTGCCTCCTGCAGCTGCCCGACATCCACACAGAGGAGAGCTCTGGGGAGGGAAGAGCCTCCACCATCCAGAGCAGACAGCGTGGGACAAGGGGGTCTCTGGACACTCAGGGAGATGAAAGAGGCCTGCTGGTGAGGCTGCCTCCAGCAACAGTGAGTGAGGAGGTGCTGCCAGGGTGTCGGGGCTGCTGTGGGTGCTCCCTGAGTCACATGAGGTTTTGAAGGAAGGGTTTTGAGGAGGTGAGAAGACACTCAGAGCTTTGTTTTCAGAAGATCCCTCCAGCTGCCAGTAGAGAATGGAGGGAAGTAGGCCTGGGAGCGGGAAGCCCACTGTCTCTGGCCCAAGCTGCAGAGTGGCCATGGGGTTGGAGGGAAGGAAACTGAGTCCCGGTGTCCCAGGAGGCGTTGGAGACTGGCTGGATGGGAGGGGAGGGAGGGAGAATGCCAGAGGAAGACTGACAGCTCAGTCTGGAGACAGGTGAGCAGTGGATTTGCAGCTGTTCCCTGCAGTGCTACCCACAAGGGTCCCCAGCAACAGCAAAGCATGACACTAAGGAAGCTCACATTTTGAGAATTTTGCTTATAAATATCAAAACCACATGGACTCTGGTGATGTCACAATTCACGGTAAACCTCAGCTTTTAAACCAGAGGCTCAGACGATGGTGTGAGTTGCTGACTCACTCGGCAGCTGCAAGGTAAGGGGCGAGCTTGTTTTCCTTGAGCACCTGCTTAGGAGTCCTTTCACAGAGGTGTTTTTTTTGTTTTGTGTTGTTTTGTTTTGTTTTTTTTTTTGGAGATGGAGTCTCACTGTGTCACCCAGGCTGGAGTGCAGTGGTGCCATCGCAGGTCACTGCAACCTCCGCCTCCCAGGTTCAAATAATTCTCCTGTCTCAGCCTCCTATGTAGCTGGGATAACAGGCACGCACCACCACACCTGGCTAATTTTTGTATTTTTAGTAGAGACTGGGTTTCACCATATTGGTCAGTCTGGTCTTGAACTCCTAACCTCAGGTGATCCACCTGCCTCAGCCTCCCAAAGTGCTGGGATTATAGACATGAGCTACCATGCCCAGTCAGGAGTCCTTTCACAGAGGTTCTGTTTCACAGTAGCACATGGTATACATTGTTGGGCTAGAATGAAGAAAGTGCAATGTTTCCCGTACTTTTTGGCCACTGGAAATGTTACACCAGACACACATCAATTAAGGTGACAGAAAAACTTGTGCAATCTCTTGGAACAGTGAGCCTTTTTCATTCTCGATCACCTGGAATAGACATCAGCGGGGTTTTGCATATTTCCTTCTCGCAGAAATCCTACTGGGCACTTCAGTGTAGCTTACACAGAAAGGCAGGCGCTGCACTCATCACTGAGGGCAAAGAGACACTCACAATGGCAGCTGAGCCTCGGGCAGGGCGTGCTGGGCAGAGCATCAGCTCCTGGGCTAGGGAGCGCAGGGGTGCAGGAGTTGATTTGGGATCCCATAGCTTCACTGGAACACTTCGTAAACTGCAAAATTGTATTTTTTGCAAGGTGGAATTTATTTACTCCTTTCATTTTCTGTGCTTCATTATTCAAATAATTAGTTAAGAGGATCAAAATATGTGTGTGATACTCAGCACATCAGACAATATTCTGCTTCGCATGGGCAAACACGGGGGTGTGAAATTCCTTATTGTTAACAAAAGCAGCTCTGTGGGACCTATTATGCCCCCAAGCCCGAGCACCGCGCTCCTGTGTGGCCTTCCCTTGTGGTTGTCGAATGTTGTCGTTGTTTGCCAAATGTTGGAATGCTTCTCTGTAAAACAGTTTCTGGAGAAGGTACCAAATCCTGAGCCCTGAATTCGTCCCTGCTCTATTCACATCCTCGCTCCTCAGGACCTGTGAGCCTCAGAGCCACCAGGCAGGGCCTTAGCCTGCATGGCCAACACCACAGCCCCCTACCTAGAGAGTCTCTGGGATGCCACAGGCATGAGCAAAATATGGCAGAAGGGTTGGGTGAGTGAATTAATACATTTTCATGATTATTTGACTTCAAAATATTTTCTAAGGCCACATGCAGTTACTCCCTCACTGTGGGATTCATCCACCTTCATAATATTCAACCCCACCCTCCCACACACACAGCAAGGCTTCCTAGGACAGGCTGAGCATCAAGCCTGGGGCTGCCCCATCTCCAGCTTCCCAAGCCCTGAAGCTCAGACATGAATGCTCTGGTCCTGCCCCATGTCTCCCGGGCCCCGATTTGCACCAGTCCTAAACAAAGCCCTGCACCTCCCGGCCCTTCCCCCGGGCAGTTCCCTCTCCCCCCATCAGTGGACCTCAGCACCGCGCCAGACATGCCTGTGGGAGCCCTGTGTGCAGCCAAAAGCAGCCCAACCGTAGGAATCTGAGTTCTTCCTGCCTTGGGTCATCATTATCGAGCTTTTCTGGGAAATTTGGGATCTTAGTGTCTGGCAAAATTTATATTACTTATTTAAGGTAAGTGTTGCAATTTTCCATTTCATAATCAAGTAAAAGCTAGATATATTCTTACTAGCCATTAAGAGAACCACAAATGATTTGCTAATTTTTTTCAAAGAAATATTTTTATTTCATGTGTTGGCACAAAATGTAATAGCTATTTCTGGGTTTGGAGCTTTTCCTGAATAAGAATTCTGGATTTAAAATGTTGAAGACTATTTCAATTTTAAAACTAAAATAAAATATGCAGAGCACTATGAAAAATTTAATACTGCATAACTTAATGTTATTAAAATGTGTAAAACTTGCAGTGTATTAAACTATAAGAGAAACCCAAACTTAAAAAAAGCTACACAAAAGTGGCTACAACTAAAATGGACCTAAAATAACTCAAAAATTTCTACTTCTGGCCATAAAACAGTAGGTATGGACTCTGAAACCCCAATGTGGCCCTGATAACAGTCAGTGTGGAGTTGTGAGCATACCAAGAGGAACTCAGTGAACGGAGGACAGAAAAGCCATCGCACTGGTCACCCACTGTGGGCTTCCTGAAATTCTCACCCTGTCTCTGCAGACCGCTGCACAGGTGAGAAAACTGAGTTTCCAGAGAGCTGAATGATTTAGAGTCACACAGACCTACAGCGCGTGTCCCAACACTGTGCCTCTCATTACATAATAGTGCCTGCCTTGTACAAACCTTCACTTTCATTTGTGCGTGAATGATTCTTTAAGGGAAAGGTTGTAACAGCTGCCTAAGAGTCAGGGACCAAAGTTAAGGATCCTGGCCCCTCACCGACTTGCTTTAAGACCTTATACTGTTCACTCAGCCTCTACGCCTCCTCTTAGGGCCTTCACTTGCAGAAGACGGTAATTCCACTGACCTGCACCAGCTCATTTGTTGTTAGAGTTAAGTAAGAACATAAAGTAGCGAGAGAGGTCGTTTTTCTTTTTATATTTGACTGATGCTTCAAATATAATTTCATTTCATCTGGAATATATTTTGATAGCAATTTTTCTTTACATCATTTTACTGTTAAACACAATAAACAAATAGGAGGATATTGAGACAGAAAAGTTACAAAGATTCTAAACCAATGACTGATGATCTCTGGTATCAAATTTCCTATTAGTTTTGAAGGCCTGGCTGGAAACCCCCTTTTGCTCCATTTTTATTTCTGACATTGACGCTGCCCCAACCCTGCATAAACCTAGGAGGAGATAATCATGGCCCCGTGTGATCCCGGGGGGAGATAATCATGGCCCCGTGTGATCCCGGGGGGAGATAATCACGGCCCTGTGTGATCCTGGAGGAGACAATCGTGACACCGTGCAATCCCGGGGGGAGATAATCATGGCCCTGTGTGATCCTGGGGGGAGATAATCACGGCCCTGTGTGATCCTGGAGAAGACAATCGTGACAACGTGTGATCCCGGGGGGGAGATAATCATGACACCGTGTGATCCTGGGGGAGATAATCATGGCTCCTTGTGATCCTGGGGGGAGATAATGATGACCCTGTGTAATCGTTGGGGGAGATAATCATGGCCCTGCGTAATCCTAGGGTATATAATCATGGCTCCACCTAACCCTGGGAGGAAATAATCATGATCTATGTCATCCTAGGAGGAGATAATCATGGCTGCGCATTGGGACGCCTCCTTTTCTCGGCTGGAAGATGTGCCCGGAGCGGACTGAAGTCACTGCTCTTGGTGCATCTGGAATGTCCTTCCAGTGCCTGCTTCTTCCTTTCAATGAGTTCCCTCTGCCCTTGGACCCCAATTCTCTCCTCAGCAGCAGCTCAGAAGATGACATGTCTGTTTTTTCTAAAACCGAACCCTGGTGACCAAACCCTTGATCATGCCCTCAGAATCAGAGGAGTGTTTTTCTCCCTCTCTTTCTACCTTCCGCTCTTTGAATTCTCCTCTTTCCACTCCTTTTCCCAGTTTTCCTTGTTTCTCTCCCTGTTGTTCCACCTTCCACTCCTTTGAATTCTCCTCTGTCCAGTCCTCTTCCCAGTTTTCCTTGTTTCTCTCCCTCTCTTTCCACCTTCCACTCCTTTGAATTCTCCTCTGCCCATTCCTCTTCCCATCTCCCCATCTTCCTGTATAATGGGCTTTATGCCTTTGCTTCCCCAAGCCCACTCTGTATTTCCTCCGTCTTTCATGATGAACCTTTTTCAGGGCAGGTGGTACATACGGACCTCCCTAACCTCTCCTCTACCCCTTTTTCTATAACTCCAGTTCTCAGCATCTGTGCTCAGCAGTCCCTGGAAAATGCACTCTCCTAAGGTGCCATAAACATTCTTATCTCCAGACAGAACAGTCTCTCCTCAAATCCCACTTTTGTTGGCTTCTATGCAAAGAGAAGCAGGAGGTAAAGAGATGTCTCCCCTGGCTCATCCCAGTGGGGAACCTGCGGACTCTGCCAATGAAGAAATGCTGAAGAATTGCAAGGACACTGCTCCAAAGAAGAGGAGAGGAGTACAGATGCAAAAGGAGCGGTGCACAGCTGGAAAGGTGGCAGGAGCTGCACAGACACCCATTCCAATGTCATTCTTGCTGCCTGTAATCAATTCCTGTTCCCTTATTCTGGTGGTCAGTGTTCCTCAACAAATCATGCAGAGCCCCTTCCAACAACTGGGTAATCTTTTTGGCAAAACAGATTCTATGCTCTCCAGGGAATCTCAATCCATGATATGAGATGCCATCTTGAATTCAAAATGGTGAACCTCTCGGAAGACTCTTCTAAGTTAGGTACATTCGATTCTAGCTCTTTTGGATGAAAGTGGGAAAAACACAGCTTAGAGACCAGAGAACATTCTCAGCACCTGATCACATCATTGTAGTCCTAGATGTCCACTCAGAGGTCTTTGCTGAGCACCAGCCACTCTTGGAGGAGAACTGCTTGGAAACCAGGATGTAGATGCACAAATGTGCTCTGCCCTGACTCAGGTTGAAGCCCCCATCAGAGCTGTCTCCCTTTCCAGGAGAGTCTGCCTATCACAGACACTCTTAGTTCCCTGGACTGTGTCTTTTTCGACCAGCTCTGGTGTAAGCTACAGTGACAATGGACATTCCTATCACTCTTGATGGCATCCTACCTCAAGTAAACACTGTGTTTCTCACGTTTTCTAAACCTACAGGTGGAGGCAGCCCAGAATTATGGGCAATTAAAGGCATGGAGGGTGAGGGAGTGGGAGGTGAGCTGATGAATAAACGCCTCAGACTCATTCAGATGAACACTTCTTCCTGGTTCCTCAACAGGATCCTGGGAAAATTGAGCTTCAGTTGCCCACAGCAGTAACTAACTCAATAATGTACACTTTAAATCTCTCTTGTAGGTTCCCTGCTCCCAGGGTCCAGCTTCATGGGGTCACCTCCAAAAAAAAAAAATGACTTGACCTCAAGCTCAGGTCCAATGCTCTGCTTTAAGACAAAGCCCAATGAAAGTTTTCTTCGTGGTTAGAGAATAAACACAAGGAAACTAATTGTATTATTATCAAGGCTATACTTATCATACTTTCATCAATATGAAACCATGATCATCCAGGCCCCAGAGAGCACTCCCACACAGATGCTCATGGGCCTTATGGGAAGCCCTCTCCCCTGCAGCTGGGCTCAGACCTCACTCTCCACCTCCCCCCAGCCCTCAGCCCTAGGGCAGGCAATCCTTTTTCCAGTAACACAGTTTTGTTTTGTTTTGTTTTTTTCCCGAGTCGGCTACAATGGAGCACATTTAAGTTTTGAAAGTGCATTCCATTGGAAAGTTACACCCAGGACATTTTAAGATTTGGGTGTTTCTTAAACTCTTCAGTGTCCCATTCAGAGGTTATTGCATGGGAGTTGCCTTTGTGATGGTTGAGCTCATCCACCCCACACTGGTTTATCCTGAGCAAATTCTCCAAGGGTCCCACCTTTTGTTCCTTCTTAGAGGCTCCTGTCTGTGCTCCTCCGACCTCTCCCTGGGTCTGGCAAGAGACAGGGGCCTCAAGATGCCTGACTGCCTAAGGCAAGGGGAAAGTGCCGTGCACGCTATCGAGGCCTGGAATGTATCCTTTCCAAACACCTGTGGCCCAGCTTTATTCCTGCTGAAAGTGTAATGAAGATTTTTATTATAAAGAGGTTATGGTATCTCACTGTGGTTTTGATTTGCATTTCTCTAATGATCAGTGATGTTGAACTTTTTTTCATGTTTGTTGGCCATATGTATGTCTTCTTTTGAAAAGTGTCTGTTCATGGCCTTTGCCCACTTTTTAATGGGGTTACTTTTAGCTTATAAGTTTAAGTTTTTTATAGATTCTGAATATTAGACCTTTATCAGACGTGGTCTGCAAAAATTTTCTCCCATTCTGTAGGTTGTCTGTCTACTTCGTTGATAGTTTGTTTTGTCGTGCAGAAGCTCTTTAGTTTAATTAGGTCCCATTTGTCAATTTTTGTTTTTGTTGGAATTGCTTTTGGCATCTTTGTCATGAAATCTTTGCCAGGGCCTTTGTGCAGAATGGTATTTCCAAGGTATATTCCAGGGTTTTTTAGCTTTAGGTTTTACATTTAAGCCTTTAATCTATCTCGAGTTGACTTACATGAGGCAGGACGGCTATTTTTAAAAAGCCAAAAAATAACAGGTGCTGGTATAGTTGCAGAGAGAAGAGAACATGTACATACCGCAGGTGGGAATGTAACTTAGTTCAGACGTTATGGAAAGCAATTTAGTGGTTTCTCAAAGAACTTAACCATTCAACCCAGCAATCCCATTACTGGGTATATACCCAAAGGAATATAAATTATTCTACCAGAAAGACACATGTACCCATGTGTTCATTGCAGCACTGTTCACAATAGCAAACACGGAGTCAACCTAAATGCCCATCACCGGTGGACTAGATAAAGTAAATGTGGTGCATACACACCATGGAACACAATGCTAAAGAAAATGTGGTGCACACACACCATGGAATACGACGCTAAAGAAAATGCACACACACCATGGAATACGACGCTAAAGAAAACGTGGTGCACACACACCATGGAATGCAACGCCAAAGAAAATGTGCACACACGCTATGGAATATGATGCTAAAGAAAATGTACACACACCATGGAATACGACACTAAAGAAAACGTGGTGCACACACACCACAGAATACCACGGAGCCATAGTGAAGTACAAGGGCATGTCTTCTGCAGCAGCGTGATGGAGCTGGAGGCCACTGTCCTTAGCAAACTAACACAGGAACAGAAAACCAAATACCACAGGTTCTCACTTATAAGTGGGAGCTAAATAATGAGAACACATGGACACATAGAGGTGAACAACACACACTGAGGCCTACTTGAAGGGGAGCGTGAGAGGAGGGTGAAAATCAAAAAACTACATATCAGGTGCTATGCCCATTACCTGGGTGACTAAGTAATCAGTACATCAAACCCATGTGACATACAATTAACCTATATGAATCTGCACTTGAATCCCTGAACCTAAAATAAAAGTTAAAAAACAAACAATAAAGAGGCTACAGTGTGAAAGGCTATTTGTGAGTTCCACTTGTGAATAAGCAGCCTACAACTGATATACATCGTCTACGCCAAGTTGTTTCGCAAGAAAACTGAGCATCTGGTGATCTTTGCTCCTGACTCTTCTTGCTTATTTTTAATTATTTTAGAAATTGTATACAAATTTTTTTTGAATTTTGTTTTTATGAAATAGAATCTCTCTCTGTCACACAGGCTGGAATGCAGTGGTGCAATCATGGCTCACCGAAGCTTTGACCTCTCAGGCTCAAGCAATCCTCTTGCTTCAGCCTCTCAAGTAGCTGGGACGACAGGTGCTCACCACCATGCCTGGCTAATTATTTTTTAAATTTTTTGTAGAGACAGGGTCTCACTATGTTGCCCAGCCTGGTCTACAACTGCTGGACTCAAGCAGTCCTCCTGCCTTGGCCTCCCAAAGTGCCACCATGTGAACCACCATGCCTGGCTTAAATTTTTTTTATTGGTGATCAATGATTGTACGTATTTCTGGAGTACATGTGATGTGCAAAGATGCTTGTAATCTGAGTCTACAATTTTCCTCATAAGCAGGTTTACATGAACCTTCACAAGTACTTGTGTACACACACACAGAAACACAACAATGTGATGGTCAAGATGAAAATGACCACGTATTCTGCTTTTGACATCTTTTGATTTGGGGCAGAATCAATGTGCCTTTTCTCTGCTTGTAGCTTTGTTGATGCTGAGATAAATCACTTGTTGAAAGCATGTAAGCACAGAAAGTTCTGTCGATGAATGGCCAATCACCTTTGCACGTCTGCTCCCTCTCTTTGAGGGAAATGTTTTAGGGCAGGTGAATATTCCTGAGTATTCCTTGGAGATGCCTGTGTTCCAGAATTACAACCAAGACCTTTGCTTTCATGCCGCATTGGGAACATGTGTCCTCTGCTCTTTTCCTCTCAGCCTCAGGGGTGCAGATGTTGGGCTGTGACATGTCTCAAGTAGACAGTTTTCCTCTTCAAGATCCCACAGATCCTTTCCGCATTCCCCATGAGCGTGCTGACCCTATGCAACTGCAAAGCCACGAGGCCAAGCATGTGGCCTCTGCTCCCCTTGGGGCCGTCTTGGGGGTCTGGTAAATACTGCTCATCTCCACCCTTAGAATCACCCTGGTGCAGGCTGCACCAGACCTGCCTCCTGATGCTGGTGAGAGGGGACACCAGGGGTAGAAGTCCCCATAGACAGCCCAGTCAGTGCAGCCATCTCTTCCTCCTGCACCATCACTTCTTCTGAGGGAGGCATCTTCACCTGCTCATTACCTGCAGGCTGAGATCCCAGGCTCTACACACGGTTGATGGACTGGGTCAGGGGCAAGCATGAGTAGGGCCCAAGCTCCCGGCACACGTAACTCTGTGTCGGTTCCCATTCCTCTGGGAAGCATTTTTCCAACTCCCCATAGCTGAACCCTGCCTTGTGTCTTCAATGCAACTCTCCCCTGGGTGGGTGCTTTCGTGCCCCCACTCTCCATCGCCCTCTCCAAGGGGGGGCTCTATGCACAGCTCCCTCCCCCAAACCCCTCTGCCTACCCTCTAGCTCCCGCTAGCCATTTTATTATTCATCTAATAGCTACTCCAAAACACCTCAAATTAGCCATTTTGTTTCTTCTATTGCATTAATTTAAGTTAATTCTTACAATAGCCCCATGAGGAATATGTTATTTCTGCCGTATCACAGATGAGGAAATTGAAGCTCAGGGGAAGCTAGTGACTTTCCCAGGGACACACAGGCAGTCAATGGCTGAGCCAGACTGAGGGACATGGCCCCGTGTGCTCACCAGCCTCAACACGATACATGCTCCCAAAAAGCTTCACATTTCCTCAAAGGTGAGGTCAATAACATACTTCTCTGCAAATAAAAAATAATAATTAAATTTCACTGACTGCATATTATGTGTCAGGGATTCTACAAAGAGCTTCACCCATGTCCCGTCATTCTGCCATCAAAACACTCAGTCAAGTGCTGAAATGGGCATCCTCACTCCACACATGAGAACCCGGAGGCACCCAAAAGTCAGGCAGCAGACACGCTGGAATTTACACATCCCCACCTCAGGCAGGAGTCGTACCCTCGTGCCATCAGCCTCCCCAGGTACACAGAGGTTGTGTAATCGTTACCTACTCAGGCGACAATTGAACTGAGCTAAGCTTTGGGTGGTATAAGATGCACTAATGTTTAGACATGCCAGGATTCCAGCTGGGGCAAGCACGTTCTCCTCCAGTGAGGCCACGAAGCCCCACTCCGCTCCTGAGAGGCCAGGAAGAGACGGGGCAGATGGTGAAGCCATCAAACAGCCCTCTGGACACAGCCCGGGAGCCCCGGGCAAAAATACCGTCCATCCCAAAGGCCAGCTTGGAAGTTCCCACCCTCATTCCTCATCAAAAGAAAGCATGATTACTCTGGCAGGAAAGAGCGGCTTCCCAAAATCCAATCTGGCAAGACGGTGGAATTCCTCATAAGAAAACTCCAGATGCCCCTGAGCTTGCTCTCCAGCAGAACGTCCTCAGCACCATCTGGTCTGCGCTGTTGGATGAGACACACAACACAGCACCCACCGCAAGGTCCAGAATCCCTGTGGGCTGTGAGGTCCAGAATCCCTGTGCTGCCACAGCCAGGACGGGCTGAGGGACCTCAGACAGGGCCTCCACGATTCTGAGCTCCAGCTTCCTCATGTGAGACCCAGAAATAGGTAGTGAACACAGGAATGATTTAAAAATGTAATGGGCATGTAGCATCTATCTCAGGGCTGGACACACAGCCTTCAGTCACTGAATATACGTACACACACATACACACAGGAAGCGCTATGGTATGTCAAGAAACATTCTGTCCAATACAACAGTTTTTAGAAATTTTAAAATCATGACCCCTTCCAGAAACAATGAAAGCAATGGAATCACCAGCCAGAAAAACAAAAGGCGCTGTATATATAATAATCCAGTATGGAGCATTCGGGGAGCCTGGCAGCGGGTAGAGAATCTCCGTGAGAATGTGACGAGTCGATACCTTTAGTCACACGGCGCAGACCCCCGATGGGAACTGCAGAGGGCCTAGCAGAGGGGGCCCCGGGAAAATTCAGGGGAAGCCACAGGAGGCCCAACATCACTCAGAATGAAGATCCTCAGCCTACAGTTTTCTCCTTCGCTACTTTTCTAGCGCTTCCTTGGCAAACAGAGGCAGCAGACTCAGGCGGCCACCTGCACTCCTCCGCCTCCAGCGCAGGCCTCCTGCCACTGCTTCTCCTCCGCCTCTTGAAACTTGTCTGTGCACAGAAGCAGAGCGGAGGGAAAAGAACACATACACGTGGGAAACTCTGTGCCGTGCACACGCGTGCATTAAATACACAGCCTCATTTGGCCTCGTGGAAACTCAAGGAGGCAGACGGTGTGTTCCCATCTTAGAGATGAGAGCAGTGAGGCTCAGTGAACATAAGTTACAGTGTGGCTGGCATGGTGAAGCTGACATCACACATGGATGCCCCACTCCAGAGTGCATTCTTCCCTCCACATCGGTGTCACCACCGGAGAGCAGCAGGCATGAGAACAGGTGGACCTGGGGAAGCAGGGAGACTCGGGACTCCTCACAGCTGGGTCTGCCATGGTCCACATGCTTACCTTTGTTTCTCAGCTGTATTGAGAGATAGTTGGTGTTTAAGGCTGATCTCACACTGCTATAAAGAAATGCTTGAGACTGGGGTAGTTTATAAAGAAGAGGTTGCATTGGCTCACGGTTCTGCAGGCTATGTAGGAAGCATGGTGCTGCTCAGCTTCTGGGGAGGCCTCAGGAAACTTACAATTACGACAGAAGGCGAAGGGGAAGCCAGCGCGTCATACATGGCTGGAGCAGGAGGAAGGAGGGAAAGGGAGGTGTCACACACTTTTAAACAACCAGATCTCACGAGAACTCACTATCACAAAAACAGCACCCAGGGGATGGCACTAACCCATTCATGAGGGCTCCACCCCCATGACCCATTCACCTCTCACCGGGCCCCACCTCCAACACTGAGGATTACAATTCCACATGAGATTTGGGCGGGGACACAGATCCAAACCATATGCATTGGCAAATGAAAATTGTTTGCATTCAAGGTGTACAATGTGATGGTTCTGTACATATACACTGTGAGATGTTGACCCCAGTCCAGCTGCTTAATGTGTTCCTCACCTTACATAGTTACTGTGTGCGTGTGCACGTATGTGGTGAGAATACAAGATCTACTCTCAGCATATTTTAAGTATTCAATATATTATACATTAGTATGAGATGTAGTCACTGTTCTGTACACTAGGTTCTCAGAAACTGTTAACTTTACATGTATAAGATGATACATGTTTGGGCTGCTCAAAGAAAAGAAAATGTCTTAAGGTCAGTTTATTAGCCTGACAGTTTCACTTACTGAGTGTTTACTATAGTTGTGATTGCTTCCCATTTTTTTCTTTTCTTTTTTTTTTTTTTGAGATGGAGTCTCACTCCGTCACCCAGTCTGGAGAGCAGTGGCGCAATCTCGGCTCACTGCAACCTCCACCTCCCGGGCTCAAGCAATTATCCTGCCTCAGCCTCCTGAGTAGCTGGGATTACAGGCGTCTGCCACCAGACCCGGCTAATTTTTTTGTATTTTTAGTAGATGTGGTGTTTCACCATGTTGGACAGGCTGGTCTCAAACTCATGACCTCAGGTGATCCACCCAACTTGGCTCCCCAAAGTGCTGGGATTACAGGCGTGAGCCACCACACCAGCCTCTTTTTTTCTTATTAAGGTGAAATTCACATAATATGAAATTAAAAATTTTAAAGTATGCAATTCAATGGCACTTAGTACATTCACAATGTTGTTAAACTATCACCAAGCATATTCAACACCCCAGAAGAAAATCTTGTACCCAATTAGCAGTCACCCTCATTTTCCCCTGTCCCCAGTCCCAGCAGATGCCAATCAGCATTCTGCCTCTATGGATTTACATTTTCTGTATATTTCATAGAAACAGAATCATATCTATTGTGACCTTTGTGTTTGGCTTCTTTCACTTTGCACAATGTTTTAGGGGATTATCCATGTTGTAGCTGTATCAGTATTAAATTACTTCTTACAGATGAGCAAAATGTTGCTGTATGTACATGCCACAGTGTGCTTAGCCATTTATCCATGGATGAACATTTGGGTTGTTTACATGTTTGGGCTACTGTGAATAATGCTGCTATGGACATTCAGGTATGAAACTATGTTTGTAGATCTGTTTTCAATTATTTTGGCTATATATCCCTAAGAGTGAAACTTTGGGATCATGTGGTAATTCCACACTTAACTTTTTGAGGAAATGTGAAGCTGTTTTCCAGGGCAGCTGCACCATTTTACATTCCCACCAACAGTGATATATGGGGGTTCCAATTTCTCACTAATACTTCCCTTTTTAATTATTATTATCACCATTCCAGTGAGTGGCAGGTGGCACCCCAATGTGGTTTCCATTTTCATTTCCCTAATGACTGATGAGGTCGAGGGTTTTTTCATGTTATTTTTGGCCAGTTATATAACTTCTTTGGGGAAATGTCTATTCAAATCCACTGACTATTTTTGAGTTGAGTTCTTTGTCTTTTAGTTGCTGAGACACTAGACACTTATAAAATATATAATTTGCAAATATTCATCCCATTGAGTCATACATCTTTTTACTTTCATAAGTAAATAGTTTACTTATGAGATTACACAAAAGGTTTTAATTTTATTTTAATAGAGACCAATTTATCTAGTTTTGTTTGTTGTTGCTCATGCTTTCAGTGGCATATCTAAGAATCCATTGCTAAATCTAAGGTCTTGAAAATTTACCCCTATGTTTTATCTAAGAGTTTTATAGTATTAGCCCTAACAGTAGATCACCAATACATTTCTAAGTTGATTTGTGTATATAATGTGAGGTAGGAACCATTTCTTTCTTTTGTATGTAGAGATCCAGTTGTCCCAGGGCCAGCTGTGGAAGAGCCTGCTCTTTCCTTATTCAATGGTCTTAAGACTCTGTTGAAATCAATTCACTATACATATATGTGTTTCTTTCTGGACTCTCAGTTATGCTCCATTGGTCTATATGTTTATCTGTATGTCCATGCTACACTATTTGATTATGGTAGCTTTGTAGTAAGTTTTGAAATCAAGAAGTGTAAATCCTCCAACTTTGTTCTTTTTCAATCTTGTTTTGAATTTTTAGAAGACATTGTTATTACATATGAATCTGAGTATAATTTTTTCTAATACTGCCAAAAACCACCCAACCATTAGAATTTTGATAGCAATTGTACTGAATCTGTGGATTACTGTGGGGCAGTATTACCATCTTTACAATATTAAGTAGGTGATGTCACCAATAAAGCAAAATAGAAGGTAACTAGCTCATATCCTCCCACAACAATAAGAATTCTGCATGCATCCACAGTCACGTCTCTGCTGGAGCCTCAGGATTCAGGTAGGAGTTTGGAGCCCAACACTGTGGAGAGTCATTTTAAGAGTTCAGACCCACTCTCGGGTGGCTGGTCTGCTGAACTTGCTCCCAGGCTCAAACCCAGAAATGACTCAGTCTTCCAAGGGATTTGGCTACGGCCCCATTTTGGCCTTGAGGCTGTAATCCAAACCACCTGCCAAGGGATCTGGAAGGAATCACACACACTGGCGCTTTGGCAGAAGGGCTCATCTTCCTGCTAACATCAGTCTCAGTGGTGAACCTGACAGTTTCCCTATGGTTCAGTCCCAGTGCCCCCAAGCTGAGGTGCCAGCTCAGAGCTGCTTGCACAAGGACCCAGAGAAACATTCACCCATCTATGGCAGCCCAGGTGTCTGAGACTGCCTGATAGGATTGCCAACCTCTCTCCCACAGCATATCCTTAGGTGACCCAGTCTCAGCTCTGGACCCTTCTGCTACAATCAGAGAACTATCCCATCTATACTGAGACCTGCAGGGAGATTTGCACCCTTCTGAGGCAATGAGACCAGACTCTGCAGCCCACATGCCACAGCAGATCCTCAGGGGACCCAGTCTCAGCTTGGCCCCTTCTGATAAAATCAGAGAACTATTCCATCTATACTGAGACCTGCAGGGAAATGTGCACCCCTCTGAGCCAATGAGACCAGGCTCTCCAGCCTGCATTCCACAGCAGATCCTCAGGGGACCCAGGCTCAGCTCTGGCCCTTCCTGCTATAGTTGGTGAGCCATCTCATTGATGCAGGAACTTGGTAGGCAACACGCATCACTCTAAACCAAGATCAGGCTCTCCAACCTCTGTGCCACAACAGATTCCAAAGGGGCCCACTCCCAGCTCCAGCCCCTTCTGCTGCAGTTATGGAATGACTTTATCTGTGCAAGAACTGCCTGGGAGATATATACCCACCTGAGCCAATGTGAAAGACCCATAAGCTTTCTTCCAACAGCAGATTTCTAGGGGACCCAGTCTCAATTTCAGCCACTCTTGCTGCACTTGGGAACCCAGCCCAACTGTGCAGAGACCTGTTGGGTGGCACATCCATCTGGGCCATTGACACAGCCTTCTGGACTCAGCTTGCTGGCCAGCATTCCCACACAGCCCAAGTACCTTCCCTGGGTCTTCCCCAAGTTAATCTCAGGTGGAAAGCCATGTCAACCTCAGAGTCTTTACAAGACTTGTAGCAAGCCTAGACTTAGAGTGTCTTCTAGTGCAAATATGGCTGCAGTGGTCACAAGCTCAGGGAACTCAACAGTCAATCTACTTAGAATATACTTTTTCTATTTAGAAGAAGGACAGGCACAAACAAAGCCAGACTGTGAAGACTAAAATAAATACGTAATCTTTCAGTGTGCTGACATTACCACATATCCATAAGCATCAAGGACATTCAGAAAAATATGACTTCACCAAACTGACAGATTAAGGTGCCAGAGATCAACCCTAAAATGATGGAGATATGTAATCTCTCAGACAATTAAGTAAAAATAGTAGTTTTAAGAAAGTTCAATGAACTTCAAGAAAATACAAAGTATCAATTCAGAAATTTACCAGAGAAATTTAACAGAGAGATTGAAATAAATTTTAGGAAAAATCAAACAAATCCTGTGCAGAAAATAACAATGAATAATATGAGAAATGAAATAAACAGTATCAATAACAGAAATTGACCAAAGAGAAGAAAGAATCAGTGAGCTTGAAGACTAACAGTTTGAGGAAAAAAAAGGAAAGAAAAGAGAAGGAAAAGGTGAAATGGAATGAAGAAAGCTTTATAGGTTCTATGGGATGACATGCAAAAATCAAATATTCAGGTTATTGAAGATAAAGAGAAAACTGAAAAATAAAAATGGGTAGAGACCTTATGCAAAAACTTAAGGCTGGGTGCAGTCATTCATGCCTATAATCCCAAGAGTTGGTGAGGCTGAGGCAGGAAAATCACTTAAGCCCGGGAGTTTGAGGCCACCTTAGACAACACAAGTGAGTTCTTGTGTCTCCAGTAATTTTTTTAAAAATTAGCCAAGCATGACGGTTTATGCCTGTACTTCCAGCTATTCGGGAAGCTGAGGTGGAAAGATCCCTTGAACCTGGGAGAGTAAGGCTGCAGTAAGCCAGGATCTCTCCACTGTACTCCAGCCTAGGCAACAGTGAGATCCTGTCTTAAAATAATAATTATCATTATTAATTATTAATAATAATAGAAAACTTTCCAAATCTGGGGAAAGATATGAATATCCAGGTATAGGAAAGTCAAAAGTCACCAGTCAGGTTCCACCAAATTAAAAATACTCCAAAACATGCTACAAGTACACTCCAAGGTCAAAAACAAAGATAAGCTCTTGAAAGTGAGAGAAGTGTGAGAGAAGAGTAGGAAATGGCATATAAGGAAGATCCAATATGCCTAGCAGCAGACTTTTCAGCAGAAACTTTACAGGTAGGAAGGGAATGGGACAATATTTTCAGAGCGCTGAAGAAAAAATACTGTCAACCAGGAATACTACACCCAGCAAATATGCTCTTTAAAAATGAAGGGGAGATAAAAACTTGACCAGAAAAACAAAAGCTGAGAAAATTTATTGCTACCAAACATGTTCTACAGGAAATGCTAGAAGGGGTTTTTAAAACTGAAAGAAAATAATGCTAATGTGATTGCTACACTAATATGGTAATCATGGTGTGTAAACTATTTGTGTATTTACTAAGAAGACTAAAAGGAAAAGCAATTGAAGTAAAAATGAATACAACAATATTTAAGAAACTGAGAATATTGAAAATACAAATTGTGACATCAAGATTTAAAATGTAGTGGGAGAAGGGAGTTAATGTATACAGGTTTTCCTGGTTATTTCTTTCTTTTCATTTGTCATCAAAGTTAAGTTGGTGTCAATTTTAAATAACTACTTATAATTATAGAATGCTTTTTGTAAGAATCATGGTAACCACGAAGCCAAAGCCTATAATAGGTACACTAAAAATAAAATTCAATGAGTTAAAACATACAACCAGAAGAAACCACTTAACCACAAAGGAAGGCAGAAAAAAAAGAAGAAAGGAAAAGAAGAGTTACAAAACAACTAGAAAACAAGTAAGAAAATGGTAGTTGAAAGTCCTTACCTATGAATAATAACATTGAATGTAAATGGAATAATTATCCAATTCAAAGACATAGAGTGGCTGAATGACTTTTCTTCAAAAGAAGAATCAGCTATGTGCTGCCTGCAAGAAACTCATTATATCCATAAAGTCACACATAGACTGAGAGTGACAGAATAAAAAAGATATTTCATGCAAATGCAAACCAAAAAAGGGCAGGAGTAACTGTACTCATATCAGATAAAATAGATCTTAAGTCAAAAACTGTAGAAAAACACAAAGAAAATTATGATAAAGGGAATTTATCAATTCAGCAAGAGGAAATAAATAAGCACTCAACACCACAGCATGCAAATATATAAAGCAAATATCAATAGAACTAAAGGGAGACATAGATTGCAATACAATAATAGTAGGATAGTTCAACACCCACTTTCAATCAGGAACAAATCATCCAGGCAGAAAACCAACGAAGAAACATTGGAGTTAAATTACATTCTAGATCAAATGGACCTAACAGACTATTACAGAATATTTTATCCAACTGCTGCAGAACTTATATTCTTCTCCTCAGCATATGGAACATTCTTCAGGATAGACCACATGTTAGGCAATAAAACAAGTCTCAGGAAATTTAAAACAATTGAAATCATATCAAGTATCTTTTCTGACCACAAGGAATAAAGCTAGAAATCAATAATAGGAGGAACTTTCAAAACTGTACAAATATGTGGAAATTAAACAACATGCTCATGAATGACTAATGGATCAATAAAGAAAGTAAGAAAGAAATTACAAAATTTATTAAAACAAAAATGGAAATACAACACATCAAAAGCTATAGTATACTTTTAAGAGGGAACTTCATAGCAATAAATATCTATATCAGAAAAGTAGAAAGACTTCAAATAAACAACTTAACAATGCACTGCAAGAACTAGAAAAGTTAAGAATAAACCAAAAGCAAAATTAATAGAAAGAAAGATATAATGAAGTACAGAAGAGAAATAAATAAAATTGAAACTAAAAAATACAAAATATCAACAAAACAAAATGTTAGTTTTTTGAAAAGATATACAAAATCAACACCCTTAGCCAGACCCAGTGAAAAAGAGAGAAAACCCAAATAAATAAAAGCAGAGATAAAAAAGGAAACATCACAATTTATTCCACAGAAATTCTAAAGATAATTAGAAACTAAACAACTACATGCCAACAAATTGGAAAACAATGATAAGAAGTGAATAAATTTCTGCACACATACAACCCACAAATATTGAACCATGAAGAAATCACCAATAATAAGTAACAACATTAAAGCATTAATGAAAAATCTCCCATCAAAAAAAAAAATCTCAAGACTTGATGGATTCACTGCTCAATTCGTCAAACACTTAAATAGGAAGTAATACCAATTCTACTCAAACTATTTCAAAAAATTGAAGAGGAGGAAATGCTTTCAAACTCCTTCTATAAGGCCAGCATTACCCTGATGCCAGAATCAGACAAGGACACACACACACACACACACACACACAAACTATAGGCCAATAACGCTAATACACATGGATGCAAAAATTCTCAACAAAATACTAGCAAACTGAATTTAACAACACATTAAAAAGATCATTCACTGTAATAAAGTGGGATTCATTCCAGGGATGTAAGGATGGTTCAACATGTGCAAATCAATATGCATGACATAGCACATCAACAGAATTAAGGACAAAAACCATATGATCATTTCAATAGATATTGAAAGGTATTTAATAAAATTCAACATCCATTCTGATTTTTAAAAAACTCTCAATAAATAAGGTATAGAAGGAATGTACTTCAACACAAGGAAGTCCATATATGATACACTCCATTTAATATCATACTAAACAAGGAAAAATGGAAAGGCTTTTCACTAAGATCGGAACAAGGCAAGGATGTCCATTTTCACCACTTTTATTCAATATAGTACTCAAAGTCCTGGCCAGAGCAATTAGACAAGAGAAAGAAAGTAAGGGTATCCACATTGGAAAAGGAAGACATCACATTATCCTTGTTTGCAGATGACACAATCTTATAGTTAGAAAAACCTAAAGACTACACACACACACATACACACACACAAATCAGAACCAATAAATTAACTCAATAAAGTTTCAGAATAAAAAATGATCATATAAAAATCAGTAGCATTTATATACATTAACAGAGATCAATCTAAAAAGGAAATCAAGAAAGCAATCTCATTTACAGTAGGTACAAAAAACATACCTAGGAATACGTTTAACCAAGGAAGTAAAAGATCTCTACAAGGAAAACTATAAAACACTGATGAAAGAGAAGAAGGAGGTACACAGACACAAATGGAAAGATATCCCATGCTCATGGATTAGAAGAACGAATACTGTAAATCACCCAAAGTGATCAATAGATTCAATGTAATCTCCAGCAAAATACCAATGATGTTCTTCACAGAAACAGAAAAAAGCATTCCTAAAAGTGTAGGAAACCACAAAAGACTCCAAATAGCTAAAGCCATCCTGAGAAAAAAGAACAAAGCTGAAGACATCACACTGCCTGATTTCAAATTTTGCTACAAATCTATAGTAACCAGAACAGCACAGTACCAACACTAAAGCAGACATGTGGACCAATGAAATAAAATGATGAATTCAGAAATAAATCCACGCACTTACAGCCAACTCATTTTTGGCAAAGACATCAAGAACATACATTGGGGAATGGACAGTCTCTTTGATAAATACTGCCAGGAAAGTTAGACATGCAGAAAAAAATGAATCGAGACCCCCCCTCTTTTACCATATACATACATCAAATCAAAATGGATTAAAGACTTCAATGCAAGACACAAAACGATAGAACTACTACTAAAAAATAATAGGGAGAAACATTCCAGGACATTGATCTGGGTAAAGATTTTTTGGTAAGACCTCAACATTACAGACAACTATAACAAAAATAGAAAAATAGTATTATATCAAACCAGAAAGCTTCTACACAGCAAAGGAAACAGTCAACGAAGTGAAGAGACAACCCACAGAATGGGAGAAAATATTTGCAAACTACCCATCCAACAAGGGATTAGTAACCAGAATATATGAGAAACTCAAACAACCCAATTAAAAACTGGGCAAAAGACCTAATAGACATTTCTCAAAAGAAATGGCCAACACGTACATGAAAAAAGGCTCAACATCACTAGTCATTATGGAAATGCAATTCAAAACCACAAGAAGATATTATCTGACGCCATTTAGAATTATCACAAAGACAAAAAATAGCAAATGCTGATGAGAAGGTGGAAAAACAGGAACACTCATACACTGTTGGTAGGGATGTAAAGTAGTACACCCACTAGGGAAAACAGTATGGGGGTTCCTCAAAAAACTAAACTAGAACTATGTTTGGTATGGTCCACCAATCTTACTGCTGGGTATACATCTGACAGAAAGGAAATCAGTATATCAAAGAGACATCGGCCCTCTCATGTTTATTACAACACTACTCACAATAGCCAAGACATCGAATCAACCTGTGTTCATCAATAGGTGAAAGGACAAAGAAAATATTGTATATGCACACAATGGAATACTAGTCAGCCATAAAAAGGAATTAAATCCTGTCATTTGCAGCAGGATGGATATATCTGAAGATCATTTTGTTGTGTAAAATAAGCACGACACAGAAAGACAAATGTTGCATGTTCTCATTCATATGTGGGAGCTAAAA
Organism: Pongo abelii; assembly: GCF_028885655.2. Classification (NCBI taxonomy): domain Eukaryota; kingdom Metazoa; phylum Chordata; class Mammalia; order Primates; family Hominidae; genus Pongo; species Pongo abelii. Next base: position 171,202,715 of record NC_071990.2, read on the forward strand.
CAGTGGGTCTTGTGGATGTTGAGAGCAGGATGGCGGATGCCAGATGCTGGGGTGGAATGGTGGAGAGGAAGATGAAGGGGAGCTGGTTAAGGAGTACAAGAATACATTCAGAAGGAATGAGCTATCACATGCAGTATAGTAATATATATACTTATTATATTAAGTATAATAAACTATTATACTTAATAGTTTATTGTACATATCAAAATAGCTAGAAGAATTGTAATGTTCTCAATACAAAGAATACAAAAATGTATGAGGTCATGAGTATCCCAATTACCCTAACTTTATCATTACACATTTTAAACAGATATCAAAATATCACATATAACCCAAGAATATTACAGATATTCTAATCAATTAGAATTAAATCTTCCAAACTATACACGGGGGTGTCTTTCCATTTATATAGGTTTTCTTTAATTTATTTTGGCATTGTTTTTCTGTTTTCATAGTACAAGTCTTCTGCCTCCCAAGTTACATTTATTACGAGGTATTTTATTGTTTTGTATGTTATTGCAAATGGTATTGTACTTTTAACTTCCGTTTTAAATTGTTTCTGTCTGGTATACAGACGCACAACTGATTTCTATGTGTTGATCTTGTTCTCTGACACTTTGCCAACTTTTCCACTTCTTTAAAATCCAGAATAAGTATGGCCTGAGACAAGGGAGAAGGTTTGTGTATTCATGATGCATATGTATAGTCACGTGTATGTTGCTTACGTATATACCATTCAATAATCAATACATAAATATAAATAATAAGTATCTCCATTTTAACAACTGTAATTTATTCCTAAAGCCATATTTAAAAATAATTACATTTTTAAATGGTAAAAGTCATATGAAGATTCTGTCCCACCTCAAGATAACTAAACAATTTTTCAGTAGAAAAATAAATCTAAAAACAGAAAGAATAATAAATATTTTAAAAGTAAATAAATCGTACATAAAACGAAGCGCAATTGAGTTTTGTTGCACTAATGCTTTCTTCCTCTTTTTACACCATTTTGTTTGCAGAATCGACCTTTTGAAGGTTTCCGGTTACCCTGCAGTGAAGCTGTCATTCAAGCACAGTCAGGGCCCAGGAGAGGGCGCAGGGAGGGCGCAGGCGCGCAGGGAGGGCTGGGCATGCGCTCGGCGGGGCCTCCGGCTCTCGGGGACGCGCACGGGCGGAGCTCGCCGGGGCTGAACGCGCTCAGCTTCCTAGGGACTCCCCGACCCAAGCCCTGCAGTCCGCGCGCGTCGGGGGTGTGCGCTGGAAGCCGGAAAGTCGAATATCACTTCCCATCCTGCATCTGATGTGCTTTGGGGTTGAGAAAGCCCTTATGTGGTAAAAAAAAAGTCAGAAAAGTGGCAAAAGTCTTCAAGGGCCTGAAAATGGCCGAGGCAGGAACTGAGAAGCTGGCAGTAGATCCTGCTACTGCTGCAGGGGCGGCGGGCCCCCTGGGTGGGCCACGCGGAAGGGACAGCCGAGGCTCCGCGCCCACCCCACCCGCAAGGGGCCAAGCGCAGACTCAGGGGAGCCAGAGGGGCCGGACCCCTGAGCAAGGGCTAGGGAAGGGTGAGTCAGGGGTCCCTGTGGGACTGCACGGGGCGGGGGGGCTCGGGCCCGGACCTTTCTCACAAATGCCCCCGTGGTCCCCAAGGCTAACGCCGGCTGCGTGGGCCACAAGCTGTTCTGGGCCCTCAGCTCACTCCCCTGGGCACAGGGCTGACACCCGGGCGAAGCAGGAGTGTCCCGGCTTGCTTCAGTCCCTCCCCTGGGCCCCCAGGCTGGTGGCTCCCGAACGACTTTCCTAAGAGGGTGGGAAGCATCAGTGCAGGTACCTGCCCTGGGCTAAGGGCCTCCTGTGGGTGATCTCAGCCCTCAGCAGGGCCCTCCCATTTGGGCATTGGCAGCCCACAGGGCTGTGGCCATGGAGCTGTTGAGTGGCAGCTCCCGGATCACCCCACACCTGCGTTCCTTAAGGCCTAGGCACTACTTGCTCCAAAAGCATCACTGTGTGAAACGCAGACTGAGCAAAGCTGGCCTAAGATTTTGGTCCTCCAGGAATGACGGAAGGAGCTCTCTGCCCCCATGTAGCGTATAGCTGGGACACGCAGCAGCCAGTGAGTTGGTCACGGTATGAAGGCTTCTCTCCTCCCGGCAATTACAGATCCCAAGCTTGGATACTTGGGAATGAAGATGTGTTATTTCACCCACCGACTCGTTCCACACGACCAAGGCCTGTGCCTGCCCTGAGGGCGAGTTGGTTGAGCCTTGTACAGACAACTCTCAGAGCGTGGGCCTGGGCCGAACCTTTCCCTGTGAGCAGCAGCATCAGCGTCTAGAACGACGGCCCTCCCCGTCCACGGTGGAAGGTGCGGAGCTGCCGTGGTGTGCTGGCAGCCGTTCACAGAAGGGAGATGGAGGGGCACAGGGCAGGTCCTCGCACGGAGTCATCCAGGTCCAGGGACACCTTCCTCCCAGGTCAGCTCACAAAGGCACCACACATTAATCCTTGGAGACAACCATTCTGATGTGGCTAAGGCCATCGACAGGGAACATGGTTGTCAGGAAACCTCAACTTTTCGATAAATGACAACAAAACCTGAATGCACGAGAAATGTATCTCATTTTAATGCCTGACTTCTAAGCATCCTTATTCAACATATTATATGTATTTTTTGTTTCATGAGTAAAATGTGCATTGAGCTTCCTCCAATAGCTGTCCATAGACCAGCCACTATCACTGCTATCATTATTTTGTTTCTAAACTTTTCTTTTACACATGTAGGTCTAGCTTTTTCCTCCATATTGATGAAATAAAACTCACTCATTTCACAACTCAAAGCCAGGGCCTTCAGTTCACAGCCCGTTGCCTCAAATGGCCTTTCCTATATCTTATTGCTTCACTGTCTGACTCACTCCAGCGTGTTTCAGCCAAGTATACTTGTTTTTATTCATCTTGCTCTCTTTTCCTCCCTCCCCCAACTCCCCCTCTTTCCCTCTCTTTGTCTCTTTCTCTCTCCCCCATCCCTCCCTCTCTTCCCCTTTCTCTCTGGATGCCCTCTCTCCCTCTCTCCCTGTTTTTCTTCTCTGTGTCTGGCTCCATAATATTCAGAAATCCCAACAAGAGCAGCTGGAGCTGCTAAAGAAACCCCAGCGTCCTGTGCTGCTGCCGTTGCCTCCTCCAACTGGTGAGCCCGATCGGCCCATTTTTAGGCAGTGCTGTGGTTGGAAATGGGCCCTTCCTCTGGGGTCCGCTACTTCCCTCCGCCTGACTCAAAAGAATAAGTCAAGAGGGAAGAACAGCTCGTATTAGGGAGAGGGTCCCGTGTGTGCTGTTGCCTTTTTCTGAATCATTTCAATCATGTTTGCCAAATTCCCTACAAGGTTCTGTTCCCTCGTTTGACAATGAGCAGAGGCAGGAGAGATGAATTCCTAAATAGTTGTATCCCACGCCGTGCTGGGAGGCTCAGCAGAACAGAGACCTGTGTCAAGCAGGGCTTCCTTCTCCACCAGGCCCTTCAGCCTGCATTTTAACCTGTGACTTGCGAGGAGATAGCCCGTGATCACGCCACAGGCCTGCTTACATTACAGGAAGCAAAATGCCAATTCCTTCGACCCCTTTCCCCCCGGTAGAAACCCTGCTAGTTCTTTTTAAAAAAGGGAGAGAGATCATGTATAGAAAACCTTTTTTACAATTTATTTCCTGTTGTTAATCTTTAAAAATGAGGTTCTAGCTAAGTGCAGGGTTTCAGTGGTGAAATTTTGACCATGTGAACACATAAATAAATATTTACAGTCTTTGGCAAAACACATGACGTTTCATCAACCTATACGATAAATTTGTTTAGAAAAACATAAATAATTTACAAAAAATATGGTACATTCTAAATATTCACATCATCATCATTCCCACACCGTTGTATGGTTGACCCCACAACACGGAAACAGAAAACCTGCACGCTGTTGACAGTCGCTACATTTAATGAAGTCTCCCAACGCTTCGTTGGTCTCGGGAATACAGCTCCACACAAAAAAGTAAAAAGTGCAGCAAAACAACAACACAACGATCAACCTCAAAGGAAACAACAAAAATAATTTTATCAAAATGCAATGTGTACATTAAGACTAAAGTTATGGATCGTTCCTGTTTGGCATAGAAATGTGATGACTATTAACAGAAAGGGGAAAAAGATTTGCCCCCTATCAGACAGACAGACTTCTCTTACTAAACCCCTTATGTGGAGTGGGATGAGTGACTATTTCCTGCAGAAAGATCATGCAACTTAAAGCCAAAAAACAAACCAACCAACAAAAAAACAAAAACAAAAACCAACTTGTGCATATTACACATGACTGATTATTGGGTGTGCCTGGCAAAACTAAATACTGATTCGTTTTCAGCGTTTGAATTAAAAGAATTCCATATACAGCAGATAGATAACAGTAACAAATATTGAACTAAAATCGCTGGCAACATTATATATTAAGGTTCCATCATAAACTCCTCATTATTCTCTATGTATTCTGTTACAGCTTCTAGCATGCTTCATCATGACAACCTAATATTATAAAGCCTCATATTTTCACAGGATTATATACTTATTAGATGTTTGTTTCTAGAAATTATACTGCATATGTGTTACTAGGCATATTTAAAATAAGTTATTGGTAAATGGAGCTGCATTCTATATTCACTTAATAAATATTAACAAAATATTTATAACCGGAACCTTAATGAAATGTATTATCAAATCAGGTAAAAGCAACTTGTCTGCAGTTACCAAAGCCTAGATACGAGTTAGATGCGCCTTTTCCAGCCTGTGCGTCTGCTCTGACTCCTCTCAGGAAGCAAAGCTGGGGAAGGAAGCTCAGGCAGGAGCTTCCCCGAAGCCACAGCAGCACAAGCAGCAGCTGAAGCACAGCACTTTGCTCTGCTAACCTTTTACTTAAATGAGGTTTTGCCAAATCCACATCTGGAACCATGTCACACCCATTTTGCAAGGATGTTTGTTCTTTGATGAAACTGCATCTCTACTGCACATGAGGGCTTTCATTGTAGGACAAGAGGAGAGTTCGTTTATTTTTGTAACTGCTTTCCATGTTCCAATTAGTTAATCGGTAGCTTATGTCATTTGCTATGCCTATTGTCTTCTAATCTCTCCTTACTAAAACATTACTTCAAATTTGAATTGAACCTTCTTTATAATTTATTTAATGGGATTTGTGTGTCATTGTAGAGCAACTCTAATTCAAGAATAGTGACAACTTTAAGCACCAAAAGTAGTTCAGCAATATTTTTCATGCTTAATTTATCATAATGGCTTATGCACAATATTCCCTTCAACTCCATATACACATAAATACAATAAGTAATTACATTTTATATGTAAACGTCATTCTTTTTAAACAAACAAGAAAAAGCAATGTAATGGCATGCCCAATTTTCACTCCACATAAAGTCTCATATATCATCAAACTGGTTTCCTCTAGTGGGTTAGATGTTCATCTCTGAGTTCCATTGATATTTATCCTCTGAAGGCACTTGGGTTTGGGGTTGCTGGCAGGAGGTGAAGAACCATCAGAGTTAAGGTCAAGGGACAGGAGGTGCTGCTGGAGAGAGAAGCCGCAAGGACCACAATGAACTGAGGTGTCTAGGGACCATGGCACGCACAGGGCATTGCCGGAAATGCAGCAAATCTTGTTTAAATATCTACAAAAAGAAAAAAAAAGCAATAAACAGAATTAGCATAACTGGGCCATGGGTAGTGTTTTATTTTGTTTTACCTAGAACCTGAAATATAATTACTTTAATTAAAGATGAGATCTACCATATGGATGGATGGATGGATGGATGGATGAAATGAATGGGTGGGTGGGTGGGTGGATGGATGGATGGATGGATGGATGGATGGATGGATGGATGGATGGATGGATGGGTGGATGGATGAGATGGGTGGGTGGGTGGATGAGATGGATGGGTGGATAGATGGATGAAATGGATGGGTGGATGGATGAAATGGGTGGGTGGATGGATGGATGGATGGGTGGATGGATGGATGGGGTGGGTGGGTGGGTGGATGAGATGGATGGATGGATGGATGAAACAGGTGGGTGGATGGATGGATGAGTGGGTTGGTGGATGAGATGAATGAGTGGATGGATGAAATGAGTGGGTGGATGGATGGATGAGTGGGTTGGTGATGAGATGAATGGGTGGATGAGATGAATTGATGGATGTATGAATGAGACAGGTGGGTTGGTGGTGGAGATGGATGGGTGGGTGGGTGGCTGAGATGGATGGATGGATGGGATAGATGAGTGGGTGGGGGTGGTTGAAATGGATGGGTGGATAGGTGGGTGGATGGATGGGTGGATGAGATGGATGGGTGGGTGGGTGGATGGACTAGATGGATAGGTGGATGGGTGGGTGGATGGATGGATGGATGAGATGGATGGGTGGGTGGATGGACTAGATGGATAGGTGGATGGGTGGGTGGATGGATGGATGGATGAGATGGGTGGGTGTGTGGGTGGGTGGATGGATGAATGAATGGATGGATGGATGAGATGGATGGTTGGGTGAATGGATGAGATGGATGGGCAGATGAGTAGATGGATGGATGAGATGGATGGATGGATGGATGGATGGATGAGATAGGTGGATGGATGGATGGATGAGATAGGTGGGTGGGTGGATGAGATGGATGGATGGGTGGGTGGGTGGATGGAGGGATGAGTGGGTTGGTGGATGAGATGGATGGATGGATGAGATGGATGAGTGGGTGGGTGAGTGGCTGAGATGAATGGATGGATGGATAAATGGATGGATGGATAAGATGGATGGATAAGTGCTGGGTGGATGGATGGATGATGAGTGGGTAAGTGAATGAGATGAGTGGATGGATGGATGGATGAGTAGGTGGGTGGATGAGATGGATGGATAGATGGATGGATGAGATGGATGGATTGATAGGTGGGTGGATGGATGGATGAGTAGGTGGGTGAGTGGATGAGATGAATGGATGGATGGGATAGATGAGTGAGTGGGGGTGAATGAAATGGTTGGGTGGATGTGTGGGTGGGTGGATGGATGGATGGATGAAATGAATGAGTGGGTGGGTGGGTGAGTGGATGGATTAGATGGATAGATGGATGGGTGGGTGGATGGATGGATGGATGAGATAGTTGGGTGGGTGGATGGGTGGATGGATGGATGGGTGAGATGGGTGGGTGTGTGGGTGGGTGGGTGGGTGGATGGATGGATGGATGGATGAGATGGATGGTTGGGTGGATGGATGAGATGGGCAGTTGGGTGGATGGATGGATGGATGGATGGGTGGATGGATGAGATATATGGGTGGGTGGATGAATGATATGGATGGGAGGAAATGAGATGCCTTGAAAGACATCCTAACTTAAGGAGAAGAAAACCTCCACAGAAGCAAGCAGAGAAATCAACCCCAACAGGGTTTTGCCCTGTTGGCCAGGCTGGTCTCGAACTCCTGACCTCAGGGGATCCACCCACCTTGGCCTCCCAAAGGGCTAGGATTACAGGCATGATCCACTGCCCCCAGCCAAACACATGATTTTCAATGTGTGATTCTTGAGAAGCATCCTGAGCCTTATTTACTGCATCTATGGAAGGGTAATGCACATTTGAAGGCAAGGAATTAGAGCAGATGGGATTCAAGTTATCTTCCAGGTCTATAATATTTTGATTCAAATATACCTGTAGTGAGATAACTATAGAGAAACCCCTTCCTTCCTTCCTTCTTTCTTTCCTTCCTTCCTTCCTGCGTGCCTGCCATTGCTAATGCAAGGGTACCAATCTAAAATGGCGTCAGGAGCCTGGAAGTGGAGGAAATCTAGGAAACTCTAGGATATGGCACAATGAGGATGGGTGGGACCTGTAAATAATTGGAAAGTGTTCTACCAGAGGCATCCAAATGCAATTAAAAACAAAACAATCCAAGCTGACCAAATGAAATGGCTGCTTGGAATGTACAGGGGGCTCATGTGTGGTATTGTGCATTAGGTTTATTGCCCTGATGTACAGCTTTTGTAAGTGGAAGAATGCACTGTGTACCCCTTTCTCTTTCCGGCAGCTTTTGTAAGTGGAAGAGTGCACTGTGTACCCCTTTCCCTTTCCGGGTGCCACATGCCTTCCCCACTAATCTGAAGTGCTCACACTCACCTCTGCATTCGTACTTGAGGTCTGAGAAATAGACCATTTCTTGAGAGAAGACAAATAGACCCAGCCGCCCGCCAGCGTAGGTTTGGTCATAGATAGGTCCTGAGTCTGCCATGACCTGTTTTCCTTCATGCACTAAGACTCTAAAAATGGTGTTTAGAAAGAAGAGGAAAGAAAGAGAACATGAACTCTGTGAAGCATTCAGCAGTGGTGGAAGGTCAGCTCCAGACACAAGCTGTGGATACTCTGCCCAGGGCTTCAGTGCCCCAGGGGGCATTGCTGGCTTTCTCCTTTGGAGCTCCAGCCACCCCTGGTGCAGCACTGATCCAGGGCACACCTTCCTTCTTGCAACCACAGTATTGTCACAATCTGTGAGTTCACTTACAGTCACCTGGGCAAGGGCTTTAGAGGAGACTCTACCTTTGGTGGGGTGAGGAGGAAGCTTTCCACTTCCTGGGAAGACGCACTGGACTCTCCCTACTTCACCTTGTGCTAAAACCATGAGCTCACCAGCTCTCCTCTCCACTGTGGAAGCTGCGTGGGAGCAGGACTGGATACACCAAGCCCCCGACAGGAGGATGGGACATAAAAGTGAATAAACAGGAGGCCCCCTAGGAAAACATTCCAGCCAGGCCACGAGCCTGCACTTCACCCACACAGATCTGCCCACTATTGCCAGGGACTCACACACTCCTGGCATCTGCACAGAGTCTGGCCTGATCTTGGTGCTTATTAACTTTGAAAAAACAAAAACAAAAACACCTTGATTTTAAATTTACCACATTTTGTTTGAATAAAAATCAATTAGAAATGCTGTTAAACCAAGGGAAAAGATTCTGTTGGGCTAACCGTGTCAAAACTTCATACAACTGTGTCTTAAATTCAGCCATTTACATCATCAGAAACAGGTACAAACCTAGTCTCCAATAAAGCACATGCTAATTCTGCAAAGATGCAGTTATTTTAATTGCAGTTGTTCTCCCCTGCCTGGGGTATTCATTAGGAGAAAATACGGTTATCATCCCAAAACAAAGCAGATTGTATATTCTCCTTTTCAACCATTTTTTAAAAATACTTAATATTTAGTAGAGATGCAGGATAGAAAAGAGAAGGCAGTTAATGCTGAAGAATCATCCAGAGTAAAACAAAAAGTTAGAATTCACTTGAGCTTATTTGTCTATTAATGTTCAAACGTGCCGTCTGATGGAAGCATGTTGGAAGAAATGCAGCCCCTTGGAAGAAATGCAGCTGTGCTGACTTGCCCTCACCTGATGTAGCCGGTCTTGGGCCTGTGAGTCAGATGCCACCTGTAGGCCGTGTAGTCCTTCCAGCCAATGTTCCTGGGGTCGTGCCATAAGGTTCGCACCTGAGAGAGAACATAGCACTCTTGAGTGCCATGGGCACCCGGGGCCTTAACCACAGCTCTGTAACACCAAGCAGGAAGCAAAAACATGACTTTGCAAGTTCATGCTTAAGACTCATGGTGCTCCATATCTCTCTGATGTGTTTATCATCCAAATCTCTACTGTGGATTGAAGCCCATGGACAGAGAGTGTGGCTCAGGGCTGAGAGCCCAGGCACCTGACCCTCAGATTCCTGGACTGAAGAGCCCAGGCACCTGACCCTCAGATTCCTGGGTTCATGTCTGGATCTTCTCTTTCCTTAATATGGGATGTTGGGCAAAATACTTAAAAGTTTTGATATTCAATTCTCCCTAGCTTCAATTTTTAAAATATTTTTTCATATTATATCTTTGATCATTATGTCCTATGCTCATTCCCTATCTCCAGAAGAGGGTAAAAGAGGTTTAATTTGTAAAAGGATTAGCAACTGTATTTAACTGGTAATTATCAACTGTGTTGAGTTGTAACCCCAGGCACAGTGCCTATAATAAAGTAAGATTATTAAAATAACTGTGCCTGGAGTTAAAATTAATAAAAACAAAAGTGGGGTCTCTGGATTGGGCTAGTACTGCTGAAACGCCCCACAGCCGCAGTGGCGCAGAGGAGATGCGTGGGCCCGGCCAGCCAACCTCACCTGCCCTGGTGTGTTCCCCGTGTGCCACAGCGCATTCCTCAGGTGCTCGCCCGTCCCCGTGGTGGAGTTCACCACCTTGAGGGACACACCGGAGTAGCCATAGGCCCGCGTGGGCTGGTCCTCCCAGTAGGTCTGTGTCACCTGCTTCCACATCACCACGTAGAAGCGGCTGCTTGACTGGTAGCCAAAGACGAAGCCAGCATAGTCGTCGTCCCGGTCAGTGTTTACGTAGAATGTGCCACTGAAGTCCACGGACCCAAACTCATCAAAACCTGGATGCAACACCATAAGGTTTCATTAGAAACACCTTTCAGGTGGCCAGGAGTGGTGACTCATGCCTGTAATCCCAGCACTTTGAGAGGCCGAGGTGGGCAGATCACCTGAGGTCAAAAGTTTGAGACTGGTCTGACCAACATGGCGAAACCTCGTCTCTACTAACAATACAAAAATTAGCTGGGCATGGTGGTGGGCACTTGTAATCCCAGCTACTCAGGAGGCTGAGGCAGAAGAATCACTTGAACCCGGGAACGAAGGTTGCAGTGAGCTGAGATTGTACCACTATACTCCAGCCTGGGCGACAAGAACAAGACTTCATCTCAAAAAAAAAAAAAAAAAAAGAAAAAAAGAAAAAAAAGAAAAAAAGAAACAGGTTTCAGGCAATCCCCAGCTTGGCCCTGTGACCATCTGACAGTGGATGCCCAGTGGGCGGGGCGGGCTCCCCTCTTCATCCCACTGGGCTCTTTTACCATGAGATTAGTGGAATAGAAGGGATTTTTTTTAGATCCAACTTACAAGAGTTCTGAGAGGATTATGAGGTCCCATTTCATAGACCAAGTCTATAAAATAAAATGGTTTACTGAAATTTCAGAGACTTCAGAGCGGCAGGTGCATGTACCTGTCAAGGTTATTTAGGCAGACAGTTTCACAGACCATGGAAGGATGGGGGCTTCCAGAAAGACCACATGGCATCCCACCTGCATGATCTTAAAGCGCAGTCTGCATCCTCTGTAGGCGCCTCCCCCGGAGCAATGCTGCCACCACCGCCGTGTCTCAGAGACTCACCTACAGCGATGCCGGGGTCCGAGTTGGCTGTCTGAACCAGCTCCTTGCCTTGATGGCGAATGACCCAGTTGGGATCAATTTGGGTGGTCCCTTTGGGATCCAAGGGGACCATCTGGAAGTTCCTGAAGTCTGTCTCACTGATGGCATTGTTTTCAGGACACACATCATCAATATCTGGGACATTGTCATTGTCAAAATCATCTTTACAAATATCACCCCGTCCATCACCTATGCACAAAGAACAAGCACAAAAAGAAGAAAAAGAAAAAACACAAAAAACAAAGAAGCAAAGTCGGTGGTTTGCCATTTGCTTTTCTATGTCTGAGAAACATGAGTGCATCTTTCCCAGAACATCTAAGACTGAGTGCTTTGCAGTGTTTTGTGGATTCATGCCCTACAGTCTCCAAAACATTTGACTTCACAGGAGCCTCAACTCTTTTCACGACATTTTTGTGATAAATACACAGCAAAGGCCAGCACAGCAAATTCACATAAAGCCATTTCTCACCGTGTTCCAAACTCAATGCTGCAGGTATAAAACCTGAATGGCTGTCAAGTAATATCAACCTGCATTTCCAGCTTTGTGTTTGGATAGTTTTCTGAATGTCTGTTATTACTTTTCTTAGTCATCCTTGCTTTTTATAGTCTATTTGGCATTAAAGCAGAACTCACACTAAAATGGTTTTTCCTAGGGAGACATGGACTTCTGCTGTTTACTGGGTCCTTGTCAAGTTTTCAGTGGGGTTGTGGCATGGTGGGGAGTGGGGATGAGGTGGGCCTGGTGCAAACAGGGGGACCATGAATTTGCCACGTGTCCAGTCTATCAGTCTACGGCAATGACGATAACCTGACAGGCAGATTGCAATGTACTGAATTAGCTACCACATGGCCTGCTGTTTTAGAAGGAGGAAAGGCAAGTTGGATTGAATATTTCATCATATTCTTCAACTAGTTTCCATTCTGTTCAAGAACATACTCTACCTACCACGTGTTAGGCACGTAGTTGGTATCAGGGCATTCTGAAATGCTGAAATGCTGCTCTGCCTGTCAGCTTCTCTCTGTCCCTGTCCCTGGGGAAAGGCTGCCTGGGGAGCAAGCCCCTGCATGCCCGAACACGGAATCCAGATGAGGCTTGCTGTGCTCACTCCATCCCTTCATGCTGCTCGGGGAGAACCCAGGAGCTGCCCTTCTGATCCCAGCATCTCCCATGTACTTCTGAGTCATGCTGTCTCAGATGCCCCTCAAGTCCTTATCTCCATCTGTCAAGGACGCGGCTTCCAAAGAGAGCCTGTGTCAGCCAGGCCCCACTCCAAGTGAGGGCCACTTTCTCACAGCCTCCCCGGAAGCCCCAGAGCACAGCTGTGCCCTTGTTTATTACTCAGGGACACTGACTTAGAGGACTGCAGCCCATCCAGCTCCTTCCTCAGGTCCCCGTGGCTATGGGCTACCTATTCATGCTCACTGCTGAGCAAAGCAGCTCTTCCTCTCATGCTTCACACTCATGCCACTTTTGTTGGCTGTGCTTTCAAAAAAATCCTCCCTGTCCCCTGCCTGGCCCCATACACCAAATTCCCAATTCATCCTACGTTTGTAACCCGCATTCTTTCCAGGAGATCGTCAACAATCTGGAAGTTATATGGAGGCAGGGATTTCTCCTCCTCCCGACATGCACACACACTTGAGGCAGCACACCTGTTGAAGGGCACACACACAGCCAAGAATGTGTTGAGCATCAGGGCAGAAGAAACTCATATTGCATGGACCCACAGCTTTAAGAGGCCCAAAGTCATTGCCCTTTTTCCAGCAGCAGATTTAAGATGATCTCCGTGCATACATATCTCTGCCTTGGCGGGTTGCTCAGAAGCCGTTTTCCTCCACGCCCATGAGCTGAGAGAGCACCCACCGTCCAGGTCCTCCTGGTCTGGGTTGAACACAAGCCGGCAGTTGTCCCTGTCATCGGGGACGCCATCGTTGTCATCATCGGGGTCACAGGCGTCGCCCTGGCCATCTCTGTCGTGGTCAGCCTGGTTGGCGTTGGAGATGTAGGGGCAGTTGTCCTGGTTGTTCTGGTGGCCGTCGTCATCTATGTCCTCGTTGTTGTCACACTGGTCCCCGACAAGGTCATTGTCCACGTCAGTCTAGGGGATGGGGCATGAGAGAAACAGCAGAGGAGCGCCAGTTTGAGGAGGTGGAGAGGAACCAGCAGGACACGAGCCTGAGAGCCCGCCTCCTTGTCCTACAGCACAAGCCCCAGGGCCATGCAGGGGCGGCTGGCTCGAGGTCACACTGACCCTGACGTCAGGACCAGCACTGGGGCCAGGCCCCTCGGTCCAGGAATCTCTCCACCCTCTGCCACCTCTCCACAGTAATTCACTTCACTAAAGGAAGACGTGCTTCTTCACTGGAAAAGCATGAACTACCAGGTAATTATGTCTCTTTTTTACACCATTTGCTATAATATATCCTATGAGCTGCATCAAGATAACTGTCCTCCCTTGTCTCTTTCAAACGCAAACCTGGAAATGAAGCCAATTCCTATGTTGGCATCAGGAAAATGGGGAGAGAATTCTGTGCAGACACAACCTCGCTCCAGCTGATGAGGTGAAGGTGTCTATTCATTTGGCCTGTGGCCACTGAGATACAAGAATAGTGCTGAGATTTGAGTTGAGTAAATGTTTTCAATTGAAATCATTGAAAACTCCATGTTATCCTGTCTTTGTGGAGCTCATGGAAAACTCCCAAGGCCCCATGGAGGGGACTGATGAGGACCTGAGACTCGCCTGCCCACAGCTGCCCTCACCTGGTCAGGGTTGTGTACCAGGAGCAGTTGTCATAGTGATCCCCCACACCACCACCGTCCACGTCCCTCTGATGAGGACCCCCAAACCCGCCTGCCTGCGGCTGCCCTCACCTGATCAGGGTTGTGCACCAGGGGGCAGTTGTCACAGTGATCCCCCACACCGTCACCGTCCATGTCCCTCTGGTCAGTGTTGTAGACATAGGGACAATTGTCTCGTTCATTGAAGACATCTGTAGGTGTTTAAAGGGGGAAGAAAACAAAAACAAATCAGGACAGGTGAGTTTAGAAAAAGCACATTGTTTTTCCTATCACACGAAATTGCTTACAGTCACACTTCTATTTAATTATAATAAAAAGACGCCTAAGAATATAGTAAAATATAAAGACTATTAGATTTTAGAAGAACATATGACATATTTCATTACAATTCAAATTCCTTTCATTTGAAATAGAACCAACTTTTGGAGATTTCTGGGTAATGTTGCAGGAGGGGTAGTTGAATGTGCTGTCGCCGTGTAAATCTGAGCTTGCTAAATTGCTTATTTCTCCCTAATACCCACTCGGAAAGTATGCGTTGAGTTCCTAGGAGCTTATCATCCATGCACATGAGTAGGAAAAAGACAATGGCAGAGATTGGCAGGGCTTTTAGATGTCGTATCTTATTTTAAGAAATCTGAAAATAATGAGTTGCATTGATATTGAAGTTATAAAAATATAAACTAGCACTGAACTAAACAATACCATCAGTGACAGCGTCACAAATGACAGAGCAAAATGTTACACGGCAGCGAGTCCACAGGAAGAGCCAGAACTGAGCTGAGACGCTCGCTTTGCTTTGGTCAGGTGAGGTCTGGAGAAGGGAAGTAAGGAGCCCCTAAAAAATAAAAATGGAAGGGACTGGAGCTTGAGATCTGCATCCAGCACATCACAGACGCCATCCTGGATGGGGAGCCGAGGAGCCCCTGGCCACCACGAGCCCTCAGACAGCAACCCAGCACGTTCCTGGAGACCGAGACGAGGGTGGAGGCAGAAATCAGTGGAAAAGGTTAGATTGAGAAAACCGCTGTGAGACAGAACAGCAGGTTGGGGCAGCTCAGAAGGGGGGTGGCTGGTGCAGGGCTGGGAAGAGGACTTCACGAGGCGCAGGGTGGAGGAGCTGGGGCCGAGCTCCAGCGTGGACGTGAGCCTGCCCCTAGCTCCTGCTGGTTCTACAGAAGCACTCGCCTGGTCTCCAGGCACCCCGAGAGAAGGGACGGCCGTGCGGTGACGGTGGCACTGGGTTGCAGAGCTCACTTACCAAGGCCAGCGAACTCTCCGGGTGAAGCAGCAACCGGGAGCAGTGGCAGAGGTAACCACAATACACCCATGTTATTCTAACTCCTAGAAGCTCAGTTTGATGAAAACACGTAATGCCTTCTTGGACTTTTTGAATGAAGGGTGAACATTAGAAAAGACACCCTGAAGAAGCACGAGGCCCAGGACTGCAAGGCTGGGGTCAGAAAGAGGAGGATACCAAATGCGTAGCTTTCTCTAGGGCGGTCCTGTGGCTGGTGTCCCCTGACCCTCAGGAAAAGGCAAGGCAGAATAAGCATGGGCCCCTATTGGAATAACTGAATGAATCATTTAATCTTATAGTAGTGTAAAAATGAAAGGAGCTTATCAAAATTCAGAATAAAACATGAAACTTGCAAATGCCTCCAATTGTGACCCTTAAAACACATGCATTGGGCCAGGCACGGTAGCTCACGCCTGTAATCTCAGCACTTTGGGAGGCCAAGGCAGGCAGATCACTTGAGGTCAGGAGTTTGAGACCAGCCTGGCCAACATGGTGAAACCCCGTCTCTACTAAAAATACAAAATTAGCCGGGCGTGGTGGTGCGTGCCTGTGATCCCAGCCACTCAGGAGGCTGAGGCAGGAGAATCGCTTGAGCCCAGAAGGTGGAGATCGCAGTGAGCCAAGGTGGTGCTATCGCACTCCAGCCTGGGCAACAAGAGTGAAACTCCATCTCAAAAAAAAAAAAAAAAAAAAAATAGTGCATACGTGGAAAGGAGCAGAAGCACCCACCGTCCCCGTCAATGTCCACGGAGCAGGCGTCACCCTCTCCGTTGTTGTCTGTGTCTATCTGGGCAGGGTTGTGCACATAAGGGCAGTTGTCACAGCGGTCCCCAACCTCATCCTTGTCATAGTCAGCCTGGCGGGGATTGAAGAGGAGCTGGCAGTTGTCCTGGAACACCAAGAAAGGGAAGACTTTAACAAAGATCATAGGAATATGTGTCGGGCCGTTTAGCACTTATGAGTTATGTACTCAAAGTTGATGAAAATCAATATAGAAATCAAACAAACACAAAAGCCAGTTAGGGCTGGACTGTGACTCACACCTTTAAACACAGCTGGGCACTGTGGCTCACACCTGTAATCCCAGCATTTCAAAAAGCCAGTTAGGGCCGGGCACGGGGCTCACACCTTTCATCCCAGCACTATGGGAGGCTGAGGCGGGCGGATCACCTGAGGTCAGGAGTTCAAGACCGGGGCCAGGTACAGTGGCTCACACCTTTAATCCCAGTACTTTAAAAAGCCAGTTAGGGCCGGGCGCAGTGGCTCACACCTTTAATCCCAGTACTTTAAAAAGCCAGTTAGGGCCGGGCGCAGTGGCTCACACCTTTAATCCCAGCACTTTGGGAGGCCAAGGCAGGCGGATCACCTGAGGTAAGGAGTTCGAGACCTGCCTGGCCAACATGGTAAAACCCCATCTCTACTAAAAATACAAAAATGAGCTGGGCGTGGTGGTGCGTGCCTGTAATCCCAGTTACTCGGGAGACTGAGGCAGGAGAATCGCTTGAACCCAGAAGGTGGAGACTGCAGTGAGCCAAGATCATGCCATTGCACTCCAGCCTGGGCGACAAAAAAAAAAAGTTAGCCCTCACCACTTTTTCAATATCAAATCATTTTATCATTATTTATGCATCAGTCTTTTGTTGAAAATTTGGAGATTGCTAAGGCAAAAATGGTATAACATACACTTCATGGTGAGGACAGATATGTAAATATGAAATAAATGAATGGATTAGTGAGTCAGTTTCTCCCATCAAAGTCAGATGTAAGAAAGCAGTGAGTAAAAACTTGATCTATTCTTGCTAGAGCTGTTTTGTGTACAGATATGTTAAACCATTTGTGTTTGCAGCAATTTTCTCAGAAAAATTGTAATATTTTAAACGTTGCCATAAAGGCAAGTCTATCACTCATGGTGGTGTCAGGCTTGCCCATCACTGGCTCCTCAGCAGAAGGAGAGGAGGTCTTCTATTTTTGTGTAGTTAAAATAGAAAAAATTATTCAAAACATTTCCGGCAGCACATCCTGGGCAGCCCCATGCACTGAGGTAAAATCCGCTTTTGCAAACGAATAACTTTATAGTGACCTTTGGGAACTGCTTATGCACAAACACTTGCAGGACAATGGCAGTTACGTTGACAAGGGCTGTTTGGTATAAAGCGGCCTCCTGCGGACCTCGCTGCTCCTGGAACCCAGGGCAGGTGCGCGGCACAAGCCGCTCCTACCTTCTCATCGGTCACACCGTCATTGTCGTCGTCATCATCACAGGCATCGCCAATCCCGTCCTTGTCAAAGTCTTCCTGTCCAGAATTTGGCAGATGGGGGCAGTTATCCTGCAATTAGAGAAGGAAGAATACTTGGAAAAACATTTAGGAAAGCGCCTCTTTCAGGAATGCAGGTGAAATGAAACCAGCATGGTGCTGAGGAAGGAAGCGTGCCTCGTCTGTCCTCGATCTCAAGCGGGAGCTCAGAGAGGAGCCAGGAGGCCAGAGGCGCATGAATTTCTTCTCAACTCCTGCCCTGGAAATTATGTCACCACTACTCACGAGGGAGACAAAAGAAACTTGTGTTCGGAGCCCAGAATCCCAGTGCGGTTGCCAAACAACTGCAGAAACAAGAAGAGAATGACAAGGTACTGCTCTGAGAGAACATGGGAGAGAAAAGAGGCTTTAGTGGTGCTTTCCTTCCCACAGACTTCAGCTCATAAATCAAAATGCCAACGCTTATAAATGTTTAACCCTCACCAGCCAAAAGATCTCAAAGAAAAGAGTCTTTCAAATATGTATGTGATATGTTCAGAAACCAGGGCTGAGAACTTGAAATTATCTGCCAACTCAACTTTTCATGGTGAGTGGGTAATGCATGTAATTGGGCAAAAAACTCCTTTCATTTCAGTCCAGTTATACCACAATTTAAAGCTGAGCTGTGCAAACACGAACAACTCGAGGGAATTGGAAATCCAGTAAAAGGTAGAGAGTAGAGCATCCGTTTCAGTTTCATGAACATGTGTATAAGAGCCCCAAGGGGTGTGTCATCCCCGTGGCTCAAAGCACATCACTCATTGAATCAGAAGACAGAACCTGGGGTCTTGTGCTGGAGCCCAGAGTTTCAGCACTTACAGATTAAGAAAGGAGAGCATGTTGTTTGTCATGGAGGACACGGATCCCAAATGGGGACCCCTGGCAATGGGGAGGATCCAGCACCTGTGTGTCGGGTTAATATGGGAACAGGCATAGGGGTCCCTTGTCAAGTCTCACTTTTAAATCCTTTTGTGTATGTGTGTGTGTGTGTATATATATATATATATATAAATTATGTACCATTTTCGAAGTTATTAAATTTCCATCTAAAATTCCAAAATGATGGAAAGAATAATCAGGATATCTTCTAGCAGCACGGACTCAGCTGCAGCTGACCTTCTGAAATCAGGGGCTTCAAGAAGGGTAGGCTGGGTAGCCAAGGGGTGTAACATAGGTTGGGATCAGTGCCTCATTGATTTTAAAACATATTCATATTTTGTTCCAGTCAGTATTTGCCATCTTTAATCAAGAGGGACCGAAAGAGAAAATTAACACAAAATTCACAGGAATTATTAAATATTAAATAAATGAATATATTTATATTTTCAAGTGATATTTTGTGTCAGTTTGTGGCATTTCCATGTCTGACTTTCTTAAGGCATAAAACTGCACTAAAACATTTTGGGGCACCCTGTGAGGTGGACTGAGTGGCGGTCCCCACAATGGATGTCCGCGTCCTAGTGTCTGGAGCCCAGGGATGTCACCTGATATGGCTGAAGTGAATTTCATCTTATATGGTAACAAGTGTAATTAGATTAAGGACCTTGAACAGAGAGGCTCATCCTAGATTATCTGGGTGGGCCCTAAATACAACCACAGGTGTTCTTATCAAAGAGAGGCAGAGGAAGTTTGGGGAGAGAAAGGCACTGGAGAAAGTGGTGTGAAGCAGACCAGAGGTCAGGGTGGTGCAGCCACCAGCGCCAGAAGCCCAGTGACGCCTGAGCCAAAGAAGCTGGGAGAAGCAGAGGTAGCATGGCCCCGCTAGCACCTTGACGTTGTGTTTCTGGCCTCCAGAGCTGTGAGATAACAGATTTCTGTTGTTCTCAGCCTCCCGGGCCGTGGTGTTCGTTCCAGCGGCCACAGGAAAGCAGTCCAGCCTGTGACGGGCCCCGAAGGAGCTCCTTCTTCCAGCCAGCTGAGCAGCTCCTTATACTGCAACACGCTTGGGCTTTGGGAAGAAAACCATGTCCTAACTCTTTCCAAGTGACACAGCCTGGCCAGACCTGCCTGAGACACAATGGCCTCTGCACAGCCTGGAGCGGAGAGCGGAGCCGGCATCCTCCCTCTGCTCAGTTTCAGGTGTTACGACGCGCGCAATTGCAAATATGGGCCGACGGGCCTGCGGTTCTCTGTGCCCAGCAGTGGGCGGCGCCAGAGTGTGGCTGTGTCTACTAAGGACCTCCAGAAAGGGCTTCGGGGGGGATGCATTCAACCTGGTGATCAGGCAAGAGGCCTGAGAGACCCTCCTTCCAAAGTCACCGTGCTTCCAAATTCCCTGTGCTCCCCCCGCCCCCCGTCGACGTGGCGTCCCCGGCGCCAGGAGGAGGGCTGACCGCCGTGGCCCTGTGTGCCCTGCGAGCCCCGCGCCTCACCTTGATGCAGTGGTAGGTGGCGTTGGTGGCGCAGACCAGGTTGAGGTTGGGCCAGCCGTCCAGGTCCGAGTCCTCCCCGCAGATAAGCCCGTCGCCCGCGTAGCCTGTCTGGCACTCGCACTTGTACATGGGGTCGCTGAAGTGGCCCAGGTAGATGCACTCCGCGTGCTTGTGGCAGTTGTGTGTCTTGTCCTTGCATGGGTTTTCGGGCTCACACACCTACGGGGAGGAGGGCTGCGTGGTTAGCGACCGGCAGGACGATGGCTCCGGAGGCGTCGAGGCGGGGCGTCGGGCACCGCAGCCCCCAGCAGGTCCGGTCCCAAGCGGACCCAAGTCCTGAAGTGGGAAGGGCTTTCTGGACGTGCACTTGAGGTGCTGTTCGTTCCTGAGGCTCTGTGAGTGACTCAGCCATCATTTCTGAGCCTCGGCTGCAGCTCACCAAGGGATGCCGCTAACAGCTGAGAGGTTGCGGCCTGACCCTCACAGGCCCCGCCTGAGCACTCAGCCCCGCGCCCCGCGCTGAGAGCAGCAGCCGAGCCGTGTAGGTGCTCAGCTTCCCCGCGCCAGCCCCTCCCATGTCTCTCCTGGGCCACGCCACCCCTTCCTCTCCTTTCTCCTGCTTCTTTTCTGAACTCATCTGATTTTTGCAAAGCCTCGCGCAACACACAAGGAAGGCCGGCCTTGCGTACTTGCTTTTCCATCTTGGCTGCTTCCAGGCCGACCCCGACGGGCTGGCTCCCTCTGTATCGGGGCGGGCAGGGCAGGCAGTGGAAGCCGGGCTGAGTGTTGACACAGCGAGGCACCTTGCTGGTGGAGAAGCAGATGTCGGGGACCAGGGCACACTGCGGGGACAAGCAGACATGAGAGGCCGCTCCCGACCTCCAGGGCGCCCACAGCCCAGGGCGGGGTTACCCACCTCGTCCAGGTCCTCACAGTGGGTGCCATTGCCCAAGAAGCCCACAGGGCAGGAGCCGCATGACCAGGACCCATCGGGGAAGCTGCTGCACTGGGCTCCCGGGAAGCAGGGGTTGGATAAACAGCCATCTGTGTGGGAGAAGGCGGAGCAGAGTTCACCACGCACCCTGCGCAGCACAGAAGGAAGCCCGCCCTGTGTGCTGTCAAACACTCTGGGATGTCTTTGTCATCAAATTGTGTAGTCAGGAATACTCTGGTATGATTCTGGATGATCATCAAGAGGCATCATCTCCAAGATTGCATTGCTCAGGTGGACACAGTGCAGCGGGTTGCAGAAGCACGTGTACATTATGACTACAGGCCACGGGCCACACCACACAACTACCCACACGCCACCTTCCACAACACACAACTGCCTACGTGCCATGTTCCACAACACAGAACTACATGCCAGGTGCCACACCACAAACCTACCTACGCGCCACATTCTGGACCACACAACTACCCACGTGCCACCTTCCACACCACACAACTACCTACACGCCATATTCCAGACCATACAACTACCACTTACCACCTTCCAGACCACACAGCTGCCCACGCACCAACTTCCACAGCACACAACTACACCCCAGGTGCCACACCGCACAACTACCTACGTGCCACTTCTGGACCACACAACTACCCACGTGCCACCTTCCACACTACACAACTACACCCCAGGTGCCACACTGCACAACTACCTATGCGCCACATTCCAGACCACACAACTACCCATGCGTCACCTTCCACACCGCACAACTACCTACGTGCCACGTTCCAGACCACACAACTACCCATGCACCATCTTCCACAGCACACAACTACACCCCAGGTGCCACACTGCACAACTACCTACATGCCACGTTCCAGACCACACAACTACCCACATGCCATCTTCCACACTACACAACTACACCCCAGGTGCCACACCGCACAACTACCTATGTGCCGCATTCCAGACCACACAACTACCCACGTGCCACCTTCCACACCACACAACTACCTACACACCATGTTCCAGACCATACAACTACCACGTACCACCTTCCAGACCACACAGCTGCCCACGCACCACCTTCCACAGCACACAACTACACCCCAGGTGCCACACCGCACAACTATGTGCCGCATTCCAGACCACACAACTACCCACTTGCCACCTTCCACACTACACAACTACCTACACACCATGTTCCAGACCACACAACTACCATGTGCCATATTCCAGACCACACAACTGCCCACATGCCAGGTGCTACACCACCCAACTACCTACATGCCACATTCTAGACCACACAACTACCCATGTGCCATGTTCCAGACCACACAACTGCCCACGCACCACCTTCTACAACACATAACTACATGCAAGGTGACACATCACACTACTACCTACACGCCATGTTCCAGACCACACAACTACGTGTCACATTTCACACCACACCACTGCCCAAGCACCATGTTCCACACCGCACAACTAGCTACACACCATGTTTCACAACACACAGCTACTCACATGCCACATTTCACACTACACAACTACATATTCCAGACCACACATCTACGCATGTGCCACATTCCACACTGCACAGCTACCCACATGCCGTGTTTCACACTGCAAAACCTACATGCCCTGCTCCAGACCATACAACTATTTACATGCCATGTTTCACACCACATAACTACCCACATGCCACTTTCCACACTGAACAACCTACGTGCCGTGTTCCAGACCATACAACCACCCAAGTGCCACGTTCCAGATTGTGCAAATACCCACGTGCCACGTTCCACACCACACAACCACCCACGTGCCACCTTTCACACCACACAACTACCTACATACCACATTCCAGACCACACAGCTACCCACATGCCATGTTCTACACTGAACAACTACCTACATGCTATGTTCCAGACCATACAACTACCCAGATGCCACATTCCAGACCACACAACTATCCATGTGCCACATTCCACACCATGCAACTACCCACACACCATGTTCCATACCACATAACTATCTACATGCTAAGTTCCCAGCCACACAACTACCCACATGCCACAGTCCACACCACACAACTACCCACACACCACATTCCACACAACTACCCACATTCCACAGGCGACACCACACAACTACCCACACACCACATTCCATGCCACACAACTACCTACATCCTACAGGCCACACCACACAACTACCCACACTCCACATTCCACGCCACACAACTACCCACACACTACATACCACACCACACAACTGCCCACATTCCACAGGCCACACCACATGGCATCTTTTTTGTTTTTACATTAGAAATACAGAAGGACTGAAACACAGATGTTAAAAGCAGTTATCTTTGCGTGTGCAACTAAAATTGATTTTTCTTTTGTGTTTTTCATCTACTTTCCCAAAGCATTTGTGCTTTTCATCAGAATGGAAGCCCAGGTTTCAGCGCCCCCACTTCCACCCCTCACTCACCCACGGGGCAGCTCCTCTTGTTGCACATCTGGCGCTCCTGCACATCCCCCACACAGGTCTTCCCTCCGTACTGAGGCTCAGGGCTGTTGCAGACCCGGGTGCGCTCCCGGATCCCGCCGGCACAGGTGACAGTGCAGGCCGACCACGGGGACCAGGGGCTCCAGCGGCCATCGACTGTGGGGAAAGCCAACCGGGAGGAGCTCAGAGCAAGGCCCGGGGTGGAGAACGTGAGTTGGCTGGGTGAGAGGGAAGAGCAGGTGGGACATGGTGTTCCCTATGCAGCCCCACAAACTGGTTTCTCCCCAGATTGGCTGACTACAGGTTAGAGCGTGATCGCACCACTACGCCTGCTGCAACGGTGGATTCCAGGAGTGGTGCAGATGACAGTGTTTCCAATGGCTTTGCTCCAGAAGACAAATCATACCACCTCTTCTTTTTAATAAAAGAATTTTTTTAATAGAGAGGGTCTCGCTATGTTGCCCAGGCTGCTCTCAAACTCCTGGCCTCAAGCAATCCTCCTGCCTCAGCCTCCCACAGTGCTGGGATTACAGGCGTGAGCCACCATGCCCGGCCCCACACCACCATTTACACCAAGAAGCTCAGAGCTCCTCACCAAGGTGTCCCTCTGCCATGGAGGGTGGCCTCAACTCAGAAGCCTGGTGTGACACCGAATGTCCTCATAGGCAGTTTCCATGAGGCATGTGCACGACTGAAGGCAATCCCTGCACACCCTCTTTTTCTCAGTGCATCCATGCACTTCCTGAGCCGGGCCTCCCTGGGGAAGCCCTTGATGCTTTGGGCCAAGTGCTCTGTAACTCACACCCTAGTCTGCACAGACGCAGGCAAAGGCTATTTCAGAGAGACACAGTTCTGTGCATCTGCGGCATCCTCTGTCCACACTCACTACTCGGTCCAAACTCACTCCCCGTCCACACTTACTCCCCATCCACACTCACTCCCCTGTCCACACTCACTGTACATCCACACTCACTGCCCATCCACACTCATTCTTCCATCCACACTCCCTCCCCATCCACACTAACTTCTGTCCACACTTACTCTCCATCCACACTCACTCCCCGTACACACTAACTGCACATCCACACTCACTCCACCATCCACACTCACTCCCCCATCCACATTCCCTCCCCGTCCACACTCACTCCCCCATCCACACTCCCTCCCCATCCACACTCACTCCCCATCCACACTACCTTCTGTCCACACTTACTCCCCATCCATACTCACTACCCCATCCACACTCACTGTACATCCACACTCACTCCCCCATCCACATTCCCTCCCCGTCCACACTCACTCCCCATCCACACTCACTCCATCCACACTCACTCACTTCCATCCACACTCACTGCCCATCCACACTCACTCTCCCATCCACATTCCCTCCCCGTCCACACTCACTCCCCATCCACACTCACTCCATCCACACTCACTCACTTCCATCCACACTCACTGCCCATCCACACTCACTGCCCATTCACACTCACTCCTCCATCCACACTCCTTCTCCATCCACACTCACTCCCCATCCACACTAACTTCTGTCCACACTTACTCTCCATCCACACTTACTCCCCCGTACACACTCACTGCACATCCACACTCACTCCACCATCCACACTAACTTCTGTCCACACTTACTCTCCATCCACACTCACTCCCCCGTCCACACTCACTGCACATCCACCATCCACACTCACTCCCGCATCCGCACTCTCCCTCCCCCATCCATACTCCCTCCCCATCCACATTCACTCCCCATTCACACTCACTCCCCATCCACACTCACTGCCATCTACACTCACTCCCCATCTACACTCACTCCCATCTACACTCACTCCTCATCCACACTCACTACCCGTCCACACACTCTCCATCCACACTCACTCCCCATCCACACTCACTCCCCATCCACACTCACTCCCCATCCACACTCACTCCCATCTACACTCACTCCTCATCCACACTCACTACCCGTCCACACACTCTCCATCCACACTCACTTTCCATCCACACTCACTCCCCATCCACACTCACTCTCTGTCCACACTCACTCCCCATCCACACTCACTTCCATGACAGAGCTGCAGTGCTGGCTCATTCTTCCTTTAATTACAGTCTGTCCTAAACCGGAATGAAACGGGGCTATCTCAGAGGAGGTTTGCGCTGAGCACAGGTGAGCAGAATTAATCCTAAAGGATGAGCTCATTACCAAGCCAGGCCTGGGATGGCTGCCCCTTGGCTGCTCGGCTGGGCTGGAACAGGCCCCGACACCCCGGATCCCGGCTCCAGCTGTGGTTGCTCACTGTGAGCCGCCTGCGAACCCGCCCACCCAGGGCCCCGCCTTCACCGTACTTACTTGGGCATGGGGCGCCCTGGCAGGCTTTGGTCTCCCGGCCACTCCCTTTGCAATTCTTGCCCCCCAACTGGGGCACTGGGGAGTTGCAGAGACGGATGCGTGTGATATTGCCAACTCCACAGGTCACAGAGCATGAAGACCAAGGTGACCAGTGGCTCCAGCCGCCGTCCTGCCGGACTAACACAAGAAGCACAGAGAGATCAGGCTGTGCCGTCTAGAGGGGTATTTGCCTGTAAGCGGTGTGCCTTATTAACTGAGAAGCATCTCACAGCTGCTGAGGAGAGGGAAGGAGAACCCCTCCCATCAGCCGAGAGGAAGAGCCTCACCTGGCCAGAATCCTTGCAAAGGCCCAGCACCTCGAGAGGACAGCTCTGTCCCTTGCAAAGGTCCCGATGACTGAGAGAAACCCGGCCCCACCCCCACAGGCATGCGGGTGTCACATGCCCGACACTCACTGCGGGTGTCACACTTGCTCAGGCTGCAAGCGCGTGTCTGGATGGAGGGCCCCAAGCAGGTGTTGCTGGTGACATCACAGGACCGGCCTCTCTGCTGGGTCCCAGAGCCACACGTCACAGAGCACTCGGTCCACTCTGCCCACGGAGACCAGCCCTCCTCCCCGTCCACCGCTGCCAGAGGAAGCAAACACAGTGGTGTCAGGCCCTGCCTCACAGATGTGCCACAGAACAGAACAGGCACAGGGCAGCTGGCGTGGGACCACAGTTCATGCATCCAGGAATCTGAGGGGCCACTGCCCGGCTGGGGCAGGTGGACATCCCAGTGGCTGGGCCGTGGCTCCGTGGGACCCAAGTTTGTGACCTGCACAGGAGTTCAGGTACTGCCTTTCAAGAGAAGAGCAAAAACGCATTTCTGGGTCTACTGTTAGGGTGCTGAGGGGAGCTAAATCCATGTGTGTCCAGGAAAGTCTTTTAATTGATTTTATAAAATAGCTTGTCAAAGACAGTGTTGAATCTTTTCTACATGAGGTTTCATTAAAGTTACAAAGATGTAACGTATTTCCATTTAACCTCTGTTCGCTGATTTACATAATGTAGTGAAACATTTCAATTATTGGTGAAAATTACAGGTCACTTATTTCCAAGTAAACTGAAACAAGCTAATAAAAAGGAGATTCCCTGTAAAGAAATTCTTCATAGGTAATCACAGCTCCTAAATGGGAGGAAAGAGCAACCTGACGCAAGAAATCATTCCCGTAAGGAGAGAAGCCCAGTGAATGCGCCATGACTCAATGTTCTAGAAAGCAGGCAAATGAAAGAAAAGAAAAATGGTCAAGGAGGTCTTTTCCTGGTCATGATGCTCCTGATAACATAAAATGTCTCTTGTAGTCTAATGTGGGCCCTTTGATTATCAAGATTATATTTTTATGCTTTGCCAGGAGCAACCTGACTTTGTGAATACCTAACAGGCACTTTTACGCATATTGAATTGTTGGTTTTAATTATAAGACTAACTGTATAGAGGATACATTTTCTGCATTTTACAGGCAATAAATTTGAAACTCAGAAAAATCTCATTTTATTCAAAATCAGAGTGGCAGAGCGTGAGCTGTGAGTCCCTTCATTCTCTGTCCACATCAGAGGTAAGGTGCCCTGAGGATGACACAGCTCTGGGGCCACAGGGACATTCTGGGAATGTTTGGGGGACGGTGACTAGTTTAGTTTGGGAGAAGCGTTGCCTGATCTTAGTTGCAGCAGCAACTCGGGGTGTGGACCTGAAGCACCTTGCCAATGGCATGGCACTGGGGAGCCACGGATGGCTCAGGAGCTCTGGGTAGGGTCAGCAGAGCAAACTTGGGAAGGGAACTCGGGGCAGGGGTGGGAGGCAGCACAGAGACCTGAGGGCAGCATTGGGGCCAACTCAGTCTCTGAACGTGCACTGAGTTTCCAGGGTGGCCCGGGAACTCCCAGGGTGTCCACACGTGGTTCCTCTCCATCTCAGGTTCTGTTCCTTGGAATATATTTCTATCCCTTAGAACATATTCTTTGGATAAAAGTCTTTGGTTTTTGTTTGTCTGATGTTCTATTGTTCTTTTCCAGGAGTATGTGTACAGTGATCGCTTGCTGCCATAACACAGTCACAGATCTACATGTGTTCTCTGACTCTCAGCTGGGGCTCCATCAGGGCCTGCTCTGGGCTCACCTGTGTGACCACTGAGCTCAGCTTCCTCGTCTGAGAAGCATCCGGACTGGCCTTCCCACCCCCGCATTCCTAGGGCTTCCACACTCCTTTCTGGCCATGAGTCAGTCCTCAGTGGATGACCAGCGGCCTGGGGTGGCCCTCTGATTCTCTCACCTGTACTCAGGGGGTTGAACCTCACTCTTCTCTGCCAAAACCAACCAATGAATAAATAAACAAACAAGCATAGAACTCCTAAAAATGCAGGATGCGCTCGCTGGCTGGCGATACTCACAGTGGAGGCAGGAAGGGCAGCATTCGCCTTCCACAAAGGACGGGCTGGCGCAGGTTGCCGGCGGGCAGGTGATTTGGTGGCAAATGGTTTTAAATTTCTACAAGTAAAGAAAGGCATGCATGCAACACTCATTTAAAAGGAGGGGACATTGGTACAAGGGCTGAGACTAGAAGGGGTCGACAGAATGGCTGAATGTTTTCCATCCTACGGACCGTACGTTACAGAGATGTGAAAATAAGGGCATCTTTTTCTCCCATTAGTGCTGAGAGCCTAACAAGAACAGGGCCCCCAGATGGCTCTTTGCATCCATTCCATTCCTTTCTCCCTTCACTGAGCAGCAAGGATGCAATAGAGAGCTCCAGGCTTCCTGGAAGGAGGGAAGAAAAGACGGGCAGCAGGAACTCCTGTTATCTAAGGTAATGCTGAGGCCATTGTCAGCAGAAATAGAGTAACATTAAAAGCTAAATTGTCTGTCTATAAGACTTTAGGCGGTGGCTTGTATTTCCCCCAAACGTTTCTGCTGAGCCTCAGGCTCTGTCGGAACTGGATGGAATTAAACGCAGAGTCTAGGGCCATGTCTGGCTTCTCTGTTCCTCCTGTTTCTAACCAACTGGTGACGCTGGCCAGGTTGCTCCCCCTGTCTGGGCTCTGGTTCTTTATGTGCAAACAAAGAGGTTGATTCAAGTCATAAATATGGTTCCTGGCCCTTCTGTGGTTCTTACACTGAAATTTCCTCACATAGCTGAACAGGTTTCACACATCAGCACTGAACGCTGGCATTTCCAGGCAGTCAAGCTCTGCCAAGTGTCCAGTGGTGGCCCCTTCCCCCAAGAGCCATGTTCTGGGGCCTCACCTTGCAGGTACACGTGGTGCAGCTGTCCACCACCCACGTTTCATTTTCCGCAAAGAACCGACCATCCTGCCAGCAAGCTGACATGTTCCTTGTCTTAGGAGGGCCACCAATGAGCTCCCAGAGAAACTGGTTATCATTCGACTGGAAAATGAAGTGAAACATTTAAGTATAGACAATAATACTACATATTTAGTCATCATGCTTGTGGATGAAAAACAAAGTTCCTTCTTCATTAAAAAGCTCTAAAGTCAAGTAAGACTTGACTCATCCCTGGGAGGAAGTTCTGGAAGCTGTCCTCCATCCTCACGGGGCTTTCTGAGCCACAGCTTCATCACTGCCTGGGCTTCTGGGGCTCCCCATCCACCTGCCTTCCCGGGGAGCGGGAATCGCATGGCTCACATCACACCTGGACCAGTGCAGAGCAATGCTGGGGACACAAGGTGGGACTGGGGGTGGGAGCAAGGTCCCCAGGCAGCAGCCATAACGACAGGCAGGGATACAACCAAGCTCCTGCCCTCGCCGCCCTCCCTGCCCCGGGCTCCTGCCCTCGACCCCCCTCCCTGCCCCGGGCTCCATCTCCTGGCATCATTTACTTCATGTCCTCTGGGTATGAGTGACAGTCAGCGTCACTGCGCCCTGGTTAGCCATGTGGACATCGTGGGGCACCGTGGCCCAGAGCACCTCATTATGTTCAGTCCCTTTCTCTAAACTGCGAGCTGCCCGTCCTGAACCCCGCAGGCATCTCTGTCTCTTCCTGGCCATGCTGTGCTGCTCAAACCCATTTCACTCCTGCCAGCCTCACAGGAACTTCCCGTCCTGTCTCTTGAGCTACCCCAACATGCAGTCCTTTAAATAAAAGTATTTTCCTTTGCAGGGGTGTGTGTGTGTGTGTATGTGTGTGTGTGTGTACACTCGTACCTATAGATTTACCAAGGAGGTAAATTTCCCAAAATTAAGAATTTATTTTGGAGACTGTGCCCAGGACCGTTTTCCTTGGGAATACTTCCCAAGATCTACCCAACTTCCCTCTAACAATGCTGAATATTGAACAAGGATCCTGAGGAGCCTGGCAGACACCTCCCCTGTGAACTGTGGGTTTTTACATCCAGCACAAGGCACTGGCAGGCCAGGGAATGTTGAGACCTGCAGAGATGGGCCAGCGGCGGAGCTGCCCGTGCCCTATGACCCCTGCAGCCCCCGTGTGGGTACCCACCACTCTCTTGAGGTTCTCACTGAGCTGGTTCACGAGGACGTGGAGCCCCGAGAGCTCCTGGACCATGTTTCCCAGCTCCTCGCAGGAGCGTTCGCACACCTCGGGCCTCCTCTCCGAGCTGGGGCCCACGTACTCGGTGGTGACATGCGGACCCAGGCGCAGCGTCTCCGTGTTCTCACTGATGGTGTTGATCTCAGCTGAGGGGAAGCACAGAGGGGCTGTGAGCGTCACGGAGGACGGGGCCAGCAGCAGGGGCCGGGAACACAGGGAGGATGACCTGCCCTGGCTCCCAGAGCGGCCTGGTGCTGGGTGACACCAGGAACAGCAGGGACAGGGGACGGCAGCTGTTTCCCACACTGCCACACGTCACAGAAGGAGCAGAGCAGCGGTTAGCTCAGGAGTGGGGGGACACATCAGTATAGGAGAGGCCCGCACAGTCCAAACGCAGAAGCAGCAGCGGCCACGCATGTCACTCAGACCCAGGTCCCCTCTTTCCAAAGCTTCCGACCACAAATCTGCTTCTTGAACAACACATCCCCCATATGTTCTGACGGCTCCTCTCGACTCTTCATCCTTTTTTTTCATCCCCAAACACCCTTTCTTACGGCTCCTTGCTCTGCTTTAAAGAAAATTCACTCATCCTCTTGCTCAAATAGCCAGTCCCCTTGAGACTGTGCCTTGTTCGTCCTGGCCTTCCCACCTCCCCGCCTTCCCACCTTCCCACCTCCCCACCACTCCCACCTTCCCACCTTCCCACCTTCCCACCTCCCCACCTCCCCACCTCCCCACCTTCCCACCACTCCCACCTTCCCACCTCCCCACCTCCCCACCTCCCCACCTCCCCACCTTCCCCACCTCCCCACCTCCCCACCTCCCCACCTCCCCACCTCCCCACCACTCCCACCTCCCCACCTCCCCACCTCCCCACCTCCCCACCTCCCCACCTCCCCACCACTCCCACCTTCCCACCTCCCCACCTCCCCACCTCCCCACCTCCCCACCTCCCCACCTCCCCACCTCCCCACCACTCCCACCTCCCCACCTCCCCACCTCCCCACCTCCCCACCTCCCCACCTCCCCACCTCCCCACCTCCCCACCTCCCCACCACTCCCACCTTCCCACCTTCCCACCTCCCCACCTCCCCACCTCCCCACCTCCCCACCTCCCCACCTTCCCACCTTCCCACCACTCCCACCTTCCCACCTCCCCACCTCCCCACCTCCCCACCTCCCCACCTTCCCACCTTCCCACCTCCCCACCACTCCCACCTCCCCACCTCCCCACCTCCCCACCTCCCCACCTCCCCACCTCCCCACCTCCCCACCTTCCCACCTCCCCACCACTCCCACCTTCCCACCTCCCCACCTCCCCACCTCCCCACCTCCCCACCTCCCCACCTCCCCACCTCCCCACCTTCCCACCTCCCCACCTCCCCACCTCCCCACCTTCCCACCTCCCCACCTCCCCACCTCCCCACCTCCCCACCTTCCCACCTCCCCACCTTCCCACCTCCCCACCACTCCCACCTTCCCACCTCCCCACCTCCCCACCTCCCCACCTCCCCACCTTCCCACCTCCCCACCTCCCCACCTCCCCACCTCCCCACCTTCCCACCTTCCCACCTCCCCACCTTCCCACCTCCCCACCTTCCCAGCACTCCCTCTGAAGCCCCAGATCTTGGGACCTGGGTGGGTATCGAATGTAATTTACAAATTGACCTGAGGTGAGTCAGGGATGGAGGCGGGGTCCAGTCCTCAGGTCAGCGGTGCCTGTGTGGATGCAGTTGGGCCCCAGGCTCTAGGCCGGAGCACACCTCACCCCCATCTAGGACCCCGTTCCCTCTCAGGGGTGAGGAGCCCATCTTTGAAATGCCTGACTTCTCTCGGGCGGTCCATTATTGAGGAATGACTTAGACATTTTACAGCGCTGTCAGGCATTCCCTCATCGAGTTTTCAATCACTTGGTTATAAACTGTGCTGCAATTCACACTAAGCTCAGAAGCTTCGCCTCGGATTCAGGATGCCCATAACCATGTACAATCAGGTCAATATCAATGTATTAATGGAGACAAAGAAACCACCCTGAGTGGATTTTACCCAGCACACTGATATTTAACTAACCTAGGGTATTTGTTTTTCATTCCTTTAAAAGTTAAACAAAAGGCCGCATATATCTTTGCTTCTGCTCTGGCTGTGACAGGAATGTAGTTTTTACCTGGTAGTAAAACCTTCCAGCTAACTTGCATTTCTCCAGGCTTCTGGCAATATTCTCAGTTGTGAAATAATAATGGCTCAGCCTCTTCACAAGGTTACTCTCACTTTTAACAAACAGTGAAAAAGGGGGTTTCGTTACCAAGCACCAATCCATGAACTAGCTGTTTCTATAAGACAAATTTTCCTTAAGTCTGACATAACCAGTGAAGAAGAAGTCTTTGTTGGCAAAGATCTCCAAATGGGACATTGGCATCCACCTGGCTTTGAGTAGACTAACTCATGGGTGATTGCCACATATGGTGGATATATGTATATGTATATAGATCCATACTTATTCTACATCTGGAGATAACAGATCTAGATTTCTCTGTAAGTGTTTTTTTTTTTTTTTTGGAAGATCTAAGAGTTTCCCATAAGTTTTAAAGGTTTGCTTTTAATAGTTCCAGGGATTATTGACTTGTACCTGTGAGCCTAGGAAATACCTGCTGAAGGAGGCTGCACCTACAAGGGCATATGCTGGTAACACACACACACACACACAAGGTGTTTGCTCACATCGAGGTGTAAGTCATGTTTGTCATAGTAGGTTTTACTCACTAACCATTATGACAACTGACTCAACATTCCATGGACAACCTTAGCTCTAGTTTAACTGAACCCATGTGAAATTATAGTGCAAACATGTGATTAGGAACACCACGAAGGGTATATTTCTTTTATACAAAGAATATTTGCATATATGTTTTGTTTATAAAAACAACATTTTTCTATATTAGTGAAAATACACACACACACACACACACACAGACACACACCTATACATATAAATATATCAGACTGAAAAAACATTATTGCAACAAAAAGTACCCAAAAGCCCCAGAGTCACCTGCACCCCAGGAGCCCCAGGAAGAGCACTGCCTCATGAAGCTGAAGGCCTGGCACGCAGAGTGCAGGAGCCAAGATAACTCCGCCTGTGCTGCAAATCTCCCCTCAGGTAACAGCGAGGGTCATGGTGGGGTGACAGTTGGAGCTGGAATGAGGGTTGGTCTTAGAACACCCTTCTCCCTGCATTGATGATCAAATGTCTCCTTGTTCTCTTTCCTCACAGGACTTGTGCAATGACCAGGACCTGCAAAGTGTAACTGAAGAGTGGGTACGCACCCCGGTTCTGATGTAGGCGGTGGGATCACAGAGTCATTGTGCATCAAAGATACCAAATCCCACATATTCCTGATGTATAGATTCATGACATAACAGTTTACACTTGTCATAATTTGGAATTGAAATGGCCTGGCCTTCATGCGCACACAGCCACACCGTGTGGCAGACACGAGCTCTGCCTTGAGGCTGTCAGACCCAGGCAGCAGCCCCGCTCCCTGCTCACTGGGGAGCTCGACGCAGCAGCCACACAGCCCCACCTGGGGCACCAGCCTTCATCTTTGTAAAACGAAGAAAGTGAAAGTGCCCATCTCATGTAATCATTCTGAAGATTAAATGATGTATGGCATTTAATGAACCTGTCATAGTGACCTTCAGAATTAAATGCTCAAGAAAATATTGGAAAGTATGCTTGGAAATATCATTCACAATTGTAACAGAAAAGATGAGATCATCTGTCAATGATTTAAGTAGCACAGATTTCCATCATATGATGGAGTCAACAACTATGAACAGTATAAGAAAACTTCCAGGTGGCTCACACCTGTAATCCCAGCACTTTGGGAGGCCAAGGTGGGCGGATCACGAGGTCAGGAGATTGAGACCATCCTGGCTAACATGGTGAAACCCTGTCTCTACTAAAAATACAAAAAATCAGCCGGGTGTGGTGGCAGGTGCCTGTAGTCCCAGCTACTCGAGAGGCTGAGGCAGAAGAATGAGATGAACCTGGGAGGCAGAGCTTACAGTGAGCCCAGATCGTGCCACTGCACTCCAGCCTGGTTGACAGAGTGAGACTCTGGCTCAAAAAAAAAAAAGAATACTTCCGTAAGTCAAGTTCGACAAATATCTATGACTTTGCTTAGGCAGACGAGCATCACACATTAATATACTGGAAAAGTTGTCTATATTTCAACTCATATTAAAGTACCAGCTATTTATATTTTGTCTTCTATAATAAAATTGTTTGGATTATTAAAACCTACTTAAAATTAACTGTTTAATCAATTTATTATTTTCAGATATCAACATGTCTAAGTTGACCAGCTAAGTCACTCAAAGACAATAGTGGTAGTTACCCAAATATTTTTACTTAAATTTTTACAAGCATGCATGCACACACATACACACACACACACACACACACACACCATGTCACAATAGAAACCCATCCAAGCCAGCATATAAAATGCATTTTTCAAAACACACCTACCTCCCTGGCCTTGCTGGCAACCCTTCTTGCTTAGAATATCTTCTACAGAGTTTTCAAACACTAGGTGGACGTTCTGAAGCAAACCCTGTAAATACACACAAGCAGAAAAATAGAGCATTGGATGTTTGATGCCAAGCTAACTGACATTCTAAAAATACAAGTTGGAATCTTCAAGTAGTGAGAGTATTTCCTTCTACGTAGCAGGTTTGCAATCTCTTTTAATCAGTTTTTCTGTATATAGTACTTTTGAAATTTTGTTTTTAAGCATGACACAAGAAATGGAAGTGTAATGTGAGAAATCTACCTAGAAGAAGGAAATGTTTCATAAATAAGAGTGAGATGGCCCTTGGAGAGGTGTGGCCTGCTGTGTGTGCTGGGCATGTGTGTGGATGTTCAAGGCCATTCGTTCCTTGCAAGTCAGTCATGATTAGCGAGTTTCTGCATTGGGCTAAGGGGCCCACAGAGGCCCACTGGTCCACTCAGAGACACAGACCCTGGGCCTGCAGGAGCGCCTTCCGCAGCTGAGTTACGATGGGGCTGGGCCAATCCTATATGGTGTGGAATTCCTGGACACCCATAAGAAACTGACTCAACAACAAGCTATGCATCTCTAGGCCTTTTACTCAAATTACTGAGTTTAACCATGTACTTATTTACAAGGCCCTACACATCCGGGAGGGAGCAATGTACCACACACCATTGTGATTCTAAAGACCTGCAGTTTAAGATTCATTTCCAAACATATTTTAACCAAAATGGACATGAAACCATTCCCTCATGAATCACCAGCCCTTTCCCTTGGAAAAGGGCACCTGCTACTTTGCTCTCCCATCATTTCGCTACTAAAGCAAACATTTAGGAGTGGTTTCGGTTGTGATCAAAAGAGTCTGGGATTGCTAGAAACATTTGAATAGGGTTGATTCCTTAATCATCAAACCAGCCTCAATCTCAACTGATGATGATTAGTGCAGTTAGGGAAGCACACCTGGGGCAGCCCTCTCTGATTAATCGTGGCTTAGAAAGGCGTGCATTGTTGTGTGTGTGTGTGCTTGTGTGTGGTGTTTGCATGTGAAAGGGTGAGTGCATGTGTGAAAGTATGTATATGCCGACAACTGCCTGTGGCTCTGCATGCATTATGTGTGCATGTGTGCCTGTTTGTGTACACATGTGAGATGGATGTATGTGCATGCATGAGTTTGCATGAGGTGTTTGTGTGTATGTATATGTGTGTATGTGTGTGCATGTGTGCACGTGTATGTGTGTGTACATGTGTGGTTCTGTGTGTGCATCTATATGATGTTCGTGTGTTTATGTGTGTGGGGGATGTGAGTGTGAGTGTATTTATGGTGTTTATGTGTGTAGGTATGTGCATGTGATGTGTGTGACTGTGTATGGTTCTTTTGTGCTCATGTGTGTATGTGTGTGTTCACATGTGTGTGGTGTGTGTGCATTGCATGGCTGTGTGTGGTGTGTGCACACTTGTTTTGTGCACACGTATGTATAAGTACTTACATATGGTTGTGTGCACGTGTGCATGTGTGAGAGTGTGTTCACATGTATGTGTGGTGTGTGTGTGTGCATGTGTGGCATGTGCACACATCTGCAAATGTGAGTGTATACATGGTGTTTATTTGTGTATGTGCATGGGTGCCCATGTAGGGTGTGTGCACGTGTGTGCATGTGTGTGTTCACATGTCTGTGTGGTGTGCCTGTGTGCACATGAGTGTATGAATGGTGTTTATGTGTGTCTGCATGTGCATGCCCATGTATGGTGTTTGTGTGCACATGGCCATGCATATGTGAGGGTGTGTTCACATGCATGTGTATGTGGTGAGGTGTGTGTGTGCATGTCTGTGCGTGTGTTTCGTGGTGTGTGTACATGTGTGATGTATATACATATGCGAGTGTGAGTGCATATGCAGTGTTTGTGTATGTCTTTGGATGTGTGTTCATGTGTTTGTGTGCATGTGTGTTTGCATGTGTGTGGTGTGTGTGTGCATGTGTGCACATGCCTGTGGCTGCGTGTGGTGTACAGTGTGTGCATGTGCATGTAGTGTGTGCATGCATGTGTGTGAGCACGTGTGTGGATGTGCAGTGTGCTTCTCTAAGGCCAGGTTCTTAGTTACGATGGGGCTGGGCCAATCCTATATGGTGTGGAATTCCTGGACACCCATAAGAAACTGACTCAACAACAAGCTATGCATCTCTAGGCCTTTTACTCAAATTACTGAGTTTAACCATGTACTTATTTACAAGGCCCTACACATCCGGGAGGGAGCAATGTACCACTCAAGCATCGCATTACCCGCTCAAGCATCGCATTACCAGACGCACTAGCAGATCAGTTCCCAGCAAAGCTCTTTCCTCCCTCAGGGCGGCCACCTCCCTGCAGAGCGTACCCTGAAGTGACTCTCTCTGGCAGAACCTTTGGCCACGTACATCCGGCTCTTTTCCGCCTGCAGGTGCTCGTAGAAGGGCTCGTCCAGAGCGAAGCTGTCTATGAGGTCGCAGCCCACGTGCAAGCTGTAGGTCTCACCAGCCACCTGCACGGTGACGTTCTTCCACTGCGAGTCAGCCAGGCCGACGTCCTCCAGGGAGACCATGTGCCGGGTGCCGTCGATCCAGTAGGTGAGGTCCAGCGTGTCCGCGGGGCCATTGGAGACGATCTCGAACTGCCTCTGGGAGAGACCGGGGCCCTCCAGAGCCAGCAGCGTGCCCCTGGACTTGCCGTCCTGCTTGAGCTGGGCCGTGAGGAAGAAGCCCTCCTTCTGCCGCATGATCTTGGTGATCTTGCTGAGGTCATCTGCGTTCACGGGTGGGATGTAGTCAAAGCGCACGAAGCGGTAAGCCGGCATGCCGGGGTCGGGCCCGCGGAACTGCTTGGCGCCAATGGTCTTGCGGTTGATGTTGCTGATACTGAAAAGGTCGAAGGTCGTGTCTTTGTCCTGGTGACCAGCTGCAAAGGGAACCGCAGTGGAGAAGGGTGAGGTAGCGGAAGAGGGCGAGGTTGGCCTGACCCAGGGTGACAAACCAGAACCTCGAGTGTAAGGAAATTAACGAGGCCTCCCAACATCCCGCAGCTTCTCTCCCTTTTTTATAGGAATGCTGGAGCCACCTCCGATGAAAAGCCACTATCCTCCGTGCCAGTGCTGCTACTCAGAGTGTGGTCCCAACGCAGCTGCGGGTCTGTGGGGTCAGTTTCTGCCCCTGGCTGGTCGAGGAGCGTGTGCCAGAAGGTAAATCGGTGGGGCCAGGCAGCGCCCTGTCCGTTCAGCTGGCCCTTTGCATAGCCCGACCTTCTTGGTGAGGGAATTCGGGCCTCGACTGACATTCTGGCACATGTCCCAGGTCGCTCTGTCTGGCTCTTCCGTCTCAGATCTGAGGCTGAAAAGCAGCTGTCCTGTCTACCAGTTGATTGCTCAGGAAAAAACCAAATAAATGAATAAACTGGGAAAGACATGGATCTTTAGCCTTGCTATTGATAGAGTGTCAGAAAGTGGCTAAATTGTATGTCGCTTTCTTGTTGAGATCAACTGCCTAAAACCAGTTATGTCAGCAGGTTGTTATTTTGTAAAAATGTATTTTCCAACTCTTAATGCACCCTGTGGGTAAGGATCTGAAAGAGTGGTCAGTGTCAAGTATAGAAACAAATGGTTTTAAGTCACCACCTAAGCTATTGGCAAGAAAAGTGATCAGATCTCACCAAAATCATAACAGTTTAAATAATTCAAAGCCGGGCGCGGTGGCTCACACCTGTAATCCCAACACTTTGGGAGGCCGAGGCGGGCGGATCACGAGGTCAGGAGATGGAGATCATCCTGGCTAACACGGTGAAACCCCGTCTCTACTAAAAATACAAAAAATTAGCCGGGCGTGGTGGTGGGCACCTGTAGTCCCAGCTACTCGGGAGGCTGAGGCAGGAGAACGGCGGGAACCCGGGAGGCAGAGCTTGCAGTGAGCCCAGATCACACCACTGCACTCCAGCCTGGGTGACAGAGCAGGACTCCGTCCCCCCAAAAAAAAATAAAAATAAAAATAAAAGTAATACACTGAACGGAAAGTTTAAACAAAGCCTTCCTTTTCATCTAATATTTAGCAAATTAGAAGAGTATCATACACAGGGTTGCTGATAGAAGTGGGCATTGGACCACTTTCCATAGAGTTACTTGGCAAGAATTAAAAGCTTTGATTCGGCAATTCTAATTTTGTAACCTATCCAAAGGATATAATCACAAATGCTCCTTAAGATTTATCCACGTCAATATTTTTTGTGTCATCATTTATGCTAATGAAAATAAACCAATCTAAGTGGGAATTGATTGAAAAAGATCAGGCTTTATCTGTGATGAAATATTATGTGGTCATTAAAAATCATACTGTAGAAAAGTAAACAAACACATGGGAAAATATTTAAAGGAGGAAGAAAGTGGAGCAAAAAGAATTCAACAAACACCAAATACTTGCAGTGCTGTGAACATCCTCTAGAGAAAAAAGGATAAACTGTACGACTCTAGGTGGAATCACATTTTTCTCTAACACCTGAATTTTCCAAAGATAAATTATCTCATGTCATATTGGCTCAGAAGTAAGTTACTATTTTATTTATAAAGGAGCTAGAAGGTCCTCACAGGTAAGATTGTCCAAC
Source organism: Pongo abelii (assembly GCF_028885655.2). NCBI lineage: Eukaryota > Metazoa > Chordata > Mammalia > Primates > Hominidae > Pongo > Pongo abelii. Next base: position 171,242,344 of record NC_071990.2, read on the forward strand.
CACACACTTTATTTTGTCATCTCTCCCCTTGCAGCTAAGCCACATCTCACAAGCCGGAGAGAGACCACAGGCTCTAAGGACACTCACCTTCCATGCTGGGCCACACCCACAGAGCCAGCAGGACCAGCCTCCAGACCATCCTGCCTCCTGCAGCTTAGCTCCTGGGAATACAGGAAACCCTTGTTAGTGATGAGTCCACAGCTGCAAGCCTGCCTGTGAGCAAGACTGGACCGGTGACTCTCATGACCATTGAAAACAGTTTGCACATAAAACTCAGCACCAGCTGGATTTGTGGCAAACTGAGAGCGAAGGAGGAAATTTACTCTTCAAGCAGGATTCTTCTAACTATAACTAAGATTTGTTGGGCTAGCATTTGCCGGCAAGCACTGTGCTCATCACGTTCTAAATATTCCTATTATTTCATCTTCATAATAGCCTGGGAGGTAAGTGGTGCTCTGTCCTCATTTTACAGATGCACAAATGGAAGATTGGCGAGTTCAGCGCTTGCCTGGAGCACTTCTGTTTATACGACTCGTAGACAGGACTTAGATCTAGAAAGTTTGAATTTAGAAAAATATCCAGCCTGACAAAAGGAATCTGTGAACGCATTTTGTGTAAATATCCAGCAAAAAACAGTTATGCATAACCTAATTAAATAGAATGAATATCAACTGTAAAAAAAAGTTAGAAATAAACTTAATTTGGTGAATTATACTTACAAAAAAACAGAACACTTGACTTAGCCATCATTTTGACCCTGTCTCTTTATTTTCCTGCAGGCCTGTTTTTCCATTCTTGGGGATTTTAAGTTGGCACAGCTCAGTGGAGGCTGGCCCCGAAGTCAGGAGATGTGGTCCAAAGCCCGGCTGCGCGATTAACCCTGTGGGTCTCAGCTTCTCCTCTCCCGGGCGAGCATGAGCCTGCGGGTCCCAGGGCTCCCCAGGTCCCTTCCAGCAATTGGTCACACCCTGCTCTAGGTTGAAGGGAAGACTAAGACCCCAATTCTTCCCATATTTAGAATATCAAAGGCCGTTAACTTCTCGTTGTTAATCCAAGGACTCTCCCTCTCCAGAAACAACATTTGGTAACCTGGAAATCCTCACCTTCCAGGAATAGAGAAACGTTCCTCAGAAGAAGAGAAATGCTTGGCAGCACCTCCAGACCCCCCACCCATCTGCTCCTGGGACCCCCCCAAACCATCTGCTCCCCCCAGTGCCGCCCCCGGGGTCCTTGGTAATTGTTTCATCTGTCCTGGCTCCGGAAGCAGCACGGCCTGTGGCCGGAGCCAGCACCAGGCTGAGCAATGCTGAGCACCAGCTGTGCAACCTAGGGAAACTTACTTAACTTCTCTGTCTCCGTTTCCTCATCCGTAGAATGAAACATAGCGTCACGTAAAATGCCCACCTCATCGGGTTGTTATGAGAGATGAATTCGGCAAACGAAACTTCACCAGGGGCTGACTTAGCCCAGCCAGCCACAGGCATGGGTTACAGGAGCAGAACGTGCCTCTGGGTCTGGGGCGCTTTCTACTCTAACTACCCGAGGCAGCCGCAGTAATAATGGTGGTGCTGATAGGACCTTTCTATGGAGCTCTTAAGAGGGTTGAACACACTCATCTTCACTCTTGACATGAGTGAACACTTGGCCGTTCGCTTAGAACAGTACCTGCACGCAGTAAGCACCACAGAGCGGTGCTAGAATACACAGCTCAGGTACAGCCTTGGCAGGCTCTTCCCACCTCTCCACCTCATCAGCCCACACTGCCGGGCACATCGCAGTCCCCTAAGGACAGCTGTGTGGGGCTGGCCCTGCAGAGGCCAGCCAAGAACAGGATGGTAAATGCGAAAGTTCTGGATGCCCAGCTTCATAAGGACAGGTTAGAAAAAGTAAATCAAACTCCTTTGACGAAACCAGATCCTCCTGTCTCTGCCTTGAGGTGGATTCTTATAAGAGCAGGAGGCTAACAAAGCATCCCCTGCTGTGGATTGTCAAAGGACAGTGAGGCTCCATCCCACAGGAAGGATGAGCAGCCAGGCTACCTGGCCTCAGCCCATCCAGGGACACCGGGCAGGGATGGAGCCACGGATGAGCCAGTGCCGCTCGCCCCTGCCCCAGCCTCTGCACACCACACATCCACATTTATGCTTGTGTTTTTCCAAAAGAAAGATTTCAGTGCCTGTCTGCAGCAGAATGTAGTTTGAAATTGCAAAGGTCTTTTAAAACTCTTTTCATATGAACAATCAAAGTAAAAGATAGTTTTGCAGAGAGCTAATTGTTTACCCGCCATCCACCACCAACAGCAGTCTGATTAAACATCAGACTCCTGGGTGCTCAGCCCCCAGTCCTGGGAAGCCAAACCCACCTTCCTTAAGTGGTAGCCAGGCAACCTGCCAGCTCGCTTTTCATATGCAAACTGCCCCAAGACTGTTAAAAGTCGCTGTGTGTCCCGGCAGTCACAGGATTTTCCATAGACTTATCACAAATACTCTCTAGTTACATTCAAAACCACTTTTCAGCTACTAATAATGTTAACAATCAGAGTCTCTCTTTAATCTGCTAATAATGTTAACAATCAGAGTCTCTCTCTAATCCACTAATAATGTTAACAATCAGAGTCTCTCTCTAATCCACTAATAATGTTAACAATCAGAGTCTCCCTCTAATTACTAATAATGATGTTAACAATCAGAGTCTCTCTCTAATCTACTAATAATGATGTTAACAATCAGAGTCTCTCTCTAATCTCCGGTTACTTTTCAGATATTCCGGGAGTTGTTTCTAATTCCCTCCTCAATAACAAACTCTCATGTGGAATCTTCTTATTCTGAAGCTGAAAACAAAGCATTTACCCGGGTTCCCAGGCAGGTATATGTATTAAAATAGCAGCAACCACAACCCTCAGAGAGGAAGGGGTGCCCAGCTGGTGAAAGCACAGCCACGGAGGAAAAGCTTAGGAGCGGCCACGTGCCTTGCGCTTCAAGTGGGCAGTAAAAACACCACGTGAAGAAACACTTGCCGTTTAGTGTTAATAGATACACCACCCATCTTAAGAATCTAAATTGCTCCTTTTTCTTCTCCCCTTCTTAGAGTTCGAGAACTCTAATTTCTTAAAATTAGAGCACGATGAAATAATTGATTGAGTTTAAGAGATAATCGTACCTGGTTTGCCAAAAAGATGCAGTGATGACTGGTTTCAGCGTTCCGGACCGAGTCAGAAAGGCTCAGCTCTGCTGGAGCGAGAGACCGGCCCCGCAGTGCAGGACGCTCCGGTGGACGTGGCCGAGCGGCTCCCGGGGCAGCGCGGCTTTATATGCCGCTTCTCCTGTGCAGGGCTGTCAATCAGACACATGAGGAAGCACGTTTAATTCATTCCTTCGAAGGAATGACATCATCCCCCTTCTGATCTCACCATTTGCTCCGAGTACCTGCTGCAGGGGTCCAAGTCCAGCCCCTCTGTACTGGAGGCGGCCTCCTCCTCCTGCACCCCGGCCCCTGCCAGACAGGCCTGGGAGGAGCCAGACAGAGAGAGGGAAGGCAGGGACTCACTTTTCCTGTCTTCTCTCAGGAAATAAGATGCTATAAATAACACTAGCAAAATTGGCTAGAACTCCTCATTTTGCTTAAGAGAAAAAAATGCAAGTTCTATGCCTTAAATATGTTTCGAATTACTCAGTGTGATATTGGTCTTTCTAAACCAAATGAGTGACTCTCAATAACACATAAAATACATCGGTGAGTATCAATAATCAGTCTGTATATTAATAAAGTTATTATGGTCAATAATCAAGTTTAGTATGTGTCAAAAATAAAATTTAATGTAAAAGGAAGTTGCCAACATTTATCTCAGGCAGTTAGAGGACTGAAAAACTGTACTGCAGCTTTGGGAAAATTCATTTTAACCCAAATTCTGCTTCATTTGCTCAGTGAGGATCCCCTAGAAGATGTCTCCCAGCGGATGTGCAATACCCGTAGAAGGGTGTGTCCCAGTGGATGTGCAGTACCCGGCCAAGTCCCCTTGGTGCACACTTTCGCGCGGCCCCATCACAGGGACAGCCTGATGTGCAGGCACAGAGCAAGGACTCGAGAGAACCAGAAGCAGTGGCAGCAGCTAACCCCCGCCCCTCCCACACCCAGGAGTCACCCGCAATCAGGGTGCACTCTGCATGGGGGTGGGGGCGCCGTTTCTCAGAGGTCAGGGTGGACAATGGATGGGGAGGGGCTGCTTCTCCCAGGTCAGGGTACACAGTGGAAAGGGGAAGCTGCTGCTCTAAGGTGGGGGTTGATGGTACATGGGGGAGGGGCTGCTTCTCCCAAGTTGGGCTGGACAGTGGATGGGGGAGGTGCCACTTCTCCCAGGCCAGTGTAAAAGGTGGATGGTGGAGGGGCTGTTTCTCCCAGGTCAGAGTGAAAGGTGGCTGGGGATGTGTTGTTTCTCCCAGGTCAGGGTTAATGGCAGACAGGGGAGCTGCTGCTTCTCCCGGGTTGGGGTGGACCATGGATGGGGGAGGTGCTACTTCCCCAGGTTGGGTGGATGGTGACTGGGGAGCTGCTGCTTCTCCCAGGTTGGGGTGGACCTTGGATGGGGGAGGTGCTACTTCCCCAGGTGGGGTGGATGGTGACTGGGGAGCTGCTACTTCTCCCGGGTTGGGGTGGACCTTGGATGGGGGAGGTGCTACTTCCCCAGGTGGGGTGGATGGTGACTGGGGAGCTGCTGCTTTGCTTGGAGCCACCTGCACCTGCTTCATGTCAGCACCTGCCTGTGGGGTTCCTCCACGTTTGTGTGGAGTTGTCACCCTGGCCATGGACCCGTCAAGTCTTAGTTAGAGAACATTAGAGCGAATGTCTGTGGACACAGCCCTTACTGTGTCTGCGGCAGGGGAGCGTCTCTTAAGCCTCCTGGCATTCCCCCACAGGGGTCCAGCGCTGCAGAGGTTGGCAGGCACCATGAAGAGCAAGCTTCACTTTATTGCCTCTGTCTTCAGGGAGGATATGCGAGCGGGTGTGGGAGAGGGAAGGAGCTTTCATTTGTGAAAACCTCTGTTTTTCCTAACGGCACCTGTTTATTTATCACTTGGCAAACATCAGTTTCTGACACATGCACAGACAAAAGCCTCCAAGAGTGTATGTGTCATGTTTAAGGTACGTTATTTTGCTTTTTAAGCTATTGGGGACAAAGTCATCATTTGAATTAAAAAGTAGTTTAAATAGATTGATGTTATCTCAAATTCAAAAAAAGTATAACCCAGTTCCCCTTAAAGAATTTTCAGTGGATAATTATCCATTCATCAGTTTGAGTTTTTCTGCCTCCAGGTTAGTTTTTCCTGGGGCCAGAACATGGAAGGCGGCATCCCCTGCTCCGCGTGCCCCGGCCTCCCCTGTTCCTCAGTGCACAGAATGCGTGTTTCCTGATTAAAGCTGAAGACACGCAGCTCTGCTGCTCAGCACTTCAGGAGCATGCGGTGAAGACCGTGACACTCACTGGGGAGGAGGAAGGAATGTAGTAATGACCCTCCACTTGCCGATGGGCGGGTGCAGAGAAGAGGGGCCCTCCTTCTGTAAAATCTTGCAGCCCAGAATCAGGGAAGTCTGTTTAGAGGAGACAGAAGGTAAGCCGATTGGAACATGGCCCGTGAATGGGGTGTCCCCGGTTGAGAAAGTATTTCAGGCAGAGAGAGTGGGTAGGTGTTCACGGTGCAGAGAATAGCAGGTTCCTGGGGCGGCGCCCAGGCCAGGTGCATGGAATGGGCTTCATAGTCGGTGGAAGTCACAGAGAGGTTCCTGGCAGGGTGAGGCGGGACTTCGTGGCCCCACTGTGCAGGGGACCAGAGGGGCAGTAGAGGAGACAGCCCCTGGTCAGCATCTTCCCTCGGCCCCCTGGGGGTGAGGAGGAAGGGAGATGTGAGGATGAAAGAAAAAGTAGTCAGAGGCCTCGGCGGGAAAGTAGCGATGCTGAGGGAAACACCATCTCGTGCGAGCACGGGAGGACGAGGGACAGACACGCAGCAGGTGGAATCATGTCCCCCCAAGTTCACATCCACCCCGAACCTGTGAATGAGCTTACTGGAAATACCACAGTGTTTGTGGATGAAATCAAGGGTAGATGTCGTCGAAATGATGTAGGGCAGGCTCCAAATCTAATGGCTAGTGTTCTAATAAGAATAGAGAATATGAAGATGGAGACACAGGGCGAGCTCTACTTGATGAAGGAAGCAGAGACCGCAGTGATGCAACCACTAGCCAAGGTCACCAAGGGCTGCCAGAAACCCCCGAACTGTGGGAGACAGGGAAGGGGCCTCTGCCAGAACATTCCTAGGATGTGCAGCCCTGCCACATGCTGCGTTTAAAACTGCTGGACTCCAGAACCACAGGACAATACATGTGTGTTGTTTGTGATACTTCATCACAGCAGGCCCAGGGAACTAACACAGGCACACCTTGGAGATACCACAGGCTTGGTTCCACATCTCTGCAATAAAGTGAGTTGCATAGATTTGTGCTCTCCCAGTGCATATAAAAGGGATGTTTACACTCCACTATTGCCTATTAAGGGTGCAGTAGCATTATGTCTAATAGAACAATGTGCATATCTTAATTCTAAAAAACATTTCATTGCTCAAAACTACTAACCATCACTTGAGCCTTCAATGAGTCGTCATCTTTTTGCTGGTGGAGAGTCTTGCCTCAATGCTGATGGCTGCTGACTGATTAGGGTGGTGGTTGTTGAAGGTTGGAGTGTCTGTAGCACGTTCTTAGAGTAAGACCACAATGAAGTTTGCTGCATCTATTGACTCTTTTATCCAACGTTTCTCTGTAGCATGTCATGGTTTTTGATAGCAGTTTACCCACACAATAATTTGTTTCAAAATTGGTGTCCATTCTCTGAAACCCTGCTGCTGTTTTTTCAACTAAGCTTATGTAATATTCTAAACTATTTGTTGTTATCTCAACATCTTCCCCAGGAGTGAAGCATTTCACAACATCTTCGCTGGGAGTACTTTTCATCTGTAAAAATCATTTTCTTTGCTCATCCACAAGAAATAACTCCTGATCTATTCAAGTTTTATCATGAGAGTAGGACAATTCAGTCCCATCCTCAGGCCCAGCTTCTAATTCTACCTCTCTCGCTTATTCCGTGACATCTTCAGTGACTTCCTCCACTGAAGCCTTGAACCCTCAGGGTCATCCCTCATGGTGGGATTTGGAAGAATCCGCTTCCTCCAAACTCCTGTCAGTGTTGATATTTTTCCTTCTCCCATGAATCATGAATGTCCTAGTGGCATCTAGAATGGTGAATCCTTTCCAAAAGGTTTTCAGTTGACTTTGCCCAGATTCATCAGAGGAATCACTCTCTATGGCAGCTATAGCCTCATGAAATGTATTTCTTAAATAGTAAGACTTGAAAGTCCAAATGACTCCTTGACCGATGGGCTGCAGAATGGATGTTGTGTTAGTAAGCATGAAAGCAACATTCATCTCATTGAGCATCTCCATCAGAGTTCTTGGGTGACCAGGTGCATTGACCAAGAGCAGTAATATTCTAAATAGACCGTTTTTTGAGCAGTAATTCTCAACAGTGGGCTTGAAATATTTAGTCAGCCATGCTGAGAACAGACTTGCTGTCATCTAGACTTTGTTGTTCCATTTAAAGAGCATAATAATAATACATTTAGCATAGCTCTTAAGAGCCTGAAGATTTTCATGACGAGTTAATGGGTGCAGCACACCAACATGGTACATGTATACATATGTAACTAACCTGCACGTTGTGCACATATACCCTAAAACTTAAAGTATAATAACAATAAAATAAAATAAAATAAAAATATATTCAACTAATTAAAATTGTTTAAAAAAAAAAAAGAGCCTGAAGATTTTCAGATTGGTAAATTAGCACAGGCTTCAACTTGAAGTCACTGGCTGCACTAGCCTCTAATAAAAGAGACAGCCTGGCCTTTGAATTTTTGAAGCCAGGCATTGACTTCTCCTCTGTAGCTATGACAGTTGGAGATGGCCTCTTCTTCTAATACAAGGCTGTTTTGTCTTCATTGAAAATCGGCTGTTGAGTGTAGCCACCTCCACAATGATTTTAGCTAGATCTTTTGGGTCACTTGCTGCAGCTGCTCCAACAGCACTTGCTACTTCACCTTGCGCTTTTGTCTTACAGAGATGGCTTCTTCCCTAAACTTCATGAACCAATCTCTGCCAGCTTCGAACTTTTCTTCTGCAGCTTCCTCATCTCTCTCAGCCTTCACAGAATTGAACAGAGTTAGAGCCTTGCTTAGATTAGGCTTTGGCTTCAGGGAATGTTGTGGCTGGTTTGATTTTCTCTCCAGGACACTCAAACTTTCTCCCTATCAATCAGCAATAAGGCTGTTCTGCTTTCTTATCAATGGTGTGTATTACATCTGATGGGCATATTTCAGTGGAAGCCCGATGGATGGGTCTAAAGCCTGGGCAATCCTTCCTTAGAGATGATGTTTAAATCCATGGGCAGGAGACAGGTGAGGCCACTGGAAAGAGGGAGGCGGGGAGGGGCAGACAAAGCCCCAGGGCATGGACCTCTGGCTGGAGCTGAACCACAGGTGTGGTGAGGGAGAGGGCTCCCTTCTGCCCCGGAAACTCCTGTCCCTGAACCATGATTTCTGTTGTCCAGTTGTGCATGGACTGCGTCAGAAACAGCAAATCCTGGTGTGGCTCTGTTCCTTTCACAGTGACGCAGGGGGGTTGAAAAACAAGCAGACACACTGAATGTGCAGAGGCCTGAGCTGAAGAAAAGAGCATGGGCTGGGGACCAGGGCCAGGCACACTCGTCACAGCCCTTCTGACTCAGAGGTTTTTATATCACCTCCCCTCACTCTTCTCTCTGGCCTGAACCTGCTTCCTAAGCACCCCAAGGTGATCTGGGGATACTTGCCGGATGGGCGCTGCTTGGAGCTTGTTAAAATTATCAAAAGAGCAAGCAGACAGACTTCCCCTGCACGGCTTCTCCAGCTGAAATGCGCACACAGGACACTGGGCCTGGCCCAAAGGCAGATTCCAACTCAGTAGGTGTGGGGTTGGGGAATCTGATGGTGGGTTTTGAACAAGCTCCCCTGCTCCAAGATCACGCTTGGAGCAGCAAGACTTTAGTGACTGGAACTCAGCAGGGCACTGTTATCCTGGCCACCACCCTGGGGTGGGTTTGTTGTCACACTCATTCTACAGAGGAGAAATCAAAGTTCCTGGCTCTGGCCTCGCCTTGTCGACCCTAGGGTCCTTGGGACCAGGATCCTTCCCTGGAGTGGGGCCCAGAATTCCCAGGGCCAGGGCTGAGGCCAGTCCCTCTGGCTTTGATTCCACCCAAGCTGCACTGACTTGGAGCATACACAGGAAAAGGAACAGGGGCCACTTTGTCGATTTGTTTAAGGCTCCGTTTGCTCATCCATTTATTCAAAAAATACTCATTGAGCATCTGTGGCACCTAACACATCCCAGACACTGCAAACAGCACGGTACATATGAGGCATAAACAGGTTCCTGCCCTTTGGGGCGCCTATGTAGCCTGGCCTGCTGCCTAATTGAATTCCCACTAAGCCTTGTGGAACTGTGGTCATCAGCTGATGCTCTGTGTCTTGTGTGACTGGAGCCTCCTGCCTCACAGGCAGCTGTAAGGGGTGAGCAGGAATCTTCTACTCATTTCTGTTGTGCATAAATTCTAATTATGTCCCGAAAACTACAGATTCCCTTTCCCAGGTGTTGTGCAAATATTCCAAGGCAGTGGCAGGGCCTTCTTGGACATTTGTGTGGCCCCCTTCTTCACCTGCCCAGCTATCACTCCCCTTGTAAACCCAGCGAGGACCCGAGCCCATGCGCTCCACATCAGGAGGCCCAGGGGCTGCATTCATGGCCCAGGCTTCCTGCGGGCATAGCCCAAGCCCCCTCCCCCTATCGCCTGCCCTGGAGTGGAGGTCATCCCTAGAGTGGAGGGAGGTCATGCCTGGAGTGGAGGTCATGCCTGGAGTGGAGGGAGGTCACCCCTGGAGTGGAGGGAGGTCACCCCTGGAGTGGAGGGAGGTCATCGCTGCAGTGGAGGTCATGCCTGGAGTGGAGGTCATGCTTCAGCAGGTGGATGTGTGTCACTTCATCCTCTTGCACTGAGCTGCCTGGACACCCAATTCATCCTCCCTATCCCAAGAGCCCCTTATTTCCTGGGTCATGCCTGTTTCCTGCTGGACTGGAAGTGCCAGTGTTCCAGACACTGAATGTCTCCCTCACTTCCCCTCTTTGCCTCTCAGCCCCTACGTTCACCTGCCCTCCATTTGGGGAGTTTGGTTTCCAGATTGTGGAGACTTTGATCTGGCCCAGTCTGGTGCCCCTGGAAGGCAAGCTTCCTCCTATTCTGCATGGGCCATTTGGATGACTAGCTTGGGCTGCCTTTTCCACCTGCTGAGACCTTTTGCCCCTTCATCACACATATTGACCTTGCCTCCAGGGCTGTCACAGATGTGAGTTTGCTGGCTGTCTCCTCTGTGGCACTGGTCACTGACAGGAACGCTCATGGCCAGGACTGTGCACAGAGCCCACGGTCCTTCTCATGCCATTCTGGAATAATGGAAGTTTCAGGCAATGCATCTGCACGGATACTGCATCTTAACAAACTGAAGGTCTGTGGCAAGTCTGCAAGTGTCATTTCTCCAACAACAAGGGCTCACTTCACGGCTCTGTGTCATGCTTTATAATTCTTATGCTATTTCACATTTTTTATTATTATTCTGTCTGTGCTGGTGATCTGTGATCAGTGACCTTCAGTGTTAACTACTTTAATTGTTTGGGGCCATCAAAAATTGCACCCCTGTAAGATGGTGAACAAAATCGATGAGGATTGTGTGTGCTCTCACTTCCCCACCAATGGTCATTCCATCTCTCTCCCTCTCTTCGGGCCTCCCTATTCCCTGAGATGCAACAATATTGAAATTAGGCCAATTAATAACCTACAATGGCCTCTAAGAATTCAAGTGAAAGGGAGAGTTTTGATTTCTCACTGCAAATCAAAAGCTAGAACTGATTAAGCTTAGTGAGGAAGGCATATCAAAAGCTGAGACAGGCTGAAAGCTAGGCCTCTTGCACCAAGCAGCGCCCATCTGGCAAGTATCCCCAGATCACCTTGGGGTGCTTAGGAAGCAGGTTCAGGCCAGAGAGAAGAGCAAGGGGAGGTGATATAAAAACCTCTGAGTCAGAAGGGCTGTGACAAGTGTGCCTGGCCCTGGTCCCCAGCCCGTGCTCTTTTCTTCAGCTCAGGCCTCTGCACATTCAATGTGTCCGCTTGCTTTTCAACCCCCTTTGTCACTGTGAAAGGAACAGAGCCACACCAGGATTTGCTGTTTCTGACACAGTCCATGCACAACCGGACAACGGAAATCATGGTTCAGGGACAGGAGTTTCCGGGGCAGAAGGGAGCCCTCTCCCTCACCACACCTGTGGTTCAGCTCCAGCCAGAGGTCCATGTCCCGGGGGCTCTGTCTGCCCCTCTCCGCCTCCCTCTTTCCAGTGGCCTCACCTGTCTCCTGCCCATGGATTTAAACATCACGTCTAATGAAGGATTGCCCAAGCTTTAGACCCATCCATGGGGCTTCCACTGAAATACGCCCATCAGGTGTAAAACTCCTCCCCGCTCCCCAGGAACAGAGGCCACCCCATCCCAACCTCCCCCAAACCAGCAAGTGTCCTGATCACTAGGCTCCACAAGGCAAGACCTCTGTGTCACCTCTGATTCTTATCCCTCCCTGGAACTGGAGTCCAATCCACCTGCAAGTCCCAAGAGCACAGCCCTGGCCCAGGCCCCCTCTGTACCTCCTGCACCCGCTGCCATTACTGCAAAGCCAGGGTTCCACCAGGCCCCTCCGAGCCTCCTGCACCTGTGGCCACTACTGCAAACCCAGGGTTCCACCAGGCCCCCTCCAAGCTTCCTGCACCCGCGGCCATTACTGCAAAGCCAGGGTTCCACCAGGCCCCTCTGAGCCTCGTGCCCCCACAGCCACTACTGCAAAGCCAGGGTTCCACCAGGCCCCTCTGAGCCTCCTGCACCTGTGGCCACTACTGCAAACCCAGGGTTCCACCAGGCCCCCTCCAAGCTTCCTGCACCCGTGGCCACTACTGCAAACCCAGGGTTCCACCAGGCCCCTCCGAGCTTCCTGCACCCGTGGCCACTACTGCAAAGCCAGGGTTCCACCAGGCACCTCCGAGCTTCCTGCACCCGTGGCCACTACTGCAAAACCAGGGTTCCACCAGGCCCCTCCAAGCCTCCTGCACCCGCGGCCACTACTGCAAAGCCAGGTTTCCACTATCTTCTCCCTCTGGATCCCGGCCATGGGAGTGGTCAGCGTACATCCTCACTCAGTGTCCCCAGGAAGCCACCTAGCCGCCTTCTGACCAGCACAATCATAATAAAATGGGGACGAGCCTGGGGCCCTCTCCTGGGGAGCTGAGGCCACATCCCACAGAGTGCTCAGAACAGATCCCAGCCTAACAGCAGAGAGAGGTCAGTGGCTCACTAGTGCCAGGCATCCCAATCCTCCGTCCCTGCACCCACCCTCTCACCAGTCCCTCCCCACATAGCAACCACAGGGACATCAGTGATGGAGACCCCGCTGGAAAAAAAGCCCCCAGGGGCCTCCCAGTGCACTTAGTAAGAGCCGACTCTCACAGCTTCCTCCCACAGTCTGGCCCTGCCCCTTCCAGGCTTCCCCTCCCTCCCGGCTGCCTTTCTGTGCCTCAGATGCCGTCCTTGAGCTCACTGTCCTTCTCCCACCACATCCTCAGAGGCTGGATCTTTAGTCACCCAGACCCCAGGCCCAAACCCTCCTCCAAGGGTCTTCTCTGACCACCGGCCCCAAATCCCCCACCCTGCACCCCAGTCCCTCAGCATCTGTCAGCTGGCTGTCTTTGAGGTCAGCTTGCTGGCCATCTACCACGCACATCCGGCTTCTTGCCCACCAGCATGAGCTCCTCTAGAAGAGAATCTCGGGGACCAGCACCAAACCTTCCTCTCTCGGTTGCTCTGCATCACCCATCCAGAGCAGAGTGAAGCACAGAGCCAGCGACGGACACTGGCTGAGGGCATGAGCCTCTTGGCAGACGGGCCCACTCCTGGCTGTGAGCCTGGGTGTTGGTGTTTCGCTGAGAGAGATGGAAAGTAGCCAAGCTGGTCTGACCAGAATCTGACTGGTGCTCACCACATGCGGAGAAGAAACTCTGGTTTTCACACAGAAGTGAATGAACTAATATCTTTGTTCATTTGTTAAGTCAATCATAAATTTACTAAATACCATACACCCAGGACTCTGCTAGTCAATGAGCATGAACTAGCTGTGAACATAGCACACAGCACCCTGAGCAGGCACGGGCTGCGAACGTAGCACACAGCACCCAGAGCGGGCGCCAGCTGCGAACGTAGCACACAGCACCCAGAGCAGGTGCTGGCTGTGAACCTAGCACACAGCACCCTGAGCAGGTGCCGGCTGTGAACGTAGCACACAGCACCCTGCTTTTGTGGAGGGAGAATCCAGTGCAATGATGAGTTCTGAGGCTGCTTCTTACAGAGTTCTTTATCTGAGACATCAATCTCAAATCTAAGGAACAGAGCTGAGCTCCTACTTTCCAGAATTGAGAAGGACGGCTTCTGCTACCGGAAATCTCCTGTGAGCGTTGCTGGCTCTGCAGAGCTTTCACTGTCACAGGCTCAGAATCCCCTCTCCTGTGGGCCCCAGAAAGCCGCTGCTCAGCATGGTGGGAGAGAGTGGGGCAGGGGCTCTGAGGATGGCGGAGGAAGCAGAGGGCCTGGTCCTGTGCTTTGGACACTGAGTTGTTTCACAGGGATGGGCACAGGAGCACAGGTCCAGGCCTCTCTGCACGCCGGAAGCAGTCAGTGCTCAGAGGAAAGAGAAACGTCAGGGGCGGATCCAATGTACCCAAATGGAGGCTGAGAGGTAGATGCAGGTGGGAACCCCAGACTACTGGTGGGTGAGTTCTTGACAGCAAAAAGAGAAGGGGTAGGTCTGGACCTACTTTTTGTATCCACAGGGATTGATGCCATCCACAGGGATAGACGCCATCCACAGGGATAAATGCCCGCCATGTCTGGGCCTTCCGTTCAATGCATCTCCTCTGATCCTCACAAGCAGTGAGAATCACTGGCCGCATTTTACAGAGACTGAGAATCAAAGAAGCTTAGTAATGTGCTCAGGCCAAGGGCAGCAGAGCCCGCTGGCATCTGCTGGGCCTGCACCAGCTCTGTGCCTGTCCCCAAACATCACTGGGATACTCAGAGTTCTTGGAAGTACTAGTGAAGGTGCCAGGTTGAGGGCCCAGCATGCCACGGAAAACACAGCATGGACCTCGGAGAAATAGGAGGGCTAGAAGCCCTTTTTCAAATGCGTCCCTGAGATCCCCCAGTGCATTCCCTGAGGGTGTGGGGGTCCCTTGATGTACCCTCCTCCTCCTGAAGCTGGCACAAAGGCAGGGTAGGGGGGAACTGCTTTGCAATTAGGATGGGCTGACTGATAGCAACATCCACAGAAGCAGACGTCAGTGCCACGAGAGTGGATCAGGCTCTGGGAGAGGATCCAGCTAGAGGTGGAGAAAGCACTTGAGGAAGGAAGTGCAGGGAAACCCCCGTCTATGAAGTGGCAGGAATCAGAACTTTAGGTGCAGTGCCCACACACATAGCATTAGCTCGCATCTGAGGCGAGGCGCTAATCCTGGCTTGGGGTGGCATTTAGGGCAGAATGTGAAGGCACCCAAAGGAAGAGTCTTGGAACCCAGACAGGTGCCTGTGGCCCCGCGAGTGCAGATAGCGGGTTGAAAAGCAGCAGGGACAGGGGAGTGATTCGCAAGACGAGCTCGTCTGTGGGAAGCAGGGGAGCAGCCAGCGCCCTCGGGAAGGACTGAGTTCTCGTAAGGCACCAGGCAGTGTCTCTCCACCACCTGGGCCTCTCCCGGCTCCCCACCTCCTGTCTCTGAGCCGTGGTCACTCTGTGATGTTGCCTCATAACAGTGTGGGCTCAGGGGCCACACACGAGGCCTCAGCTAAACAGGCCATGGAAGAAGGAGATCAGGAGGCGAGGGAGGGGAGGAGCAGCTGAAACGGAACAGATGAAGCCGGAGACACTGGCCTGGCCATAGTGACAGAAAGGCAGGTGCCCACGCCCCACGGCAACCCGGCTCCAATGCACACAGGTTTCCTGGAGGCAAACCCTGGTGTCAGGTTCTTTAATTCTGCAAGGCTACTGTGCGGTGGAGGACATTGGGGCCACAGTAAAATCTTGAGGTCACCTGGGCCCTGGCAGCAACATGTGGGGAGAGACCAGGAATCTAATCCTGCTCCTCTGATGAAGGGAGTGAGAAACAGGCCTGGCTGGGGGCCAGGGCCTTGCAGGAGCCAGCGCAGGTTCTAAAAGGGTCCAGGCTTAGTGAGGATGCCAAGTTCAAGAGAGAAAATCCAAGGTGGGCTCATGCATGGAGTTGTGGGTGTGCAGAAGCATTGCCCCAGGACCAGGAGATATTGGGGCTGGGCTAAAAACCTACTTCTGGCCTTGTCAGGAGGGACCCATGCAGAAGGGGAGAGCTGGGCTTAGGGTGGCCCCATTTCTAGAAGGTTCTTGAATTGGGAGAATACAGGGAACACAGGGATAGAAGAATAAGCCAGAGTGAAGAGAGATTAAGGGCATTTCCCGTGACTGGATCCTGTGCCGTTGTTAGTGAGGGAGCAACCTTTTCCTCTTATGAACAAGCCAATACCCTTCTCTCTGGCATGGGAGCTTGTGTGTCCCAGGGCCCCCGGGGGTGGGGTAGGGGGTGTGCTGTCACTCCCCATACACAGGGGTTGGTTGAGAGATCCTCTGGGGGTGGCTGCAGCCATCTCTGTTCCATGCAGAACCTGGGCTGGGCGGTCTCTGCTCACACTCATAAGGTCTCATCGGCTATTGAACCTGCAGAGCAGCAGCCTCATTCAATGAGAAGAAAGGATTTCCATCACATCTTCAACAAGGATCCACTTGTATGCATTTGTGTTGTTTAACTTGGTAGCGATTCCTGGTGCTTTTATTGTTTACAAATCTTAAAGGCTGTCATCCTATTAGTCATAATATAGAAAAAACCAGGTTCTGCCACACCAACCAGATCTAGGAATGGGGATGGCTGTTTTAGACACAGTTGGGCCTATTTCCTATCATCATATGTGATTAAGAAGAATGAACATTCATGTCGCGTTTCAGCAGGATTCTGTCCTCATTTGCTTAACTTCAGGGGTGTTTTCTCAATATTCATCTTCTGCAGGGAAACATATTGGTCCTGAGTCACCCTCTGTGTGGTGTCCTGGGAGGATGCACACATGGCCGTGGCGTTTTCACAAACAGATTCATGTGACTGACATTTGCACAATATTTTTGTAATTAGGCAGGAATTTGAGCATGGAGACCAAGTTGAGGACGCTCAGCCATCGCCTTTGTGCTCACCACTCACTTGCTGTGTGCATGTGCGCGCCTTATTATTGTGGAATTTATTATTTAGTCAAAAAGGGCAGAAGAATTTCAGTGATTATAAAATACCTTAGCTAGCATGACAGATGTAAATATGACTCCCAATATTGAGCAAGCTTAACCTTTTGCAAAAGGCCATCATGGAAAGAGTTTAGAGTATCTTTCTTTTCAGTGTCATTGTAAGTTAGTGATAAGGCCAAATTTTGCAAGATTCCCTAAAGTGTATGACCTCATAAAGAGGCCTCAGGTCCTTCATTTTCTACTCAGTTTTGGACAGTTTTGAAAAGTGCTTGGCAAACCTTGTGTATTACCCAGGGCTCTCCAGAGAAATAGAACCAATAGAATGTGTGTGTGTGTGTGTGTGTGTGTGTGTGTGTGTGCAGAGAAAGAGAAAGAGATCTAGTATGAAGAATCAGATCACGTGATTAGGGAGGCTGACAAGACCCTAAGATCTGCAGTCAGCAAACTGTTGACCCAGGGGAGCTGGTGGTGTAGTTCTTGTCTGGAGGCTGACAGTCTCAATACCCAGGAGGAACCAATACTTTGATTCCAGCCCCAAAGAAGGAAAAAGACTGATGCCTCAGCTCAAAGGCAATCAGGCAGGAGTTCTCTTATTTGGAGGAGGGTCAGCTTTTTTGTTCTGTTCAGGCCTTCAGCTGATTGGACAAGGCCCACCCACACTGGGGAGGACCATCTGCTCTACTCAGTGTTTCAATTCGAAGGTTCATCTCATTCAGAGCATCCTCACAGATACCCCAGAAGTAGCATTCAACCAAATATCTGGGCACCCATGGCCCAGTCAAGTTGACACATAAAATTAACCTTCACATCTTACATGAGCAAAAATTAAAAGCCCCAAAAGAAGAAAAAGCAAACGGATGGCCTCTGTTGAGTGGAGTTTCCCAGTGAGCACAGGTCAGCCATGAGCCATGCAATGACACTTATCAAGAACACACTCACTCCTCCAGCAACTGCCTTAAAGCTTCAGGGAAGGGAGGGGGGATAAAAAACGAGCCATAGCAGGAGGGGTTTAAAAGGAACCCATTTAGTTTAGATCTTTGATCCTGAAAGTGCTTCCTATCACATGCATTTTGGTGTGCTTCTAATTTTTGAAGATATGAAAAATGGAAAAGATGGAAAGTTTTGATTGTCAAGTATTTTATTTCACTCATTTAGAAGAGCATTTAGATGCGGAGAGGCTTTTAGGGTAGAATCAATGTTTGAACAACTAAAACTGCTGAGATTAAATGAAAATATAGGTGTGGATATGTGGATGTTTTTCTGGGGAGAAGGTCTATGGATTTCAGTTATACTACAGAGAGGCCCATGGCTCTAACTGGATTAAATGTTACTGCCTATAGTTACCTGGAACTTTGGAATTTATAAAGAACTGCTGTGCTAGAACAAAAGCTCCATGAGAACATAGATTTTTAGTCTCTTTTCTTCCAGGGCCATTAAGTACCAGCAATGAGTTTTCCCATGACATTCTTATTCTGGTCTTTGCATCTGCCCTGTACAGTAGTTCATTAACAGCAGATAAATCACAGAAGCCCAGGGATTTTGAATACCCTCCGCAAAATGAGCCTGGAAGGCCAGAATCTTGCTGCCTTTCTCACTGCAAGTCCAGGCTCAACTCCTCAAACCAGGGGCTAAGAACTGCTGGTGCAGGAACCAAGGGTGGAAGAGATGGGTTGTGGGATACTGACCCTGCACGGAGCCATGCACCCTTGTTGCTATCCTCACCGAGACCCTGCATGGAGCCACGCACCCTTGTTGCTGTCATTGTCGACACCGTGCCTGGAGCCACACACCCTTGTTGCTGTCATTGCTGAGACCCTGCATGGAGCCATGCACCCTTGTTGCTGTCATTGCCGAGAGTAAAGTTCATTTCATTGCCTGCTATAAAAGTAGAGATAAAATTTAACAAAATAAGTGAATTCCAAGATTTGCTCATGCATGTTCCAGCTCAGTTGTTTTGCAATGACGGAGGCAGGTGGGGCTCTGGACCCTGTTTACTATAATAAGTGGGAAGTAAGCTGGATGAGAGAATGTCAGCTGGAGCAGAAGTTGGAAAGAGCCTTCTGCTCGTGATGTGGGAGTTGACAGCAACAGAGAAATCCCAAAATAAGTAGCTGAACTTAGAAAAGAAGTTAAAATTTGGAAACTGCTGTGGTTGTAAGAGAGATGAAATTGAAAGCAAAATCTATGAGTCAGTTCCTCATTCAAACATTACAGGCCATGGGCCCAGGGACAAGAGATTTAGTATGTCTAAACCCTGTTTTATCTGTGCTGTCCCAGAAGCAGTCCAGAGTCTCTTCCTCAGAATGATGTGCCAAGGTCTTATAGGAAATTATAGAACAATGCAGGATAATGTGTAAATCAAATAATAAAATGTTATCTGCCTTTACCAGCCCTCAGCTCACTTTCATTAGACTTGTCTGTACAAGACACTGAGGACTAAACTCTGATGTTTTATCTTGCCCAAATTCCTAAGGCGACTGGGGAGTCATGCCCTCTGATGAGTTTTACTTTCCAACCTGACTCTGGCATAACATTATGAGACAAAGAAGAAACAAAACATTTTACCCCAAATCATGTTTCTTTGTCATATTCTGAAATGGCCCTGCAAAGCTGTTCTTTGTGGGGGAAAATTTGCATCTGTAAAGAATCTCTATTAACATAGTTGCATCTTTTTCTTCCAGACCCTCCCAATTCTAAAGAGATTAACTAAGATCTCAATAGGAAACATTTGTCACCTATTGTCTCTAAGGGCAGTCACTATAAGACTTCAAAAGAATTTTGGTCTCCACAATCTTTATCTTAACCTGAACATTCCCTTTCTTTACCAGGTCTTTAGACAAACTCAACCAATTGTCAACCAGAAAATGTTTAAATTCACCTGTAGTCTGGAAGCCCCGGCTTTGAGTTGTCCTGCCTTTCTGGACCTATCCAATGTATTTCTTAAATGTATTTGATTGATGTCTCATGCCTCTCTAAGATGCACACCGACCACCTTGGGCACATGTTCTCAGGACCTCCTGAGGGCTGTGTCACAGGCCGTGCTCACTCATATTTGGCTCAGGATAAATCTCTTCAAACATTTTACAG
The DNA here is from genome assembly GCF_028885655.2 of Pongo abelii. NCBI lineage: Eukaryota > Metazoa > Chordata > Mammalia > Primates > Hominidae > Pongo > Pongo abelii. Next base: position 171,261,966 of record NC_071990.2, read on the forward strand.
CGTTCAACTCAACGACTTTCAAAGTGCTTTATAATCATTAGCTCATTCAACTTTATAACACTGTATAAGGCAGAAAAAATCATTTTCTTAATAGATTTGTTCCTCTTAAATCTGTGCAAAATTCCATCCTATATTTCCAGGCTGGGATAAAAACAGTCACCGCTGGGCAATTCCTAAGGGGTAGAAAGTATAGTGAAGCCACTTGGCTATACATCCCAACTCCTCTGAGTCTAGAGTGGACTAGAAAAACATGTACCAAAAACATTTTGTCCTTTTATTCTTGTTTTTAGAACTATTTCTTCTTTACCCACAAGATAGTGCCTGAAAAAGTATCGTTCTTCCACAAAGGCCAATCACTAATAGAAAAACCAACAAATAGGAGGATCTCTTTTACATCCAGAGAAGGTTAAATAGCAGCAATGAGATTTGCCCTTCCACCTGAAGCACCCCCACCCCCCAAAAAAAGACTGTATAAAATATACTAAACAAAATATGTAAAGAAACACATTTCCAGATACTAGATATCAACAACTAAAGGGAGTGAAGCCACAGCATGAGGAATAAGTGAGCTGGGCTCTGTGATCACCCAACTGACTGCTGGAGATTGTCTCCAGGCCCCAGAGCAGGAAGGTGGCAGGGAAATCCCAGCGGGCTCCCTGCACTCAGCTGACAAAAGTGAGAGCCTGGGGAGACGGAGAAGTGAGGACTCACAGGAGAGAGGTATTTAGAAGACAGGGCTGAGCAGAGAGAATCGCAGAGATCTGAAGCATCGGGTCATTCCTGTGCGGAAACCACACCCTGCAGGAGAGGGTGCCCCATGCTCATACAGCACCTGCAGTCGTGCCTGCCCCACTGGCTTGAGTGAAAAGCTTTATGTTTCAAAGGATTGAGGAAAGTACTTGGAAAGCTCTTGCCTATCCTGAGGAATAATTGGCCCTAAACTACATGCTGCACTCATTCCACCTCATGAATCTTAAAAGCAAGACCTGAAAGGATTAAACTGTTTTTAAGTAGTTTAGATGAACCCTAAAATAAAATACAAGAATATGTATAGATAGATTAAAAATCCAGCATTCCACAACACAAAACTCACAATATCTTGTTTTCTAATCATAGATTACCAAGTGTGCAATGATGTTGGAATGTAGAATGTAAAATGAAAAGAAAATTCAGTCCAGTGAAACTGCCCCAGAATTAACACAGATTTTAAAATTAGCATAAAATGACATTAAAACAGTTTTTATAACTATATTTCATGTGTTTAAAAGGTTAAGTACATACATTGAAGATATAACATACACCCAAATAGAACTTCTAATGTGTGAGATGAAAAATACATGTGTGTAGATTAGACATTGCAGAAAGTTTAGTGAACTTAGAAACCTAGCAACAGCCACTATCCATCAGAAAACACAAGGAGAACAAAGCATTTAAGAAAAATAAACAGAGCATTAACAAGCTACAGGATAACTTCAAGCAGACATGTACATATAATTGGAGTTTCAAAGGAAAGGGGACAAGAAAACAATAATGTAAAAAATGTCCACAATTTGAGCATTATGATGCAACATATTGATGAAGCCAAATCAACCCTAATCATAAGTAAAATTAAGAAAACTACACCAACGTACATAATAATTGAATTGTCTAAAATGAGTGGTAAAGAGAAAATCTTAAAAGGAATCAGAGGAAAAAATGCATTCTGTACAAAAGAGCAAAGCTAAGACAAGACTTTTCTCTAAGAAATAATCAAAGTAAATAAGAAGACAATAAAGTCCCATCTTTAAAGTACTGAGTTTTTTTTTAAACATTTCAGCCTAGAATTCTACACCCAGCAAAAATATTTTTCAAAAACAAAAGTAAATCATAGACTTTTTCAGACATGCAAAAGTGGAAAGGATTCAACACCAGCAGACTTGCACTCAAAGAAAGTCTATCAGGTAGAAAGAAACAAATGCAAGAGAGAAACCAAAAATATAGGGAACTTTCTCAACATGAAAAGGGGAACCTATAAAAATCTTATGTCTAATATAATACTTAGTAATAAAAGTCTGAATTCTAAGTGCAGAACAAGACATAAATGTCTGCTCCTATCAGTTCTATTCAATATCATGCTGGAAGTTTTAGCCAGTGAAACAGGCAAGAAAAAAAGAATATCCAGGCTGGAAAGGTAGCAGTAAAACTGTTCCTTTATTTGAAGACAACATGATCATCCATGTAGAAAATCTAATAACCTATCCAAAAAAGCCTACTGAAAATAATGAGTTTAGCAAGGTTTTATGACACCAGATCAATACACACAAAAAATTATATTTTTTATGGATATGTTTTTAATATGTGTTCCAAAATTATAGGAGATTCCTAAAATTCTGATATGTTGTGTAGATATTATTAGTCACAATTATGGTTATTATGTTAAATTATTACAGGCCACAGAAATAACCAGATTTTCCTGTCAACTGCATTTTTGTCCATGACCATATTAAGTCTTGTTCACAGTTGATTGCTTAATTCCGAGGCATTTTCTGAAAGCTCTTTAGAAGCAAGTAAGATTCAAAGGGATTCATGGAAAGGATGGAAAGGATGTTAACAAGCACTCTTGAATACAAGTTTCTGATCACTTACTTTAGAATCATATTGCTTAAACTGGGTAAGAATTTCTAATTCCCAGAACTCTAGTGAAGAGAGTGACAGGTTTATAAAACTGTTAACCCAAGCAGGACAAAAAGTAATTAAATACCAAGGAAACAGTTTGCTAGATTTTTATGCTAAATCAGCCAGTACTGAAATTGTTAAGATATGCAATTTGAATGAGTTCCGTGGTCCAAGTCAAATTACCTAAGACAACTCATTTAATAAACAGTGCTATGCACCTGATACTGTTTGGCTATTTGTCCCTGCCCAAATCTCATGTTGAAATATAATCGCCAGTGTTGGAGATAGGGCCTTGTGGGAGGTGTTTGTGTCATGGGGGCAGATCCTTCATGGCTTGGTGCTTTCCTCACCATAGTGAGTCTCATGAGATCTGGTCATTTAAGTGTGTAGCACCTCCCCCACCCCTTGCTCCTGCTCCCACCATGTGAAACCCCTGCTCCCCCAAAGCCTTCTACCATGATGGTAAACTTTCTGAGGCCACCCCAGAAGCAGATGCTGGTGTTATACTTCCTATACAGCCTGAAGAACCATGAGCCAATTAAACTTCTTTTCTTATAAATCACCCAGTCTCACATATTTCTTTAGCAATGCAAGAAGTGTCTAACACAGAAAATTGGTGCTGAGGAGTGGAGCATTGCTGTAAAGATACTTGAAAATGTGGAAGGAGCTTTGAAACTGGAAGAAATTGGAAGAGTTTGGAGTGCTCAGAAGGAGACAGGAAGATGAGAGACAGAAATTTCTTAGAGACTGGCTAAATTGTTGTGATCAAAGTGCTGATAGTGATATGGACAATGAAGGCCAGTCTGACAAGGCCTCAGATGGAAATGAGGAACGTATTGTGAACTAGAGCAGGGATCAATCCCTTGTTATTCTCTAGCAAAGAACCTGGCTACATTCTGTTCATGCCCAGGGATCTGTGGAAGTTTGAACTTGAGAGTGATGACCTAGGGTATCTGGTGGAGGAAATTTCTAAGTAGCAAAGCATTCAAGATATGGCCTGGCTGCTTCTAATAGCCTACGCTCAGAACAGGCTATGCCTTCTACAGCCTACGCCTATGCAGGAACAAAGAAATGACCTGAAGCCGAAACGTACATTTAAAATGGAAGCAGAGCAGCCAGGTGCGGTGGCTCATGCCTGTAATCCCAACACTTTGGGAAGCCAAGGCAGGTGGATCATGAGGTCAGGAGATCAAGACCATCCTGGCTAGCATGGTGAAACCCTGTCTCTACTAAAAATACAAAAAAATTGGCTGGGCTTGGTGGCAGGCACCTGTAGTCCCAGCTGCTCAGGAGGCTGAGGCAGGAGAATGGCATGAACCTGAGAGGAGGAGCTTGCAGTGAGCCAAGATCATGCCACTGCACTCCAGCCTGGGCGACAGAGCAAGACACTGTCTCAAAAAAATAATAATAAATAAATAAAAATAAAAATAAAATGGAAGCAGAGTATAAATATTTGGAAAATTTGTAGCCTGATCATGTGTCAGAGAAAAAAAAAAAAAGCTTCATTAAGAGAGGAATTCAAGCAAGCTGTGGGGCAACCACTTGCTAATATATTTGCATAACTAAAAAGGAGCCAAGACAATGGAGTAAAGGCCTCTATTACATTTTAGAGATCTCTCAGGCAGCCCCTCCTATCACAGGCCCTGAGGACTAGGATGACTGATTGGTTTCAAGGTCCAGGCCCAGGAAACCACTGCCATGCATCACCACAGGAAGCTGCTCCTCATATCCCAGCCACTCCAGCTCCAGCCTCAGCTTAAAAGGGCCCAGATACAGCTCAGTTCTCATCTTCAGATGGAACAAGCTGTAAGCCTTGGAAGCTTCCACATGGTGTTCAGCATGTGAGTGCACAGAGTGCAAGAGTAAATCAGGCTTGGCATTCTCAGCCTAGATTTCAAAGGATGTATATAAAAGCATGGGTGTCCAGGAAGAAGACTGCTGCAGGGGCAGAGCTTCACAGAGGACCCCCACTAGGGGAGTTCAGAGGGGATATGTGGGGTTGCAGCCCCCACACAGAATCCTCACTGGGGCACTGACTAGTGGAGCTGTGGAAAAGGGGCCACTGCCCTCTAGACCCCAGAAAGGTAGATCCACCAGCAAGTTGCACCCTGTGCATGGAAAAGCCACAGACCACTCAACAAGCTGTGAGAGAAGCTGCAGGGGCCGAACCCTACAAAGCCAAAGGGACAGAGCTTTCCATGGCCTTGAGAGCCCATTCCTGGCACCAACATGCCCTGGATGTGAGACGTGGAGTCAAAGGAGATTAATTTGGAGCTTTAAGATTTAATGACTGCCCTGCTGGGTTTCAGAATGTGCATGGGGCCTGTAGCCCCTCTTTTTTGGCTGATTTATCCATTTTGGAATGGGAATGTTTATCAATGTCTACACCCCCTGTGTATCTTGAGAGTAAATAACTTGTTTAATTTTACACATTCATAGGTGGAAGGGATTCATCTCTGGATGAGACTTTGAACTAGAACTTGGGACTTAAGACTTTTGAATTAATGCTGTAATACGTTAAGACTTTAATGGACTATTAGCAAGGCATGATTTTATTTTGCAATGTGAGAAGGGCATAAGATTTAGGGGCCCCAGGGGCAGAATAATATAGTTTGAATATTTGTCCCCACCAAAGTCACATGTTGAAATGTAATCCCCAATGTTGGAGGTGGGACCTTGTGGGACGCGTTTGGGTCATGGGAGTGGACCCTCATGTCATGGTGCTGTTCACATCATAGCAAGTGAGTTCTCATGAGATCTGGTCATTTAAAGGTGTGTAGCACACCCCCCTCCTCTTGATCTTCTCCCGCCACCTGTTCCCTACTTGCCTTCAGCCATGACTGTAAGCTTCCTGAGGCCTCCCAAGAATAGATGCTGGCACCATGCTTCCTGTGCTGCCTGCAGAACTATGAGCCATTGAACCTCTTTTATAAAAAAATTACCAAGTCCCAGGCATTTCTTTGTAGCAATGCAACAAGGCCTAATACAGCACCTAAATTGGAGAAACAAAATTTGTCTTTAAGAGGACATAAATTCAATGTTAAGCATAGACTAATGGAGAGCCTGGGCCGCTGCCCAGTACTTGCTGAGTTTTTAAACTTTCCATGATTAAAAGCTCTGCACTCCATGACTCATCATGGAAAAGATGAACTAATCCAAATTACATATATCTATATCTATGTAGGTATAGATATATTTGTGGGTGGTGTCTGTTCTTAGTTGCTAAAGTAGTTATGACCAATGTCTGGTTTGTCAAACCCATAATCCTGGAAATCCAGTGAAAACTTCAGGGATATTTCTGCAATCTGTTAGGCCATTTAAACATTTATAGAGAGATTTTATTTAAAATTCGTTTTAAATATATGTTTTCTGGTTGTTTAGAAGCTTTCCCACGTCAGAAGGCTGCTGCTATCACAGTAGCTAAAAGGTTATTAGGAAATGTGTTTCTTTTGTGGGGCATTCCAGGAGAAATCTCCAGTGATGGAGGTACTAATTTCGCTGGACAAGTTGTAAAACAATTAAGATATCACTGATGAAATAGATTAGGCAAAGCTAAATGAATAGGCTGGATTGCCTTGATCAAAGGGAGTGAAGGTTGATGACAATCAAATCTCTTCCAGTGGAAGACATACGTTGACCCCTTATGAAACAGTCACTGAAAGAATTCTGCCCCACTAATGGAACCTCATGTATCTTCTGCTTAAAAACTCTCATATGGCTAAAGGATATGAGGCTTTAATGCATTATGCTAAAGTGTATTTCCACTAGGTATAGGAAGTCGTTCATGGTTCCCTGACTGAGGACAAACAATTCAAAATCTAGAACCTGCAGACTGGATCTTCTGGAAATGACATCAAAGAAAGACTGCCCTTGCCACTTACACTGCCGCAAAACCTTGGGAACCTCAAATTTTGGGTTCATTATGTCAGAGCTGAGAAGGGCCACTCCAGACTCTTGGAACTATAAACTTATTGGATTCCTTAAACTAAAACTAACCAGGGAAGTTTCTCCCCGGAAGTAAACAGCATCCTAGAAATGGACAGTCTTCCCAGGATCTTTTATCAAGATTCCTCTGCCATCATGAGATGCTACCTCTCTTAATTTTTTCGTTGCTTATGTCTCTCTGAATAATAAAATTGAAAAATGGGTCTTGTGTACACTCATGCTTATACTTTTATTTGTGGAGGATTTCACAGCCAACCACATACATTGGAAACCTTATGCCTTGACTGATGAAATATGAAGGGCCAATGTGGGTAAGGAATTTTAATGGTAGCTTTGTTGCTCCGTAATGTCAGAAGCAGAGCATCTATCCACTCCTGTTAACATCATAGGTCAAAGAAATGTGTAACCATAAGGGCACCATAACCTATGAATGACAGTGCTGCATGGAAACCCAAAATGATGGTAACTGAGAGTGGTGCGAAGGCCCTAAGTTTTGGTCACACTCTCATTTCAGTGAAAACCTGACCAAAAGGGGAGGATTTTTAAGCAAAATTATGGGAGGCCATTGTTTTGGACTGAGCTCATGCACTAGGTCCAGTAGATCAGACCAAAGCAAATGAAGTCATGCATGTGAAATGCAACATAATTAAGCTGAAACTTTAAAGAAGTAGATAGATCCCAAAACAGACCAGTTTAATTTTTCTCCAGAAAACAGGAGATTCCAGCACACCAAGGAGGTCCCTCTGCTCTAACCTTTACAGAGAAGCCCCCTGAGGTAACTAGTTTTTTCCTCCTTTATTGTTTTCTTGTTCCCTTCTTACAAAACCCACTGTTCTGCTATTTCCCAGAGGGATTCGAGACCAACTACGTCTATTTACCGTGGTGACAGGGTGATGTCAATGACTGAAGTTTTGATCTACCTCTCAAAATTGAGAGGTGGATTAAAAGTGGAGAAATTATTAAGTTTAGCCTAAAGCTGCCTCTTTACATGTTTTAATTTCAGCCTGAAAGTTTCTCTGTGCCTAGTGAACTGCATCCTAACTGGATGTGTAAACAGACTTTAACCTACTCTTGTGCCAATCACCAGAGGCGAACTGTTCAAACCATGTTCAAATAAGGCAAAATCAAGCTGTATTGAATCCAGTGCTTCTGCACCTCACTTCTGTTTTGTGTACATTACTTTCCTTTTTCTGTCCATACGTAGCCAATCATGTGGCAGCCCCAGAGTTACTCTCAACCAATTCTGGTTCTAAGGGCTGCCGGATTCATGAATTATCCTTTGCTCAATTAAACTGTTAGACTTAGTTTGTCTTAAGTTTTCCTGTTAACAAGTACAGGTTCTGTTATTGTTTTGTTTTGTCTTGTTTTTGAGACTGAGTATGACTCTGTCACCCAGGCTGGAGTGCAGTGGCACAATCTTGCCTCAAAACAACCTCTGCCTCCTGGGTTCAAGTGATTCTCCTCCCTCAGACTCCCGAGTAGCTGCGATTACAGGCGCACACCACCACACCCAACTAAGTTTTTGTATTTTTAGTATAGACAGGGTTTTGCCATGTTGGCCAGGCTGGTCTCGAACTACTGACTTCAGGTGATCTGCCAGCCTCGGCCTCCCAAAATGCTGGAATTACAGGCGTGAGCCACCACAGCTGTTATTGTTTTATATGAGCAAAATAAATAAGTAGGAAACCAGTAAATAAATTACTACGTACAAAATTTGAGATGAGTGTGGAAGAGTACTTTTAATTTTTGATGTTTAAATTTCTTTTTTTTTAACATTGGTGTTAATAAGTAAAAGAAAAGTGATTCGTTCTCTGTTTCCTAGAGTTGCTGGCAGATTGATTACTGGACGTACCAAGCAGCATTTGTAGAAGCCAGCACACTTTCTATGCCCTTAAACAAGCCCTTTTCTATGCAACTGCAGGATAAAGTAGATATAAATCTGTAACATGAGGATTTTACAGGACACACAATTTCCCTAGAGTTTCTGTTCATTTTCTGTAGATATGTTTTTTAATATTGTAGCTTATACTGGTTTCCTTTTATTATTCTCAATTCTCATTTGAAAATCATTAATATTTCCAGCTTAAAATTATTATATAGTACACTAAAAGATTTAGTTCAACATAATTGTCAGAAGGCTTGTGATCATTTGCATGCAATGGCAAACCTGTCCAAGACACTTAGCTTCCAACAGGAAAACAAAATTGGTCTATTGAGGAAGAGTAAAGCTGTCAGTCTCAGTTGCAAGAGAATTTTAGATGTCCACACATATTTTCTTAGCTTTAAACAGAGCACAAGTATCCCTCAAATTATAGCAACCCAATCCGCATAAAGTTAAGCATGCATAAAGCTAAGCATTCAATAAACGGAGGAGAAAATACAACTGCGGGGTTCTGAGGACATTTACCGTCTTGCATATGCACTGTCTTTTCTCCATGGCCAGCTGTTAAAATTTTGCCTGGTGATGAGGTACAAGGGTGGGAGACCTGGATTCAGGCTCATGTTGACGATCTTGGGTAAAATTTTAACCTATCAATGTTTTTGCTTCCCCTTCTGCAAAATAGACATAATTATAGCATTTATCTTGTTAGATCTTTCTGAAGATCAAGGAGACAGTGTAAGTTCTTTTTTTTTTTTTTTTTTTGAGACGGAGTCTCACTCTGTCGTCCAGGCTGGAGTGCAGTGGCGCAATCTCGGCTCACTGCAGGCTCCGCCTCCCAGGTTCACATCATTCTCCTGCCTCAGCCTCCCAAGTAGCTGGGACTACAGGCACCCATCACCACGCCCCGCTAATTTTTAGTATTTTTAGTAGAAATGGGGTTTCACTGTGTTAGCCAGGATAGTATCGATCTCCTGACCTCGTGATCCGCCCACCTTGGCCTCCCAAAGTGCTGGGATTACAGGCATGAGCCACCGCGCTGGGCAGACAGTGTAAGTTCTAAATGTTGCATTCAGTAATCCCTGATAAACATTTGTGACCATTACCACCATTATTACCTGATACCCAGGGCCAGAAATACACATTCCTTTTAAAGCCTCCTCTAATTTTTAAAGGCTTTACCCAATGTTGTTCTTCAAATCTTGCAAGGAAAGAGGAACCCAGTGCTGTGTGTGGTAACTGAATGAATAGCAAGGACTGGATTTGTAGACATTTGTATCCTCACTCGCTAATCATGATTCATTACCCAGATGAGAACTTAGTTTCAATTCTCTGGGGAAAACATTGGTTTGTTTTTTTTTTTTAATATTGGTTGCATGAATTTTATTTCTTGGCTGAACGAAGCTTTCTAATAGTAGTTTAATATTTCCTTGTAACCTTAGCAAAGCACCCCAGCCCACTTCTCCAGATATAGAACATATATCATTCCCTTGGAGATATACTTACTAAGAGTCCACTTGGCTTAGGCCACAATGCCACCAAATGTCAAACCTTTAGGCCTGTAGATGCAGGTCCAGAGATGGGGAGAAGTCCATTAGATTAGGAGTCCCAGGCACATCACTGCCTAATTACACAAACCTCAAACTCGGGTGCCACCATTTTCTCAGCGTTAAGACAAAACCAATGGCAGATGATCTATTTTCCTGCTCATGCTAGACTTCTTTGAGGTACAGAGTTGCACTATTACATATCACAGCTTTCATGCTGAAGTCCATGTCTTTATTCGGCATCTTACAATAACACCTACCAGGGAGGAATGAAAAGAACGAACCCCAGTGCTTCCTTCCGCCCTATGCAGCACCATCAATAGCTTCTTCCTTGGTGTCTTTGGAAGGTTAGAAGCAGCTGTCGATCCATGTTCAGTGGCTTTTCTCCGAGTAGTAGCATGTATGCACTGCATTTTTGTGTTAACCAATAGATAATCTAGATGATATTGACTATATACCACTTAAACAAAAATGTAAGAAGTAAGTAACATCAGAAAAATTTGTGGAACTAATATAGACTGGAATCTTTATTTCTTCATTAAAAGAGAGTACTCAATGTAATTATGTTAGTGATGACTTGTGAGGTTTGAAACAACACTGCCACTCAGTTGGCACTGTCTGCCTGGCTCCTCCTACTTCGTGAATCAGCTTTGCTGTCTAAAGAAATGGGACGATAACACAGCTATGATTTATGATTTCCTTGGAAAACATGAATTTTATAAATCCTGTCAAATAAATTGCATTGTCTCCTAAAATTCCTATTCAAGTTTACTAAAAAAGTATTACAACAGGGTAGGATTGTTACTCATAATCCTGTGATAAATGGGATGTAGGTGTCACAAAACTATGTTTTTGAGATATTAATAGACATTCTTTGGGAAAAGTGGTGCTAGAGATTTCTTTCCAAGATGTTCCATGAGACATGGCAGATGCATTTGTAGCTGTTCTTGTCATTGCATGATGTTCTCTCTGCAGGATGACTCCTGTGCATGAATGTATGACCTGAGCAGTATCTACAAACCATCCGTTCTCCACAGATGAGTGCAGGGGAGCTGGCCAGATGCTTGCCTGGAGATTTCATTCATGAGAAGTGTCAAAATATTCCCAGAAATGCACAGTAACATAGAAAGTAGAATACTGGATGTTCGAAAGGATTTCTTTGATAAACTTCTTGGAGTTTGCCATAAAACCCAGGGGAACTGTTCAAATGACAAGGTTGGTACCAAAATGGTCTTTTGAAAAGAAGAAGATTGGTTAGTCACTGTTTTTGGCAGAGTGGGGTACTTAGGATGGGATTACTGCTCAACTTCAAAATCGTATGGCCTATGACCATGGACACCCACCCTCTCTTGGGGTCTGCAGGCCAGCTCAGCGGGGACTGGTCAGGATGGGCTCCAGGAAGCAGGGTGTGTTCAGGTCTGTCTCTTACTTCCTCGTTCCCCTTAGACCTGCACCTACCAGGCTTGTCACCAAGGCACGAGGGAATGAGCGAGAACCAGCCATACCCCCGAGACCTCACCCCAAACCAACCACTGCCATTTCTGCTCACACTCTGAGACCAGGCAAGTCTCTGGGCCAAGCCCAGCATCCCCAGTGCAGGGAAGCACATCCCTCCATCTTCACGGGCGTGTCCAAAGCCACGCGGCAATCGGTGTGGTGGGAAGAACAGGGCACTTGACCACCTGACACACGAACTGGGAGGGCTCCCACTCTGTCTCCATGCCACACGTAGCTTCTCTATACAGATGCTGGGCAAAAATAGGAAGTATGTTGATCTGAATCCTGTACCAAATGATGGAGACCAGCAGACGTGTTGATCATTAAATCTTCAGCAGCGTTCCTAGCATAACTGACTAAATGGTGAAAGACATCTTGATGTTCAAAACCTTCTGAGCTACCCAGCCATTCTTCTGAAGAAGTTTAGGGCTACTGCATGCGAACCCTTGAACAGTGTCTCAATTATTTACATTACGGTTGTGAAAGAAAACTTGGAAAATAGAAGAAAGAATTAAAACATTAATAAATAATTGGCGGCCCTTCCATCCAGAGATCACTTCTGTTCGCATTTTCAAATTTTCCTTCCCTTTGCTCTGCTGTGCATATTGCTATACATAATTCTCACCATATTTCAAAAATAATTTTAATAGTCAACATTGACCAAAAACTGTTTACATTAAGTTTATTATGAACTAATTTTCCCCAAATAAAATTAACTTACTGACATAGTTCCTTGGGAAGAGAATGTGGTTTTTTTACTAAAAATAATACAATTGCTAAGAAAATACAGAAAATAGTTCAGTGTAATTTAGTGCAACTATGCTGTCTTAGTCATTGACATCTTTGTGTGATGTTCCCAGCTCCCTCTGTAAAGGTAAGTCCTGTGGCAGCCGCCTTCATCGGGAATGGGCAGGAGACAGTGCCCCTGCCTGCAGCATTCGACCAGGGACAGAACATCCTGACCACCAGCCTCGTGGAAGACAATTTCCATATCTACCACTTAAGTCTAGAGGTTCTCTATCTCTTATTTACATGTGCAACTCCCTGAAGATAAAAACCTGTTAAATTCATTAACTAATTACTGTCTACTATGTGCATAATATACTGTTAGAAGTTAAAAATATGAATGTTTTAATTTATATTTTAAATATAATACTAAAAACATGTTGTACTACAGGAGTGTAGGAACATTACTAAGAATTAGAAAAAGTAGAGAAACAAAGTCTTTGTGGCAGGAGGCCAGCCTGGCTTCAAAGACTTCACAGCTGGAAACAACCCTTAAAGGTGGTGACGTCCTCCGCAGGTGACACGATGGGAGGAGAAAAACACATGAGCCAGGGGCAGAGAGACAGGTGTGCAGGGCACATCCAGGCAACAGGATGCTCGGGTGTCCCCAGGACACACGTGAATGGGAGGGCATGAGGAGATGAGACTGTGGCAGCAAGACAGGCATCAAAGGACGTTGTACTCAGAGGAGCTGAGCCTTAACCATGTCACCCATGGGTTCTGGGGTTTGCTTCTCTGTTTTAATATCTTTAGGTTTTTTCAGATGTGTAATACGTACACGTGGTAAAAAATCAAAAGCAAATCCAAAAGATATGTCTGTGAAATGTAAGAAGGTAAGAAGGGAAGCCTCTCTCCCAATAAGCACTCCTGAATGTAAGTTTCTCATTGTCACACTTTCTTTCTCCAGGAAGAAACCGCTACTGCCAGTGTCTGGTATGCATCCTCTCAGAGGTGATGCACATACACACACACAAACACATACACAAAAAAAACTACACACACACACACACACATACACAAACATACACACATACAAACACACAAACACACACATACATATACAAACACAAACATACACAAACACACATACACAAACACAAGCACACATACACAACACAAGCACATACATACACAAACACACACAACACATGAACACACAAATGCACATATATATACAACACACAAACACACACATACATAAATGCACATACACAAACATACTCATATATACACACATACACAAACACACACAACACATGAACACACAAATGCACACACATATACAACACACAAACACACACATACATAAATGCACATACACAAACATACTCATATATACACACATACACAAACACACATAACCACACAAACATACACACACATACACAAACACAGACACACACATACATACACACAATCACACACACCTACACAAGCACACACATAGCCAAATAAAAACACACAAACACACACATGGATGCACATATAAACATGTACATACATGCATACATAAATGCACAAACACACTTAACACAAACACACATGCAAACAAACACATGGACACACAAATACACATACACAAACACACATGCAAACAAACACATGGACACACAAATACACATACACATACACACCTAAACACACAAATGCACTCACACACACATTCCCATAAATAGTAGCACACTGTAGACAATTTTTTGCAATGGACCTTTTCACTTAACAATCATGTCAGGTTAGGTTTCCCTGACCTAAACTCAAAAAGTGCTAATGCGTAATTGATGTATTATGATGGCACTTGGACCAGGCCTGGTGGGTCGCACCTGTAATCCCAGCACTTGGTGAGGCTGAGGAAGGAGGATTGATTGAGCCCAGGAGTTCAAGACCAGCCTGGGCAACATAGCGAGACCCTGTCTACACACACACACACACACACACACACACACAATTAGCAGGGCATAGTGTCGTGCGCCTGTGTTCCTAGCTACTTGGGAGGCTGAGGTAGAAGAATTGCTTGAACCTGGGAGGTCAAGGCTGCAGTGAGCTGGAGCCCTCCAGCCTGGGTGACACAGCGAGATTCTGTCTCAAAAAAAAAAAAGAAAAATTGTGCTCCCTCCAAAATACAGAGAGGAATGGGAGAGACAGGACAGGAAAGCAGGAAAGCCATGCAAGGCTGTAATTCCAGGTGAAGTCCCACAGAGGCAAAATGGGCTATATAATTTGCAAAGCTCGATGCAAAATGGAAATTTCCCCTGCTGAAGAATCACTGAGGCAGTGAAGGCAGGGCCTGAAACTGAAAAGGGTTTTTGTGGTGCTGACTGTGACCACACACGCTGCAGCCCCTGAGCTGACCATGCCTGGCTCTGATTCTGCAGAGGAATCCTGGACACGAGTGGCACCTCTGAGGGTGTCTCTCACTTGAGGCAAGGGGCAGGGTTTTCACAGCTCACACTGATTTCACAGCTCACACTGATTTTACAGCTCACAGCTCACACAGTGCCAGCTCAGGGCCCCTGCCAGTGCTCTCCTGCACTGCCAGCTCCAGAGTCCCAACAGGAGCCTCTTCCAGAGCAGCAGGTGCTGGCTGTGAGGGCAGAAGCAGAGTGAGTTGACCAGCAGTGCACCAGACATGGGGGAGGAGTCTGAGGAGCTCAGGGTCTGAGCAGGACAAGGGCAGTGTCTGTCACAGCTGTGTATCCTGGAGAACTCCCCATATCTGTACAGAAAGCATCGTGCATTATTTGCAGTGATTGCAAACTTCTTTGTTCAACCAGTGACCCCACTGATGGGCCTTTGGATGTTTCCAGGCTTTTGGTGGCATACACCATACTGTGATGATTATCCCTATTTTTGTGTCATTTCACACATGACAGTTTTGTCATAGGATACTGTACCAAACAGTATGGAATTTTTTTTAATTTCAATAGCTTTAGGAGTACAAGTGGTTTCTGGTTCCATGCATGAATCATGTGGTGGCGAAGTCCGGGCTTGTAGTGTACCCATCACCCAAATAGCATACAAAGTATCCACTAGATAATTGGAAGAAATCTAGAAGCAACACATTACCCAACTTCAAATTATACTACAAGGCTATAATAACTAAATTAGCATGGTATTGGTATAAAAGTAAATACATAGCCCATGGAGCAGAATAAAGAGCCCAGAAATAAAGCCAAATACAACCAACCGATCTTTGACAAAGAATAGAAAAACATAAATTGGGAAAAGGACACCCTATTCAATAAATGGTGCTTGGAAAACTGGGTAGCCCCATTTCGAAAACTAAAACTGGATCCCTATCTCAGACCATATACAAAAATTAACTCCAGATGAATTAAAGACTTTAAGATCTGAAACCATAAAAATTGTATAAGCAAACTTAGAAAAAACTCTTTTAAACATTGGTCTGCCAAAGGATTTATGACTAAGATCTCAAAAGCAAATGCAACAAAACCAAAAATAAATAAATAAAGTTGCGTCTATCAGCCTCAGAGAAAACGTATTTGGAAACCAACTTACAAAAGCTATTGAAAGCTATTGTTTCATAAACAGAGGGAACACAGGAGTCAATGATGCTTACACTTTATGAACCTCACTGCTATTATATTTTAAGATACTCACCTGGAGTTCCATTAAGAGAAAAAGCAGCTCTGAAGATCACATCGGAAGGTTCCATCTGACAAGTGAGGGCAGTCCCTTCAGGATGTTCTCATAAAACGAGGCACAGAGAAGATGAGGAGGCCCAGACATATTTCTCATGGAAAACTGTCTTTATGAGTTAAAGACACACAGAATAAGAGGAAACATGAGAATTAAAGAGCAATTACAAGCACCTAAAACTATAAAACAGAAATATCGATCTGCAACTCCAAACAGTTCAACCACTGATCAAACATTGAAGATGAGAGTGTGAAGAGCGGATTTGTCTTCATAGGTTTCCCTTTTAATTTTATTCTAAGGCCTGGAATGCACCACCTAGGGGAGACATTTGGTTAAAAATGTATTTATTCTTAGTATGTAAATCATGAAAATGTTATTAGTCAACTATACCTTATTGTAAACTAATCTAATTATATTGTTTTATTCCTATTTATCAATTTATGATCAATATTATGCTAAAGCAACCAGGAAATAGAAGCATGCATTAATATATGTGATTGTGTGGATAAATCAGATAAGTTGATGTATTATTAGGAGTATGATTACTTTCTGTGAGCCATGATTAGGTCAGACAGAGAGAAAGGTCCAAATAACATTTGCTTATGTGGAATACAGTTTCTTTTTTCTCTGCCTATGATGTTGGGTACGTGGCCTAGGCTCCTGTACTCCCCGGTGTGTGTTCTGGGACTGCTCTGTCTCAGTGATATGCCGTGTGTTGACTCAGTTCCCAAGTCTGCCTCATGCTCCAAGAACATGCCAGCATTCCACCCTGCAGGAGGGAGAGCAGAGGGGAGAGGGCAGACCGCTTTCTTTAAGAATGCATTCTAGAAGTTGATATTGTATTTCCATGTATATCTCTTTGATCAGACCTAATACAGGGTGAGTATCCCTAATCAGAAAATTTCACATTCAAAATGCTCCAAAATCTAAAACCTGAGCACCAACATGACTCTCAAAGGCAATGCTCATTGGAGTATTTTAGATTTTGGACTTTCTGATTTGGGATGCTTAACTGGTAGTATAATGTAAATATTCCAAAATCCAAACAAATCCCAAACCTGAAACATTTCTGGTCCCAAGCATTTTGGGAAAGAGACACAACCTATACAAAGCCCTAAGTCCCTGCAAAGGAGGCTGAGAACTGTAAACCACATTCCTGGTAGACATTTGTCCATGGTGTTAATTTTCTATGGCTGCTGTGACACATGACCCAAATGTGTTGGCCTTCACACACTTATAGTTCTGGAAGTCAAAAGTCTAAGATCTGTTTCCCAACTCCAGAAGCAAGTGCTTCCTCTAGAGTCACCATAGGGGTAAGTGCTCCCTCCAGAGTCTCCATGGGGGTAAGTGCTCTCTCCAGAGGCTCCATGGGGGTAAGTGCTCTCTCCAGAGGCTCCATGGGGGCAAGTGCTCCCTCCAGAGGCTCCATGGGGCAAGTGCTCCCTCCAGAGTCTCCATGGGGGCAAGTGCTCCCTCCAGAGGCTTTGTGGGGGTAAGTGCTCCCTCCAGAGTCTCCATGGGGGTAAGTGCTCCCTCCAGAGTCTCCATGGGGCAAGTGCTCCCTCCTGAGGCTTTGTGGGGGTAAGTGCTCCCTCCAGAGTCTCCATGGGGGCAATCCTCCCTCCAGAGGCTCCGTAGGGCAAGTGCTCCTTCCAGAGGCTCTGTGGGGGCAAGTGCTCCCCCCAGAGTCTCCATGGAGGTAAGTGCTCCCTTCAGAGGCTCCCTGGGGACAAACACTCCCTCCAGAGACTCCATAGAAGCAACGGCTACCTCCAGAGTCTCCATGCGGGTAAGTGCTCCCTCCTGAGGCTCTGTAGGGGCAAGTGCTCCCTTCGGAGGCGCTCTGGGGACGAATGCTCCCTCCAGAGACTCCATGGAGGCATCTGCTTCCTCGCCCCTTCCCACTTCTCAGGCTCCTTGGCTCACAGCCCCTTTCTCCACCCCCAGTACAGCAGGGTAGCATTGAGTCTCAGTGGGGACCCCTCCCCACCCTGTGCTGTCAATATCCTTCCACCTGCCTCTCATAAAGACACGTGTGGCTGCGTTTAGCCCCCACATGAGTAACCCAGGAGAACTCCCCATCTCAAGATCCTTAATCACACCTGTGAAGTCTCTTTTGCCACGTAGAGTAACAGACAGGTTCCAGGGATTAGGACCTAGGTATCTTGGGGACTGTTATTCAGCCTACCAAGTCCACTAGAATTATTTGGGGACTGAGGAAGAAGAAGCCGGGAATGCTAGAGCTCCAGGGGCTTTTGCTGCAGAGAGGAAGCTGGAGTCTGGGGACGAAGGCCGGGCAGAACTGGAGAGACGGGGTGGGGACAGGTGAGACCCCTGGCCCTGACCCTGTCCTCAGCCACCCTCCCTCCTGTGCAAGGAGAGCTTGCGTCCCTCTGAAGCAGGAGGCTGTGTGGAGAAGCCTCTGATGAGTGAGGAATGGAATGTGCCAAGAGAAACCTCCCCTGAGTCACTGCTTTCCTCGGCGCAGGGCCGGTCCTACCTACTTGCCACGTCTTTTCCAGAAAGCCAAGTGATAAAGATTAATATTTCACGATGCCTTTGAAGCAGCCAGAATTCCACACAGCGCCCCTGCCTGCCTAGGCCTTCTTCTGACTCTTCAAAGTGGAGCGGAGATGAGTCCCAGGCCCCCTGGAGGCAGTGGCCTGGAGGTCTTGTTCTACCTTTCATCTCCATCCAGGACGAGGACAGCAGCCACCTCTCGACCCCCTCGGCCCTCCTGTTCCCGGCCACTGCTGGGTAAACCTCTGCTTCCAAGCAATTGGGGACCCGGAGCTTGTCACCAGTTTGAGTACAGGGGTGTGAGTACCGTGGAATCTATCCACAAGCCAGAGCCAAGCTCAGTGGGAACAAATGGCTGGAGTGCTTCAAAGACAGAACGTTTTCTATCATTTTCCTCTCATGGGGCGTTACCCAACCACACTGCGCTATCGCATTTGGGGCAGATGCAAAGGTGGCCGTCAGCTGCGATGTTTAACCTCACGCGAGGCAAAGAGGCAAATCTCCTCTCTTCCTTCATAAAAGAACACAGAAAGCAAGTCAGCGCACTCTCCAATTGAACAGATTTTGAGGACGAGACTCATCTACAGTGTCTTATTTTCTCATTGCTCTGTGTGGTCTACGTTCTGAGGAAAGGAGAGTGAGGTCATGTTATAACCATTTGCAATTCCATCTTTCCAGAAAAAAGGAAAAGTTATTACCTGCTGAGTGTCTGGAGTCCTCAGCCCCAGGAGGGGAATCTGATGGAAAATTTGACACAATAAATAATCTTATGATGTAAAACAAAAATTCTAATTCCAGATTATCCCTGAAACCCCATGTTATTGAAAGTGTCCCTGGCGTCATCAGCATGTATGTGATCCAGGACTCTAGGCATTGGTTTGCCCATGATTTCTCCACCTTACACATAGGGCGCAGCCTAAGCATGTGCCTTCTGTGGTTCTAGGGGCTGAGCAGACCCTGGACTGAGATGGACAAAGCCGTTCTCTTCCGCTGTTTAGGGCTGAGTCATTGAGCAAGTGATTACACGTGGAGTAAACGCTGGGGGTAAGCAGGTGCGAAGGGACACAAATCCAGAATGCATAAAACCAGTTACAACAGCACATGTCATTTCATTCTGATCCACAGATGTTCTGATATACCCATGACTCAAGGCTCTGCAGAGATAAAGCGAGAACAGAGCTGTTATTCATTACATATTTGATTTAAAAGGCTATTTAACACAGTTCCAACATGTTTATCTTCCAAAGGAAGAGAAATCTTGAACGGCATAAGTAGCCCGTGGTTGAATTCCCTCCGGCATCCCAGGCTCTGCTGTACAAAGTATCATATTCCTGGCTAGCCCACCTCCTGTCCAAACCGCCTCCACCAACCAGCTCTCCTCATTCCTTCTGGTCAGGCCCTTGTGCTTGCATTTTCCAAGCCACAGATTTCTGTATGAGTTATTTCCTTCCCCAAACCAAGCAGAGCTTGCACCATTACTGGGTTCTGCCACATCATCCTGATAGAAAATAACTCCTTGAAAACAACCCCCAGCCCTCTCTGATGCCCAGGAGTCTAATGGGTACTCGGCTTAACACTTGGATGACAAAACAACCTGCACAACAAACCCCCATGGCACAAGTGTACCAATAGAACAAACCCGCACGTGTGCCCCTCGACTTAAAAAAACAAAAGTTAAATTTAAAAAAAGTCTCGTGAGGGCCGGGAGTTGTTTCATAGCGTTATTGTCTATCGGTATGTCACAGGGAAGACCAGGAAGGATGGGAACTGGAGGAACTTGCTGAAGGCCACACAGCTCGTCATGGGATTTTCATCCCAGCCCTCCATGATCTGGGTTGCTTTCAAGTTTGTTTCAGTGAATTTATGTAAATCATCTGTTTCTCTTCCCTACCACACAACTACCAGAATATACATATCATTCAAAAACAGGTTTCATTCAGCATAGATCTGGTCTATTCGGTTCTTTAAACCTTGAGTGGCTGTTCGTTGGCCAACAGATGAACAAGAGCTTTCTTAGAAGAACGCTTAAGAATCTTTACAACCTGCCACCACCAACGTGAGTGCCTGTGTCCTCGGCACATGAATTGACTTGCTGAGCTGCAACCTCTCTGGTCTTTCTTCTTTGCTGTGCGGCTGCCTCCCCCTTGAGCCTCTTCACCACTCCCAGACCCACTCATCTGGTTTCCACTGTCTTGGCCTTCAAGACTCAGCTTACTGCAAATTCCTCTAGGAAGCGCCTCCCTGTTCCGAAAGATGGGTACAAGTGCCTGTCTTCATCCCTTTGGCTGCTATCACAAAATACCATAGATTGGGTGGCTCCTAAACAACAATAATGTGTTCCTCACAGTTCTGGAGGCTGGCTGGGAATTTCAAGATCAAGGTACCAGTAGACTTGGCATCTGGGCAGCTTCCTCGTTCATAGACGGTGACCTCTGTGTGCATCCTCGCATGGCAGAAAGGGCAGAGGAGCTCTCTGGGACTCTTATAAATGCACTGATCCCGTACATTGGGTTCCATCCTCATGATGTCATCACCTCCTGAATGTCCCACCTCCTAATGCCATCCCCCTGGGGAGAGGGGCTTCCAACACCTGGATTTCATGGGAATACAGTCATTCAAGCCACTGAGTGCCCCTTCTCTGCACTTCACAATACCCTATGTTCTCCAAACGTCGGCACCTGCTATGATACATCAAGCTGCTTCCTTCCTTGTCTGATGTAGGGACTGGGCCATCAGTCTATTCATTTCCTGATTGCTGCCCTGCTTACCCGTTCATCTTCAATGTCTTGTTTACGTTTAATTTTCTAAACTTACCTCCTCATTATCTAACAAACATCCACCCCTCTTTCCAACCCCGCACGCTGCCCTTCTATTACAAAGATGATCACATCACGATACCCTCTTGCTCCCACTTTGGGAAGAACTTCTGGTTCTCTGCTAACATTCATGTCACTCCTGGCCAGGCTCTGCACTGGTCCTTCAGCGTCATGGCTCAGCTATGGGCCCCCATTCCTCTCAGACTGTGGCCACCATGCATTTTCATAAAACCAGGGCTGGTGACTTCTGACACTGGCAGGAATTGTGTCCCAGGAATTATTAACCCTGCCCTGTGCTAGGGCACTCCCTGAAGGTGGGCCCAGTGAGAATCACGCGGAATAGTTTATTCAGACTGTGGGGGGAAAAGGTTTAGCTGAGGGCATCTAAGAATATGATTTTAAAAGTGCTGAGAATGTTTAATCAACATGAGAACATTACCACTGTCCCTTCAGTACTGACTCGCCCTCATCCTCTCGTCTTCTGAGCCCACACTTTGTCTTCTGGATTTACCACTGACCTCGTGCGAGGCTGGGACAGCAGAAGCCATGGCTCCCAGGGCCTCCGACACCCCTGTCACTGGCAGGGGCACCTCCCCCGTGTTTAGGTTTTATTGTGGAAGTGCAAAGCCTGCTCTGACTGCTTACCTTTGTGTCATTTTATCCTATGACACTCATTTTATCCCGTATGGTCGGTCTCATTGCTGTGCTTGGAGGGGGGACAAGGCATTTAAAGCAGGAATTCATTGCATGATGGTGATGAAAAGTCTTCTTTCCATTTCATAGCCTTTCACTTCCTCATTTAAACCGTTTATCCCCTGCAAAGCTAAAAATCAGTAACACGCTTCTCAGTACACTCCAGCTTCAGTGATCACCCTGTGCTGTGAAAACATTGTGTATCAGAGGGATTGCACCCCATGAGCTCATTCATATTTACACAACATTTTTAGATTTAGATGCCATCCTCAGGAACAAGGTATTTGCCCCAGAGATTGCGTCTGGGAGCCCGGGCCCTGCAGAGGCGTGGAGAGCGGAGGCCTTTGTACCAGGACATCTCACAGGCCCACTCTGCCTCAGTGGTGTTGACCCAGAGCTCACCCCCAGCCCCCGGCGCCCTGCAGCAAGAGGCCATCCCGGTTGTGCAATCAGCCTTGCGGAAGCGATCTCCTCACTCAGGAAATATGATCCAATCTCCCTCTGCTAGGTGACTCATCTCCAGGCTTTCATCTCCTTGACAGGCAGGGTTTTGTCTGTAGCTGCCTCAAAATATTATTTCCATTTCATCATAGTTTAATATTTTATAGACTTGTGTTCTTCAACAAGTAATTAAAACCATCCTTAGCCTCTCAGGGTACAAGTCTATTGAGAAAAGTCTGATAAGATGCTTCCGGATATTACACACGGCCATTGTATGTGCTCAAACATTTTACATTACTCATCTGACATCTAAGTTTGACATTTAAACTTTAAAAGGGGGGCTTTATTACCAAACAACTACTAAAAATGATTAAAACCTTCAAAAGAGTTACCAATAAGAACATTTTATAAATATGACTAAATCAGATGATTTTAATTCCTTTTCTGCAGGATAATACTTAGGTGGATTGAAGTCCGAATCCCAGAACAAAACATATTCTTTGCTCTCATGAATTTCTTACAGTTTAAATAATTTCTGCACTGATGTCAACACCATTTCTAAGGCGGAGTTTCCTTACATGAAAACAAAACAGAAGAGTTCCACAATTTCAAACATTCTACAAAAATTACCTCAGTACAGATATATTTCATAATCACCCAGATATACTCCAATGTGTGAATGATTCCTAAGTCAAAGAAATAGCATCAGCTCAAGCTCTAATTCCCTTTTCTCATCTTTTGAACTCTCAATGCTACTCTCCATGGTGGCTGTTTAAATCTCTATCTTTCCTAAAAATAACTCAAAGAATCCACATGTAAGAAATGGACTTTGTGTATAAATATGTATATTTGTGTATATATATATATACATATATTTGTATATATATATACATATATGTGTGTATATATATGTATATATGTATATATATATATATTTGAGATAGAATCTCTCACTCTTGTCATCCAGGCTGGAGTGCAATGGCATGATCTCGACTCACTGCAACCTCTGCCTCCTGGGTTCAAGTGATTCTCCTGCCTCAGCCTCCCAAATAGCTGGGATTATAGGTGACACCACCATGGCTGGCTAATTTTTTTGTGTTTTTCATAGATGCGGGGTTTCACCATGTTGGCCAGGCTGGTTTTGAACTCCTGACTCCGATCAAGTGATCGCCCGCCTTAGCCTCCCAAAGTGCTGGGATTACAGGAGTAAGCCACTGCACCCTGCTCTGGACTTGATAGTTTTAATGGAATATGTCAAGGTATAATTGACCTACTGTGTAATGCATATATTTTATGTGTATAGTCAATGAGTTTTGACAAATGATATGCAGAATTATCACCACCACCATCAAGACACAGAGCATTTCATCACCCAAACATGCTCACGTGCCCCACTGCCAAACTCCCTGACAGATTTGGCCCCAAGAAAATACTGATTTGCCATTGATCGCTATACATTCATTTTTCCTTTGCTAGATTTTCTTATAAATTGAATTATACAATATTCGACCTTTTGTTTGGTTTTAACTTTAAAACCTTTATTGGTGTATGATGAAAATAAAATAACCTGCACATATTTAAATTGTACAATTTGATAAATGTTGGCACATGTGTATCTATGAAACCATCAACACAACCAAAATAATGAATGTAGCCATCATTCCCAAAAAGATTCCTCCTGCCTTTGTGTCTGTGGTCCTTCTCCCAGGCACCTCCCTGCCTCCCTTATGCCTCCAGAAATCACTAGTCCACTTTATGTCACTGTGGCTTGCTTGAATTCTCTGCAGTTTTATGTGAGTGGAATCACACCACGTGCACTCTTTCCTATCTGGCTTCTTTCCTCCAGCTTGCAACTATTTTGAGATTCATTCATGCTGTTGAAGGTTTCAGTTGTCTGTATTATTTTATTGCCAAACAGTATTTCATTCTACGGATATTCCAACATCTCTTTACCCATTCACCTTTTGATAAAATTTTTAGCTGTTTCCAGTTTTTGACTCTCACAAACATAGCTGCTATGAACGTTTACACCCAAATCTTTATTAAGGCAAATCTTACATTTCTCCTGGGTAAGCACTAAGGGTCAGAAAAGCCAGACAATCTGGGGAGTGGCTGTTTAGCTGTTGACAGAACTGCCAAACTGTTTTCCAAATTGATTGTATCGTTTCACGTTTCCGACAGCAGTGTGTGGGAGTTCTAGTGACTACACGTTCTCAGCAACCCTTCGGCCAGTATCTCGAGTTACAACCATTCTCACAGGTGTGTGGTGCTCTTTCCACATGGTTTTAACTTGCATATCTCTGATCGTTAATAATGTAGAGCACTTCTTAATGCACTTTTAAATGCAGTGAGCTTGAATATATGACAACAAAAACTTCCAAACTAAAATGAAAATAGGAAAACAAATGAAAACTGGAACAGAATATCAAAGGACTTGGGAATAAATTTAAAAGATTTTATACGCATATCATTAGACTACTAGAAGGAAAAGGAGAAACTGGAGAAGAAATATTTGAAATAATAATTACCAAGGATTTTTCAAATTTAATGACAGACATTAAACCACAGATCCAGAAAGCTCAGAGGACACCAAGGATAAATATTATAATAATAACAATTAATTATAATAAGGTGAATACATAAGCATATCATACCTAAGCTACAGGAAATCAAAGACAAAAAAAAAATGTCTTGAAAGGCATCAGAATCAAGAGACAGCTGATCTGCATGGGAACAAGAATAAGACTTACAACAGAATTCTCTTTGAAAC
Source organism: Pongo abelii (assembly GCF_028885655.2). Lineage (NCBI taxonomy): Eukaryota > Metazoa > Chordata > Mammalia > Primates > Hominidae > Pongo > Pongo abelii. The sequence continues at coordinate 171,287,172 of NC_071990.2, forward strand.
ATGCAAGCAAGACAGTGGAATGAAATATTTAAACCATTGACATAAAAAATATATAGTAAAAAGTATACTACAAAAGTAAAGGGGAAATAATTAATTTCCTAGACAAACAAAATCTAAAGGATCCATCACCAGCAGATCTGTGCAAGAAATGTAAGAAGTTTTTAAAGAAGAAGAAAATTGATACAGATCAGAAATTGAATCTACTCAAAGAAAGGAAGAGCAATAGATAAGGAATAAATGAAGGTAAAATAAAATCCTTTATTTTTCTTTGTTTTAACTACTCAAAAATATCACAATATCTTTTAAAAAATAATAGTAGCAATATATAAGGTATCAATAGCATACGGATAAATGAAGTGAACAAGAATGTCATAAAGGGCAGAAGGAAGGTATTGGGAATATTTTATTGTAAGTTGACTACACTATCTGTTAAGTCATACAGTGGTATTTGAAGGTGGACTTAGTCAGAAATACACATTGCAAACCCCGAGACAACAACTAATATTTTTAAGACAAGCATAATTAATATACTAAAGAAAGGTAATACGATGAAAAAGTTTAGTCCTATATCTGGAAATCTTTACTAAAACTAAATTTAAATTTTTATATTAAAGTAATAATGACCTGTTTACCCAAACATTATAGATGTTTAAATATTTCCTTAATGCATGTAAATTGAGATACGAAGCTTTTTCACAAAATACATGTATAGCAGTTTGCTTTAATTTTTTGAAGCAGGGTTTAATGAGCATTTTTAGAATCATACTTACATCAGTCCCATATAAACAGAAATTGTTGGGTCTACTAAATCCACAGTAAAACTGATTGAGGCTGCCCATGCATGCTTCGACAGGAATCCAGCACACAAACAGATTTCATCAGCATATTCAGTGGAACTAAGGTCTTCTTAGAACTGTGCTTCTGAAAGGCTAAATGGACTGTTAGTTGTTTAGGCCAAAGTTGCACAGGTCTCTTGTTCAAAGACTTCCTTCTCTGGCTGTAGTCCATACTTAGGGGCCTTCTGTAGGTTCTCCACATCAGTGCTTACCTTTTCATTTTGCAAACCACTTTTAGCATATTTGAACTATTTCTCTGTACTAACAAAGTCCTCTGGTGTTAGGCAGTTGCTGTCCTGGGAAGCTCCTGAAAAGTATGAGGTCAATGGCCAGAACAGTTTGGAGGGCAGTTTGGATGGTGTTTCTTGCAACCCCTGTGCCTTGAGGCATTTTTGTTGGTGTATTTGCTGGAGTATGTTCACTGGGAGGAATCCGTATTCTGGTCTAATGGCTTGATGTTGTGTTGCATCGATCATAAATTAACGATGATGGCCACAGTGGCTGGAAGGGGGAGCGGGTAGGGGTTTCTCCAGCATCTTCCTTTTCTTCAACTTTATTCTCTTCTTCAATTTCAACAGGTTTTGCCTCAGAGGTGTCCTCATTCTTTAAACAGTTGTGTCTGCTGCCTTCCACCTTGAAGGCTCTCTGGGTTCACATTTTCATCAGCAAGTTTGCTAAATACTGTTGTGACTTACAATATAGAAGACGTTGATCATGTATTTGAGAAAGTGTCCAGCACTATCTTTATTGTTGTTATACAAAAACACTTTCAAAACTTAATTATTGGGCTGGGCACAGTGGCTCACGCCTGTAAGCCTGGCACTGTGCAAAGTGGATCACGAGGTCAGGAGATCGAGACCATCCTTGTTAACACGGTGAAACCCCATCACCACTAAAAAAATCAAGAAAATTAGCCGGGCGTGGTGGCGGGTGCCTATAGTCCCAGCTACTCGGGAGGCTGAGGCAGAAGAATGGCGTGAACCCGGGGAGTGGAGCTTGCAGTGAGCCGAAATTGCGCCACTGCACTCCAGCCTGGGTGACAGGGCGAGACTCCATCTAAAAAAAAAAAACAAAAAACTTAATTATCCAAATGGGCAAAAGTGGTCAGGTGCAGTGTCTCACACCTGTAATCCCAGCACTTTGGGAGGCCAAGGCAAGTGGATCACCTGAGGTCAGGAGTTCAAGACCAGCCTGGCCAACATGGTGAAACCCCATCTCTACTAAAAATACAAAAATTAGTCAGGAATGGTGGTGCATGCCTGTAATCCCAGCTACTCAGGGGGCTGAGACAGGAGAATCACTTGAACCTGAGAGGTAGAGGTTGCAGATTGCACCATTGCACTCCAGCCTGGGTGACAGAGCGAGACTCTAACTCAAAAAAAAAAAAAAGGTGGACAAAACCAACTATTTCTTGGATAATAGCTTTATTATCACCCAAAGTTACTGATTCATTAGCTTTGATGAAACTTAATAACATTTGAGAGTTTTACTCTTAGTCTGAATTCCAGTATCATGTATAAAGAACAGTAAGAGTCCACAACACGGTCCTGCTTGTCATGCTTCTGGGCTATTCTCAGATGATGTTAGGTGTTCCTAGATTATGGAAGGAGTGGAGGCAATAATGGGGTAAACATGGCCAACTCTACTCTAGGAATCAACACTCCTATTTCACAACTGAACAAGTGTAAAAGAATAGAAACCATACAGAGTATGCTGTGAGACCACAGTGGAATTAAACAATAAATTAATAACAAAAATAGCTTAAAAATACACAAATATTTAAAGAACATACTGGGTTGAACAGTGCACCCCCAAAATGCATGTCCACCTGAAAGCTGTGAAGATGACTGTATTTGGAAACAGGGTCTCGCAGATTTAGTCAAGTTAAAATTAGATCATAGTAAAACCTAATCCAATTATTGTTGTCCTTGTCAAATGGGAGAAATTTGGACACAGACACACAGAGGGAAGACAGTCACATGAGGATGGAGTTGGAAATTGAAATTATGCTGACATACATAGAGCATTTCTTTCAGCAGCTGCAGAATAAACTTTTCAAAAGCACAAGGACACTTATAAAATTTTATCATACACAGGACAAAATTTGATGTCTTAATACATTTTAAAATATCGAAGTGGTGCACAGCATAATTTTTAACCAAAGTGAAATGAATTACAAAATCAATAACGAAAAGGTAACTTGGAACTCCTAAGTGGTTCCATATTAAGTACCAGAGTTTCCAAACAACCCTCATGTATTAATCAGAGTTTTCTAGATAAATAGAACCAACATAATTGTATGAGTTCATTCTCACTCTGCTATAAAGAACTACCCAAGACTGGGTAATTTATAAAGAAAAGAGGTTTAAATGACTCAGAGTTCCATAGGCCTGGGAGGCCTCAGGAAACTTACAATCCTGGCAGAAGGGGAAGCAAACATGTCCTTCTTCACATGGTGGCAGGAAGAAGATGTGCTGAGCAAAGAGGGAAAAGCCCCTTATAAAACCATCAGATCTTGTGAGAACTCACTCACTATCATGAGAACAGCATGGGGGAAACCACCCCCATTATTCAATTAACTCCCACTGGGTTCCTGCCACAACACATAGGGATTACGGGATTACAATCCAAAATGAGATTTGGGTGGGGACACAAAGTCAAACCACATCAATGATGTATATATTAATTACAAAGTATTGCCCATGTGATTATTAAGGCTGACATGTTCCACAATCTGCTTTGTGCAAGCTGAGACCCAAGAAAGCCAGTGGTGCGGTGTGAAACCTGAGAGCCAGTGAGCTGATGGTATAGATTAGAGTCTGTGTTTAAAGGCCTTAGAACCAGGAGTGCTGAGGGCAGAAAATTGATGTCCCAGTTCAACAAAGCAGAAGGAGTTAATCTTCCCTTCCTCTGTCTTTTTGTTCTATCAGGCCCTCAGAGATAGAAAGATGCCCACCCCAGGTTGGGGCAGAAAATGTGCTTTATTTAGTCTACAGATTTGAAGTCTAATCTCTTCCTGAAATACCCTACTAGGCACATCCAGAAATAATGTTTAACCAAATATCTAGGCATTCAGTGATTCAGTCATTGATACATAAAATTATGACACTACAGCTTATAAGAAAAACACAATGAAAATTTCAAAATAGCATTTGAACTAAGTGATAATATAAAATGGTATACCAAAACTCATGGGATGCAGTTAATGTTGTGTTTAAAAGCAAATTCATAGTCTATTAGTCTAAATTTGTAGTCTAAAAATATTATTTTAATGAAAAAAATCAAACCCAACTCAAGATTTATTAAAAAATTAAACTCCAAAGAGCATAAACAGAAGTAAGGAGACTTGAAAGATTAAAATAAACTACACAAAATGCAAAAGAAAACATTCTCATCACAGGAGCTACAAAATCAGAAGCTGTTTTTCCAGAGAAAACTAAACGACAACAAACAGGTAGACCTCTGGCAACATAGATCAAAAGAAAAGAAAAAGAAAGGTCAAAATAACCAGTAACAGCAAGGAAAAATGGCAATTTTAAAAGATTATAAATATTAGTCTACTTATGACAATGAATTTGCATATTTACATAAAATTAATTTGAATTTTAGATGAAAATTTAGATAAATATTTAAGTGAAATGAATAAATTCTTAGAATAGCAAATCATTGTTCAAAAACTGTATTAGATTATATTTTCATTCTACTTATCTGTTTATTAAGTGGTGGTTTTAAATTGTATGCATTTCAAACAGTTTTTAATGATGTAGATAAAAAACTCTGAACTTACTTTAAAACAATAAAGTTTTGGCTTGTCAACTCAAGGATGATGAAGTTCATAATTTGGAAAGAAGAGCTTTATTTCTCATGAAGGGATGCAGCCTGCAGGTTGCCATTCTGACAGGCTGGGAAACGTAGCCTCCAGCCCGATGCCAAAAACAGACACTATGAATTGGGGAGGGAGGGCAAGAAGGGAAATGTAAGAGGTAGCCAAATGTACATATATAATAAGCTATAGGGAGAGTCATAAATATTTATGGAAGGGGAAACATACACATCTGTAATTGAGCTTCATACCTCTTGCAATGAGCCCGTGTTCAAAAAGTGGTGGTGGTAGCATGATCCAAAGGTGTTTTCAGCTCTCTGATATCAAAAGGTGAAGCAGAGGACACAAAAACCCTTATTGCATGTTGTTTACAGACTGGCCAGAAGCAATTCATGGTCAGACGTCTCTTATCAGACAAGAAGGGAGGGGCAGTGTAGGACAGTTAGTAAATTTCCATTTAGCCCTTAGAGAAGAAAGCCCAATTATGGTTAGCACGTGAAGGGGTGTAATGAGGTGTATCTGACCCCCATTCTGTCATGGCCAAGAACTCAATGTTCAAGGTTTCCCTGGGGTCTCCTTGGCCAAGAGATGGTCCACTCAATCAGTTGGGGGGCTTAGAATTTTATTTTTAGTTTAGCTATTTTTGAGCAGCTTTAGGTTTTCTGTAAAATGGAAAAGTAGTGCAGGGAGGTCCTATATTTCCTGCATCTAGTTTTCTCTATTATTAATATCTATGTCAGTATTGCATATTTCTTAAAATTAATGGACCAATATTGATATGTTATTATTGACTGAAGTTTACACTTGATTCATATTTTCTTAGTTCTTATTCAATCACATTTTTCTGTTGCTGGATGCCATCTGGGATACCACATTAAATTCAGTTTTCACATCTCCAAGATTTCACTAGACGAAGAGTTTCTCAACGTTTCTTATTTTGAAGCAGAACTTACTTACATAAAATTAAACCAAGTGTAATTCCTAAAGTATATTGCCAGGAAATATGACAAGAAACACTTTTAGTTGGCAGATGAAGAAGCTCTATTACATTAATAGAACTTAAATCTGACATAGTTATACCACAACATATATTTTATTGACATCATTCATAAAAATGATGGGGACATTTCAGTATGCAGGCTTGTGGGTAGTTACTACTGGAAAAACACTGTCAATAATAAAACTAAAAGAAATTAGTACTTCAAGTGGAAATAAAAATAAATTTGGGTACTTTATAACTTTGAGTTATTAATAGCATATTCTGAGATAATTTTATAATGATATTGTAAGATATTTTTCTTATTTATAATTATATAGGAAACATTCAACAGCATTGTTTTTCAGTCAAATGCTCTGGAGATCTACAAGGGTTTTCTCTGAGATTTTAGCTGAGGATTAAGCTACTTATGCATAAGAGAATACTCACCATATTGATGATTATGTTATGTATCAATGGTTAGCACTGTTTAATAATACATATTATAATTATGAAAAATTTTTTTTCTGCAGTGTCCAATACAGAAGCTACAAGTCACATGTGGTTATTGAGCACTTGAAAAGGCTAATATGAGTGAAGAACTAAACTTTTTATGATATTTAAGTTTAATTAATTTAAACTTAAATTTAAATAGTCACATATAGCTTATGGTGATTTATTTAATAGCACCAGATTTCATACTCCCGTTTAAAAGAAGACATTTCTCTATTTGATAAAAAAGCAAGATTCAACTACAATGTTTCAGTAATTGATATAAAAGTTAGATAGAAAATTATTAAGGATATAGAAATTTTGGAGGCAGTGGAGCAAGACAGCCAAATATTGAACCCTCCAACAACTGTTCCCTGGCAGGAACACCAAACTGAAAAACTATCCATGCAAAAAAGCACCTTTATAAGAACCAAAAAATCAGATGAGCAATTATGGTACCTGGTTTTAACATAGTATCAAGGAAAGAAGCATTGAAGAGGGTAGAAAGGGCAGTATTGCATTGCCTACAACACTCCTTCCCCATGCCCCATCAAAGCTGCATGGAGAGAGAATCTGTGTGCTTGGGGAAGACAGAGTCAAATGAATGTGGGACGTTCCACTGAAACTCAGTGCTGCCCTATCACAGCCAAACACAACATAGGGCAGAATTCTCTTGGTGACCATTGAGGGAGCATTTAGAGCAGCACCAAACACAGAATTCTTATTCCCAGTGGGAGGAATCTGAGTCCTGGCTGGATCCACCAGCAGCTGACTAAAGTGGTCTGTGGCCCAAAATAAATTTGAGAGGCCATAATGCCACAAAGACTGCAATCCTTGGGCAACCCCTGGTGCTGTGCTGAGCTCAGAGGCAGTGGACTTGGGATGTGACCCATCGAGACATCAGCTTTGGCAGCTGAGGGAGTGCTGGCATCACCCCTCCCCCAATTCCAGGCAGTGCAACTCAGGAAAGAGACTCATCTTGCCTACAGAAAGGAGAGGGAAGAGTAAGGAGGACTTTGTCTTGTTGCTTGGGTACCAGCTTAGCTACAGTAAAATAAAGCACCAAGCAGATTCCTGGAACCCCCAATTCCAGGCCTTAGCTCCTAGATGGCATTTTACACCCACCTTGTGCCATAAGGGGACTCACTGTTCTGAAGGGAAGGACCTGGTCCTGGCAAGATTCATCACCTGCTGACTGAACAGCCCTTGGGCCTTGAGTAAACATCAGTGGTATACAGGCAGTAGTCCCCACAGGCCTTAGGTGAGACCCAGTACCACATTGGGTTCAGGTAGGACCCAGTGCAGGGCCAGTGTGGTGGTCACAGTGGTACATGCATCACTCCTGCCATAACTCCAGGCAGCACAGTGTGGAGCCAGACCCATTCTAATTGGAGAAAGAGAGGGAGGTGACCTAAAGACACTGTCTAGTAACCCAGGAAATTTTTCTTTATTTTACCCAAGCCCACCAAGGTGGTGCCTCTAGAAGTCAGTAACAGCTACAATGTTACTGGGCTTAAGGTGCCTCTTAGTACTGATATGGTGGCAGTGACCACAGGCTTAGATCCCAACACTCAATTTCTGTTTAATACATGGAAAACCTCCTCAAGAAGGATGGTACAACAAACCCAGACAACTAAAATTGAAATAAATACAAAACTCTTCAATGCCCAGACATCAACAAACATACAATACACAAGCATTAACAAAATCCAGGAAAACATGACCTCACCAAATGAACTAAAGAATCAGTGACAAAGCTCAGACTGACAGAGATATGTGACCTTTCAGACACAGAATTCAATAATTGTCTTGAGGAATCTCAGTGAACTTTAACACAGTACAAATTCAGAATTCTATCAGATAAATTTAACAAAGAGATTGAAATTTTTAAAAATCCAACAGATATTCTAGAGCTTAAAAAATCAATTGTCAAACTGAAAAATGTGTTCGAGTCTCTCAACAGCACCGTTGATCAAGTAGAAGAAAGAATTAGTGAGGTTGAAGACAGGCTATGTGAAAACACATGGAGAAGAAAAAAGGAAGAAGAATAAAAAGAATGAAGCATATCTACAAGATCTAGAAAATAGACTCAAAAGGCCAAATCTAGTAAGTTATTTACCTAAAAGAAGATAGAGAGAAATCAGAATAGAAATTTTGTTCAAGAAATAATAATAGAACTTTTCAAACCTGGAGAAAGACATGAATATCCAGATACAAGAAGGCTATAAAACACAAAGCAGAGTCAACTCCAATATAACTACCCCAAGGCACTTAATTATCAAACTGTTGAAAGTCAAACATAAAGAAAGAATTCTAAAAGCAGCAAGAAAAAATAAACAAACAACATATAAAGGAGCTTCAATATATCTGGCAACAGACTTTGCAGCAAAAACCTACATGACAGAACAGAGTGAGATGACATATTTAAAGTCCTAAAGAAAATAAACTTGCATTCTAGAGTACTATATCCAGAAAAATTATTCCTCAACATGAAGTAGAAATAAAAACTTTCTGAGACAACAAAACCTGAGGGATTTCATCAATACCAGGCCTGTCCCACAAAAAAAAAAGCTAAATGAAATTCTTCAGTCTGAAAAAAAAACATTAACAAGCAACAAGAAGTTGTCTGAAGGTGTAAAACTCACTAATAATAGTAAATACACAGATAAATACAGAATACCCTAACATTGTCATTATAGTGTATAAACCAGTCATATCTTGAGTAAGAAGATTAAAAGATAAACCTGTCAAAAATAATAACTACAACAACTTCCTAAGAGATAAATAGTATAAAAAGATATAAACAGAGGCAACAAAAACTCAAAAACCAGGAGAAGCGGGTGATGTTCAACTGTAGATTTTTCTGGGTTTTTTTGTGCTTGTTTTTCTGGGTTTTTTTAATAGTCAGAATAACTTGGCATCAGTTTAAAATAATTGGCTGTAAGATGTTATTTGCAAGACTCATGGCAACCACAGAACAAAAACCTTTAACAGATACACACAAAAAAAATTAAAAGTAATACATTTAAACATGCTACCAGAGAAAGTTAGTTTTACACAGAGGAAGACAGAAAGGAAGGAAAAAAGAAAAAGAAGATCAATAAAACAACCATAAAACAAATAACAAAATGACAGCACTAAGTTCTTACCTGCCAATAATAGCACTGAAAGTGAATGGACTAAATTCTCTAATCAAGAGACAGATGGTTGAATGGATTTTCAAAAATAAAGACCCAGGGCTCGGTGTGTTGGCTTAGGCCTGTAATCTCAGCACTTTGGGAGGCCAAGGCAGGTGGATCACTTGAGGCCAGGGGCTTGAGACCAGCCTGGACAACATGGCAAAACCCCATTTCTACAAAAAAACAAAAAAAAAAAAACAAAAAAAAAAACAAAGATTAGATGTACATGGTGTAGTTCCAGCTAGCTACTAGGGAGGCTGAGGTGGAAGATCGCTTGAGCCCAGGTGGTTAAGGCTGCAGTGAGTTGTGAGCATGCCACTATACTCCAGCCTGGGTAATAGAGCAAGACTATGTCTCAAAAAAATTTTAAAAAGCAAGACCCAACTATATGGTGCCTACAAGAAACTTACTTCACCAAATAATACACACATAGACTGAAATAAAGGAATGAAAAATTCAATGCCAATGGAAACCAAAGAATAGAAGGACTCGTTATACTTGTATCAAATAGATTACAAGAGAAAATCATTAAAAAGAGAGAAAGAAGGTCATTTTATAATTTTATAATGATAAAGGGGTCAATTCAGAAGATCATATAACAAATGTAAATATATACCCAACACAAGAGCACCCAGATATAAAAGCAGATATTAATAGATCTAAAGAGGAAGATAGACCACAATACAGTAATAGTTGGAGATGTCAACACCTAGAAATTAAACAATATGTTTCTAAATGACCATTGGGTCAATGAAGAAATTAAGAAGGAATTTTTTAAAAAATTGAAACAAATGCTGGAAACACACCATACCAAAACATACAGGATATAGCAAAAGCAGTACAAAAGGGGAAGTTTATAGCAATAAATGCTTATGTCAGAAAAGTAAAATATTTTCAAATAAACAACTCAGTGATGCATCTTAAAGAACTAGAAAAGCAACAGTGAACCAAACAAAATTCTGCTAACCAAAATTAGTACAAGAAAAGAAAAATAAAGATCAGAGCAGAAATAAATAAAATTGAGACAAAAATACAAAAGGGCAACAAAACTAAAAGTTGGTTCATTGAAAAAAGACAAACAAAATCTATAAATTTTTAGCCAGGATAACTAAGAAAAAAGAGACCCAAATAAATAAAATCAGAGATAAAAAGGAAACATTACAACTGATACTGCAGAAATACAAAGGACCATTAGAGACTATTGTAAGCATTATATGCCAATAAATTGGAAAATGTAGAACAATAGATAAATTCCTAGACACATACAACCTACCAAGATTGAATCATGAAGAAATAAAAAACTTAGACCAATAACGAGTAACAAGATAGAAGCAGTAATAAAATGTTTCCTATTAATAAAAAAAAGTCCATGACCTGATGGCTTCACTGATGAGCTCTACCACACATTTAAGGAATGAATACCAATCCTATCCAAACTGTTCTAAAAAAAATGAGGAGGAGGGAATACTTCCAAAGTCATTTTATGAGGACAGTATTACCTTGATACTAAAACCAGACAAAGATACATCAAAAAGAAAGAAAGAAAAAGAATAACTATAGACCAATACATATACTCAAAAATCCTCAACAAAATACTAGTAAACCAAATTTGACAACACATCAAAAAGATCATTCATCATGATCAAGTGGGATTTAAGGATGGGATTCCAAGGATACAAGGATGGTTCAACATATGTAAATCCATAATTGCAATACATCATATCAAATGAAGATCAAAAACTGTATGATCATTTCAGCAAGTGCTGAAAAATAATTCAATAAAATCAACATTTCTTCAACATATAAACTCAAAAAACTCGATAAAAGCCACATATGACAAACCCAGAACTAGTGTCATACTGAATGGGGTAAAACTAAAAGCCTTTCCTCTAAGATCTGGAACAAGAAAAGGATGTCAAAATGGTTTCCAAATTGGAAAGAATGAAGTCAAATTATCCTTTTTTGCAGATAATATATTATATCATAATACATATATTAGGAAAACCTAAAGACTACATCAAAAAACTCATAGAGCTGATAAATTCAATAAAGTTTCAGGATACAAAGTCAACATATGAAAATCAGTAGCCTTTCTATATGCCAATTGTGAGCAACCTAAAAAAGATACCAAGAATGTTATCTCATTTACAATAGATACAAATAAAACAAAATACCCAGGAATAAACTTAACCAAGGAAGTGAAAGATCTCTACAATAAAAACCATAATACATTGGTGAAAGAAATTGAAGAGGACACATAAAAGTGGAAAGATATTCCATGTTCATGGATCAGAAAGATTAATATTGATAAACTGTTTATACTACCCAAAGCAATCTATAGATTAAATGTAATACTTATTAAAATATCAATAACATGCTTCACAGAAACAGGAAAAATAATCTTAAAATGTATGTGGAACCACAAGAAAATCCAGAATAGCCAAAGCCGTCCTGAGCAAAAAGAACAAAACTGAACTTGAAATTATACTACAAAGCTATATTAACCAAAACAGCATGGTACTGGCATAAAAACAGAAACACAAACCAATGGAACAGAATAGAAAACACAAAAATATCCATACATTTATAATAAACTCATTTTCAACAAAAATGCCAAGACCATATATTGGAGAAAAAATCTTTAATTAATGGTGATGGAAAAACTGAATGTTCATATGCAAGAGAATGAAACTAGATGCCTATCTTTCACCCTATACAAAATCCAAAATAAGATGGATTAAATATTTAAATCTCAGGCATAAATCTATGACATTAGAAGAAAACATTGGGAAACACTCCAGGACATTGCTCTAAGCAAATATTTTTTTGAGTAATACCTCAAAAGCACAGGCAATCAAAGCAAAAATGGACAAATCAGATCATATCATGATAAAAAGTTTCTGCACAGCAATGGAAACAATGAGAAAGTGGTGAGACAACCCATAGAATGAGAGAAAATATTTGCAAACTACCCATCTGCCAATAAGTTAATAACCAGAATATGCAAGGAGCTGAAACAACACCATAGGGAAAAATTAATCTAATCAAGAATGGTTTTAACTAAGAAGGTGAAATATCACTACAAAGAAAACCACAAAACACTAAGGAGAGAAAGTACAGATGACACAAACAAATAGAAAAGCATTCCATGCTCATGGACCAGATGAATTTTATTGATTAATAAAATGACCATACCATCCAAAGCAATCTACAGATTCAATGCAATTCCTATCAAAATACCAATGTCACTTTTTCACAGAATTAGAAAAACTGATCCTAAAATTTATATGAGGCCAAAGAAGAGCCCAAAAACCAAAGCAATCTCAAGTAAAAAGAACAAAGCCGGAGGCATCACATTACCTGACTTCAAATTCTGTTACAAGGATATAGGAACCAAAGCAGCATGATATATTCATGTCCTTTGTCCACTCTTTAAAAGTATAAAAATAGACACATAGATCAATGGAACATAATAGAGAACCCAGAAATAAAAACGCATATTTCTAGCCAGTTGATCTTTGGCAAAGTGGAAAGGAGCATGCACAGGGGAAAGACATCCTTTTCAATAAATAGTCCTGGAAAAATTGGATTGGCATATGTAGAAGAATTTCTGTCTCACCATATACAAAAATCAACTCAAGATGGATTAAACTTAAATATATGACCTGAAACTATAAAAATGCTAGAAGAACACCTAGATAAAACTCTTCTGGGCATTGTTCTACATAAAGAGCACATGACAAAGACCTCAAAAACACAAGCCACAAAAACAAAAATAGAAAAATGGGTCTTAATTAAGCTAAAAGGACTTTCTTCACAGTAGAAGAAACAATCAATAAACAGAATGCCTGCATAATGGGAGAAAATATTTAGAAACTATGCAACTGGCAGAATTTACAAGGAACTCAAACAACTCAACAACAACAACCTATTAAAAAGCGAGCAAAGAATATGAGTAGACATTTTTTCAAAAGAAGACATAAAAATGTCCAACAAGCATAAGAAAAAATACTCAACATCACTAATTATCAGAGAAATGCAAATTAGAAGGACAATGAAATATCATCTTACACCAGTCAGAATGACTATTATTAAAAAGACAACAACAACAACAACAGACTTTGGCTAGGATGCAAATAAAAGAAAATGTTTATACACTGTTGGTGTGAATATAAATTAAGTATAATCTCTATGGAAAATAGTATGGAGATTACTCATAGAACTCCCATTGGATCCAGCAATCCCACTACTGGGCACCTACTCAAAGGAAAAGAGATCATTATATCAAAAAATACCTGCACTTATATGTTTATTGCAACATTATTAATAATAGCAAAGATATGCAATCAACCAAAATATGCATCGACAGATGATTGGATAAAGAAAATGTGGTATATGTACACAATGGAATTCTATTCAGCCATAAAAAGAATGAAATCATGTCTTTTGCAGCAACATGGAACTAGCGGCCATCATATAAAGTGAAGCAACTTACACACAGAAAGTCAAATACCACTTGTTCTCATTTATAAGTGTGAACTAAATCATGTGTACACATGGGCATAGAATGTGGAATGATAGACACTGGCAGGAGGGGGGACATGGGGGATGAGAAATGACTTAATATGCACATACATATTATTTGGGTGATCGATAAAGTAAAAGCCCAGACATCATCACTACACAACATATCTATGTAATAAAACTGCACTTGTACCTCTTACATGTATATAAATAAGAAAATAATGGCCAGGCATGGTGGCTTATGCAGGTAATCCCAGCACTTTGGGAAGCAAAGGTGGGCAGATTGCTTGAGCTCAGGTGTTCGAGACCAGCCTGGGCAACATGAGGAAACCCTGTCTCTACAGAAAAAATACAAAAATTAGCTGGATGTCGGCGGCACATGCCTGTGGTCCCAGCTATTCAGGAGACTGAGATGGGAAGATTTCTTGAGCCCAGGAGATGGAGGCTGCAGTGAACCGAGATTGCACCACTGCACTCCAGCTTGGGCCACAGAGTAAGACCCTGTCTCCAATTAAAAAAAAAAAGATTCGGCAAAAGATCTGAATACACATTTCTCAAAAGAGACATACAAATGACCAATAGGTACATGAAAAAATGCACACCTGTAATCCCAGCACTTTGGGAGGCCGAGGCGGGCGGATCATGAGGTCAGGAGATCGAGACCATCCTGGCTAACATGGTGAAACCCCGTCTCTACTAAAAAAAAAAATACAAAAAATTAGCCGGGCGTGGTGACGGGCGCCTGTAGTCCCAGCTACTAGGGAGGCTGAGGCAGGAGAAGGGCGTGAACCCAGGAGGCGGAGCTTGCAGTGAGCCAAGATCATGCCACTGCACTCCAGCCTGGGCGACAGAGCAAGACTCTGTCTCAAAAAAAAAAAAAAAAAAAAAAAAAAGAAAAGCTCAGCATCACCAATCATCAGAAAAAATGTAACTCAAAACCGCAATGAGATATCATCTCACCCTGGTTAAAATGGCTTTTATCCTCAAGACAGGCAATAATGAATGCTGGTAAGAATGTGAAGAAAGGGGAACCCCTCATACACTGTTGGTGAGAGTGCAGATTAGTACAGCCACTATGGAGAACAATATGAGGGTTCCTAATAAATCTACAAATAAAACTACCATATGATCCAGCAATATCACTGCCTGGATGTATACCTGAGCAAAGGAAATCAGTATATCCAAGACATATCTGCACTCCCATATTTATTAAAGCACTATTCACAATGGCCAAGGTATGAGATCAACCTAAGTGTCCATCAATGGATGAACAGATTTTTAAAATGTGGTACATGTACACAATGAATTATTAGCCATAAAAAATGAAATCTCATTGTTTGCAACAACGTGTAATGCAAATGGAGTAGTTTATGTTAAGTAAAATAAGCCAGGCATGAAAAGACAAAAATCACACATTCTCAGTAGTACATGGGAGCTAAAAAAAAAAAAATTGAACTCTTGGAGATTGAAAGTAGAAGGTTTTTACTAGAGGCTGGTTGGGGTGATTGGAAGGGAGGCAGATAAAGAGGATGATTAATGCATACAAAAGTACAGTCAGGCGGGGAACCCAATAAAAGTGGACAAAATATTTAAACAAATATTGCACCAAAAATGATAAATATGAACAGCCAATAAGATCCTTGTAGCAGAAATTGCAAGAACCAGGCCACGGTCTTCCATGGATCAGCAGCCAGGCCGTGGTCTTCTGTGGGGCAGGGGCCAGGCTGTGGCCTTCCCTGGGGCAGAGGCCAGGCTGTGGTCTTCCGTGGGGCAGGGGCCAGTCAGTGGTCTTCTGTGGGGCAGGGGCCAGGCCATGATCTTCCGTGGGTCAGGGGCCAGGCCGTGGTCTTCCATGGGATGGGAGCCAGGCCATGGCCTTCCATGAGGCAGGTGCCAGGCTATGGTCTTCCATGGGGCAGGGAGCAGGCAATGGTCTTCCGTGGGGCAGGGGCCAGGCTGTGGTATTGTGTGGGGCAGGTGCCAGGCCGTGATCTTCTGTGGGGCAGGGCACTCACATACTCGTCTGAGTTTTGCTTACACAGCTGTGTTCATTTTACTGAGCATCTCTCGAGCTGTGCAGTAGAGATACTGCACACTTCTCTGTACGCTCCGCATATGTTATGCTTTGAAAAACACATTTACTTGAACAGGCAACAACATACAGTGAAAAATTTTTAAGGTAATAATGTGAGGAATCTTTTTGTAAAGATGCATCTGGTTTTATAAGTTGAGTTTTTGTTTTTGTCTTTTTCTCTAACAGAAAAGAAGACAGGTTGAAAATAACAAAAGTTATAGCTGTGAGGAACTGTAATTGTCATACCCAAATATTATTTTAGATGGGTGAATTGCCCTAACTGTGGACCTCCACCTGCTTGTCTGGTGGGTATGAAGTGCTGTCTCTACACATGTGATGGATCCAAAAGTGGATCTGATGTGCACAAAATCTCAACTGCCATTCCTTAAGTATATTTTGTGCAAGAATGTGCCAGTAAGTATTAGTCCATCTCATGCTGCTAATAAAGAAATACCCAAGACTAGGAAGAAAAAGAGGTTTAATTGGACTTACAGTTCCACATGGCTGCGGAGGCCTCAGCATCATGGCGGAAGGGCGAAAGGCACTTTTTACATGGCTGCAGCAAGAGAAAATGAGGAAGAAGCAAAAGCAGAAACCCCTGATAAACCCATCAGATCTGATGAGACTTATTCGCTATCACGAGAATAGTGTGGGAAAGACCGGCCCCCATGATTCAATTACTTCCCCCTGGGTCCCTCCCACAACACCTGGGAATTCTGGGAGACACAATTCAAGTTGAGATTTGGGTGGGGACACAGCCAAACCATATCACAGTGAATCACAAACAATCCCAATGAAGACACAACTGTGTTAGTTTTCCTGGGAAGAGTTTTCTTTGGAGAAATCTCACAAAGGGAAGAGAAGCCCTCTGGGCTTCAGCCTTTCATTACGAGTGTTTCCCAAAACATAAACTAATTCTGATAAACCCAGACAGCTCTCATAGCTGGTCCTGTAGGGGCCCAGAGCCAATCCACCTGGGCTGACACACCTGAAACATATGTATCTTAAAATTCCCACATTTCAGTTATTTCATTCATCAGGGGCTTGTTGATCTCTCATGCCATATCTACTTGCTCCTGGGTCTGGACACAGACAAACTTCAGTTCACAGCTTCCCTGGACTCCGGCTTCTTTTCCACAAGCCCCGATGGGTCTTGCGGTCCTGGCCTGCCTCATTGACTGCTTCTCCATACATTCTTCCAACCACTTGCTTGGGTTTGGGGCTGTTGTGTGGCTCTGAGCCTCAGCACAGCTGTTCTACCTGGAAGTAAAATACAGGGGTTGTTCTCAAAAACACACTGATCCCAACGGTGGGAAGAAGAAAATGTGGCAAAATTCCTTATAAAAAGTGTATGTGAAATACCACAGGATAGGACAAAATACAGGCTAAAAAAAGAAAAGAAAAGAAAAGAAATCTTGCATGTATGAGATGTTTACCAAACCTGAGGCATGGCACTTGCAGTGATTAGCTCATTTAACCCCTGGCAGCTCTTCCTTCCAGCAATGATCCCACCAGCCACATGAGGTCACCAAGCCCTTGAAAACCCTGGCAACGTGCATCAAGTGTGAAATGCACATGAGGTTCCAAAGACTGGGAACAAGAGAAGACATATGGGATAATCTTCACGTCCGTTACACGTAGTGTGATAAGCTTTGGGTATCTTCTAGTAAATGATACACATTATTAAATTAACATTCCCATGTCTTTTTGCTATCTTTAGTGTGGCTACTAGAAAACATCGATGAGCCTGCGTGGTTCCCGTTATATTCCCATTGGCAGCATGGCTCTAAATGGTCCTGTAAGGATGTG
Source organism: Pongo abelii (assembly GCF_028885655.2). Lineage (NCBI taxonomy): Eukaryota > Metazoa > Chordata > Mammalia > Primates > Hominidae > Pongo > Pongo abelii. The sequence continues at coordinate 171,304,885 of NC_071990.2, forward strand.
GTATAAACCAAGAAACTGAAGTTTCGAGGGCTGTAATTTGCTGGGGTGCAGAATGGAATCTATGTCTGACCCTCTCCCAAGCCCACACTCTGAACCTTTGTGCGGGGGGATGTGCTTTCCAAAATGAGGCTCAATTTAAGGAATTTGGTTCATAAAATTAATTTTTTGAATGCCCCTTGACACCCCACCCAATGCCTGCTCTTACCAGGACTCTGTCCCAGCTCTGTTTCTGGGCCTAGGTGGCCACTTAGCCTGTGTCCAGCCTGCGAGTTCAGGACAGGGACTGCCCGATGACAGTATCTCAGGACCTTGTCCCCTTCCATCTGGGCTCCCAGTGATCCCAAGTCCCCAGGCTTTATTTCCTTAGAGCCTTTGCGGGGCTGGTTCCTTCTGGGATTCTAAAGTTATAGGGCAGCAGGTCAGATCACCACCTCCGTGCACCATGCCGAGGGCATTGTCCTCTGCTACTCATTGGCCTTTCCCAAAATTGTATTCAAATCACCACCCTGTGGTTCTACTGTAACGCTGAGTTTGAATGGAAGGGTTCTGTTACGATGCTTGGGGCACTCACTTACACTCATACATCTGCGTGAATACACTTACACGACACACACTCATTCTCTCACACACACCAATGCCCCCTCTGTCCACACACACTCATTCACATGCACACACACCAACGCCCACCTCTGTCCACACAGATACTCATTCACACACACACACCAATGCCCGCCTCTGTCCACACACACTCATTCACACACACACCAGTGCCCCCTCTGTCTACACAGATACTCATTCACACACACACCAATGCCCGCCTCTGTCCACACACATGCTCATTCACACACACACGCTCATTCACACACACACCAATGCCCACCTCTGTCCGCACACACACTCATTCACACACACACCAATGCCCACCTCTGTCCGCACACACACTCATTCACACACACACCAATGCCCGCCTCTGTCCGCACACACACTCATTCACACACACACCAATGCCTGCCTCTGTCCACACACACACTCATTCACACACACACACACCAATGGCCCCCTCTGTCCACACACACACTCATTCACACACACACCAACTCCCGCCTCTGTCCACACAGATACTCATTCACACAAACACACCAATGCCCCCCTCTGTCCACACACATGCTCATTCACACACACACCAATGCCCGCCTCTGTCCACACACACACACTCATTCACACACACACACACCAGTGGCCCCCTCTGTCCACACACACACTCATTCACACACACACAATGTCCCCTCTGTCCATACACACACTCATTCACACACACACCAACCCCCCTCTGTCCACACACACACTCATTCGCACACACACACCAATGCCCACCTCTGTCCACACAGATACTCATTCACACACACACAATGTCCCCTCTGTCCACACACACACTCATTCACACACACACACTAATGCCCACGTCTGTCCACACAGATACTCATTCACACACACACACACACCAATGCCTGCCTCTGTCCACACACACTCACTCTCACACACACACACCAAGGCTTGCCTCTGTCCACACACACTTATTTACACACACACAACAATGCCCACCTCTGTCCACAAGACACTCATTCACATACACACCAATGCCTCCCTTTGTCCACACAGCTACTCATCCACAAAAACACACACACCAATCCCCGTCTCTGTCTGCACACTCATTCACACACAGACACACACCAATGGCTCCCTCTGTCCACACATACTCATTTACACACACACACCAACGCCCACCTCTGTTCACACACACACTCACTCACACACACACCAATGCCTCCCTCTGTCCACACATACACTCATTCACACACACACCAACACCCACCTCTGTCCACACACACACTCATTCACACACACACACCAATGCCTCCCTCTGTCCACACATACACTCATTCACACACACACCAACACCCACCTCTGTCCACACACATACTCATTTGCACACACACCAATGCCTCCCTCTGTCCACACACTCATTCACACACACACAATGCCCGCCTCTGTCTGCACAGACACTCATTCACACACATACACACCAACACCTCCCTCCGTCCACACACACACTCATCCACACACACACCGCCTCCCTCTGTCCACACACACACTCATTCACACACACCAATGTCTCCCTCTGTCCACACATTCATTCACACACACACGCACGCAATGCCCGCTTCTGTCCACACACACTCATTCAAACACACACACCAACACCCACCTCTGTCTGCACACACACTCATTCAAACACACACCAGTGCCTCCCTCTGTCTGCACACTGGTTCACACACACACACACCAACACCTCCCTCTGTCCACACATTCATTCACACACACACACACAACACCCGCCTCTGTCCACACACTCATTCACACACACACACAATGCCTGCCTCTGTCCACACACTAATTCACACACATACCAACGCCCTCCTCTGTCCACACACACACTCATCCACACACAACCAATGCCTCCCTGTGTCCACACACACACTCATTCACACACACACACCAATGCCTCCCTCTGTCCGCACACTGATTCACACACACACACCAACGCCTCCCTCTGTCCAAACATTCATTCACACACACACACACACAATGCCTGCCTCTGTCCACACACTCATTCACACACACACACAATGCCTGCCTCTGTCCACACACTCATTTACACACACACACAATGCCTGCCTCTGTCCACACACTCATTCACACACACACACAATGCCCGCCTCTGTCCGCACAGGCACTCATTCACACACACACACTAACGCCTCTGTCTGTCTGCACAGTGGTCACCCACTGGTTATGCGTGAGGATGTCCAGGAGACGGGGACTCACGGTGGGCCAGGTTTCGCCATCCTCCCCCATTTGGTGTTCCTCCTCCATTGCCAACATGGGTAAGTATGGGTCTAATTCTTTACAGGGAAATGGTAGTTACAGCAGCCGAGATAGAAATTATTCTTCTCTCTTTTAAATGCCTGGGACAAAGACTCAATTTATTTGGGAGGAAAAACCTGTACTACTTTGGGATAAATTGCCTATTCATTTAATATTTTATTTGTTTATGTGTTACATCCCCAAGTAGATGGCAAATTCCTTGATGTTAAAAACCCAGTCTCATAATTTGGACCCACGTAGGACTGAGCTTGCTAACAGGGTGTGCACAGTAATCATTTGTGGACAGGACTTTGGTGACTGGAAGTGTTACAAGACAGGAAGACAACAGGCCTTTTCCATTCCCACATTGCATTTTGCTCATTTTCAGTTTTACCCAAGAGTGACTCAGAAATAAAGTATTTGAAGTCTTGGTCAAAATTTGAAATTGAATCCTTGTGGAAGTTCTTTGGGTTCCGTTGGCTTTGGTGAATGCCCTGCTTGCGTTTTAGGTGTTTACCCCTGCTCCAAATTCCATCTGGCTTTGCACACCTTTGCCAGAAATACAACGGACACTTCAGAAAAACAGGAGATCGGAATGGAAAGCCAATACCAGAAACTCGGCTAATCTAACGCAGTCCAAAAAGCCTAAATACTGGAAGAAAAAATCATCTGAGCTGCTTGGGTCTATTACACAGCTGAAAGCAGTTGAATGACAAAATACAGCCGTGGGTTGCCTAACAGCTTTTTGGTCAGTGACAGACTGCATATACAGTGGTGGTCCCATGAGATTCCAGCGCAGTATTTTTACAGCACCTTTCTACCCTGAGATATGTTTAGGTTCACAGTTGCCTGCAGTATTCTGTAGGGTAACGCCCTGTCCAGCTCGCGATGACTATGATGCTTCCGTAAGGCCCTGCATGGGATAAAGCAGTCCCACGTGACCAGAACAATCTTCCTACCATGTGTGATATTCATGGGAGACTGGCAAGCAGATGCTCGGCTTCATCGATACGTCTCTGGTGAGACCGTCAGCATGGGTTCTCCCCCGAGCCTGACCAACCTTGGGTAAAGTTGGGCTTTGGAATCTACAAAACCCAGGGCCAGTCCTGAGGAGAAAGCGTATCCATAGCCAGACATGTTCTTCATGTGAAATAGGTATTTTGCTCCAGTCTTTTTAAATTCAACCCAGTCTCTTTCTCTAAGTCAGTCTTGCTGTGTTGGTCATGACGTCTACAGCTCGACACAGTTTGAGGGCTGAAGAGGGTGCTGTTCTGCCGGCCTCCTCAGCTGTGCTCTGGGTTGAGGAAGACGTCCATATCTTTCATTTATTCAAGTGGAAAGAGGGAGGAGCAAGAGCAGGGGAGGGTAAGTGGCGGGCAAGCAAGGCGGCAGCTGACCATTCCAAGAATTCCCTCCCGCATCCCGATCCTCCACCTGGAGAGCCAATGGCGCAGCTAGGGAAGTCGAGGCACACCCACAGCGGCACCAACAGCTGGGATCTCTTATTGCATTTGCGTTTCAGCTTCTGAGTTCAGCAAGCTGTAAAAATACCTTATGATCTTTCCAAAAAGCGATTTTCCCTCCAAGCACACAAGTTATGAAATGTTCTTTCTTGCCCCTTCCCCCATTTTTATAAACTCAGAGCAATGTGGATACCAGATTACTAAAAGTCAATTCTATTAAGTAGCAAAGAACCGAAAATGAAAATGAATCTGCCAGCTCGCACTCTGCAGTGGCCTTCCATCCACGGGTCCTTGTTGCCAGGAGCAAATCTCTCTTTTCTGGAAACCAGGTCCCTTCCTCTTGGAAGGTCATGTGTTGTGGTAACAATGGCACTAACAAAGGTAATTGTTCTTCCCAGCAGAAAGCAAACTCCTAGAGGCAGGGCTGGGGATGTGACTGCCCCTTGTCCAGAGAGAGGCTGGCCCACAATAGGTGTCCAAGGAGAATCAGAATGGGTTTACGTAAGTGATTTTTTAGTCATGTACACATATTATGATTGAGGAAAATCAAAACAAAAGAGCCAATCAAAATTTGATTTCCAGATCTGCAAATCCATTTGATTAAGAAAGAAAGAACATATCTCAGAGAGTCTATAGGCTGAGAGGGTTGCTGGTGCAGCACTTAGATCCTACGCAGAAGCACTTGGTAATAACATACTATATTACTATTAAGTATTTAAAAAGTACTTTCTAATTTTTCCCTCCAGGCTATATTGTTAGAGGTGGTTAGATTTCAAGCTGCCTTTATGAATATGGCTCAGTGCTTTGGCAGAGACCAAATATGCTAGAGAGGAGAGTGTCTCGCCGGCTCTGCACTTTGAATATTCTCCTTCATGCAAAACAAAACAAAACAAAAATGTTGTCTATTTATCACAAGAAGCTTTTGGGGTTGGCAGTAGATGAAAACTGTGTGTGCTTAAGGTATGCATAATCTGGTTTATACTATCTTTTTTTTTTTTTTTTAGACAGAGTCTCGCTCTGTCGCCCAGGCTGGAGTGCAGTGGCACAATCTGGGCTCACTGCAAGCTCCGCCTCCTGGGTTCATGCCATTCTCCTGCCTCAGCCTCCTGAGCAGCTGGGACTACAGGCACCCGCCACCACGCCTGGCTAATTTTTTGTATTTTTAGTAGAGGCGGGGTTTCATTGTGTTAGCCAGGATGGTCTCAATCTCCTGACCTCGTGATCCACCTGCCTTGGCCTCCCAAAGTGCTGGGATTACAGACATGAGTCACCGCGCCTGGCCGGTTTATACTATCTTCTTTTATTGGTCTTATTACCAGTGATTTAGTGATGTATTATTCCCCAGGGTCTCCAAGAATACACTGTCTCTTCCTCGCTTTAATGAAAAGGGCCAGTATCACAGATCCGCAGTAGAAACTGTGTAATTTTGAATACCAACCTGGAGATCAGCGTCTTCCTGAGGCTAAGCCCCCGCACCTGCTCAACCCCAGGTTTGAGGCTGGAAGCACCAGATTGAAACCTGGCAAAGGAGACGCCCTTTTATTTCAGGCTGCACAGACATATTTCCTCAAGGGAACCCTTGTTTAGAGTGACTTTTAGCAAACATACTGCTAAACCCCCAGTTGCTGCTTCTGTACTGTAATGTGTGGTTGGAGGTTAGGGCTCGGCTGCTTTCTCGATGAGGACGTCAATGAACCCAGGCAGACGTTCAGGCTGCTGAGTCCGCACTTCTGCGTTGCTGTCTCTATGTGGTGTATTTTGTCTAGGAAAGAAATGTCTAGCCAAGAACATAGCTAACCCAAACCAATCATACCCCAACACTCCTAACTTGTCTCCTATCTGCACGTTTCCACGTTAGGAAGGAAAGAATGAAAACTGCCCGGTATTAGAGTCTGCCCCGCCGAGGGTAGCACTCAAATCTAGATTTAGACGTTTTTCCAGAGGCTTAACAGTTTTTGGTCCTTTCAACTGGGTAAAAAGTTAAACTAATTTCTCCACAATGCCTTAGGGTGCTTTGTATGCAATAAATAGTAAATAAGTTACATAATTATTCATTCATCTTATTTCATCTTTTTGCACCAAGCCACGGAACTGTCTCTGCCATAATTAACACTTGCAAACCAAAAATAAAATTCTAAGCTCCCCAATCAACACAATGGACTGTCCTCTTGGCCACTGGCATTCATTCCAAAGAGAACTAAAACGCTAGTCCAGGCCTGGATGGGAAGTGGGGTCGGACATGCCTCAAAACGAGAGTAAAATACCCTCTTCCCTTTGGAGTTCTGGCACAACTGATCACCAGTCACATGAAAACAGTGACCTTAAGACCCACAGCGCAGACTCTTAGTAGCAATAAGATGCTAATTCCACCCTGACTGTAGTATAACATCACATGGTAAGTAGCTGACCCTGAGAGAAACTGAAGTATTTTACCCCAAACTATATTTCTTTGACATGTTTTGAAATGGCCCTGCAAAGCTGTCTTTTGTGGGGAAAGTCCACATTCTGTAGAGTCCCCTTCTCTTTGTAGATGTTTTTCCTGATCTAGGAGAGAATTAAGCAACAGTCTGAGAAGCACCTTCCTAGGTCTGATAGCTCTGCAGCCTGCTACGTGGAGGCCTCATCTGCATGATAAAATCTTGTTCTCCAAAACCCTTATTTTAACCAACACATTCCTTCCTATTGACTCCAGCTCTTTAAATAATAACTTAACTCTTTAAACTAATTGCCTGTTTTTCTCTCTTTGTTGGAGAATGAAGTTTTGCTATGTTGCCCAGGCAGGCCTTGAACTCCTGGGCTCCAGCAATCCTCCTCCTCCCTCTGCCTCCTTAAGTGCCGGGATTACAAACATGAGCCACCATGCCCAGCCTCAATCAATTGCCAATCAGAAAATCTTTGAATCCATCTGTGACCTGAAAGGCTTCACTGTGAGCTGTCCTGCCTTTCCAGACCCAACCGATGCACACCTTGCATGTACTGTTTGATGTCTTCTGTCTCCTTGAAACATGTAAAACCAAGCTGCAGCCCGACCACCTTGGGCACATGTTCCCAAGACCTCCTGGGGCTGTGTCATGGGTCATGGTCCCCATATTTGGCTCAGAATAAATCTCCTTAAATATTTTACAGAGTTCAGTTCTTTTCATTGACATATTCTTGGTTTCAAGTAATAAAAATCCACTCCAAACTAGCTTAAGAAAAAAGACCAACTTGTAAGATGTGTTACCCAAATAAACCCCAGGGCCAAGCCCATTTTCTGCATGGAATTGCAGTTTATGAAGGCCAGTCTAGCAACAAAAAGTATTAAAGACCCACCTTAATTATTTTATTTAAAATTTTTCTCCCCTGACACTGAGGGGCCCCTTTCCTCCTGCCATCCCTTGAGGAACACACAGGTTTCTGAGGGATACAAAGCCCCTTCCTTCTCTCCCCAGCCCTCTCTCTCCTCTCTTTGCTGTAGTTAGCCTTTTCTTCTTTCTAGCTTCTTTTCCATTCTAAACATTGCCTTGATTTTACAACCCAAAAAGCCTGGGAACTAGGCTTTCTCACTGTTCTGGATTTCAGGCTCCCTCGGATCCAGCTGTTGCCACAGCTGTGCAGCAGAGGCAGAGGCTGTCCTCAGCATGGGCACGCACGGCCCTTCAGCTATGGGAGTGTCGGCTGCAGACGGCACAGCTGAATCCCACTCAGAAGCTGCCCTTGGCAGAGGGAGCGCCCTCACCCAAGATTCTGCCCCTCCCAGCACTTCCTTTTTTAGTGACTGGGCCCTGCAGGGGTGCAAAGGCCTCCCTCAGTGCCCCCTCCCTTTCTGAAAGACACCTCTCTGGCACCTGCATGGGATCAGCTATTATCTTGTCAATAAAAAAGAGTCAAACTCTGTACAACACTAGAAGAGATTTATTCTGAGCCAAATGTGAGGACCAGGATGCACGACACAGCCCCAGGAGGTCCTGAGAACACGTGCCCACGGTCGTTGGGTAACAGCTTGATTTTATATGTTTTAGGGGAATAGAAGTTACAGGCACGGACATCAGTCAATACATGTAAGGTGTGCATTGGTTTGGCTCAGAAAGGCAGACAACCCAGAGCAGGGGCTTCCAGGTCATAGGTGGATTCAAAGATTTCCTAATTGGCCGTTGGCTAAAAGGGCTAAGCTCTGCCTGAAGAGTTGAAATTAGCAGAAAGAAATGTTTATAGTTCAGATAAGGGGGACTGTGGAAGCCAAGGTTCTTGTTATGTAGACGAAGCCTTCAGATACAGGCTTCAGAGAGAATACATGGCAGATGCTCTCATAAGACCCTAGAAGGTGCCAGACTCTTAGCTAAATCTCCCCTGGATCAGGAAAAGGCCTGGAAAAGGAAGGGGATTCTCTGCAGAATGTAGGCTTTCCCCACAAGAGACAGTTTTCAGAGCATGTCAAAGAAATATATTTGGGGGTAAAAGACTTTTATTTCTTTCAGGGCCTGCTATCTGTCATGTTGGTATCTTATTGCTACTAAGAATCTGTTTGGTCCGTCTGAAGGTCTCTGTTTTTATGTTAATGCTGGTCTGCTGAGCCTGAATTCTAAAGACAGGAGAGTTCAATGAGGCATGTATAACCCTGCTTCCCATCATGACCTGAAGTCCTTTTTCAAGTTTACTTTGGAATGCCCTTGTCTGAGAGAAGGGGTCCATTCAGTCAGTTGTGGGCTCAGGATTTTACCATTGGTTTACAATATTTCTGTGACTTCATCTCCATTCAACTCTGCCTCTGCTGAATCCCAGTCCTCTGCCTTCTCACAGATGTTGTTCCCGAGGGACCCCCAATAAAACTTCTGGGTGCATATCTATGTCTCAGAGCCTGTTTTGTGGTGGCAAAACTAAAACAGTTGATACCAGGTATGGTCCAAAACAGCTGACCTTAAAATGAGATTCTGTGAACTGAATTATTTACTGGTTGACTGTCCATCAAGACCCCAAAACAGTTAATAGGAGATGTGCCGATAGCCCCTGTCCTACGAAAGCCACGTCCATAAACACAACATTGCAATGCCCAACAGAAATGCAGTTCAGGTGGGAGGGAAGGCAATGATGGGACAATCCCTTGGGTGTTTGGGAAGTTTGAAGTCAGTCGTTATAATTACTTAAAAGGAACATGGATCAGAGAGTTAGATGCTGTGGGTATGGAAAAGACAATGCAAGGCTAAGGCCTGCTGTCTTACTCTCTTTGGGGCTGCTATCATGAAATACCAGAAGTTGGGTGGCTTATCAACAGCCAGTGTTTATTTCCCACAGTTCTTTGCTGGGGGCAGTGCATGCTGCCTGCGGCCTGCGGGAATCACTCCTGGGGTGGGAGAAGAGCAGGGCGCAGACCCCTCCAGGTGGGGCAGTAGTGGGCAGCGGGAGCCTGCCTAGGGTGGGTGAAGAGCAAGGTGCAGAACCTCCAGGTGAGGCGGCACTGGGCGGGGGGACCCTGCCTTTGAAATCATTCTGAACCCTGTCCCCCAACCAGGCCCTAGTCCTTACCCCTTCATCATGTGATGGACTGCAGGTCCCGCCTGGATGGCCCGGGAATCCTCCACTGTCATGATGAATGGCACCTGGCTTTCAATGAGAGGGCTATTTCACACTCACCTCCCCATCAAAGTGTGGTATGGACCCACCCTTGTTTTCTTCCAAACTGGCAACCAGATTTCTCATTTTTTTCTAGTATGAATAGGCTGAAAATCTTTCAGCTTTTTAAGCTCTGCTCCACTTTTAATTAACATTCTATCTTTAAATCATTTCTCTCTTTTTAAATTTTACTATAAGCAGTCAGGAAGAACCAGATCACTCTCTGTCAACACTTTGCCCAGAGATTTCCTCACCTAAATATCCTATTTCATCACTCACAAGTTCTACCTTTCACAAAACATGAGGTCATACCCACAGTTCACTAAGTTCTTTGCTGCTTTGTAACAGGATGGCCTTTTCTTTCATTGTCCAATAACATGTTTCTCATTTATACCTCAGATCTCATCAGAATGACCTTTCTCACTCATATGTCTGCCTACATTCTGTTCACAACCACTTAGGTGTTCTCTAAGAAGATCAAGGCTTTCTCTGCAACTCTCCTCTTTCCTCCTCTGAGCCATCACCAGAACCACCGTGCACAGCAATGAAGGCTTTTTCCAGGCTGCCACATCAAAACTCTGCAGCCTCTACTCACTATGCATTTCCAAAGTCATTTCCATATTTTGGCACCCTGCTCCTGTTACTAATTTTCAGTCTTAGTCTCTTTGGGCTGCTATAACAAAATACCATAAACTGGGTGGCTTATAAACAATCAATATTTACTTCTCACAGTTCTGGAGGCCGGAAGTCTAAGATTAAGGTACCAGCAGATTTGGTATCTGATGAGAGTCATGGATTCCTAGCTCATAGGTTATGCCTTCTTGCTGTGTTCTTACATGGTGGAAGGGACAAGGGAACTCTCTGGGGTCTCTTTTATAAGGGCACTAATCCCATTCATAAGTGATGCAACCTAGTGACCTAATCACCTCCCAAAGGCCCCAGGTCCTGATGCTATCACCTTGGAAATTAGTATTTTAATATATAGATTTTGGAGGGACACAAACATTCAGATGATAGCAATGATTACCCACTAGTTTAATGCAAAATGTAGATGTTAAAGGTCTATGTTAATACTTCTGCTCTTTGTCCTAATATGGTGTAAAGGGCCCTGGACCCTATGAAAATTCCCAGAAGTATCACACTCATCCATTATGTTGATGACATTATACTTATTGGAATGAATGGGAGGTGTCCGGTTTGCCAGATGTCTGTTAGATACACGTGTTACTGATCTAACCCTGGGATTCATTTAGCTCTGCGTGCAGAAACTTGTGAGATGATGAAGTGAGCCATGGGTTTGAACCAGTTCATGTGGACTGAGCACAGAGCTCCAAAGTGTAAGGTGCATACACAGGAGGCCAGGCTGCCCACCACAGTCTCTGCAGCACTTCTGCCTCCCTTCACCCCTGTGGCCACACTTGGGGTCCAATTTGGACCTCTTCCAGTAGGGAGAAAGGTTCAACCTAGGTCAGAGTTGGGACATCTCACTGCAACGTGCAGCTGGAAATAGATGGTGTCTGCAGGACAGCCCACTCAGGACTGGTCCCAGACATAGATGGGGGCTGCAGGACATTCCCACTCAGGACTAGCCCAGGACAGCCCACTCAGGACTGGCCCTAGACATAGATGGGAGCTGCAAGACAGCTCATTTGGAGGTGGCCCTGGACGTAGATGGCAGCTGCAGATCAGCTCACTCAGGACTGGCCCTAAAGAAGACATGGGAGGAGCTTCAAGCCCTGTCCCTGGTTATCTGATCCATGTATGAAACTGGAGTTGACTTAAAGTGAGAAAACATAAATGCACGGATGGCAATTAATGGCCTGGCAGTGTGGTGAAGAGCCAGTAAGGAGAGCGATGACAGGAGTTGTTTGGAGAGGAGAGGAAGTCTTCTGAGAGGACCAGAAGGAGTGGGTACCTCAGCTATGGGAGTGGGCACCATGGACTATGGAGTGGGCACCCAGGACTGTGGAGTGGGCACCATGGATTGTGGAGTGGGCACCATGGACTCTAGTGGGCACCACGGACTCTGTAGTGAGCACCATGGACAGTGGTGTGGACACCATGGGTTGTGAAGTGGACACATGGACTCACTGTGGAGTGGGCACCATGGATTGTGGAGCGGGCAGCGTAGACTGGGGTGGGCATCATCTCCTGTAGAATGGGCACCATGGACTGTGGGGTGGGCACCATGGAGTATGGAGTGGGCATCATGGACTCACTGTGGAGTGGGCACCACAGACTATAGATGGGCACCACGGACTATAGATGGGCACCATGGAGTATGGAGTGGGCACCACGGACTATAGATGGGCACCATGGAGTATGGAGTGGGCACCATGGAGTATGGAGTGGGCATCATGGACTCACTGTGGAGTGGGCACCACAGACTGTGGAGTGGGCACCCTGGTTTGTGAAGTGGGAGTCATGACAGTGAAAATGAAATTTTTTTATGACATGTTATTGCTCCTCTTGGAATCTCCCCTGCAGATGAGGCAAAAATCAAATCAAGTACACGCCATGCCTTGCTCCCCCGGTGCTTTCAGCCCCACTGTCTGGCTCAGTGGATGCCTGGAATCCTGGCCCAGCAGGGTGGGTCCCTACTCATCCCGGCATTGCCTGATGAGCGATCCGCCATGGCCAAATGTTTCATCTGTCAGATGCAGGAACCCATGCCGGACCCAACGTGGCAGTGTCCCCGGTCGGGGGTGGATGCAGTGGACCTCTTTCCTCCAGAAGGAGCAGCGATTCCTCGTCCGCAGTTGACGCGTCTCTAAATCCCACCACAGACCCCCAGCTGGGTCTCCACTGCAACTGCATCCAGTGCCGTATTTCAGCACATGGGCGGCAGCGCATTTATGCAGCATTTTCCTACCCCCAGCCCTGCATGCTATGGAGAATTTTGTATTTGCCTACTTAGCTGCTCTTTGGTTTGAGGTCAGGTATGATTTCAAAGACAGCAAATGTCAGATGACACAAACAGTATCCACTCTAACTCCAGCCACATGAGTTAACCTGGGTCTCCTTCTGTGCAATCCCGAATCCGTGGTTGCAGCTCTTGGAGCCCTGGGCTCCCCAGGCGCACCGGCGCCATCTCTAGGTGAGGGACGTGTTATCAGAAATGAAGGGACTGAAGGGCACCAAGACTGAAGGGCACCAATACCGCCAGCTGTTATCTGTTCTCTAAAAAACATCAGTGAATATGTGGTTTTTGAAGACAATATATGAGCCACCTTCTTGTAAGTGTTTTCATGGCAGAAGACATGACTAATGACTAAAATACTACTCTGCATATTTTGAATAGTTAACTTCTTCCAGGGGTCTTCTCAGTTAACTTTTCTCTTGTCAGGGCAGTGGCTCAGTCCTGTAAACACAGCCTCTCTAAATTTAAACCAAGACAATGGCTTTTATCTCATTACAGGCATTTTCCTCTTTTCCCACCTCCACAGGATGGCATAAAGTTTGTTACTGAATAAACATTTCACCCTCTGTAATGTTGTAACATGGAAAATCCATCTGTACTTATCTATAAGAAAGAAATAAAAATAATTACTCCTTCGACATCCAAGCAAGGGATGATATAATCCATGCCATTTCTCTCTACCAAAGGATCTAGTCCATAATTGGAGATTAAGTCAAATTAGTATTTGTTAAATAGACAATAAATGACTTAAATGAATAAATTATGTTTACCAGCCACCCCCTACTAATTCATTCAACATACCCTTAACAATTTGAATTAATAGCTGTAATTCTAAGCCCATCGATCAAAAGAAAATAATCTAGTAATTTTAAGTTTCTACTCAGAGAAATAAACCATAAACACAAAACAAATACAGAGTATAAGTCTATATTATGAGCATTGTAAAACAGCATTTTGCCAGTGTGCATAGTGTCTTCTTAGGAGTAGAAAGTAAGAGAATATCATTTCCCAGTGATTTTTATAAATAGCATAAAGGCTATTCTTGTGCCTTTTCAGTATGTTTATCCAGCCTGTTACTTTCAGAAGGCTCCATTTGTTAGATAAGATTGTTTAAATAGCTGATAAATCTGATTTTCTAGGTTGTCAACCTCAGGTTATATCCATAAAAGCTGAGCATTATTATGTATGTCCTAAGTCTCTGCAGACATTGAGGACCCAGAATAACTTTTCTGGCATTAGATGAAATATTCATAGTGGAATGTTTACATGTTTAATACTTGTAAAATGTTCAACCATAAATATCATTCTCCACAATAACCATAAGATTTAGAAAAGCAAGTGCAGTTAAAGATCCCAGGGGAATTATAACTAACCATTGATGTTTAATAATGAACATCAAAGCCCAAAACATTATTTATATAACCAACTACCCTGTTTCTCACATGACATGCCTAATAATGTCTTTTTTAGTAAATGTTGATTACAGAGATACAGTTTCCTTTTGGTAAGTTTTCAAAAATGTTGCAGGTCAAACAATGGACATGCATGTTCACAGCAGCACCATTCACAGTCAAGAGGCAGAAACAGCTCAAATGCCCCCCAGCAGATGAACGGACAAACTGTGGCATATCCCCACAATGGAATATCATTCCGCCATGAAAAGGAGTGAAGCTCTGACACGTGCTAGAGCGTGGATAAAACCTGAAAGCACTGTGCATCCAGACACAAAGACGGCTATTGCATGATTCCTTGTATATGTAATGTCCAGAACAGGCAAATCCACAGACAGAAAGTAGATCAGTGGTTTTGGGGGGCTGGGAGTGACTGCTTAATGGATATGGGATTTCCCTTTGGGGTGATGAAAATATTTCAGAACTAGACAGTGGCAATGGTTGCACAACATTGTAAATGTACTAAAAGCCACTGAACTGTTCACTTTAACATTGTGAATTGTATGTGATGTGAATTTCCTCTCAATAAAAAAGCAGGAAAAAAAGGTAGAGGTCTTGAATTAAAAAGGTGAAAAATAGTTATTTAAAATTCCAAGGGAAAAAGTAATGTAGTAGCAAGATGGAGAGCCTGCTCTGCACAGAGTGAGGGAGCTTCTGCCCAAGCACAAGCACTGGCTCTGCCTGGCCAGCCGCTCACCAGTGGGTCAGCCTCCACAGCCCCTTCTCCTGGAAAACAAGAGCAACATCAGTCTTGTCTTGTTTTGTTCAGTGCACTGCTGTGAGTATGAAACAATATAAAAACACAGACATGTGTGCCTTTAAACCCTATAAACAAACAAACTGAGCTACATAGAAATGCAAAGATGTGGACATCCAGACATGACCTTTTGAGGGTCACCATTTACAAGGGAAAAATGTATGTACTACTGAGGATACGGCTGGCACTCTGCATTGGGTAATGTTTCCAGGGAAGAAAGTGGTATCAGGTGGGATTATAATTTATAGAAAACATTGCAATAATTACTCTTTCCAGCATTCTTCTCTGAAAACAATATAACTTCAATGTATTTGTGATGGCTAATGAATCGCTATTTATGATGGTTTGTGGATGACATTATTGACTCAAAACTATATCATCTTCAGATATTTCGAGAAATGTTCTGTGGTTGTCAAATGTAATAAGTCCAAAATCTCAGGGTGTAAAACACTTGAAGCATTTATTTTCTGTTTCTATTTCTATTCCATTTACATGTATAATAATGTCAAGCATTTATATGTATTTTAAAAAATTTAAGTACAGCTGCAGTTTTGTTACATGGATATATTGTACAGTAGCAAAGTTTGGTATTTTATTGTATCCATCACCTGAATAATGTACGTTGCACCCATTGAATAATTTCTCATCCCTCACTCTCTCCCATCCTTCTAGGTCTCCAATGTCTATCATCCCACATTCTCACATTTACACATTATTTACCTCCCACTTATAAATGAGAACACGCAGTATTTTACTTTCTGGTTCTGTGTTATTTCACTTAAGATAATGGCCTCCAGTTCCATCCACGTTGCTGCTTAAGACATAATGTTATTCTTTTTTATGACCAAATAGTATTCCATTGCATATATGGAATTTTATCACATTATAATGTGATACAATTGTGTGTGTGTATATATACATCACATTTTCTTTATCCAATCATCCGTTGATAGACACATAGATTCATTCCGTATCTTTGCTATTGTGAATAGTGCTGCAAAAAATTTACAAGTGCCGGTATCATTTTGATATAATAATTTATTTTCCTTTGGGTAAATAGATACCCAGTGGTGGAACTGCTGGCGTCATTGCTTGGTCTATCATTAGTTCTTTGAGAAATCTCCATACTGTTTTCCATAGAGGTTGTACTCATTTCCACATCCACCAATAATGTGTGAGTTCCCTTTTCTCCACTTCCTTGCCAGCATCTGTTGTTTTTTGTCTTTATAATGATAGCCATTCTGACGGATGTAAGATGGTATCTCATTGAGGTTTTAATTTGCATTTCTCTGGTTAGTAGTGATTTGAGCATTTTTTCATGTTTGCTGGCCTTTTGTATGTCTTCTTTTGAAAAATATCTTGTCACGTTCTTTGCCCAGTTTTTACTGGAGTTAGTTTTTGTTGTTGCTGCTGTTGAGTTGTTTCAGTACCTAGTAAATTCTAGATATTCGTCCCCTGTTGGGTGCATAGTTTGCAAATATTTTCTCCCATTCTGCAAGTTGTCTGTACACTCTGTTAATTGTTTCTTTTGATGTGCAGAAGAGTTTTAGTTTCATTAAGTCCCATTTGTCTATTTTTGTTTTTGTTGCATTTACTTTTGAGGTCTGTGTCATGAATTGTTTGCCTAGACCAATGTCCAGAAAAGTTTCCTCTAGGGTTTCTTCTAGTATTTTAATAGTTTCAGGTCTTAAGATTTAAATCTTTAATCCATCTTGAGTTGATTTTTGATATGGGGAGAGATAGGGATGCAGTTAAATTCTTCTGCTCATGACAATCCGATTTTCCCAGCACTGTTTATCGAAAAGGGAGTCCTTTCCTCAGTAAATATTTTTGTTGACTTTGTCAAAGATCAGTTGGCTGTAGATATGCTGCGTTATCTCTGGGTTCTCTGTTCTGTTCCACTGATCTATGTGTCTGTTTTCATATCAATACCATGCTGTTTGGGTTACAATAGCCTTATAGTATGACTTGAGATCAGGTAGCGAGATGCCTTCAGCATTTTTCTTAGGACTGCCTTAGTTATTCGGGCTCTTTTTTTGTTACATGCGAATTTTAGGATTGTTTTTCTTAATTCTGTGAAACGATGTTGTTGTTTTGATAGGGATTGCATCAAATCTGTGGACTGCTTTGGGCAATGTGGCCATTTTCACAGCATTGATTCCCAGCGGAGCAGTCCTCTTATGAGAACAGGTGGGGCAAGGTGTTGTTCTGGAGTCCTTGGAACGCACTAGGGCACGGGTGAAATGGATTCTATAAAACTTCTGTTTGTTTGAAGAAGTAGACTGCAGACACAGGAAGCATGAAGCCCCAGCGGTGAGGAAGACACTGCCCCTGCCATTATCCCCAGAAGGTGACTGCATTTAATAAAGACAGTGAGAGACTGAGGGCATTATGTACTGGGCTCATTTTAAAGCTACTAGACCACTGATAGGAACAGTAAAGCAACGAGTGCAGGTCTGTTGATGATGAGGATGCTGGTTACAATAGTGAATGTGATCACGGCTGCTTAAAACACTCTGTCTAGGTAGGCAGAACACTCTCTGAGAACAGGCTCTTCCACAAGTCTCCTCAGTTTAAATACACCAGAGAGGGTTTGGGGCTGGGACAGTAAAGTCACTGTATTATTTTGGACAAGTCCTTTCACCTCTCAGAAAGGAGAGAAATAACATTACTTAACATGCTGGAAAGAGAATTAAATGAGACAGTTTGTATAATTTCACAGAGACTTCTGTGGCACTATTCTAAATTCTTTACAAATAGTAACTCATTTTAATCCCTTAACCACCTGATAGGCTGCTGCTCTTATTCTCCTTACTTTACGGGTGAGCAAATTGAAGAAGAGAAGTAAACAGAATTGCCCACAGTCACACAGCAAGTAAGAAGTCAGGCTCAGATTTGAACCCAAGCAGTTAGGTTCTGAGTCTGTCCTATTATACATATAATATTGTACAGACAAATAAAATGCACTTTAAAATTAAATTGTCTACAAATGATGGCTATGACTATAATTAATCCCAAATCTACTTTGAAAAAGAGGGAAAAGATGCCAAATTTGGGTGGTCTCCTTAAGTCATGTCCTGGAAGAAACATAGACATCACACACAGAGCCATACAGGCAGGACGTAAAAATATCAACAACATATTTGACTCAATTCTCTATGCATATGGCTACTATAGTTTGTTTTTCTGAATACACATAAATATTGCATTTACTGGTGTCTGTTTAGGCTATCTGTGAATATCTTGGACTTTTGTCTTTATGTCTGGTTTTATATGTAGCTTTCATCGTCTAGTTTGATCACAAATATCAAAGTACATGAAGCCAAATCAGAGTATAATTTCTTACAAGAGACAAATAGTGTGTATAGACAGCACCTGAATTCCACAATGTCATAATTCCAAATAGAAACCATGTGCACGGAACAAGAAGAGTAGATGGTGTCTCATTCCCTCTTCCCTCTTTTCACGGCACTGCAGGGCGGCAGGGCAGAGCTCTCAGGGGAAGCCAGAACACAGCCCCGACAGCGATTTGAACTCAGCACACAGCTGTGTGCACGGTCTGGGGGCACCTGGGCTCCTTTCAGCAGCTGCCTGCACACAACCTGCAGATATAAGATGATGCAGGAGGACTGGATATTAGAAAGCTGAAAGGCATTTAAACTGTGTTCTGAATACTACACATATAGACGGAGATGGGAAAGGGTCACTCTGCCTTGTTCATGAGGGTAGATGAGTATTCCGTGGGTCTGCGGACTGGTGACATTTGAGAGCACGCCATCAATGAGCCACTGGTCATGGCTGGATTTCTGCAGGGATTAGTGGATCTCCCAGCTCCAGGCTACACCAAGGCAAAAACATGGGCCCCAACCCCCAAGGTTATCTCATGGTCCTTGGAAGGTTCTGGGGAGAAGGAGGGAGATAAAAGGCATGCTCGATGACACTGGAGAGAGATGGGTGTGATTGGATTCAATCACCATTCGTAGCATGATCTTTTGGACATAAACCTACCTTATGATACTAAAAAAGAATCAGAAATAAAATGTTGCTTTAATCAAGGAATTCTAGCACTATATAATTCCTTTGAGTATAAGGAAGAGGTTTATACATCACAGAAACACATGAACTTGTACTCACCCAAAATTCTTCAATGACACAAAAGAATTACTCCAAATTTTACTGGAAAAATAGAATTCTACCGAATGTTTTCTAAATCCCCAAAGATGATTTTTTAAAAACATTTGCTGCATAAATCATGATAAAAGAAAAACTAGCATGTGCTCCCAATCTTATTTGAATATTTCTTCAATTGGAGCACATAGTGTTGGTTTAGAAGATACACATCATGTGGAATCAATCTCATAATTCACTTGGAATCTTCTCTCAAATGGAATATCACAATCATTGAATAGTTTAATGTGAAGAAAAGTGAGTAGAATACTATGAAATACAAGAATATTTCATTAGAAGGAAGTCATCTTGAAATCCCTTGAAGACGGGCCAGTTATTTGGGTAGAAAGGCTGTTTCCACAGTGTGCCACCCAGTCCCCGGCCTTCAGAGCCAACTCCATGCCCCTGTTTTCTACCCACCAGCAACTCACACAGGAGGCGCCGCCAGCTAAAGGAGCCTCCTGAGATCTCCGCTTGCTTTTGCTCAACCAAGTAAGTCTGCCTCCAATTCTGTCAATATCCATCTCTTTTGAGTTGGTTTAGGGAGAGCTCTGAGTTCACTTTTGGCCGTGTGTGTGTGTGTGTGTGTGTTTCCTCGATGCTGGAACTTGCTTTCTGGTGCGGTTCCCTGCTCTTGCTCCCACAGCTCTTCATGACCTCCCGAAGCAGCCAAGCTCTGCCCCTGTGGAAACCAGGTCCATCTCTGCCCACTTGTGTCCTGCCCATATGAGGGACAGGGCAGGATTTCTGTATTTCACCAGAATCTGCAGTCGGTCCCTGGAATCTCCCCTCCCCATCTCATCCCCTGCCCCATGCTCCAAACTGGAAAAGCTTTTTCATCCCCTTTGCCTAGAATGGGAAGATGAAGCCATGGGAGGCTGGCAGCAGGTGCGTTTCTGGTTTTTATGCTCATGTTTCAGAGGAGAAGGCCGGATTACTTGCCCTGAGCTTCTTGCAGGCGATGTAAGTCGTGCTTGTCATCAATTCTATGTTCTGGCCTCGTTTCCTCCCAGGAAATCTGAGGGACTAGAGACGCATTGAAGTTGCAACAGAGCGGCGATGGTTGGGTGTTCGGTGCCGGCGCTCTGCAGGGTCTCCAGGTGGCATTCCACTGTCAGGGGGTAATGCTATGGTGGGTCCGGCTGCAGTATGTTCTTCAGAGAAGAGCTCTGCAGAGGTCTGGCTCCTCCAGCACATCCCACAGCTCTCACCTAGTGCAAACCAGCTCTGTCAGGAAGGAGGTTAGGATGCCAGAGAGCTTTCCAGAGGCTGATGAGTGCAGACCCACCTCCTCTCACCTCTGCCAGTTACTTTGCATGGGTGAGAGAAGGCAAAAGAGCCAACAGCCGATGTGGCTACGCTCATGGACAGCAGGGGAGGAGCCCGAGGCAGGACAGCTGTCCCTCTGCACGAGGTCCCTGTGCATGACTCGGAGCTCAGCAGCTTCAGTTCCATTGTCAAGTACCATGGTGTCAACAGGCATGGGAGGGACAAGTCTTGTCCAGCCTGGGTGCCCAGGACAGGCGAGGGTAGTTGTGTAGACTCACTGCAGTGAGGGGAGCTGGATCTCATCTCCTGGACAAACTCAGGTGAATTCAGGGACTTCAGGCAGCTTTGAGATATGGCCCTGGTCTTTCAGGCCCCTAGTGGACCAAAGTCCTTTCCAATAGAGGTGGACATTTGTTCTTCACAAATCCTTCTCTCCGTTCCCTTCCCATCACTGTCAAAGGCTCAGGTACCCCAAGCAGGAAGCCATTCTCTGGCCATGGTCTGCAGCAACCTGTGGGTTTCACTTGCAACAACAGCTACCAGGACACTGTGGAGGCCTCGTGGGATTCCATCTGTCTCCAGGTGCCACTGACTGCGACTACTCAAGGCCACAGAGGCCTCCCTATGAAGGCAAAGCTCCCAGGAAAACAAGAGCATATCACTGTAAGGCCACTTGGTTGTTGGCATTGATGGGGCCTGGAAACAGACAGAAGCCCACGAGGACTCCATGGGGTCCTGGAAGTAGTTGTTGAAAGTGAGGCCCATGTGTTGCTGCAGACCATGGCCAGGTAGGTCAGGTCCTACCTCGGCGCAGTGTCCCCAGGAAGGTCTGTGGTCACTCACTCCCAGCCAACAATAAAAGAAACGGCACCCCCCTGACAGGAGAGGCTGCCCAGGTCAGAAGACACTTTGATTTTTGGATCTACGTTATTTATACAATTAAAATTAAAACTGGGGACCTCTCCTCTGGAACTGTCAACATCACTACAGGAATGAGTCCACCATACTACATTTGAATTCCAACATCCCCTCTACATGCAGATCGGTCCACCTTCCAGCGCCCCTGCTGCACTCAGGGCAGCACTTCCCCCGGCAACGCCCCCACCACAGGGAGCGGGCATGTGGAGTGAAGCGGACCTGGAAGAAGTGTCAGGGCCCTGGGGCCATGCAGCTACTCCAATGCCTGTGAGCGATGGCCACAGGGTGGGCTTGGGGGCCCTTCCTGCCCGAACGCTTCGGAGTTCAGTGGACTTCCTTCTGGATGGGCTTCAAAAAGCCCAAGTAAGAGGATGCTGTATCCGTGTGTGGGTGTGTACGTGTGTGCATTTGTGTGTGCATGTGTGTGTGCATGTGTGTGCACACGTGTCTGCATGTATGTGTGTGCATGTATGTGTGTGCACGTGTGTGTGTGTGTGCATGCACCTAAAGAAGACTTCCACCTCTGGGACAAAAAAAAAGTAACAAGGAACAATACTTTTCATTCAATAGTTATTTATTACTTCAAAGATACCAGTCAAAATCGCTGAAAGATTTGACACCTGTAGCAGACTGTCTCCAAGAAATGAGAGACCCCATGCTTGAAACTCAGAACCACATGTTGAGGGGCCAAGAAGGAGCAGCCATGTAATATGAAAGAGAACATTTAAAATTTTTAACAGAGATTTTGAATAGACATTTTAAAATATTTTAATAGTTGATAATTAGTTTAGTGATAGTTTTCTAATAAAACCAACTTAAAAATAATTCTGCTAAACCAATTAACATTGGCTATGTTCCTGGACCCAACAGAGGGTCAGGCTGCTATTTCTCATGGCCCAATAACCAGATGCAGATGAAGTGGGGAGGAAGAGAGTTTTTATTTCGGTAACCAGTTACAGTGAGAAGGCGTGGAAATTATTGCTAGACCAACTCAAAATTACAAAGTTTTTCAGAGCTTATATACCAAGCTCTATGTCTATTTGTAAGTGTGCATTCATCTAAAGATATAAGTGATTAACTTCTCTTAATCTATAACTAACATCTGAGTCCTGAAGACCTTCCTCTGGAGCCTCAGTAAATTTACTTCATCTAAATGGATCCAGGTGCTGGGGTGATTACCCTTATCTTGTCTCCTGCTAAATCAGGGAGGTTTGGGGAGTTCCTTCAGGCCCCCAATACACTTGTATGTGGAGGCCTGGGGAGTTTCTTCAGACCCCCAATAAAAGTTGTTTAATCCCAAATCTGTCCTGTTAAGAATTCTTTCATTATCTTGTCATGCTTTAAGGCCCAGGAAAGGCCTAAGCAAAACTCCTGATGGGCTTTTCTTACATTCCAGCCTTTGTAAAAGGGCACTGGCTTTGTTAGCTTTTAATATTTAACTTAACCACTCAGTACTGAAACAGTTGTGATGGAGCCTGTGTTAGTGAGGCCTGGCCTGCCATAGTCCCCACTGTCAATTTGCACATAATTTCTATCATGCTTGTATATTTACTTATCATGAGAATCGTAGGGAGATGGGGTGTCATAATCTGTCTGGCTCCTTCCTGCTGAGAGAGGGTCGTCATTATGGGGCACCAAATGCAGCGCTGGAGTGGAGGAGGTCAGTTTGTTCCCAGCAGTACTCTCTGTTTCAGGGGCTTAGAATAGTATGCAACAGCAATACAGATAAACAGGTTGCTGCTGTTTTCTTCTGAAGTTTAAGTTGTCTGATCTTCAGTTCACAGGGCTTTAAGAAAGCACAGCTTAGGTTTTAGTGATTTCCAGTTAGGAAAAATGGGGAAAAAGGAAAAAATTAGAAATATAATTTCGGAGACTTGTAGCCAGAAATATTAGAATTTAATCCAAACTGTAGAAAATAATAAAAATTGAAAAACATCAGGCAAGAACAATAGGTATACTATAGCTTTTGAAACATAAATTTTCTCTCTCTAGTTTCCCATTTTTATTAAAAGACAAATTATCGTAGGACTGGTTTGCTTTATTATACTTGGCCCAGTTATTTGTATACGGTGAAGCAAGAATAATTATTTTTCACATAGGCCTTTTAAATTGTCTTTGATGGAACTTTGTTCCGTAAAAGGAATCTGAGATATGACTTTTTAAAGCCGAGCCCAGCCATGAATTTGTACCATCAAATACCTATGAGTTGGATGAATTCCTTTCCTCTTGAGGTTTCAAGATAACTTGGGGTTCCCGGCCTGTCAGAAAGTGACATTCTTTACTTACCACAGATCAGAACCCCTGTGCAGGGACTGTGTACACAGAACAGGAGGACAGTTTCCAAGGGCTTTGTTGGCTTTATAAGTCAAGTTTGATTCCTAAAAGGAGAGCACAACATTCCAGTCAATGCCTTGGCAAAATAACCAGTTTTTCCAATTGTGTCTTGTTACAAATGAAAACAGATTCTTATTGTATTTATGCAAATCACTATATACAAATAGTTTCCAAATTCTGGAGAAATCCGGTAGAGAGAAACAAATATGCCCCAAATTTTGTTCATAGGAATATACTTGTTAAAAGCCGTTAATAGCTCTAAAGTTTCCTTGACTCTGAAAAAGCAAAACAAAGGATTAGAAACATTGCTTAACATTTTAAGCAAAAAGTCAAAAAGATCATTTCAGTCTCCTATTAGTTCAGTCCATGCAGTTCATTCCTGTCCTACTTGATATTAGTAAATATTTTAGCTCTTCAAGAGTCCTGAACGTTTTTCTTCTATGCTAATGTCACAATCTCCAAAGTTATCAGAAACCTGCATTCAAGAGTACCTGGGACAGCTTTCCAGCTAATTATAAAACCACCTTCTAAAGAGATCCAAATCAAGACAATCGTTTATGGATAACATTCAAGAGCACCTGTGGGAGCTTTCCAGCTAATTATAAAACCACCTTCTAAAGAGAACCAAATCAAGACAATCGTTTATGGATGACATTCAAGAGCACCTGTGAGAGCTTTCCAGCTAATTATAAAACCACCTTCTAAAGAGAACCAAATCAAGACAATTGTTTATGGATGACAAAAGTTTTAGGGTAGCCATAGTTAAAAACACAATTGACAAGCAAATCTGTTACTTCTGTGGCACACAATAATTTAATATAACAATTATTACTGATAATGTCCACTAAGATATATCAGAAATATAGGAGTCTCCCATAACTTTGAAACAAATACCAAAACATATTTATACAAATATAGCCTAAAGACAGCCAAACACCATTTCATATCTAACAATACTTCCTGTGTAATGTTTATACCAAATAGGTCAAATTTCCCCTTTACATTAGTGTACTATTAATGTTACACCCAATTCTTAATAAAACCTTATAAACATATTTACCCAATTTTAATGTTTGACCATAAGGTAAGATTTTTATAGAACTTTTCTAACCCTTTACAGTTTTTGTCAAAGAGCAGGTTAGTGCTCTAAGGGAAACCCATTGTGTTTTTATTTTAATGCTCAATTTACAGAAAACCTGGATGATACTCCTTTAACTTTAGCCAATGCCTTTACACACAGAATTTCCCTTACAATCAACCTTCCACAACTTGCTTAAACCTTCATCTTTATTTTATGTAACTTAAAACAACACTTTAAATCTAGGCAAAAAATCCACATCCTCATGCCTCCTTATAATCTTTTTACCAAAAACATATTTTACTTTCCTTACACACTTTGCACGTAAACTGATATAAAGAATGTTGCTATTTCTTCAACAGCCTTAAATACATGTTACTCTGTTAACTCTTAGCAACCTTCACTTTTGGTGAAAACTTTGGTAAGGTTGGGATTTGAATGAAGAACTAGGTGTGAAGCCTAGGACCTAGACAGAAGAGCAGATAAAGTCTGACTTATTCCAGCGTCTAGTTCCATGTGCCCCAGGCCTTATCTAGCTATAAAGCAGGCAGTTGTGCAGCTAAGAGTCATAGTGGCATTTTATACAGCATTTAGGAAGCCTAATCAACTTTAAATTGTATATTTCTTGCATAAATTCGCTTTCATAAATTCTTTCACGACTACACAGACAAGCTACACCTTGACTTTCTGACTTGTCCTAAACATCCCTCTTTTTAAACAACCAGTCATTTTACTTTTAGGAAAGAATTTACCATACAAGATTCTTTCTTATATAAAATCTCTTTTCTTTATACCTTTTTGCATAGCTAGGGGCATGGTTAATTTCGTATGTCCCCAGGCCTTATCTAGAATTTAGCACTCCAAAATAAACTGAACAATTTGTAAGTCAAAGAAGCAGTTTATGACCAAAAACATTTAGCAAACCTAATACTTGACCTGCATAATTTAGACCAAATGTTTACATTTTTGAGGAGATTTTCATGTTACCAATAATCTTTAAAACTCTCTTTATAACTTTCTTTATATCTCTCTTGTTTTCTGGTTTCTTTTACCTTGTTTTGTATATAACCTTTAAATAAGCTTTGGATTAGACAAAAATTAATTACTCTTAAAAAAGGACACAATATTTAGAAAAAACATTTTCCTACAATATATTTTCATTGGAAAATAGCCAAATAATGAAATATCTGTTATTAAATTTAATATAGCTTTAGATTCTAAATTATGACAGGTTTATGAGTATTTATCCCATTACATTCATCTAATTATTTATTTTAATCCTTTACCTAGATTATTTATGAAAACTGCGATAGTTATCATTTAAAGTTATGAAACCGCCATTGCAAAATTATAACTAAGACAGTGAAAATGATGTGACCTAACCTACTCCATCTCGCTTCTAAACTCCAAGCTATTTTTATTAACTTAGTTTATAGTTTATTAACTTAGTTTATACTTTAGCTTTGAAACAAAGGTGGTAACAGTCCTTTCCCAGAACAAACTTCCTTCATGCTTATGGACTAGATTGCCTAAGGCCACAAGATTCAAAGTTAAAGTATTTTACTAAATAATTCAAGATGTAGCTATTTCAGTTAAACCAATATTAATGTTTTACTTACTAAAAATTACATAAGCAAAGATTATTCTGTTTGGGGCTGGTTATAGTTTTGTAGCCTGTATGCCAAATTTTGACACCTTATAGTATTTGGCAGAGATAAGTTGGAAATCACTTGATCAATAAATGCAAACAAGTATGCTGGCAACTCTTAAGATATTTCTAATATTACTTTACCAATAATTGTTAAAGCTAGCTTATTTATTAAAGATTTTACTGTTACTTAAGTCACATAAACTTAAAAAAGCATTTGACTAGTCTTTCCTTTTTTCTGTTAAAGTATGTAAGCACTTTAATTTTTTCTTTGAGCCAATTAATAAGAACTCTTTTATGTATTTTCAGTAGTGAAACATGGTGTACACGAGACATAAATACATAGATGTATTAGGCATACCGATGGAAATACATTTTATAGATTCATAAGACCTCCTTTTTTCTATCTTAGACTTGCAAACTCTTGATAACCTGGTTTATTACTCTGGCAGTTGTCAACTAAATAGCCCTAAATCTGCATATTAAAGGAAAAAACTCTTAGGTGAAAAATCAAACAGCAAAATTTTACATCTCAAGGTGCACAGAGAAAAAGTCTGGGTGGTGTTAGAGGGAGATTAAAGAGGAAGGCCAGATCAAACATAACAGTATAGAAATTTTATCATAGGAATGTATAAGGAGACTAACTTTACTTAGATATTGACTATTTATCTTTTAACTGGATCTTTGAGCTCTGAGCAGAGCCTACAATGAATCCTGGGTTCTCAAAAACGGAGAATTATTATGAGGCTAGAACATGTGATGCTTTTACAGCGCACTTATTTTTTTTTTCTTTGAGACGGAGTCTTGCTCTGTCACCCAGGCTGGAGTGCAATGGTGTGATCTTGGCTCACTGCAACCTCTGCCTCCCAGGTTCAAGCAATTCTCCTGCCTCAGCCTCCCAAGTAGGTGGGATTACAGGTGCCTACCACCACACCCAGTTAAATTTTGTATTTTTAGTAGAGATGGGGTTTCACCAGGTTGGCCAGGCTGGTCTCAAACTCCTGGCCTCATGTGATCCACCCACCTCAGCCGCCCAAAGTGTTGAGATTACAAGCCTGAGCCACCATGCTCAGCCCCAAAGACATTTGTAAGTGTCTAAATTACACTTTTTCTTAAAAACTGCAGAGTATCTTCTGTTGTTATAGCTATTAACAAAGAAAACAGAATTTGGTAAACTGAGAAGAAAAACTTTTGCTCAAAATGACAGGTCCTAGGAGAGAAATAAACAAAAACAAAAACATGAAGACCTTTTAAATATAAACATGCATACATGCACATATGCATACACACATCTTGGATGTTAGCCTTCCTTTAAGCTGACTTTTAACCATTGAGCTCCTAAAAAAGTATATATGTTTTTCTTCTCAGAGGACTTTCAGTAGGAATGGACCCAATACCTCCCATTTTTAAGTTTACATGATATCAAAAGGAATAAGGCAGATATGCAAACAAGTGGAGACAAAGTTTGGACAACACAAGAGGGCATGCAGTCGGCAAAACAGACTCAAAGCCAACTCAAATCTGATCTCAACCAAAATGCAAAGCTGGTGTATGAACAAGCCCTATTGCTTCCCTTGGCAGTGCTGGACAAGTGGTTTAACAAGCCCAGATGGGAAAACAATGGGCTCCTGGCATAGGATCCAGTTAACTCACCCTTGGAGAGCATCTGCTCCTGATCTCCGTTCTTCCCCAGCAGTGAAAGGGACGTGCAATGTTGCACACCAGACAGTCCTCCGGAGGGTCCCCAGGAAAATCTCACCCAGTAGCTGCTAAGATCCTCCTGAAGAGTGTCTCGTCGCAAGCCTCTGACCACAGCACCCTCCTGGTCTCTCCTTGCTGGCTTGCCAAACTTTGTTCCTGGACCAAACTGAGGGTCGGGCTGCTATTTCTTGTGGCCCAATAACCAGATGCAGATGAACTGGGGAGGAAGAGAGTTTTTATTTCAGTAATCAGTTAAAGGGAGAAGGCTGGGAAATTATCGCCAGACCAACTCAAAATTACAAAGCTTCCCAGCACTTAAATACCTTCTAAGCTATATGTCTACATATAAATGTGCATTCATCTAAAGACATAAGTGATTAACTTCTTTTAATCTAAAACTAACGTCTGAGTCCTCTGGAGCCTCAGTAAATTTACTTCATCTAAATGGGTCCAGGTGCTGGGGTGATTACCCTTATCTTGTCTCCTGCTAAATCACGGAGGTTTGAGGAGTTCCTTCAGCCCCCAAAACACTTGTTTGTGGAGGCGTGGGGAGTTTCTTCAGACCCCCAATAAAAATTGTTTAATCCCAAATCTGTCCTGTTAAGAATTCCTTCATTATCTTGTCATGCTTTAAGGCCCAGGAAAGGCCTGGCCAAAACTCTTTATCGGCTTCTGTTACATCCCAGCCTTTGTATAAGGGCACTGGCTTTTTCAGCTTTTAATATTTATCTTAACCACTCAGTCTGTAATGAAACAATTGTGATGGAGATGTGCATTTATGAGACCTGGCCTGCCACAGCTAGAGGGGACGGGCAAAAGATATATTTTAGACTAGAATATACAGCACATGCAATAATCCATTTTTTTAATCAAAAGAGCATGCATTGTAAACAGAGAAAGGGGGGCTCCAGGTGAAACTGGGGGAGCTCAGCACTGCAGCCACATGCAGTGAACCCTGAGATTCCAGAACACCCAGAAATGTAGTTCTGTGGGTGCCATGCAAACGTTTCACTGTGATAAAAACAACCTGCCCTTAGATCCGGCGGCAACTCCAGGCTGTGTGACCTCGGACACTGGTTTTGAAGCCGCGGAGCCGTGCAGGACGCCCAGTGCTTCCCAGTTCCCACCTTAGTGATATGGGGGCTCAGGGAGCATAAATTTCAGAGGTTACTTCTTGAGTCAGAAAGGAAATCACATCTGAAATTCAAAAACAGCGGTGCCTTAAGATTGTCTTAGCCTCCATGGAAAAGGTTAATGAGGAAATTAGTCAATTAAAATTTGTAGGAAAGAAAACCAAAAATGTATCTCTATTCTCTTTTAAATGGCTAAAATTCAAATGGATAGTAATCCATTGACCAGTTAAAGTTAGCCTTACTCTTGGAGATTCAATAAACTCAAGAAATCACCACTACGAGCTTTCTTTTTCAAATTTAACATGTGTTTATTTTCTAGGTAACCAGAGAAATATTTAAATGTTTTCAGAACTAGCTGCCTTACAGAAAATAAATGTGTACTCTGCCTTGTAGGACGTAGTTGATTCAGTAAGGAGG
This sequence comes from Pongo abelii, assembly GCF_028885655.2. NCBI lineage: Eukaryota > Metazoa > Chordata > Mammalia > Primates > Hominidae > Pongo > Pongo abelii. The sequence continues at coordinate 171,334,655 of NC_071990.2, forward strand.
TAAGAGTTTGCATGAATAAGTCCTGTTGTCGGCTACGAAGTAGCATCTGCCTCTTCCTGCCCCTGCCTTTCAAAAAGTTCCCTCTGGCCACGTTACACTCATTAAAACAGAATATAAAGATAACGCATGGAAATAAATGAAATACTGATAATATTTAGCTTACTGATAATGGGTATCTTATAATAATTACCATTTACGGTTCTCATAGCTTCCCTTCCAAGAGTTTCAGGAGATAACTGTGAGCTCTGTGTCACTTTCACAACAAGCTGTTTTACCATCGTCAGCACCCGTGCCCTTCTGAGACCACGCACAGGGATCAGACCTGGTGCTGGAGACAGAGTAGGCGGGACGGCCCTGGAGACTCTCTTCCTAACACACAGGACAACGGAGTGTCGGCTCTGCAGGGAACATGACACACCCAAGGGTCCCCAGGCTTGTCTGAGCAGGAAGCAGAGTGAGCCTTTATGTCTCCAAGATACTGTCACAAAACTCTCCATCCTTGTTCCCAGGCATTGGCCTGACTTTCTTTTCTCATGTCGAGACCCCAGTACTCAATTTTAGTAATTATTTAGTCAGCACTGAGTCTTGAATACTGATATTGGAATGGAAATTCTTGCCATTGGGTGAGAGGAAAGTGCCTTGGGCTGGTGGAGGCAGCCCCTCCAGTCGGGTGTGCCCAGGGTGGCTGGCTCTGCCCTCCCTGCTGCTTCTAGGCCTCCAGCCCAGGCAGAGTATCCCTCCTAGGAAAGCTTCTGGAACGCCCAGGAGCAGTCCCCAGGCCCATAAACGTGTTCTGTTGTCAGCTACCAACCGGCTTCTGCCTCTTCCTGCCACTGCCTTGTGCAGCCACTGGCTTGGGCGACGGGCGATGACTCACTTCCCCTGGCAGGCATGCCTCGCCCGGGCACGGAGCTCGCTGGCACAGGGGCTGGCCCCAGGGTGCTTGCCTCTGTACATGGGCCAAGCCAACAGTGAGATTTTTGCAGAGGGGAGAATTGCTCATGTGGAGTCAGAGCTGAGCCCACTGCTTGGGTCTGCGGGGCTCCCCGGATTCCTGGTGAACCAGCTTTCTCTCCACTGCAGGGTCTTCACAGGAGTCCAGGAAGAGCTGGTGTCAGAGAAAGACCCCAGGCAATCAGAGCCACACCCTTCCCAGAGGTGCCAGGATCCTCCTACACCCAGGCTTTGCTAGGGCCGGTTCTCCTAAGAAGAGAAAGCCTTGGATCCCAAAGACAGCCTTTGTGCAGGACGGAACCACCCCACCCAGGTCGGCCCATACCAGAAGGAGGCAGCCAGAGCCCAGTGAAGAGGGGAGGCTACCAGGCCAGGGAGCGAGTGTCTCCCAGAGGTGTCGCTTTCCCTCAAGATCCAATTATCCATGACATTTCAGGAAGGTATATCCATCACCTAGGAGGTTCCTCCGGGCGACCACTGGCTACCTTCGGCCACAAAACTTTCTGGTTAAAAACATGAGGAAGTTTAAAAAATGCATGACACTTTTCAACTTTTAAAATTGCTAACTATGAAGTTCTAATGTTTGGAGACCTTTATGATGACCCAACTCCACCTAATGAATAGCGAATACGTTTTTTCCTCCCTATGACTTTTTTAATAACCTGTTCTTTACTGTAGCTTACCTTATTTTGGAATGCAGTATATAATACATATAACAGCAACACATGTCCATCGTTTATGCCGTCCCGAGGCTTCTGGCCGATAGTAGGCTATGAGTAGTTAAGTTTCTTGGGGGTGGAAAGTTACATGAAGATTTTCAAATGTGTGGTGACTCAGTACCCCAAGCACCCCAACTCTTGCATTGTTCATGGGTCAGCTGTGTACATTTTAGGCCCCATGAAGCCATGAGCTGTGTGACCAGGGCCCTGAGCAGCCTCTGGACTGGCCATACAGCCTGGCCACATCTGTGCACCCTCTCCCTGGCCACACTCACCCCACTGAGATGTCATCTGAGCCTGCCATCCGTCACACCCACACCAAATTCTGGCATGTGTCCTGCCCAGATGCCTTCACCTGCTGCAAAGCTCCTTCAGCATCAGGTCTGTGCCTCTTTTTACGTCTCATCCTCTTCCCCACTCTTTCTTCTCCACTTCCCATGCAGGTGAGCCCCTAACAATGACAAGACCCCTGTCCTTAACCCCACTGCTCTTGTCCAAGAGGCAATCACACTGTCTAGTTGATACATTCTAGGCTAGAGTTCGCCTTAGTCTCCAACCACTTCAGGCCTTTCTCAGTCCAGCCCATTGTCTGTCTGCTCAGTGAACCTTCCTGTTAACTGCCTCTGTGACTGCAGTTCCTACACAGATCCCGCCGACCCCAGCTGGGAAGGCTGGACTAGGTAAGATATTTAGTCAGAGGCACCCTGGTAGTAGAGGAATCTGAGCAGTGTTTAAGGAAGAAACCCAAAGATCAAGCTTTTGTTCATATGTAGGCTTACTCTTAGCATGGCCACACCACCTCCCTTCCCAGGGCCTGTCCTGGTTCACGCCTGAGATGCTGTGGAATTATGAACAGCCACTTGGCCACGCTCAAAAGGACCCTAGTCCCCACTCCAGATGATAAACTATACAGTCACCCAACTTAAACATCACAATTTACACACACTGCAAAATCATCTGTTTTCCCAGGGCTGTCAATACTGACATAAACTGGACTCACTCAGCCTTGGGGACACCTGAGGGGTTACACTCCGACAAAGGAAGAGCCTGTGGTGGACACTGGAAGCCCTTCGATTACAGAGAAAGACGGAAGGTGCTTGCAAACACATATATTTTACTATTGACTTAGGTATCAAGTTGCATTGCTATAGAAGCTTACATCAGCTTCTATTAAAACTAGGTTCTGGGTTCCTGGTTCTGACTCATATGATCTTGGGAAGAGTGTTGGAACTCTGTGCCAGCCTGTTCCTAGGGAAAGGAGCCAGGACTAAGGAGCTGGGCAGAGAGGGTGAACTGAATCCTGCCCTCATTGTTCAGGGAACAAAAGACTGAAGACTCCCCGAGGCATAAAACAGCTTCCATGTCTCACTCACGTGGTACGGCTGTAAGGGTGGGGCAGGTGGTTATATGCATATGGCTATTTTTTTTTTTTTTTTTTGGAGACAGTGTCTTGCCCTGTTGCCCAGACTCCAGTGAAGTGGTACAATCTCAGCTCACTGCAGCCTCAAACTTCTGGGCTCAAGCAATCCTCCTGCCTCAGCCTTCTGAGTAGGTGGGACCACAGGCATGCGCCACTATGCCTAGCTAATTTTTTGTAGGGACAAGGTTTAGCTATGTTGCCCAGGCTGGTCTCGAGCTCCTGGGCTCAAGCAATCGTCCCCCTCAGCCTCTCAAAGTGCTGGGATTACAGACATAAGCCTCTGCACGGGCCTCACAAGATCATTTTTAGAAAAGATCATTGTTATCCACAATCTCAGGATCAGCCAAGTTGCATAATTCCACAGCTGTCATTCACATTTCATTCTTGGATTAGGTGGGTTCACTGTGCTAGATACCACAGGTCAAAAAAGATTGTCTGGGCAATGGTCTAGAAAGTGTGAAAGGAAATTAAATCTTGGGACCCCAAACTCATTAAGCCAAAGGGAAAAGTTAAGCTGGGAACTGGGTGGTGCAAACCTGCCTCCTCTTTTTGGTTCCTAATTGATGAAAAGCTACATGCCTCCCCCATATTTTGCCCACAAGGAAATTCCTAGTATGCTCCAAGATCTTTAGTCTAAGGTGTTTCTGTGAAGATTTCACCATGGCAATGTAAATTGATAGCTTCTCTTTACAGCTGCACTCACCCCCGGCCCACCAGACATAAATGCATATCTGATTGTTCCCTGCCCCATTTTGTCTGTTATCTTCTGTAAAATGCAGATTCCCTAGGTTTTTCCTCTGCCCCATCTGTCTACATTGTCTTATGTAGAAAAAAAAAAAAAAAAAAAAAGCAGATTCACTGAGCCAGACAAAGACGTGATTAAGTATTTTTCCCTACCCCACATCCTACATGAAAATTGTGAATATCTCACCCTTTCCCCTTTAAATTTGGAGCCCTCAGAATCATCTTTGGAGAAAGGCATAGATCTGTCTCCCAGGCGCGCATTCTTAACTTTGGCAAATAAACCTCCTAAAATGATTGAGACTTGTCTCGTCATGTTTCTTGATTGACAAAAGCTAACACAGAGAACATTTTTAGATGAGAAACCCAATAAATTTTAAGAAGTTTGCAGTGCATTCTAAGATGTTCCCTTAGAATCAACCCCATGATTTTCTCTCACTCTCTCTCTCTCTCAGTAAAGGAATATACAGTTCTTATTGTATATACATCATTGTAATAAAAACAAAGTCACACCTGCCTAAGGAACGAGGTGCCACATCCTCAGTCGGAGCCTCTGGGCAGGGCAGGAGGCAGGAGGTGCTCGAGGGAAGTCTCACCTGCCTCCGCCTGAATCCAGTTGTTGCAGAGGCTGAGCACACCCTGAGCCAACTTCCACTTCATTTGTCAGGAAACCTATTAAAATGTTCACCTGAGGGTGAAGGTTCATTGTGGTTCATATTCATTTTTAATCCATTTGTTATTTTTGAGATGAAATTTTTCCTGGGTTGAGAAATGATGGCAGTTTAGGGGAAGTATTGGCTCTGTCACTCTGTTTTCCACTCATATTCTTATTAAGAAATATATTGGCTTTAAAATATTAAACTTTGACTTTATTCTTTTGCTACTTTGGTCCTTTGAGACAGCCACAGAGCAAACTGTACTCTACTTTTTTGGATTCCCTTATTGTCACCATGTCAGGCTTACTTAGCCAGTAGATGCATGATGCGAGGTGTCCCCAGGTGGCAGGGCAGGGAGATCCCTCAGAGACAACCCACTCCCTGACCCTGATTCCATTCCTGACACCCGGGCAGCAGCACCAGGCTGTGGCCACAGCAGCACGATCTCACCAAGGGAGGATCTGTTTGTTTTCCAGGTCTGGACTTCATTCTTCACTCAGCTGGTTGTTATTACAGCCTTTGCAGTAGCAGCGAGAGATTAACCACAGCCAAGTCTCTGAATTTTGACACAGATTCAACCCAAATTCAATCTTCCACGTTCATAAGGAGGTGAGAAGAATGGAAGGAGAAGAACGCAATTTCCATATTGCTCATAATTTTATGACTTTATGCTGTCATTTTGGGATAAGCAGCACTTTTTAAAAGTCCACAGGGTAAAGTGTGCTTAATTAAAGTAATGCCAGTGAATCTTAGAGGTGACATTTGTTTTTCCAGTTCATTTTCATGATGCAAAAGAAATAAAAGGAAGTTGGTACTTAGCAAGTTAACAAAGAATTACAGAATGTGGAGCCCCCAGGGTGAAAATAACTGGAGGTTGTCTCAGACAGCTGTGTTAAGGCCAGTCCCAGGTCCAGTGCAGGAGTCACGACCAGGTCACTTCATACTTCAGGTTTAAAATATATGAGGCAGTGAAAAAGAAAGGCTGCACTTTTGTACCCACTGCAAGTCAGGAAGGCTTGGCAGATTTCCAAAGGAACATTGGGTTGTGGTTCCTGGAAACTGGAGTGACTTCTGCAAATGGTGAACACTTAAATAACTGCTGCAAACATACAGGGAGGTGCAGGGCTCCTTCTCAGAAGCTGCTGGTTATATCAGTATTTATGCCCCTTCCCTCTGCATGCTCTGTGTGTCTATAACACTCAATAACATGAATGCACCACATCATATTTAACTGTTCCATTTTCTTAGCCACTGTAGGCTATGCCACTTTCTGTTGTCATAAGCAACTCTGTAATGATCAATACTGTATAAATGTTTGCCAACTTTACCATATGTCTCAAAAATAGCTTCCATTCCTGCCCTGGTAGCCGACTGTTTCATGAACCACCCTCTCACTGAAAATAGCTAAAATCGTGAGTGCAATTTTACAATTTTCTTTAAATGCATTGCTGAGCTAGCAAGTAAGTAAGAAGTCCTCAGTGGCAAAGAAATAGGGGGTACACAAGAATCTAGTGAGGCAAAAGGAACCTGAGACTGGGCTTGGCCTGGGGAACCTGATAAGCCTCAACCTCTTGTAATGGCCACTCAGGTGAGGGGGTCTCTGAGTACAAGAAACCACTGCATAAGGCAGGAGCCTCAAGGACCACAATCTCCTCAAAGTGAGCCTCAGACCCCTGTAGGGAGCATTCATCAATGGCCTGACTTGCTGGGTGCTGAGTGGAGAAGAAAAAATCATCCCCCACAAAGAATCCATAATCATCAGCAAGTTCATCCACTGTGTATTGGGCCCATGGTCAGATCATTTCGAGTCAGGAACGCATTTCGAGTTATATCAGGTTGTTGATCACTCTGTCCTTCTTGAGACACTTTTTGCATATGTGCTCCATCAATTTCTGAGAGAAGAGTATTAAAATCTTTCTTTGATTATAAAATAGCCTATTTCTATTTTTTGTTCTGTCAATTTTGCTTTGTGTTTTGAGGACTCTTTTATTAGGCACATGCACCTTTATAAATTATTCTAGTTTCCCGATAAAGTGTCATTTACCATTATGCAAACTCCCTCTTTGTATCTGGTGATCCTCATTGTGTAGAAGTTTGTTTCATCTGATATTAATAGTTATTCCAATGATCTTCCTCTTACCATTTGCATGGCTCATCTTTTTGCATCCATTTATTATAAACCTATCTGTATATTCTTATTAAGGTTTGTCTCTTGTTGGCAGCATATAGTTTTGTCTTGCTTTTTTACCCATTCTGATAATTTCTGCCCTTTGATTGGAGTGTGTAGACCATTAACATTTAATGTAATTACTGATCAAGTTCAACTTACCTCTACCATTTTATCATTTGCTTCTGTTTTTCCCCCACGTTTGTTTTTGATTCTATATCTATCTTTTTTGATCTATGTATTAATACATATATGTATGTGTATGTGTATATATGTATATATACTTAGAGACAGAGATGTTAAAAAGACTCTTAATTTTTATAGTTTTTTAAAATTATACTTTAAGTTCTGGGCTACACGTGCAGAACACGCAGATTTGTTACATAGGTATACACATGCCATGGTGGTTTGCTGCACCCATCAACCTGTCATCTACATTAGGTATTTATCCTAATGTTATCCGTCCCCTAGCACCTCACCCCCATGACAGGCCCCAGTGTGTGATGTTCCCCTCCTTGTGTCCATGTGTTTTCATTGTCCAACTCCCACTTATGAGTGAGAACATGCAGTGTTTGGTTTTCTGTTCCTGTGTTAGTTTGCTGAGAATGATAGTTTTCACCTTCATCCATGTCCCTGCAAAGGACAAGAACTCATCCTTTTTTATGGGCTGCATAGTATCCCATGGTGTGTATATGCCACATTTTCTTAGTCCAGTCTATAATTTATGGGCACTTGGGTTGATTCCATGTCTTTGCTATTGTGAATAGTGCTGCAATAAACATAAGTGTGCATGTGTCTTCATAGTAGAATGATTTATAATCCTTTGGGTATATACCCAGTAATGGGATTGCTGGGTCATATGGTATTTCTGGTTTTAGATCCCTGAGGATTTGCCACACTGTATTCCACAATGATTGAATTAATTTACACTCCCACCGACAGGTAAAAGCATTCCTATTTCTCCACATCCTCTCCAGCATCTGTTGTTCCCTGACTTTTTAATGATCGCCATTCTAACTGGCATAAGATGGTATCTCATTATGGTTTTGATTTGCATTTCTCTAATGACCAGTGATGATGAGCTTTTGTTCATATGTTTGTTGGCCACATAAATGTCTTCTTTTGAAAAGTGTCTGTTCATATCCTTTGCCCACTCTTTGATGGGGTTGTTTTTTTCTTAGATTCTGGATATTAGCCCTTTGTCAGATGGATAGATTGCAAGAATTTTCTCCCATCCTGTAGGTTGCCTGTTCACACTGATGATAGTTTATTTTGCTGTGCAGAAGCTCTTTAGTTTAATTAGATTCCATTTGTCAATTTTACCTTTTGTTGCCATTGCTTTTTGTGTTTTAGTCATGAAGTCTTTCCCCATGCCTATGTCCTGAATGGTATTGCCTCAGTTTTCTTCTAGATTTTTCTTTTAGGTCTTACATTTAAGTCTTTAATCCATCTTGAGTTAATTTTTGTATAAGGCATAAGGAAGGGGTCCAGTTTCAGTTTTCTGCATATGGGTAGCCAGTTTTCCCAACACCATTTATTACATAGGGAGTTGTTTCCCCATTGCTTGTTTTTATCAGGTTTGTCAAAGATCAGATGGTTGTAGACAAGTGGCGTTATTTCTGAGGCCTCTGTTCTGTTCCATTTGTCTATATATCTGTTTTGGTACCAGTACCATGCTGTTTTGGTTACTGTAGACTTGTAGGATAGTTTGAAGTCAGGTAGCATAATGCCTTCAGCTTTGTTCTTTTTGCATAGGATTGTCTTGGCTGTACAGACTCTTTTTTGGTTCCATATGAAATTTAAAGTAGTTTTTTCTAATTCTGTGAAGAAAGTAAATGGTAGCTTGACGGGGATAGCATTAAATCCATAAATTACTTTGGGAAGTATGGCCATTTTCATGATATTGATTCTTCCTGTCCATGAGCATGGAATGTTTTTCCATTTGTTTGTGTCCTCTCTTATTTCCTTGAGCAGTGGTTTGTAGTTCTCCTTGAAGAGGTCCTTCGCATCCCTTATAAGTTGTATTCCTAGGTATTTTATTCTCTTTGTAGCAATTGAGAATAGGAGTTCACTCATGATCTGGCTTTCTGTTTGTCTATTATTGGTGTATAGGAATGCTTGTGATTTTGCATGTTGATTTTGTACCCTGAGACTTTACTGAAGTTGCTTATCAGCTTAAGGAGATTTGGGGCTGAGACAATGGGGTTTTCTATAGACAATCATGTCATCTGCAAACAGAGACAATTTGACTTCCTCTCTTCCTATTTGAGTGTGCTTTATTTCTTTCTCTTGCCTAATTGCCCTGGCCAGAACTTCCAATACTATGCTGAATAAGAGTGGTGAGAGAGGGCATCCCTGTCTTGTGCCAGTTTTCAAAGGGAAAGTTTCCAGCTTTTGCCCATTCAGTATGATATTGGCTGTGGGTTTGTCATAAATAGCTCTAATTATTTTGAGATACGTTCCATCAATACCTAGTTTATTAAGAGTTTTTAGCATGAAGGGATGTTGAATTTTATTGAAGCCCTTTTCTACATCCATTGAGATAATCATATGGTTTTTGTCATTGGTTCTGTTTATATGATGGATTATGTTTATTGATTTGCGTATGTTGAACCTGCCTTGCATCCCAGGGATGAAGCCAACTTGATCATGGTGGATAAGCTTTTTGATGTGCTGCTGGATTTGGTTTGCCAGTATTTTATCAGGGATTTTTACATCAATGTTCATCAGGGATATTGGCCTGAAATTTTCTTTTTTTGTTGTGTCTTTGCCAGGTTTTTGGTATCAGGATGATGCTGGCCTCATAAAATGAGTTAGCTATGGATCCCTCTTTTTCTATTTTTTGGAATAGTTTTGGAAGGAATGGTACCAGCTCCTGTTTGTACCTCTGGTAGAATTCGGCTGTGAATCCATCTGGTCCTGGACTTTTTTTGTTGGTAGGCTATTAATTACTGCCTCAATTTCAGAACTTGTTATTCATCTATTCAGGGATTCAACTTCTTCCTGGTTTAGTCTTGGGAGGGTGTATGTATCCAGGAATTTATCCATTTCTTCTAGATTTTCTAGTTTATTTTCATAGAGGTGTTTATAGTATTCTCTGATGGTAGTTTGTATTTCTGTGGGATCAGTGGTGATCTCCCCTTTATCATTTTTTGTTGTGTCTATTTGAGTCTTCTCTCCCTTCTTCTTTATTAGTCTGGCTAGCAGTCTATCTATTTTGTTAACCTTTTCAAAAAACCAGCTCCTCGATTCATTGATTTTTTTGAAGGGTTTTTCATGTCTCTATCTCCTTCAATTCTGCTGTGATCTTAGTTATTTCTTGTCTTCTGCTAGCTTTTGAATTTGTTTGCTCTAACTTCCATAGTTGTTTTAATTGTGATGTTAGGGTATCGATTTTATATCTTTCTCACTTTCCCTTGTGGGCATTTAGTGCTATAAATTTCCCTCTACACACTGCTTTAGCTGTGTCCCACAGATTCTGGTACATTGTGTCTTTGTTCCAAAGATCTTCTTTATTTCTGCCCTTATTTCATTATTTACCCAGTAGTCATTCATGAGCAGGTTGTTTAGTTTCCATGTAGTTGTGTGGTTTTGAGTGAGTTTCTTAATCCTGAGTTCTAATTTGATTGCACTGTGGTCTGAGGCAATGTTTGTTATGATTTCCATTATTTTGCATTTGCTGAGGAGTGTTTTACTTCCAATTATGTGGTCAATTTTAGAATAAGTGAAATGTGGTGCTGAGAAGAATGTATATCTGTTGATTTGGGGTGGAGAGTTATGTAGATGTCTATTAGGTCCACTCGGTCCAGAGCTGAGTTCACTTCCTAAATATCTTTGTTAATTTTCTGTCTTGTTGATCTGTCTAATATTGACAGTAGGGTGTTAAAGTCTCCCAGTATTATTGTGTGGGAATCTAAGTCTCTTTGTAGGTCAGTAAGAACTTGCTTTATGAATCTGGGTGCTCCTGTATTGGATGCATATATATTTATTATAATTAGCTCTTCATGTTGCATTGATCCCTTTACAAATATATAATGCCCTTCTTTGTCTTTTCTGATCTTTGTTGGTTTAAAGTCTGTTTTATCAGAGACAAGGATTACAACTCCTGCTTTTTTTTGCTTTCCATTTGCTTGGTAAATATTCCTCCACATCTTTATTTTGAGCCTATGTGTGTCTTTGCACGTGAGATGGGTCTCCTGAATACAGCACACTGATGGGTCTTGACTCTTTATCCAATTTGTCAGTCAGTGTCTTTTAATTGGAGCATTTATCCCATTTACATTTAAGGTTAATATTGTTATATGTGAATTTGATCCTGTCATTATGATGCTAGTTGGTTGTTTTGCCCTTAGTTTATGCAGTTTCTTCATAGTGTTGATGGTCTTTACAATTTGGTATATTTTTGCAGTGCCTAGTACTGTTTTTTCCTTTCCATATTTAGTGCTTCGTTCAGGAGCTCTTGTAAGGCAGGCCTGGTGGTGACAAAATCTCTCAGGAATTGCTTGTATATAAAGGATTTCATTTCTTCTTCACTTATGAAGCTTAGTTTGGCTGGATATGAAATTCTGGGTTGAAAATTCCTTTCTTTAAGAATGTTGAATATTGGCCCCTACTCTCTTCTGGATTGTAGGGCTTCTGCAGAGAGATCTGCTGTTAGTCTGATGGGCTTCCCTTTGTGGGTAACCTGATCTTTCTCTCTGGCTGCCCTTAACATTTTTTTCTTCATTTCAACCTTGGTGAATCAGATGATTATGTGTCTTGGGATTGCTCTTCTCAAGGAGTATCTTTGTGGTGTTCTCTGTATTTCCTGAACTTGAATATGGGCCTGTCTTTCTAGGCTGGGGAAGTTCTCCTAGATAATATCCTGAAGAGTGTTTTCCAACATGGTTCCATTCTCCCCATCACTTTCTGGTACACCAATCAAACGTAGGTTTGGTCTTTTCACATAGTCCCATATTTCTTGGAGGCTTTGTTCATTTCTTTTTATTCTTTTTTCTCTAATCTTGTCTTCATGCCTCATTTCATTAAGCTGATCTTCAATCTCTGATATCCTTTCTTTTGCTAGATCGATTCAGCTATTGATACTTGTGTATGCTTCATGAAGTTCTTGGGCTGTGTTTTTCAGCTCCATCAGGTCATTTGTTCTTCTCTAAACTGGTTATTCTAGTTAGCAATTCCTCTTTTTTCAAGGTTCTTGGCTTCCTTTCATTGGGTTAGAACATGCTCCTTTAGCTCAGAGGAGTTTGTTATTACCCACCTTCTGAAGCCTACTTCTGTCAATTCGTCAAACTCATTCTCTGTCCAGTTTTGTTCCTTTGCTGACAAGGAGGTGTGATCCTTTGGAGGAGAAGAGGTGCCCTGGTTTTTGGAATTTTCAACCTTTTTGCACTGGATTTTCCTTATCTTTGTGTATTTATCTACCTTTGGTCTTTGATGTTGGTTACCTTCAGATGGGTTTTTTGTGTGGACGCCCTTTTTGTTGATGTCAATGCAATTCTTTTCTGTTTCTTAGTTTTCCTTCTCACAGTCAGGCCCCTTTACGGGAGGTCTCCTGGAGTTTGATGGAGGTCCACTCCAGACCCTGTTTTTTGCCTGGGTATCACCAGCAGAGGTTGCAGAAGAGCAAAGATTGCTGCCTGTTCCTTCCTCTGGAAGCATTGTCCCAGCGGGACACCCACCAAATGCCAGCTGGAGCTCTCCTGTATGAGGTGTCTGTTGACCCCTGCTGGGAGGTATCTCCCAGTCAGGAGGCAGAGGGGTCAGGGACTCCCTTAAGGAGGCAGCCTGTCCCTTAGCAGAGCTCAAGCGCTGTGCTGGGAGATCCGCTGCTGTCTTCAGAGCTGGCAGACAGGAATGGTTAAGTCTGCTGAAGCTGTGCCCAGAGCTGCCCCTTCCCCCAGGTGCTCTGTCCCAGATAAGCCCCTGACTGGGGCTGCTGCCTTTCTTTCAGAGACGCCCTGCCCAGAGAGGAGGAATCTAGAGAGGCAGTCTGGCTACAGTGGCTTTCCTGAGCTGCAGTGGGCTCCGCCCAGTTCAAACTTCTTACCAGCGTTGTTTACACTGTGAAGGAAAAACTGCCTACTCAAGCCTCAGTAATTGTGGACGCCCCTCCCCCCAAGAAGCTCAAGAGTCCCAGGTAGACTTCAGACAGCTGTGTTGGCAGGGAGAATTTCAAGCCAGTAGATCTTAGCTTGCTGGGCTCTGTGGGGGTGGGATCTGCTGAGCTAGAACACTTGGCTCCCTGGCTTCAGCGCCCATTCCAGGGGAGCAAATGGTTCTGTCTTGCTGGCTTTCCAGGAGCCACTGGGGTATGAAAAAAAACTCTTGCAGCTAGCTCAGTGTTTCCCCAAACAGCCACTCAGTTTTGTGCTTGAAACCCAGGACCTTGGTGGTGTAGACACACGAGGGAGTCTCCTAGTCTGCAGATTGTGAAGACCGTGGGAAAAGCATAGTATCTGGGATGGAATGACCATTCCTCATGGCACAGTCCCTTACGGCTTCTCTTGGCTAAGGGAGGGAGTTCCCTGATGCCTTGCATTTCCCAGGTGAAGCGACACCCCACCTTGCTTCAGCTCACCCTCCATGGGCTGTACCCACTGTCTAACTAGCCCCAGTGAGATAAGCCAGGTACCTCAGTTGGAAATGCAGAAATTGCCTGCCTTCTGCATTGATGTTACTGGGAGCTGCAGAGTGGGCTGTTCCTATACAGCCATCTTGCCAGCCACCTCAATTTTTATAATTTTTAATAGAAGTGAGATCCCAGGTTTTGTGGGCTTAAATGTTGTACAACTTGGAGAACTCTCTATGAAAATTGCATGCATAAAATTATAAAGAGTTGAGAATATTTATTTAGAGTAAGAAAATAATTTATGACAAATTAAATATTTTAAATATGATAGTTACCACAGGCATCACAAAATTCAAGAAAATAACATTTTTAAAAATTGTTAAAGTGCACAGCACACCTTTATAATACTTTAACTTCAGTTTTTGGCTACATTTTGTTTTCTTATTTCTTCATAAATGACCACAAGGTCATGCAACTTTGTACCATGATATTGGGGGAACCCACTCCCCAATATTTCAACATGGGTTCTTTCTATTTTCCATAAGTGTTGGTAAGCTGAGAAATAAAGAGAGACAGTACAAAAAGAGGAATTTTACAGCTGGGCTGCCGGGGGTGACATCACATATCAGTAGGACCATGATGCCCACCTGAGCCTCAAACCAGCAAGTTTTTATTAAGGTTTTCAAAAGGGGAGGGATGTAAGAACAGGGAGTAGGTACAAAGATCACATGCTTCAAAGGGCAAAAAGCAGAACTACTAATAAGGGTCTAACGAAGATCACATGCTTCTGAGGGAACAGGACAAAGGGCAAAAGCAGAATTACTGATAAGGATCCAACAAAGATCATAAGGCAAAGGGCAAAAGCAGAACTACTGATAAGGGTCCAACAAAGATCACAAGGCAAAGGGCAAAAGCAGAACCACTGATAAGGGTCTATGTTCAGCAATGCACATATTGTCTTGATAAACATCTTAAACAACAGAAGACAGGGTTCTAGAGCAGAGAACCAGTCTGACCACAAATTTACTAGGGCTGAGTTTTTCCCCACCCTAGTGAGCCTGAGGGTTCTGCAGGAGACCAGGGCATATCTCAACCCTTATCTCAACTGCACAAGACAGATATTTCCCAGAGCGGCCGTTTATAGACCTCCCCACAGGAATGCATTCCTTTCCCAGGGTATTAATATTAATATTCCTTGCTAGGAAAAGAATTTAGCAATATCTCTCCTGCTTGCACATCCATTTATGGGCTCTCTGCAAGGAGAAAAATATGGTTCTGTTTGCCCAACCCCACAGGCAGTCAGACCTTATGGTTGTCTTCCCTTGTTCCCTAAAAATCGCTGTTATTCTGTTCTTTTTCAAGGTGCACTGATTTCATATTGTTCAAACACACGTGTTTTACAATCAATTTGTACAGTTTACACAATTATCACAGTGGTCCTGAGGTGACCTACATCCTCAGCTTACAAAGATAACAGGATTAAGAGATTAAAGTAAAGACAGGCATAAGAAATTATAAAAGTATTATTTGGGAACTGATAAATGTCCATATTAAAATAAAATCTTCACAATTTATGTTCCTCTGCTGTGGCTCCAGCCAGTCCCTCCATTCGGGGTCCCTGACTTCCTGCAAAACTATGATGCTGGGTAAGTCAGCAGAGTGGGTTATTGGAGTAGTTTTCAAAACCATTTCACTATCAGAACACAGAAGTGACTATGACCATATACACATACTCCACTAACTCTGAACAAAATGTACCCATGGCTCTACTTCCCCTTAGACAGACTCAAAAGATGCTGTAGCAATTCTGACATCATTTGCCACTGTGGGAAATTTGACTGCTGGGAAGTTGGACTGAGACAGACAATCGTTTTTGCTGATTGCAGTTAAAAATCTTTTGAAAATTTCACAAAAACCTATGCATCATGCTGCTGGAGGCCCAGCAGTTCTGGGGAAGGTCCTCAAGTTTCAGCATTGTTAGTTTTATGGTTAATCTACTCTGATAATCAATCATAAGAATAAAGAACTAACATTTCTTATGTGTCATGCTTCTTTTCCCACCCCCAGTCATCAGGATTTCTCCCTGGCTTGGGCATCCTGGAGGGTTTCCTTGGCTTCACATTTGCAGCAACATCAGATGCCAGAAAACATGGGGGTAACATTTCCAGATGTAAAGAAGTGTTTTCATAAAAGTCCTCCCTTCATTTCTTCACTCATTCATGCAACAGATATTTAATGAGCTCTTGTTATTCCTCCGGCTCCACTTGAGTTGTGAGAGAGACAACTGTGAATAAAATAGATGGAATTATTTCCCTAATAGAGTTTAAGATGTTGTGGGGTGAGGCAGACAAGAAATGATTATTTAAATCTAAGTAATAGAAAGACATTCCTTATTATGCAGATGAGATTAATTCAACTCACAAAGCCTTCTTTAAAATTTACCTCAAGAGATATGAAAGACAACTAAGATATCTACATGGCAACCCATGAAATAATTTGGAGGATCTATAGGAGAATGTTAGAGAGCATGTGGTTTGGAGTGAAGCACCTTGGATTTCAGTCCTGACTAATGCTGACTCTTAGATTTTAATCCTGATTTGCTGTGTCTCTACTACTTATACAGAAGTAAAATATAAAAATAGTCATATGCAGAACAGTGAGTAAATGGAATTAAAATATTTTAAGATTATTACATATTACAAAAAGTATTACAATACTAACTTTAATTAGAATGTGATCAACTAAAGATCTACTTTGCAATCTGTAGGGTGACTGCTAAAATAATTAAATGCAATCAGGTAGATCCAAAAATATAATGGGGAAATCAAATTGTATACCTAGAATATACAATTAACTAAAAGACGGCAGAAAAAAATGATCATATTAAAAATAGCTGGGCACATAAAACATAAATAATATGATGGTAGACTCAAATTCAACCACATCAGCAGTTAAATATAAATATAATAAACACTCCAATAAAAGACAGAGATTTTCAGACTTTTTAAAATCACAAGCCAACAAAAGATAAATGGTAGGAAAAGATGTGGCATACCCAGTAATATCAGACAAGCAGGATATTAAGCAGTGCTGCTCCAAGACAATAAAGATTATCAGGAATAAGAAGCAGAACTCCAAAATAATAAAATGATCAATTTATTAGGAAGATACAGAGCTTCAAAATGCATGAAGCAAAATAATGATTGAATTAAAGGGAGAATTAGACAATTTCACAAGAATAATTTAAGTTCTTAATAATAAAGCAAATAGAAAAAAATAGTGAGAATATGAACAATTTGAACAGCAGTATAAATAAACTTTACATAATTAACATTATAGAAGACATCACTCAACAAATATGAAACACACATTCTTTTCAAATATACGTGAAAAAACCTTGAAAAAAAATTAGACGAATGGCTAACTAGAATAACCAATGCAGAGAAGTCCTTAAAGGACCTGATGGAGCTGAAAACCAAGGCATGAGAACTACGTGATGAATGCACAAGCCTCAGTAGCCGACTCAATCAACTGGAAGAAAGGGTATTAGTGATGGAAGATCAAATGAATGAAATGAAGTGAGAAGAGAAGTTTAGAGAAAAAAGAACAAAAAGAAATGAACAAAGCCTCTAAGAAATATGGGACTACATGAAAAGACCAAATCTATGTCTGATTGGTGTACCTGAAAGTGACAGGGAGAATGTAACCAAGTTGGAAAACACTCTGCAGGATATTATCCAGGAGAACTTCCCCAATCTAGCAAGGCAGGCCAACATTCAAATTCAGGAAATACAGAGAATGCCACAAAGATACTCCTCGAGAAGAGCAACTCCAAGACACATAATTGTCAGATTCACCAAAGTTGAAATGAAGGAAAAAATGTTAAGGGCAGCCAGAGAGAAAGGTCGGGTTACCCACAAAGGGAAGCACATCACACTAACAGCTGATCTCTCGGCAGAAACTCTACAAGCCAGAAGAGAGTGGGGGCCAATATTCAACATTCTTAAAGAAAAGAATTTTCAACCCAGAATTTCATATCCAGCCAAACTAAGCTTCATAAGTGAAGGAGAAATAAAATCCTTTACAGACAAGCAAATGCTGATTTTGTCACCACCAGGCCTGCCCTAAAAGAGCTCCTGAAGGAAGCACTAAACATGGACAGGAACAACCGATACCAGCCACTGCAAAAACATGCCAAATTGTAAAGACCATCAAGGCTAGGAAGAAACTGCATCAACTAATGAGCAAAATAACCACCTAACATCATAATGACAGGATCAAATTCACACATAACAATATTAACCTTAAATGTAAATGGGCTAAATGCTCCAATTAAAAGACACTGACTGGCAAATTGGATAAAGAGTCAAGACCCATCAGTGTGCTGTATTCAGGAAACCCATCTCACATGCAGAGACACACATAGGCTTAAAATAAAGGGATAGAGGAAGATCTACCAAGCAAATGGAAAACGGAAAAAGGCAGGAGTTGCAATCCTAGTCTCTGATAAAACAGACTTTAAACCAACAAAGATCAAAAGAGACAAAGAAGGCCATTACATAATGGTAAAGGGATCAATTCAACAAGAAAAGCTAACTATCCTAAATATATATGCTCCCAATACATGAGCACCCAGATTCATAAAGCAAGTCCTTAGAGACCTACAAAGAGACTTAGACTCCCACAAAATAATAATGGGAGAATTTAACATCCCACTGTAAACATTAAACAGATCAATGAGACAGAAAGTTAACAAGGATATCCAGGAATTGAACTCAGCTCTGCACCAAGCGGACCTAATAGACATCTACAGAACTCTCCACCCCAAATCAACAGAATATACATTCTTCTCAGAACCACACCACACTTATTCCAAAATTGACCACATAGTTGGAAGTAAAGCACTCCTCAGCAAATGTAAAAGAACAGAAATTATAACAAACTGCCTCTCAGACCACAGTGCAATCAAACTAGAACTCAGGATTAAGAAACTCACTCAAAACCACTCAACTACATGGAAACTGAACAACCTGCTCCTGAATGACTACTGACTACATAACGAAATGAAGGCAGAAATAAAGATGTTCTTTGAAACCAATGAGAACAAAGAC
Source organism: Pongo abelii (assembly GCF_028885655.2). Lineage (NCBI taxonomy): Eukaryota > Metazoa > Chordata > Mammalia > Primates > Hominidae > Pongo > Pongo abelii. The sequence goes on from NC_071990.2 coordinate 171,352,991, forward strand.
ACAACATACCAGAATCTCTGGGACACATTCAAAGCAGTGTGTACAGGGAAATTTATAGCACTAAATGCCCACAAGAGAAAGCAGGAAAGATCTAAAATTGACACCCTAACATCACAATTGAAAGAACTAGAGAAGCAAAAGCAAACACATTCAAAAGCTAGCAGAAGGCAAGCAATAACTAAGATCACAGCAGAACTGAAGGAAATAGAGACACAAAAAAACCCTTCAAAAAATCAATGAATCCGGGAGCTGGTTTTTTGAAAAGATCAACAAAATTGATAGACCACTAGCAAGACTAATAAAGAAGAAAAGAGAGAAGAATCAAATAGATGCAATAAAAAATGATTAAGGGGAGATCACCACTGATCCCACAGAAATACAAACTACCATCAGAGAATACTATAAACACCTCTACGCAAATAAACTAGAAAATCTAGAAGAAATGGATAAACTCCTAGACACATACACCCTCCCAAGACTAAACCAGGAAGAAGTTGAATTTCTGAATAGACCAATAACAGGCTCTGAAATTGAGGCAATAATTAATAGCCTACCAACCAAAGAAAGTCCAGGACCAGATGGATTCACAGCCGAATTCTACCAGAGGTACAAGGAGGAGCTGGTACCATTCCTTCTGAAACTATTCCAATCAATAGAAAAAGAGGGAATCCTCCCTAACTCATTTTATGAGGCCAGCATCATCCTGATCCCAAAGCCTGGCACAGACACAACCAAAAAAGAGAATTTTAGACCAATATCCCTGATGAACATTGATGCAAAAATCCTCAATAAAATACTGGCAAACTGAATCCAGCAGCACCTTATCCACCATGATCAAGTGGGCTTCATCCCTGGGATACAAGGCTGGTTCAACATATGCAAATCAATAAATGTAATCCAGCATATAAACAGAACCAAAGACAAAAACCATATGATTATCTCAATAGATGCAGAAAAGGCCTTTGACAAAATTCAACAACTCTTCATGCTAAAAACTCTCAATAAATTAGGTATTGATGGGTTGTATCTCAAAAGAATAAGAGCTATCTATGACAAACCCACAGCCAATATCATACTGAATGGGCAACAACTGGAAGCATTCCCTTTGAAAACTGGCACAAGACAGGGATGCCCTCTCTCACCACTCCTATTCAACATAGTGTTGGAAGCTCTGGCCAGGGCAATCAGGCAGGAGAAGGAAATAAAGGGTATTCAAGTAGGAAAAGAGGAAGTCAAATTGTCCCTGTTTGCAGATAACATGATTGTATATCTAGAAAACCCCATTGTCTCAGCCCAAAATCTCCTTAAGCTGATAGGCAACTTCAGCAAAGTCTCAGGATACAAAATCAATGTGCAAAAATCACAAGCATTCTTATACACCAATAACAGAGAAATAGAGAGCCAAATCATGAGTGAACTCCCATTCACAATTGCTTCAAAGAGAATAAAATACCTAGGTATCCAACTTACAAGGGATGCGAAGGACCTCTTCAAGGAGAATTGCAAACCACTGCTCAATGAAATAAAAGAGGATACAAACAAATGGAAGAACATTCCATGCTCATGGGTAGGAAGACTCAATATCATGAAAATGGCCATACTGCCCAAGGTAATTTATAGATTCAATGCCATCCCCATCAAGCTACCAATGACTTTCTTCACAGAATTGGAAAAAACTACTTTAAAGTTCACATGGAACCAAAAAGGAGCCCACATTGCCAAGTCAATCCTAAGCCAAAAGAACAAAGCTGGAAGCATCATGCTACCTGACTTCAAACTATAATACAAGGCTACCGTAACCAAAACAGCACGGTAGTGGTACCAAAACAGAGGTGTAGACCAATGGAACAGAACAGAGCACTCAGAAATAATGCCGCATATCTACAACCATGTGATCTTTGACAAACCTGACAAAAACAAGAAATGGGGAAATGATTCCCTAGTTAATAAATGGTGCTGGGAAAACTGGCTAGCCATATGTGGAAAGCTGAAACTGGATCCCTTCCTTACACCTTATAAAAAAATTAATTCAAGATGGATTAAAGACTTAAATCTTAGACCTAAAACCATAAAAACCCTAGAAGAAAACCTAGGCAATATCATTCAGGACATAGGCATGGGCAAGGACTTCATGTCTAAAACACCAAAAGCAATGGCAACAAAAGCCAAAATTGACAAATGGGATCTAATTAAACTAAAGATCTTCTGCACAGCAAAAGAAACTACCATCAGAGTGAACACGCAACCTACAGAATGGGAGAAAATTTTTGCAACCTACTCATCTGACAAAGGGCTAATATCCAGAATCTACAATGAACTCAAACAAATTTACAAGAAAAAAACAAACAACCCCATCAAAAAGTGGGCAAAGGACATGAACAGACACTTCTCAAAAGAAGACATTTATGCAGCCAAAAGACACATGAAAAAATGCTCATCATCACTGGCCATCAGAGAAATGCAAATCAAAACCACAATGAGATACCACCTCACACCAGTTAGAATGGCAATCATTAAAAAGTCAGGAAACAACTGGTGCTGGAGAGGATGTGGAGAAATAGGAACACTTTTACACTGTTGGTGGGACTGTAAACTAGTTCAATCATTGTGGAAGTCAGTGTGGCGATTCCTCAGGGATCTAGAACTAGAAATACCATTTGACCCAGCCATCCCATTACTGGGTATATACCCAAAGGATTATAAATCATGCTGCTCTAAAGACACATGCACATGTATGTTTATTGTGGCACCATTCACAATAGCAAAGACTTGGAACCAACCCAAATGTCCAACAATGATAGACTGGATTAAGAAAATGTGGCACATATACACCATGGAATACTATGCAGCCATAAAAAATGATGAGTTCACGTCCTTTGTAGGGACATGGATGAAGCTGGAAACCATCATTCTCAGCAAACTATCACAGGGACAAAAAACCAAACACCGCATGTTCTCACCCATAGGTGGGAATTGAACAATGAGAACACATGGACACAGGAAGGGGAACACCACACACAGGGGCCTGTTGTGGGGTGGGGGAAGGGGAGAGGGATAGCATTAGGAGATATACCTAATGTTAAATGATGAGTTAATGGGTGCAGCACACCAACATGGCACATGTATACATATGTAACTAACCTGCACGTTGTGCACACGTACCCTAAAACTTAAAGTATAATAAAAAAATAAAATAAAATAAATAAAAAATTTTAAAAAGTATACGTGAAATATTGGCCACGATATCCCATATGCTGGGCCACAAAATATGTCTCAATAAACTTAAAAATATGTCTCAATAAATTTTGTACTACCCAGTATGATCTCTGACCACGATGGAATTTAACTAGTAATCGTTAATAGTAAATTATCCAAAAATGCCCTTGTAAATTTCACAATAATTTATAAATAATCCATGACTCAAAAGGCTAACTGTGTTTTGAAGGTCTTAGGGTGTTGTCACCCTTAGTTACTTAGTTCTTGTTTTGCTCCTTTTTCAGGTAACTATCAAACTAACTTTTTCTTACTTGTCAGCATTTGCCTTTGATTTTAACAGTCCCCCAGTGTAACTTTCCCAGACTTTACGAATCTCTCCATCTCATGAAGACTTGGGATTTCCCTTCTCTGTTATTTATGTCTTATTTGAATTGGATCAGTAAGTGGGGCAAAGGTAATGTTCAATGAGAAAGAACATTTAGGAGAGGCCTGATTTTCGGAGTGATGAGTTTATTATTGAATGTTTTTGAGTTATTACTTTATTTGCTTCATTATGCAACCTTGTAACTTTGGAGATTTTTTATAAACACTCAGATAAATTCTAAGGACAATTATGTCTATATTACACAACATGAATTGGAGGAAACCAGTTATAAAAGTTTAAGGGAACAGCTAACACAGAGGTATCCCCCATATTGCAATTTTGTGTGTGTGTGTGTGTGTGTGTAATATATAATGGATGGAATATATAAAAAGAAGATAGTAGTTGGTTTTATCAAATATATTTTATAATTCTACATCTTTAGCTTGCTTCTTACTTTCTTATTTCTATCATAAATTTCCTGAGTCTTTTTATGTAGTATTCTCAATCTGATTGACTGTTATGATAATGATTCCTGCTAATTTATTCTTGATGCAAAAACAACAGCAGTGCCATGTGCTGATTGTACCATGCTAAGCTCATGTGTGAGTGTACCTGTGGGCCTCACAACTGCCTTAGGAGTGTAATCCTATTACATTTATTTCACAGATGAGGAGAGTGAGGCTAAGAAAGGTTAATGAGCTTGAAGGCTGCCCAATTCATAAGAGGCAAGCAAAAGATGTCGAATTTTGCCATTGGGTGTCACTCTCTCAATCACTGTTTCTTTGTAACATCTCCAAAAGTCACTGTCCCTAAGTTAACTTATACACTCAACTACAAAACCCTTTAAGTGAGGGCAACCGTGACCCAGTCGCCTCTAGATCTCTGTCTCACGTGAGGCTTGGCCCGGGTCAGGCATCCAAGTATCTTTTGTGGGTGGAACCAGGGCCCAGAGGAGCCCACATGTGTCACTGTCTTGTGCAGAGTGCTCAGTAATGGCTTTGGTATTCGTGAACAGACTCTTTGTATCTCTCCTTTCTCTCTTCGCATTTGCAGAGAATAAACCTATTTCACAAATATTCTGTCAGAATTTGATAATTTGGTTATTGGCATGGAGTTTGGAATACTTAATTCACAGCAAGGATAGGAAATTGCACTGCCTGTGAGAAGTTGGAGGCCTGTGTCCTTGGTCATGGTCAGGCTAAACCCCTGGAAAAGCTGGAGCTCTGACCCTGACCCACCTTCAAACCTGTTTTTGTCTCTCATATCTCCAGAGACTTCCAGAAGAAGTCCCTGTGCTAATGTTCTGTTACACTAATGTAATAGATCACCTATTCAATATAAGGCATTATGAAGACGTAGCATCTTTGAGACCCCTGAAGAATAAACTATTACTGTTGCTGGTACTGGTGTTAAATGATTGTTTATTTCATGTCACCTAAAAACAATTTCCCTACCTATCTACAATTTGATTGTAGCTAGAGTCAGGAGAAGAAATAAATAGATCAGGACCTTTCTTTGGTAAAGTACTTGGATTTCAAAGTATTTCTTTTCAATCAAATACAACTAGGGAACATCACAGCAAAAAAAGAAAATTCTGAGGAGTTATTAGAATGATATCAGGGATAATTGTTTAAAAAGTATTGTGAACCAGAGGCATAACACTTGAAAATTTAAAATACCATGATTACATGGCATGATACATTATAAAACATAAAATGAAAATTGGTTATAAGGTTATAATAAGATAATTTTTTCCTTGTTGGTTATTACTTCCACAGCAAAAAATAAAAATACAACTTGGCTAATTACATGCGTGACATGTGTTATGCCCATAAGTGTCCGTCCCTCAAGCCAAGGGTGTAATGAGCTCTGGGACTGGGTTTATTAAAAGTAAACCATGGATGTGATTATTCAGCTCTCTGAGAAGAAAACTGGGGGCTGAAATATTACATCCCCAGTGATGAAATAACAATGGCTGTACTTGGGTGAGCAAATTTTAGTTCTCAAGTCATTATGGTCTGTAAAAAATAAAATTTTGGACAAATAGGTAGCTTTATGCACCAACTGGAATGAAATAAGAGGGCTGAGTAGCATAGGGACAAGAAAATTGGAGGCAATTTCTCCAGGATTGGCTAAAAAAGGCCTGGTTGGATGATGGATGATGCTAGCAATACAGTGTTTCACAATCATAAACACACTCAAGGGTACATGTGATTGGCAAATACTATGAAGTTTGACAACACAAAGGACGGAATCAGTGGAGCAGTTGTGGAAGCCAGCCTCAGCACCGCATAGCCACACCTACATTCAAGATCACCTGTGAGAATTTTCCTTCAGGACATCTCTGCAACGTGCGTGCATTTCCAGCGGCTTGGCCAAGGACACCACAGGTTTCAGAAGCTCGATGGAGCAAGACCAAAAACACCAGCAAATGCCAGCATGAGTGTAAATGGATCCTTTCAAAAGCAAACTACATTTGCTGTAGGAAAATTGTCTTTGGTGGATTCCAAATCATTAAACTTTCAATGGTGCATTTGCGGAGCTCTGACCTGGAAGTCAAACTCAGAGGCGCCAGAAAGGTCATGTTTTATTTAGCCCAAGCATCTTGTCCTCTCGCCTCTTGGTTGATTTCTCTACCAGGATTTGAAAATGTTGAGTTCATTTCACGATTTTACCTCCTAGGAAAATGAATCCAATAATCAGGAAGAAGAGGAGCAGGGAAGGAATTTCTGTGGGAGTGCGTAGTGGGGGAGTGGAAGCGCTGTGGCCAAGTCAACAAGAATTTTCCCCAGAACAAATGTCTTTTCAAGTTCATGCTGAATAGTCTCTATCCATCAGGCAGCTGCGAGGATGTCAACGCATAGCTACGAACACAGCCTGGAGGCCCAGCATCCCAGCAGGTGGGAATGAACGCTGTCTGGAAACACAGGTGCATAAACAGCCACGCCCTGCCAAGCCCTTCACAAGAGGAAAACGCCACCACCCTATTCCACTTCTAGCAGATTTCAGTCATTAGCAAGATGGATTTTCCTCAGTAAAATAGCGTGTTATTTTGCCTTTGAGGAAATAAAACAAATGCGGAAATCTTTTGGGAAGTAACATACGTGCCCGCAGTCATCACAGCCGTGGGTCTTGATCAGTCCCACAGGTGTGGGCATCGCCCCCCCGTGGGTTCAGGCACACCCAGCCTCCTGTGCAGGGAAGCTGCCTGCTGACCAGCCAGTGGTCATACAGTGATGGGGACAGGAGGTTTCCCAGGTCCCCACTCCAGCAGGCATCTTCCAGTTTGGAAACCTAGACATGTTACCAAATGTGCATGAGCCTCCGTTTCCTGAAATGCAATGGAGGTAACGTGGATGGCTGTGGCACAGGGAGGCTGTGGGGGCTCAGCGGGACCAACACCAATGGGAACATCGCCAGGAGACCAGTCACAGGAGGCACGCATGGGAATATCCCCAGGACGCCAGGCACAGGAGGCACGCTCAGGAGCCTCAGCCATTGCTGGTGACGTCTGGTCTGCACTGCCCTGTGCGGTCCTGGATTTCTGACACGTTGCTGGTCCGAGCCACTTAAACAAATTACAACTGAGCAAGACCACACAGAGCTTGAAAAGTGTGTGTGCATGTGTGTGTGTGTGAGAGAGAGAGAGAGAGAGACAGAGAGAGATGGAGAAGGAGGCTCCTTCCTTCCTTCAACAAGCATGTGCCAAGCACAAGGTGGCCCAGGCCCTGGGGTGAAGCCCAGTCCCTTTGCTGTCTCCCATTGTCTTTCAGGAGGATAAACACATCAGCCTACAAACAGCACAGCAGGGAGAATGTGGCAGCCTCTGACTGTCGGGATCTGCTCTTCTGTCAACTCCCATGGGCGGGGACCCCCCTGGTGTTTTCAGTGTGGAGGCCAGTTTCTGGCAGGCAGTAGGTGCTCAGTAAAGTCTTCCTGGTGAGCTGGGAAAGGTCCCTGAGGGAAGACACAGTTGCGGGCTTCACAGTGCAGGGAAGAGCAGCAACGCCAGCCCAGGCGTCAGGAGCTGTGAAGGGCTGAACTGTGTCCCTGTAATTCTCATGCTCAAGTCCTGAACCCCCATCCCTCAGTGTGACTGAGTTTGGAAACGGGGTCTTTATTTTTTCTCTCTTTTTAACTTTAGATGCAGGGTGTGCCAGTGCAGGTTTGTTACATGGGTGTACTGCATCATGCTGAGGTTTCGGCTTCTAGGGATCCCATCACCCAGGCACTGAGCACAGCACCCAGCAGGAAATTTTTCAGCCATTGCCCCCTCCCACCCTCTCCTCTAAAGTGGTCCCCAGTGTCTGCTGCTCCCACCTTTGTATCTCTGTGTACCCAGTGATTAGCTCCCACTGATGCACAAGGACATGCTATATTTGGTTTTCTGTTACTGCCTTAACTCTCTTAGAATAATGGCCTCCAGCTGCATCCATGTGACTGCAAAGAACATGAACTGATTCTTTTTTATGGCTGCGTAGTATTCCATGGTGTCTATGTACCACATTTTCTTTATCCAGTCCACTGTTGATGGGCACCTAGATTGATTCCATGTCTTTGCTGTTGTGAATAGTGCCATGATAAACATGTGAGTGCATGTGTCTTTTTGATAGAAGTATTTATTTTCCTTTGAGTCATGGGATTCCTGAGTGAAATGGTATTTCCACTTTTAGCTCTTTGAAAAATTGGAGACACGGTCTTTGCAGAGTTGATTAAGTTAAAACAAGGCCATGAGGGTGCTGAATCCATGTCAGGGGCGTCCTTAGAAGAAGAGGAGATTAGGACGCACAGAGACACCCTGTATTCACGTGCACAGAGGGTGCCCACATGGACACCATGAGGAGGTGCTGTCTGCAAGCCAAGGAGAGAGGCCCCAGAGAAGCCAACCTGCCCAAGGCTTGACCTTGGACCTCCAGCCTCCAGCACTGTGAGGAATACACGTGTGGTTAAACCTGGTCCACGGTGTTAGGATGCCTAACTGCTGGGCCTGAGAGGACACCTCAGCACCCCGTGTCTCCTTATTCCTTATGCATCAAAAGGAGACCCCTGCACACCTGTGTTCACGTTTGAAGACACAGTCTGCACCCCTGTGGAACACTCCAGAAAGCTAAAGGTGCATGGAAGCAGGAGGAGCCACTCTCAACACCATCATGGCTCGCACCCCATGTGGAACATTCTAGAAAGCTAAAGGTGCACGGAAGCATGAGGAAACCCTCTCAATGCCATCATGGCTCACAACCACTGTGGAACATTCCAGAAACCTAAAGGTGCTTGAAAGCACGAGGAGCCACTCTCAACACCATCACAACTCTCACCTCCAGTTTTGTTGTTGTTGTTGCTTGTGTTTCTTTGTCCTGGCAACATCCACCCTGAGAATATCTCTTCACTCCTGCAGGAATATCCGGACTGTGCTCCCACTCAGGATCCCATTCCAGGGCCTGGTTCCTTCCCCCAGCTGGCAGACACATCCAGCAGGTGACCAGCCAGCAGTGCATGTAGACAGTGTCGGCGCCAATACCAGGCTCAGAGGACAGAATCACATTCCAGAGGAGCTGGGGAGAGGCATTGTCTCCAATCCAGTTGAGGTCACCACGTCTTGGTGAAAATGGTGGCTTTTGAACTGAGCCTTGAGAAATGAAAAGCAAAGCAGCAAACAGTGGAGGACTGGGAGAAGGGAACAGAATGAGCGAAGACACAGCAGGAGGGCGGCTTCTAAAGCGCTGGAGAGACAGACCTGGCTAGCACTGATCCAGCAAAGGGTTTGTGCAGGGGAAGCAGGATGCCTGGGTGGGGTATGCAGAGCCTTAAACTCCAGGCCAATGTGCCAGGGATTTGCATCGGGGTACGGCACAACCAGGGCTGAGTTCAGGAAGAATAACCGTGATGTCCAACAATCAAAATAAAAGCTCTTTAAAAATGAAGTAGGTACAAAGCACAGTGTTTAACAAGTTGATTATCTTTTGAGACTTCAGGGTGATAAGCAGGAGATGTGGCATCTCAGAATCTAAGACACTACAGCACCAGGCCTTCCCATTCTTCACAGGCACCTTCGTCCTGGAGAAATATCATCATTCAGTAGAGTCTTACCAAGCGTTTATTCTGTGCATGACTAAGAAACCGGGGAAAATAAAGAAGGAAAAGTCTGTTTCATTCTGAAGAGTCCCACAGTCTGGTCAGGGAGTCAGACACCTTCTCAGTGAGCTATACAACCATCTACCCTTCAGTAGTGTTAAATGAAGGTCTGTGAAGATGAGAGGGGCTTCGGGGAGATGCAGCATTTGAGTGGAACCTTGGCAGGTGGAGAGAAGCCCCTGTCTGCACCCCACTCACTGAGGCCCCAGCCCAGCCCACCACTCTGCAGGCTGCCGATGCTGACTCATCTCACTGGTCTATCAGGAGGTTCCCATGCTCTGCTATTGCCGGAAAATACCTCCCTTCTGAGTCTCTCCCTAAAGGAAGGATATGAAAGATGACTCTGTAGCCATAGAACGTTTCAGACACAACCTATGTCTTCCCTAGTCAGCCCCTGCTGTGCAGCAGAGGATGTTTAATCTAGTTCCTTGTTCTTTCAAAAACATATCCAAATTTTACCACTTCTCTTAATGAATTATGACATCTATGGAAAACTATGTTTGCAATCTTACAGAATGACAAATGCCACGACGGCTCATAAAACTTTAATAAATTTGTTTTATTGCTAATTAATGATGTTTTAACATCCCTAAGGAAAGTTTTCTGATTATTATTCATCTATATGGACATTTTAAATTACTACTATTTTCGAGAAAATTCAGTTACTTAGAAATAGATTAGGAATACTAAAACAGTATGAATCGCTGAACCATGCAAGCCACAGAGGTGACGTAGTCTTTAATATGTGCGCGCAGAGGCCCGGGGTAAGGAGAGCCGTACTGAGGCTGGCAGGGTGTGACGGGCTGCGTAGAAACTCCACAGTCCACATTAAACGCAAGCCCCTGGAATATAACACACGATTTACACTTGAGTTTCTATGGCTTTTCCTAATTCATGAAGCAACCACATAGAATTTGCCAGAAATCATTAGATCAGCTCAGGGCTTCATTTCCAAAGTCTCCAGGTGACAATGCCTGGCCTCTCTGGTTGCTTCTGGGCAGGAAAGAGATGCAAAAGTGCTTTTCAGCCCCAAATGATCTCCCTCCCTCCCATGCCCTGAAACCTTTCAAAGTCACCTTAATTCAGCAGCGGCTCTCACACCTGCAGGTGCAACAGGCCCCCTGCAGGGCTGGATCATCAGACAGTGAGGACCTGCCTCTGTCCCCCTGAGGCGGCAGCAGCAGGTCTTGGCTGGGGCCCGGGTCAGCATCCTGACAAGTCCCAGGAGGTGCTGATGGTGGTACAGCGACCACACTTGGAAGACTGCTGCCTTGACTCAGCACACCAGAGAATCCACGTGGCAGCCACAGATGACATGTCCTGGCCGGGCCTCCAGGGCTCCTTCTGTCCACCCATGGGAACCCCCAGAGCTGTGAGGAGGAAGAGAAGCCAGATGTTTTTTCACACTGATTGATACACTGTGTATTTTTTTCAGTGCAGAACCATCCTGATGGCCGTGGTGAACTCACAGGAAAGCACGGTGGCTCACGGAGGGCACATGGGGTGGTGTTTCAGGCCCACCCACCGGAGTTCACTCTTCCTCATGGGCCCCGACGGTGGGCAGCCCCAGCCTCTGCTTCCCACTCCGCATCCCACCCCCACCCGCCGCCTTAATTCACGATTCTTTTCTTTACTGCTGTTTTTGATGGCAAAGAAAGTGACCCAGAAACCTCAGCAAACACAAACAACAGAGGATGTTTTGGAAAGCCATGAGATGAAGGTTTACAGAATTAAAACGAAAGCCACGGCTCCCTGCAATGGACACGGCAGCTTATTCCTCCTGTCCAGCTAAACATCACACATTTTCACCAACCTCCCCGCCTGCCCCTCCACAGCCTCCCCTAGACATCACACATTGTATATTTCAGATTTCTTGAAAGAGTCATTTTAAATGTTTTCACCACAAAAAAAGATACATGTGTGAGGGGATGGACAGACTCATTAGCTTGACTCAACCATTCCACAATGTACACATGTATCAAAACATCCTACTGAACCCCATAAATATATAATAATATACAATTTTTAACATTTATAAAGGAAAAAAAGAAAAAATTCAATACAGAAAGAAAAAAAAAAGCAAACCCATCAGACCTCCAGAGGGCAGACGTGGGGGAGGCCCTGGGAACCAGTGACAATCCCTCCGGCCCTCCAAGGTGCTGCCTTGGGTACCCGCCCCACAAGGTGAGTGAAAAAGCTCCTGTCACTCACGAAGACTTGAACTCCTGGGAGAGAGAGGCTGGTAGGATTTGATCAACGTCTTGCCATGGGTGGTGGCAGGACGAGTGGCTGGCAGGTGAAGGTCCCAGGGTCTGATGTAACCACTCAGTTCACCCTACGTCCTGCCCCAAGAACTCTCCTGGAACCCCGTGGCCACTCTGGGTAGGTGCCCTGCTGGGCTGACACTCGCCGTCCTTCTCCAGGACACTGAGTCTAGGCCACCTGTTGATATTTTTATTGACAACGATGTTCTCCACCCAAATAGAGTGTCCCTTGCTGGAATCTGCATCACACATCTGGTTCCTGGGGATGCACCAGGTGCTCCTCCAGCAGCGCGTTCCAATGACAGGCTGGTAATGGAAAAGGAGCAGAGCGAGCAGCACCAGGAAGGGCCCTGAGGGGGCTCCATCAGTGAAGGAGAGAAAGAAGAGCTGGGGAAGTAGACAAACAACAGCAGCTTCCAATGCTCAGGCTGAAGATCTGGGCAAGGCTCTCCCTCTCTCTCAGACACACACATCACACACCACACACAACACACCACACACCACAAACACAAAACACCACACACCACACACACCACACAACACTAACGCCACACACACCACACACACCACATGCTACACACACCAAACAAAACACACATCACACACACACCAAACACCACACACACACCACACACACCACACAACACTCCACACACACACCACACACACCACACACCACACACCACAAACACAAGACACCACACACCACACGACACTCACACCACATACACCACACACACACCACACACCACATGCTGCACACACCACACAAAACACACACCATACACACACCAAACACCACACACACACCACACACAACACACCACACACACCACACACAACACACCACACACCACAAACACAAGACACCACACACCACACACCACACGACACTCACACCACACACACCACACACCACACACCACACACACCACATGCTACACACACCACACAAAACACACACCACACACACACCAAACACCACACACACACCACATACACCACACACCACACACACCACACACCACACACCGACCACACACCACACACACCACACACCACACACTGACCACACACCACACACACCACACATTACACACACCACACACACACCAAACACCACACACACACCACACACACCACACACCACATGCTACACACACCACACACACACCAAACACCACACACATACCACACACCACACGCTACACACACCACACAAAACACATACCACACACACACCAAACACCACACACACACCAAACACCACACACACACCACACACCATACACACCACACGCTACACACACCACACAAAACACACACCACACACACACCAAACACCACACCACACACACCACACACATACCACACACCACACACCACAAACACCACACCACAAACACAACACACCACACACATACCACACACCACACACCACAAACACCACACCACAAACACAACACACCACACACCACACACACACACCACACACCACACACACCACAATCACACACCATACACACACACACCACACACCACACCACACCACACAGACCACACACAACACACACAACACACACACCATACACCACACACACCACATACACACCACACACCACAAACACAACACACCACACACACCACACACCACAAACACAACACACCACACAATACACCACACACACCCCACACACACCACACCACACACACCACACACACACACCACACACCACATACCACACACACCACACCATACTCACACCACACACACCCTACACACACCACACACCACACACACATACCACACACACACCACACACCACATATTACACACATCACACACCACACACCATACACACCCACACACACCACACACCACACAACACACACACCACATACCACACACACTATACACCACACACAGCACACACACACACTGGCGTTACCACGCACAACTCAAATCCAGACTCTTCTACTACATACGCCACTCCCCAGGATTAAGATCTTAATTCAACTGAATTCAAGGAGCTCTAAATGAGCGTGGGTGCCCCAGGTCCTGTCTCATTCTGTGCCTTTGTGTTCAAAGGCTTCTCTCTCTCGAGGATGTATTTGGTGCACACCTCGAAGGTGACTGACTGGTCCCAGTTCTTGCAGCCAGACACCTGCCGGGCATCTCTGACTGAAGAGTGCCACGCAGTCCACACAGCTCTGAGAACTGAGCATCTCAAAGCAGGAAGCCCTGCTTTTGGGAACTGCCCGAGATCATACAGGGAGTCTTTGCGAAAACAGGATTCAGGACTCACAACCCCAAAGCTAAACAATCTGGTTCAACCTAATAATGGATTCGCAGCAACCAGGATGGAATGAGCTGGAGGCCATTATTCTAAGTGAAGTAACTCACGAATGGAAAACTAAACCTCCTATGTTCTCACTGTTAAGTGTGAGCTAAGGTATGAGGATGCAAAGGCATAAGAATGATACAATGGACTTTGGGGACTCAGGGGGAGTGTGGGAGCGGGGCGAGGGATAAAAGACTACATATTGGGTACAGTGAACACTGCTCGAGTGATGGGTGCACCAAAACCTCAGAGATCACCGCTAAAGAACTTTTCCATGCAACCGAATACCACCTGTTCCCTCAAAACTAGTAAAATAAAAATAAAATAATAAAATATGCATGTGAGGTAAAATAAATAAATAAATAAATACACAATCTGGTTCAAAACTAATTATTTTATCTGATGAGGTTGGGTTTAGCTTAGTGAGCCACACCTCCCTGGCACCTTTAAATTACCGCAATGCCAGGGAGAATGGTGTTCTTTGGTTGCAAAGTGAAAGTCAACGTAGAAAAACCAATGCAAATTTAATTAAATCACATGCCATTTATCCTAATGCTCCTTTCTTGTTTCATGGAACTGCTTGCAAAGGTTTGCGATTGTATCCAGAAATGTAGCACATCTTTGTGTTTCAGGATCCAGTCTCTCCGTGTGATCTCATAGGCGGGTTCAGAACAAACCCAGGGTTTTTGTATGAATTAAATAACATATGTACGGCTCTCAGAATTTTATTACTTGACCTATTGTATGCACATGGAAATAATGTATTTATTCACTCAACTAATATTTATTGAGCATCTCCTCTGCCTCCTTGTGTGTGAAACCTTTGAGTGGGGTTCATATTCCCTGTATTTTCCCTTGGCCCCTTGTAAGTCTATACCTCCGTCTGGAGATAACCAGTCTTCTGATTTTTGTCATTATCAGTTAGTTGTGTCTGTTTTGGACTTTGTGGAAATGGAACCAGACGGTGGGAACTCTTCTGTGTCTGGCTTCTTTCACGCACATGTTTGTTGTGAAACAAGCATCAATATTCTTGGTACACTCGTGGTTCATTATGTTTTATCACACTATAGTTTTCCATTGCAATGCTATAAAAATGTATTTATTTCTTCTCTTGTTCTGAGCATTTGGGTTGTGTCCAGTTTGGGTCTACTGTGCATAAAGCTGCTACGAATGTTCTCGCACATGTCCTTTTGTGGACCGCGCCACTCATTTCCCGTAGTTAGAGCTAGGAGCAGAATTTCAGGTCACAGGATAGGCATATCTTTAAATTTAGTAAACATTGCTGAATAATTTTTCCAGAATGGTGGAACCACTTTATATTCCCAGAGCAATGGGTGAGTTCTCATCACCAAGTCCTCCCCAGAAGGTGGCATTTTCAGTCTCTTCAGCCTTACGCATCCTGGTGAGTGTGCAATTCTCCCTCACTGTGGATTTAATTTTCATTTTCTTGAAAACAAATGATCTTGATCACCTCCTCATAGCTCCCCGGCCATTGGGATATCCCGTTTTGTGAAGTGCCCATGCAGGCTATTGCTCAGCTTTTAAATTGGGTTGATTGTGTTTTTCTGATCGATTTTCTAGGGCTTCCTCCTGTGTTGTGGGGACTAATGAAAGCACCTATCTTTTAACTTTCTTAAGGTTGTCGTTTGATGAACAGAAGTTCTAAATTCTGCTGAAGTCCAGTTGATCTTTTAATCAGTATTTTTAGTGCTTTTTACATCTTAAAATATATTAGCTTCCTGAAGATCATGAAGATAATTTATAAGACAAATTTCTAGAAGGAGGTAGTTTGGTTTGACTTGGCAAAGATAGGAAGCGGTAGGAAGAAAATCCATCTTACTGTATATGACTATTTTCTTTTCATTCTATTGACTTCATTTCTCAGTCTCTCAATTGACTGATAACCGAGAGGAATGTTGGTCTGAAAGATACACAGAAACTGGTTAAAGCCAGGTTGTTTAAGGAGACACAGTGAGCTTACCCAAGGGCAGAAGGCAGAGGGAATTAAAGCAGAATCATTCTCATCTGAAGAGACTTTGCCCATAAGAATTCTTGCAAAAAGCAGACTGTCTCCATGCCCAGGATGCCATTTTTTAAAGAAATGATTTATGCAGGTCTCATAAAAAAATGTTCAGTCAAAGGACGTGAGTTCAAGTGACTTCTTCAGCTTGGCATAAACACTCATGCCTCTAGCCAAGAGGACGTGGCCAGGCAAGTCCCGCGATGTTCCTGCTGTGCAGAGTCATCGCTGTCATCCAGGCTTCAGAATTTCTACCAAGTTTTGCCTCTGAACTTTATTTTTCTTTTCTCTCCAAAAACTCAGGGAACGCACTCCACTGTTATTGTTTTGTTGCAAAAGGAATGATTTGGATTTCTGGTGAGGAAAATTTGAACAGACAGTTAATTTTACTAAAAAGTTTTGGTTCTGATCACAGCCCACATTCCAGAGCAAATAGAGTAAAGGGATTGTCTTTTTTGTAAAATCTGAAGTCAAATTGTCCCAGCTGTCAGATCCTTCTACACACAAAAACTAGAGATAAATATGTGATGAGATCTTAGAGCATTTCAATATCAAGTTTTTGGGAATTATGAAGGCACTTTAAATCAAATTCGTGTCCTATCATTTTTCTTATTTTTCACAATGACTTCTCACAATGACATTAAAATGAATTCTCACAATGACGTTAAAATATCTTTTAAAATATTCAAAACATAAATGATCAATTTATTCCCATCTTTTTATTTCATGTAGATTATTTTTTCATAGCCTGTTAAAATTACAACAAAATATAAGATGTGTTAAATCTATCTCTCCCCTTCTATCACTTCTTACTGATGTCACCATTTCTGAGGATTCTAATTTTCTTCTCCTTTTCTTCCATTGAATGAAAACGGTTTTAATTTTAACAGTTCTGTCAATATTGCCTGTCTTTTTTCAAAAACATTTGTTCTTGTAGCATGGACTGGAGACCCATGGTAGAGCACATCCCGAATATTTGCTCTCTGAGTCTACACAAGATTCAACGCCCTTGACTATGACACCCGTTCACCAAGTCACTGGCCTTGTCGTGAGCCCTTGTGTTACTCCTCTTCCAAAATAGTCTCCTCTTTTCCCCATGGATGCCCACACTGCATGGCAATAGAAATGAAGCCCCGTGGCTGCTGCCTCCTCACCGCTGCCTTCTGTCAACTTCCTGGTTTTATTCACGTTGCATCTGATTCCCTGGTTTCTACCTCCATCTTCCTCTCCACCATGGCCCCCGACACCCTCCTATGTGACTTCAGTGTCCACACAGACAGCACCCCAACCCTGACCTCCAAGGTAACCTCAGTGTCCACACGGACTGCACCCCGACCCTGACCTCCTATGTGACTTCAGTGTCCACATGGACTGCACCCCGATCCTGACCTCCGAGGTAACCTCAGTGTCCACACGGACTGCACCCCGACCCTGACCTCCGAGGTAACCTCAGTGTCCACACGGACTGCACCCCAACCCTGACCTCCAAGGTAACCTCAGTGTCCACATGGACAGCACCCCGATCCTGACCTCCTATGTGACTTCAGTGTCCACACGGACTGCACCCCAATCCTGACCTCCGAGGTAACCTCAGTGTCCACACGGACTGCACCCCGACCCTGACCTGAAGTCTCATGCTGCTCTACTGACCCCCAGCCGCCCCCCAGCCGCCCACGGCCTTCCCCTCTCCTGGGAACACCCTGATCTACGGGAACACATGAGCGCGGCAGTGAGCTAAGGAACCCAGCACCTGGCCACAGCCTCCTCTCCCTCCTGCCAACCTGTCCAACAGCTCCTCCACCATCAAATCCCCGACATAATCACCATCAGGGCATCAGCCAGCATTCTCCAGGGAAGCAGCACCAACCAGACACACATACACAGATTCATTGTAAGGAATTGGTTCATGCAATTGTGGGGCTGGCAAGCGTGACATCCGCAGGTCAGGCTGGCACACTGGAGACCCAGGGGAGAGCGGATGGTGTAGCCTTGAGTCTGGAGACTCAGGCAGAATTTCTATGCTGCAGTCTGGAGCCAGAATTCCTTCTTCCTGAAGGGACCTCTCTTTTTTTCTCTTAATCCCTTCAACTGATTGGATGAGGTTCACCCAAATTATAAAGGGTAACTGACTTTATTCAAAGTCTGCTAGTTTAGATGTTAATCACATCTACAATATATCTTCACAGCAATATCCAGCTGGTGTTTGAGCAAACGAAGGGTGCCATGGCCCAGCTGTGTGCATTTAGAAAAGCCACACCCTTGGCTCCATCACTCAGCCCTGGTTATGGTCTAACCAACCATCATCCAGCTTAAAATTAAAATTTTAATTTAATTTTCCAAAGCCGTCGTTAGGATTTTGCTAAATTTTCACCTCATCCATTTGGAGAAAACTCAACTCCACATGAACTCTAACAAAGTGAACTACTCAGTCTCTCTCTCCCTGCCCACAGCAACTCACCACTTTTAGAGAAAAATCCCCACACTGAGAACAGGTCCTCTATAGATAGTGACCACTAACTCCAGTGAGCTCCAGAATCTTCCTGACAAGATATCACTCCCCCAGGACCCCATACAGTCCTCCCAGATGTGCCACGAAACTATAGCATCCTCCTCTCCTCTCCTGCTGGTGTAGGAGGGAGGCTGGGGCATCACGCTCCTCTCTCGTGTCTGTGCCGGGGCCCCATCCCTTCTGGCCTCCCAGGAACTGTAGGAGCAAATGCTCCGTCTCAGAATCCATCTGTACCAGCACATGTCCTGACCCGGAATCTGTCCTACTGACGTGTGTACATGTTCCAGCCTCTCCTGCCAATGACGTTCCTCCAAACCCTGAATTGCTCTCTGATGGCCAGCCTGGTTCTCTCTTCTGCACACAGACACTCTCAAAAATGTGACTTGCCCCACTTTCCCTCTCTCTGCCTCTTACATACTCACCAGTCCCCAATCTGCCTTCTCTCCATAACAACCTGATGAAAAAACTTTGGTTAATACCAACCGTGTTCCATATTTTCACACGCACAGGAGGCCCAGCAGGCCCAGGTCCCCACGGGCTTCCACGCGCGGCCTCTCCTGATGTACGGGGTTCTCCCAGCAGGCCCAGGTCCCTGCGGGCTTCCATGCGCGGCCTCTGCTGGTGTCCAGAACTCACCGTCTCTTTGGCTTTGCCGCACCATCATGGCTTCCCTTCTCCTTCTCCTTCTTTGGCTTTTCCAAGACCTTCAAGTGTCCGCATTCTCTGGAGCCGGACCATGAGCCTCCACCCATGTCTCTCTGCATCCCTGCAGGTGACCTTATTTGGTTCTATGAGTCCAACCCCCATCCACATGCTAATGAGTAAATATATTCCCTCCCAAATCTTCCCGGAGCACCAGAGCGGCCTGGATTTTCCTCTGAGTTAAGAGGAAGCATTGGCAAGAGCTCTGCTGAACAGATCAGTCTCTGGGCTGTCATGGAAAAAAGACTCAGTATGATACAATGATGTTTTCAGGGAGAAGCTCCCTTTCAGTGCAAAGCAGCAAGCAGCACCCTCAATGCTGTGGAAAGGATCCACACCAGGGGACGGGCCATGGGGCTGCCAGGAAATCCAGCCGCATCCCGGGGACAGGACCTTGGGAAGCCCACATGGCCTCATCCCACAGGCAACAGCCCAGGCGTTCCTGAGCCCAGCTGCCTCTCTCCATCACCGTAGG
This sequence comes from Pongo abelii, assembly GCF_028885655.2. Lineage (NCBI taxonomy): Eukaryota > Metazoa > Chordata > Mammalia > Primates > Hominidae > Pongo > Pongo abelii. The sequence continues at coordinate 171,373,015 of NC_071990.2, forward strand.
TCCTGGGATCTCACACATGGCCAAAGCCATTGGGCTTCATGCAGGTCTCACTGACTTGAACTTGAGGATGCGCTGTTCACTCAGTGGTGCCCTGTCTGGAGGAAATTCCCGGGTCTTTCTGCACTTCTTACGACTGCAAATGACCAGGAAAAGAACTTGGAGGTCAGAAGAGTGGGGCTGCCCAGCCCTCAAAGCCCTGGCACTGTGCGGTTTTAGGCTGCAGTTACCTCGGAAAGAGGAGGCTGCGTTCGCACTGCAGGTGAAGGAACATTCGCCCACACGGCTCAGAAACGTTCTCACGCATGCGGAGCTGTGTCCAGTTGGCACCGGCCGCAAAGCTGCACCTACCACCTGTGGAAGTGCAAGGCAACACACACATCCTGACTCATGTCCCCATCATGACTTGGTGCATTTCATTGGGTATGTGTGTGTGTGTGTGTGTATGTGTGTATGTGTATGTATGTAGGTGTATGTGTGTATGTGTATGCATGTGTGTGTATGCGCGTGTGTGTACGTGTGTGTGTACATATAGATTTTTTCCCAGCATGTGATTCCAGAACCTTATACACCTAATGGCGACACGTAGCTCCCAGGTCAGATCTAATGAGCACCCTGAAGCAGCGTGGTTTATGACCGTGAACTTGCCTGGCCTAAAAGGCTGGGGTCTGTGCAGCATCCTCACTGCAAAAAGCCAGGAACGCTTCATTATAAACATTTCATCACCAAGGGAAGGGATGTCCCTAAATCACGTTGTAACTGAGCAGACATTCACAGGGAAAATTTTCTGCCAGAGGCGCTCTCTGAAGGAAGAGAAGAGTCAGGCCGTAGCCCAGCAGTGGGGCCCCAGGCCAGCCTGGCCCAAGAAGAGCGAGAGGAACCTGGACCCTTTGTCTGCACTGTTTTAACCAAAAGTGGCCACAAAGCTCGGGACCTTCTTGAAATGACACGGAGGGACCGAGAAGGGAGGCCCCAGGAGCAGCACGGAAACACCACGGCCGGGTCATGATGGACCCCAGCTGGTGGGGACGTCCCAGGCCCACAGTCACATGGCCCACCCAAGGCCTCCTGCCCATGTGGAGAAATTGCACACAATGAGGGGAGCTCCAGGCTGGAAATGGGGTCTCCGGCTAGGCCACCGCCATAGTCTTGTACAACAACAGAGACGAGAATTTCAGGTACGCAGATTCACACGGCAAGTGTGCAGACGGCAGCAGTGTGACTGCTTGTTTTTAGGCACTAAAGCCACTTACTCATTAAATCATGTTTAAAATCATCATCAGTGCCTCCAATTTAAATTAACCATGCACATGGATGAAATTTTCCTTAAAATTTCCATGCTTTGAAAACTAAGCAGAAAAATGCCTGGCAATACTACTAAAATTATTTTTTTCAAATGATTTGTATTTAATTAGAAAAATTTACTGAATCCAAAAACATTGCTGCTCACCCATCTCCACTAAAGAGAAATGGAAATAAGCCACATGCAAACCTGAGTGCTGGTTAGTGACCAGAATTCTACGGAGTTTAAGAATTTCACATGTGCCTTTGTCGATCTTTTTCCTTTTCCCTCACATTTTCTTTTGCAATTAATTCCAGAGACAACACCTGTCAGGGTGTAGCGAGTGAGGGGAGGAAGAGCATTAGGATAAATACCTAACGCATGCAGGGCTTAAAACCTAGATGACGGGTTGATAGGTGCAGCAAGCCACCGTGGCACATGTATATGGAGCAAACCCGCACGGTCTGCACATGTATCCCAGAACTTAAAGTAATTTTTTTAAAAAAGAAGAGTCAAAACTAGCTTTCTAATTTTTCCATCCAGTTAATTATATACTTATGGTCAGAATGATGATGAATAGTTATATGGTAGATATAACTATTAATACCACCAGCATTGATTAACCATAATGCAGAATTTTAACCCCCGTGCAAGATCTCAGTGAGGGTTGGCTGCCAGTGCATTCACCTCACAGGCTACTCCTTTCTGGGAAATAAACTTGTATTTTAAATTTTGAGGACAGTCAGCTTATAACAAAGAAATCAGCCTTACTCCACAGTCATTTTATTTTTGATCAAAATAATGCCCAAATATGTGTGTGTGCATGTGTGTGTGAGTGTGTATGAGTGTGTGTATATGTGTATATGTGTGCGTGTGTTTATATGTGTGTATGTGTGTGTGCATTGTGTGTGCGTGTGTGTATGTGTGTGTAGTATGTGCATATGTGTATGTGTGTGTTCGTGTATATGTGTGTATATATATGTATGCATGTGTAGTATGTGTATATGTATGTGTGTATATGTGTATGTGTGTGTATGTGTGTGTATATGTGTATGTGTGTGTGCATGTGTGTATGTGTGTATATCTGTGTGTGCATGTGTATGTGTGTTATGTGTGTGTATGTATGTGTGTGTGTGTACATCTTATTCAGCTCAGACTATTGTAACAAAATACCCCAGACTCACTGACTTTAACAGCAGGCAGTTACTTCTCACAGTTCTGGAGGCTGGAAGTCCAAGGTTAGTTAAGGTGCCAGCCAATTTGCATCTTGGCAATGGCCATTCTTTCTGGTCTGCAGACAGCACCTCCTCCCTGTGTCCTCACTAGGTGGAAAGAGGAAGCTCCAGTGTGTCTTTTTATGCAGCCACTGATCCCATAGTAAGCTCCCAAGGCCCCACCTCCCAACATCAACACCATGGGGTTCAGGGCCTCAGCATCAGAATCGGAGTAGGGAGGGACGCAAACGTTCACTCCATATCAATGTGCTTTAGAAATGGACTTGAGAAAAACAGACCAGATGTGGTGGGAGTGGGGGGGCGGGGTAGAGTAGGAATCTGTCATTGGGATTTATTTGCAGGGTTCTAATTTTTTAAGCAGGATTTTCAAATATTATTTTATAATTAGTCATAAATTTAAAATTACTCAAATTGATAGGAAAAAGGTCTTCCTGAAATCAAACTTTCTACCTCATTCCCAGAGATCATTGCTATCTACTCATCTGTCTTAATCATTACTCTTCTTTATGAATTGACCAGTGTGTACATATGTATGTATGCATCTATATATTAGTATGCAATATGAAACAGGTGTGTATGTAACCTAAAATATACACATATATCCTAAAGTTTACATGCACACCTAAATTACATACATGTATTCAGGCACACAGTAGCTGTATGCTGCTGGGACCACAGAACCCCTCCCCAGGAAGGCTCCGGGAAAGACAAGGGTCTCTGGGCTGTGATGGCCTTGGCTTCCTGAGACAGACAGGGGCCTTCTGGAGGAAGAGGGTGTCCAAGGCCTCACAGCTGTGCAGCATGTGGAGGCTGATCTCAGGGAGTGGGCAGAAAGAATGGGCTGAGCTTCCCCCGACTCAAGGTCAAGGTCCTTCCTCTAGCCAGAGGTCAAAGCAGAGTCCTTTCTGGAAGCACTGCTGTCCTCTGACAATCCAGGGAGCACCATGCCAGTGGGTGATGGCAGCAACCTCCTCATCCTTGGACAGGGAGACCCACAGGCCTGATGCCAGGGCAGGATCTGCACGCGAGAGAATTCTCCTCGCCCTCCCTGCACAGCGCACCCAACTTCGGCTCCCTGGTCTCTGTGATTTCTGTTTCAGCTTCCATTTTGTTGGGGTGCATTGTCCACTGGCTTCCTGAGAAACGGTGCCTGAGCAGTAAAGCCTGTAAGACCTTGTATATCAACAGACATCTTTATTCTCTCCTGACACTTGATTGACAATTTTTCCCAGGTGTAGAACTTCATGTTAGAAATTAATTTCCTTCTGAAACACAAAGGCATTTCTCCATGTCGTCCTATGTCCAAGTGTTTCTTTGAGAAGCACAAAGCCTATGTGCCGGTCTTTTGCTTTGACAGCTTCAAGCCTCTTCCTGTTGCTCCCAGGAGTTCTGAATGCCACGGTACATGCCTTCATGCCAGTGTTTCCATTCATGTGTGAGATCTTTCGATCTGGCAACTCATGTCTCACCAGCCTGGGGAATATTCTTGAATGACTGTGCTTTGTTGATATGGTTTTCCTCTGTGTCCCCACCCAAATCTTATGTCCAATTGTAATCCCTACATGTCAAGGGAGGGAAGTGATTGGATCTTGGGGGTGTTTTCCCCATGCTGTTCTTGTTATAGTGAGTGAGTTCTCAAAAGATCTGATGGTTTTGTAAATGACAGTTTTTCCTGCACTCTCATTTCTCTCTCCTGCTGCCATGTGAAGAAGGACGTGTTTGCTTCCCCTTCTGCCATGATTGTAAGTTTCCTGAGGCCTCTCTAAGCATGCATAACTGTGAGTGAATTCAACCTCATTCCTTTATAAATTTCCCAGTCTCGGGCAGTCTTTATAGCAGTGTGAGAACAGACTAATACATTTGTTGTTAATTTTTCAATTTTCTTGATTTTCTTCTTCTACAAACCCTTTTATTTTGGATATTAAAACTTCTGGACTGATCTTGCAATATTTTAATATTTTATTTCCCACATTCAATCTTTTTGTGATTTTTTTAATCTTTCACAACTTCCAGTGAGTTTTTATACAGTGCTAGCAATAAGAAATATCTACTGCGTATATACACATTATTTTCTCTGATTGATTATTTCTTCCAAATGCTCCTTTGCTGTTGTGCCCTGTTCTCAGCTCATGAGTGTGGCATCTTCTCATCTCCCCAGGGATGTTCATGGCAGTTCTGCTTCTGTTCTGCTAGCACAGCTTCTGCTTCTTCCAAGCTGTTTTTCTCTACTTGTGTTTTCAGTTTTGTCTCGATTCTCCTAGGTGCTCATTCTGTCCTGGCTATCTGGTCATGATTAACAACCAGGGACCAAAAAGCTGATTGATGACTCCAAGGAGATGAGCAGTGCTTGTACTATCTGAACGTGACCACAGGGGTCTGGTCAGGGCACGTACTGGGACACAGATGCCTGTGTCTTCACTTCTCTAGAGGCTCTTCAGCAGAAGGCCTGATCCCTCCTGCTGACCCTGGGCAGCACCTCAGGAGGGAGGAAGAATCTGTGGCTCAAGATGCAATGTGCACATGAGCACACAAGGGACAGTGTGGGAGCAGCTGCTGCATCCTCAATAAAACCAGGTGTTGCTCAAATGCCCCAGGCTTCTGCCAAGAAGAGGGCAGGTGTGTGCCAGAGGCCTGGGCTGTAGAAACGGACCTAGAGATCTTTTTGAACGTCTTTTCAAACAGCCTTCCCCAAATTTCTCTTTTACTTCCACCCTTCATCCCCAGTTCTAGAGACAGACGCCGGCAATGCCTGAGGTTTTTGAAGACTTTGTGGCACCATTTCTGCTGGACTCAGCTTTGTCTGCTGCTGCCTCGGGACTCTGCTACATCCACTAAATCAGTTACCACTAGTCCAACTGTTCACCCTCTCCCAGAATTTCATTACCACACATACCCTCCAGGGCATACCATCCCTGTGGCTTTTTTCAAACAAAATGCCTTTATGTTAGATTAGGTGCGTTTTCAAAATAGAAAGATATGGGAGATGTCTGTTTTCAGCCTATCATCTTTGATTTATAGTTGTCTTTCCAATTCAGTTTTACATATAACTCAATATATTTGAAATTACTTTGGCGTATGGTAGAGACAATAGTCTAAATTTATTCAAACAAAACTTTTTTAAACACTATTTTTTAAATAATTAATCTTTTGCTACACTAGAACATGATGCTGCTATTATAAATTAAGTCCTTAAATCTGTTCACCTGTTTTAAGATCATCCATGTCCTCCCATTGATCTCTAAGTCAGTTTCCATCCCAGTACTGCCCAGTGCACCTCACCCTCACTCATGCTCTCCCTGTCACACACTTTCTCACACACATGCACTGTCACACACATGGCATGCACACACACTCACATGCACACACTCTCACATATACAACATGGACACACATGGCACACACATGCACACATGCACTTGCACACGTGGCATGCACACACTCATACACACTCTCACATATACAACGTGGACACACACGGCATACACATGCACACATGCACTCACACATGGCATGCACACACACATGCTCTCACATATATTTACATATAACAACTTAACACTCGCACACACATCATGCACATGCACACATGCACCCACACACTGTATGCACACATTCACTCTCAGATACACATACACTCACAAATGGCACACACATGCACAAATGCACTCACACACGGTATGCACATGCACATGCTCTCACACAACATGCACACACAAGGCATATACATGCACATATGCACTCACACACATGGTATGCACATGTATACACTCTCACATGCATAACATGCACACACACACGGCAACACATGCACTCACACACGACATGCACACACTCACATACACACACTCTCACACAAAACATGCACATGCGCTTACAGCATGCACATGTACACACTCTAACATTCACACATGCACACCCATCGTCTGCCCATGCACACACTCTCACATGCACGCATGCAGTCACACACACAGTGTGCACACACACACTCTCATACACATCTCCTGGTTTCATCTTCCTGGCATAGCTGTCTCTGAGTGGATGACAGAAGACTCTCAAAAGCAGCACCGGCGTGTGCATGACTGCCGGTCCATCCTCTGGAGGCTCCTCCCAGCCCCTGAGAGCAGGTTACTTCTTTCAGGTTGGTAAGTTGCTGCGTTTTTAGGAAGCAAAGTCTGAGTAGACCACCAAGCGGTTGTTCTCACATTTGGCTCATTTGGCTACTCATTTGGCTCCATCATTTGTGGAAATTCTCTCAGTCTTTTGGATGTCGGAAGCATTTGAAACAGCATGGCATATTTGAACAATACCTCAAGCCCAAATGTAGTACTTTCTCAATTGTCATAACAAGCACAAGCTTTGCCAAACAAAAACAAGCAAATGAATAATATATAAGTAATAAAGATTAAGCAATTTCTTCTGATTGAACAAATTTGGGGACTCAGGTTGCTAATACAGCCATGTCCTGGCTTTGAGTCATGGTTAGATGTAACATCTTGTGTGTTTTTCTTTAAATCAGAGAGGAGAAAGGACACAAAAAATAGAGCAACTGTAATTATTTTCTACAATCCAGAAGAAAGAAATGGCCTGTGGCTGAGTTAGAGAAAAACTTGCAGAAAGTGCTGACTGACTTCCATCGCCAGAAAAGGTATGGATCCCCTGCTGTCCTAACGATGCCAAGCAGCTCGGGTCAGACTCCAGACAACAGCTCAGGATGAGTGAGAAGCAGCACCCGTGAAGCCCAGGACAGGACATACATTCCAAACGCGGCTGAAGACAGTGAAGACCGCGAAGGGCCCTGGGGCTAGGAGTCAGGCAAACTGAGTTTTAGTCCCAGAATCTGCTCTTAATTAGTTCTGTAACTCAGGGAATTAACGTATCCTCTCAAAGCTTTGGTTTGCCCATCAAAAATGCAGAAGCCGTAGAATCCTGGGCCTCTCCCAGCTCTAAACCCCCATAGCGAAGACACGTGGCTCATCCAGGTTAAGAGTCGCAGTGAGAGCTGGTGCAGAGGGTGCTGAGTGAGCTGAGCCCTGCTCCCTTCTAGAAACTCCCTGGGCGGCCTCTCCACCCAAATCCTGTGGCGTTCTGAAGTGCAGAGAGAGATGTTCCCAGCTTTTTAATCTCTGAGAGATGGAAAGTTAGACAAGGAGAGACAACAGGAACCTCAACACCCCAGAATGTGGGATCAAGCAGTTCGAGCCCCCTGTGTCAGCCTGCAAGGCTAGAAACCCCTTCAGCCCTAGCACAGAACAGAGACAGGCACGGGAAGGAGCCAGGGGCTGAGAACGGACCTGGAAAGAGGACTCCGGGTTTTCCAACCATGAGCCCAAATTCCAGTCCAAGGGAAATTACCTGTGAATTTCTAACATCTAATATTTATGATGTAGGCATATAAGGAAGTTTATTTGGTTGTAACAAAAAGAGTAAAGAAAAATAAAAAATCACAGGACCCCCGAACTCCTTATGAGAAAGGGAAAGTTAAGCCTGGCGGCTGAGGCACACAACTCTGGCCTCCAAAGGAACAGCTGTCACCAGGCTCATGCAGCAGCCAGACCCCACGGATGGGGGAAAGGCCTCAGTTGTCTCCAAATCACTGCCCTCACAGGTCATCCCTGAGCAAATGCTCTGCTGGCCCCCCGTGAACACGGACAGGCCAATTGTGACTTCAGGACTGTAGTCTCAGTCCAGCTCCTGAAACTCAAGTTTGTTCAATTCCACACCAGCCATGTCGATTTTAAGCCCACCTACCCAGGTGCAGAACAAAGTCAAGGTGAGATCAGTCACTCCCCCACCTATCCAGACACATCTTCCTGGAGTCCTCCTTCCTCATCACCTTCTCTTATGTAAAACATGGATTTGCTGGGCATGAACTAAGGTCTCACAAGAATGCAACCCTTCCCCTCACCACCTACCTGCCTCTCTGCCTATAGGGCCCCTCTCATTAGGAAATGGATCGGCACTAATCCCCTGAAAACCCCTCAAAAAACGCACAGATGTGTGTGTGGCTCCTGTCCTGGAAGCACCCTAAAGCTGGCATAACAAACCTCGGTGATGAGACCTGCCTCAGTCACTCATTTCAGTTTTTGATGTCAGCAACCCACTTACACTGGAATTAAAAAATGGGACATTTATTCTAAGGATGTGAGGGCAACTGATGCCACCCAAATGAGGAGCACACCTGGGCCCTTTCATCTCTATGTTGTCTTTGCCTCTCCACACTGCGTGCTTTGCTGCTACTGTTCCCTCCTCTTGTCCCTGTGGCACCCTGCAGCCGGTTCCCCACTCCCACGACAGCTTCTCAGTCTTTGGTCTCAGCTCTAAGTTGTCAGGGGGAATAACCTGATCACTTACGTCAGGCAGATGTCACACCTCTCCTCGTATCGTCAGCTGTGGCCCATGGAAGGTGCAGATTGGGTTGTGTCTGCCAGGGACCATTCCTGTGATCCTGATGGGAATTCCCTGAGAAGGCCTGGGAAGATCCTCCTGTAGCAGCCACCACATTGAGTGAGACACAGACAGCATTTTACTCTTGAGGGGAAATTTAGAGTCACTCCTTTTAAAGAATGTTTTCCCTTTTTAAACAATTGTTTTTCTTTCTTCCAACAAATCAGTATGGTAAATAGAACAAATAATTCATCTAAAAATAGTCTTCTCTGTGAATCTGTATCCAAAATGTTTAAAGTAGCCATTCCAAAAATGTGTTATCTGCTCATAAAATGCATTTTCCATTTTAGCTTTGAGGCTCAGCCTGTGCTGAACGATCAGACATCAAACTTCTGTGAGGGGGATGGTGCCTGTGGTGAGGGCAGCTGAGGCATGTTCGATTCAGTTATCCAGGTGGGCTGTGGGCCAGTTTTGCAGCCCCAAACCACAACAGCTTTGTTCACAGCCGTCTGGATTCTGGGATGCTTAAGTGGGCTTCCTGAGGGTCAGAGCACTGAAAATGAACAAAAATGGAAAAAGAGCAGACTCTGTCTCCCTTGTGTCACGGCATGGCCCGAGAGTCTCAGCATGTTCCTCAGAAACCCAGGTGTGCTGGGGGCCACCAGCCTCGGATCAGCAGCGGGCAGCCTACAGAGACCACAGTGTGTGGCAAGAGGAGGTCATCACAGAGCACCGAGGCCAGGCAGGAAGCAAAACGTCAGGATGCTGGGCAAGGCTGCACCTGAAAACCGCTGTGGAGCCTGCTTCTAAAAAGAAGTAGCTCCCACCTGGGGAAGACAGACGGCCCCACCTGCAGAGTCTCGAAAGCCTCAGCCAGAGCCGCGTGGGAGCAGCTTTTCCTCCCTTTCAATCGTAACCAGCTTTGGGGACTGACCTTCAGCTGTGGCATGTTTCAAAAACTAACATGGAGCTTCCTTTCTCTCCACCTTTGCTCTCCCTTCCACCAGGACAGGCTTTCTCACATTGTCCTTAGCGTCAGCGGCCCAACTGCTCAGATAGCCAGACACCCCATACTCTGGGTCCTCTTGTGCTTATTTGCAGGAAGGTCTCGTAAAGGAAACTAAACATCTCAGTACCCCCAAAACTTCTTATGCAAAAGGGAAAGTCATTGCACTCCCTCTTCCAAATGAATTAACTGTCACTAACATCATGTATCAGCCAGACGCAAAAAGAATGGGAAAGGCCTCAGGCATCTGGAAAAGCTGCCCCCACAGATCATCCCTGTGTGAATTCTCTGCTGGCCTCCCATGAATGAGGACAGGCCAGTTGAAACTTTAGGACTGCAGTGTAAGTCCAGCTCCTAAAACTAAAGTCTGTTCAGTTGCACACTGGTCGTGTCAATTACAAACCCACCTGCCCAGGTGCAGAATAAAGTCAAGGTGAGACCAGTCACTCCCCCACATACCCAGAGACATCTGCTTGGTTGACTTTTCCTTTCATCACCTTTTCTCGTCAGACGTTCACCTTTTCTCGTCAGATGTTCACCTTCTGTTATGTAAAACCAATGTAGGATTTTTATTCTCAGTCACGTTGCAGACCAGGGACCCCCAGCTGGCAATGCTCCACCTGGGTCCCACTCAGCCATGCTGGCATGCCCCAACTGGCTTGTGTTACAGCTTGTACCATGTTCGGTGGTTCCTGAGTTCTTGTACCATGCCCAAGAAGAATGAGGATATGCTGCACATTGAAGGATGAGAAGCGCAGAAAAGAATTTTATTGAGTGCTGAAAATAACTTTCAGCAGAGGGGAGACGTGGGGTTGGTCTTCCTACCCAAGGTGGGTAAGTTCCTCCATATGGCTGGATCCGGGGCCTTTTATGGACTCAGAATGGGGGGTGAATGCTGATTGGTTTGTGAGAATCCAAAAAAGGTTAAAGGAAGACACCACTCAAAGGTGGGCATGACAGCATAGAAAAACCAATTAGGAAAGGGTAGGTAAATGTAAAATAGGTGAAGGGTGCACACCAATCAGAGGAAAGCGTGCCAAACAGGAAGACAAGTTCTCAATCTGGTCCAAAGATTTAACCTGTAGCTTGGCTTTCAGGCTTTAAACTGTCTTTTGCTTGGAGGTGGGGTTTCACTGGGGACCCACCCCATCTGCCTGGGCATTGGCTGCCTCCTGCTGCTGTCATGCCCAATTTCTAAAGAAGTACATCTAAGTGCCATTAGGATAAGGATAAGGACAAAGACCAGTCTTAACTGCTTCCCACTGACAGGAGGGCGCTGTTTTGGGAAACAGTAGTCAGAGCTTCCTCCAAGGCCTATCTAAGGGTCCCCAGAAGAAGGGACCATTGTCCGAGATTCCGGTTATACGAGCATTTGGAGTTTGATGGCTTGAAGGTGAAAAGAAATAAACTGAGTTATTAGAGGACATGAATCAAAATGAAACAAGGGGTAAAGGACAGCTCAAAAATCCCAAGGCTGCCGGCATGCATGGATAACTAGTGGTTATAGTTAAGCCTGCTAAGATATAAGTGCATAGGACTCAGCTTTGGTTAGCTCCCTTGGTCTTATCTTCCCAAAAAAGGAAACCTCTGGGTTATAGGCACCCTATTTACTCCCATCACCTGGCAGGATTTGCACAATAATTAGAACTAGAATATTGGTCCAGATTTTTACATTACCCATCCCTTCTCTTTCTTCTAAACTGCAGCCAGAGATCACTGTTTGCTTCACAGGAATAAGCAGGGTTAGTCTAAAATGTAAGCAAAAACTTAAAAACAACTGATGACATTGGAATTTAATGACTACTATATGGTGAGTTTTGAAACATAATTTTTCTCTCTTTAGTCTTATTTTTGTCAAAAACAAATCATGATAGGACTGAGTTGTTTGCAAAATAAACTTTAGTCTTCCACTTGGACTGATTATTTGCATAAAGTGCAGCAAGAATAATTATTTTTCACATAAGCTTTTAAAATTGGCTTTGATGGAGCTCTGTTCCACAAAGAATCTCAGATAGGACTTTTTAAAGTTGAGCCCAGCCATGGGTTTTTACCCTCAAATACCTATGAGTTGGGTAACTTCCTCTTATGGAGGTTTCAAGATAACATGGGGCTCCTGGGCCTATTAGAAAGTGACATTCTTTACTCACCACAGGTTAAGAACCCTATACAAGACTGTGTTGACAAGGTATGAAGGCCAGTTTTCTCAAGGGGCTTTTATTGGGTCTGCATATCAAGCTTGATTCTTTAAAGGGAAGCACAACTTTCCAGTCAAAGCCTTGGTAAAACAACCAACCAGTTTCTACAATTGCATCCTGTTGCAAAAGAAAACGGATTGTTATTGCACTGATGCAAAACAACTATATTTCCATAAGTTAAGATTACTCACAAATAGTTTCCAAATTCTAGAGAAACCAGGCAAAGAGAAACAAACATGCTCCAAATTTTGTTCATAGGATTATAACTTACTCAATTATTAAAGGCTGTAAATAGCTCAAAATAAGTTTCCTTGACTCTGAAAAACAAAACAAGAATCACCAACATTTTAAGCAAAAAGTTAGAAAGATTACTTCAGTTTTCTATTAGTTCAGTCCATTCCATTAATTCTTGTTCTGCTTGATATTCATGAACATTTCAGCTCTTTATGAGTTATGTGTGTTTTCTTCTATTCCAATGCCACAATCTCCAAAGTTATCAGAAACCTGCATTTGGGAGCACCTGTCAAAGTCCTATAACTGATTATAAACCATCTTTAGAAAAAAATCTCTTGTTACCCAACTTTAGTCTTGCAAAGTGGCCAATATTTCTGGCTTTTGAACTTTACCAGAAGTAACCTCACAGGTGAAACCAACAAGCCTCAACTATGGTTATGACTTAACCACAAGTGTATGAGGTATTTTCAAAGAGGTGGTAAGCAGTTTTCACAAAATCTAGTATCTTTGAAGGTAGCTCAGAGAAAGGAAGATTTAAGAGAGGAAGCTAGAAGTTGTTCATGGAGGGGAAGAGAATCAGCAAATGGTAAAAATCACACATACATTAACCAGAAAGTACTCATTCCCTAAGCCAGGATTGAACCTGGGCCACCATTGTAAAACGGCGGAGACCAAAAGAAAGTACTGCCACGTGGTTATGAGGACAAGCTCCCAAGGATGTAAAACAAGATGGAGAACTACAGCAAAGTTTGTTACTGACCAGTTTGCTGGGCTGGCCTGAACAGCAGGATTATATGGTTGTAGGCCCCCATTGTATCCTGAAGTACCCTTCTTTATGACAGAACCACACAGAAAGATACACAAAGCACACCAGATTGGCTACAGCTTAAGACTAGCCTCACAAATCCTTTTTTCCATTTACAGAGAATAGAAACAGTGATTTCATCATTCATTTAACTGGTTTGCAGAGGGAGAGAGAATCCAGAAGTCTGAATAGTCAAAAAAAACTTTTAACCCTTTGCTGGCATGTCAGCCTTCTGGGTTCCCTTCTGCCAGCCTCTATTTTAAGATAAGCAGTTTAAGGTTTGGGGAGGCATCTAAGGGGAGTGTCCTATGGTACGGGAACACAATCACCCACCCACAAAGGGAGGACAGAAGAGGAAAAAAGAAAAATAAGGCATTTTTTCAAAGGAATCCCAGTGATTCAGGAGGCATTTGAGAGAAGTAAAGACTGAAGATGATTAGTGATCCAACCAGAAAGAGGGTAACAAGGTGACCCTAGTTCTTTTCACTTCCCAGTGAATGCCCAGGGCACATGAGAGACAGAAAAAAGAGGCATCCCCCTTCCTTCCTTCTTCCATCCTTATATCCCTGAGTCCCAGCGACCTTGGCAGGATGCTGCCCATGGGTGCCAATGCAGCTTTCATCCATGTTAACAGGGGGCCTATGGGGTGGGAATTATCTGTGCTCACCCACACACTGCCTGTCCCTGCTGCTGTAGGTAACCTTTGAGTTCCCCAGACCTCATATATGCCATGGATACTAATATGACCTCTATCCATGAAATGGGGGGGCTAATTGGCAGGAATTAGTCATGCTTACCTGTGCTGTGCCCCTTGACTTCCTTTGTGATCTGCCTCTGGATTCCTTAGATCCAGTTTTCCTTACTAGGACTTCAACCAGAAGCATGGAATTGAGTTTGGGGCAAAAATGTGTCTTGGGAGGGCTCGTGGACTCACTAAGACCCAGGTGGCCCTCACCAGGCTGCAGCCAGCAGCTGGTGGGGTCACTCCTCTGCTGCTGCCTCACCACAAGTTGAAGCCTAAGGTGAAGCTGTGGAGCTGGGTCCTCCTCAAACAAGGGAGAGAAAAGGGGGTCCCATGAATTGGGGTCCTGGCCTAGTAGGACACCTTTCCAAAAACACCTCGCACATGGGAAAAAGCTCCCTGTATTCGCAGGGTTGTGTTAACCCTGACATGGTGGAGAAAAGAAAAAAGAGCTTAAATAAAGGGGCAGGAAGGTGCCTGGAGGAAAAAAAACCCTTGCTGTATGCAAATGGGTTCCTTCAAGACGGGAAAATGTTAAGTTGTTGTTTGCTCCTTCTGGTTCAGACTAAGCTGGACCCCTCAGCCAGGCGAGGAAAGACTCTGTGGGCACATGCTGGGAGGGGGCAGAGGATGGGAAACACTGGCCAGTTGGCCCCACAAGGCTCCTAGCCCCTAAGATCACCCTGGGGCCTGGGCGGCAGCTGCGGCTCACTCCCATCCTGTGGTCATTGGATGCAGCATGTGCATGCGGTGGACACGGGCACGCACCCCCGCTGGGAGGGGAGGGAGGCAGCGGGCCACTGTGTACCTGTCCATCCATCATGCGTGCCTGCAGCCATTAGGACGGGGGTGGAGAACGTGCCACTAAGAAGAGACAGAAATCACATTGTTCTGAACTGCGTATCTGATGGCTGGGCCAAATGCTCATTTTACCTAGTAATAACTCTGCAGTTTGCAGCAATACCCTTAACATTTTACACAAAGAGACAGGAGCCATTTCAAACCATGAAAGAAGGAAGGAAAAATACCATAGAAAAGTCTGGGGGTCTTGGCCAACACGCTGATGGGCAGTCAGGGACAGAGCCACTCTAGGGGCCTTCCGGCAACACCAGGAGTGGCCTTGGCCAGATGCCTTCAGTTGCCCCAGGACCTTATTCCAATCCCATGTGACTGCTAGACCTCTGTGAAGGGAAACAAAGCCAACACTCCTTTCACCCAAAAGGGAGAGAGAGGCAGGAGGGCCGCATCCTGTCCTCCCTAAGGCGCCATTCCTTCCTAATTGGCTCACCAGAGCTTCGGTGCCTCATCTGCCTTCAGAAAAAAGTTTGACGACAAGAGGCCTCAGAAAAAGGTGAAGAGTTTAAGTCTTCATTTACTCACCCTTCAGGGAGAGCCTCCAAAATGATGCAGGATTTTTGTTCTCAGTCACTTTGCAAGCCAGGAACCCCCAGGAAGCAACTCCACACACAGGCCTTGCTCAGCCACACTGGTGTGCCCCAGCTTACCTGTCTTACAGCTTGTACCCACATTGGCAGTTCCCAAGCTCTTGCATCGAGCCCAGGAAGAATGAGAATATGCTGAACACTGAAGGATGATGAGGACAGAGAAGAATTTTATTGAGCATTGAAAATTGTCTTCAGCAGAGAGGGAACATGGGGTTGGTCCCCTACCCGAAGACAGAAAGTCCCCCCGTGTGGCTGGTCTGGGGTCTTTTATGGACTCAGAATGGGGAGTGTGTGCTGACTGGTTTGTGAGTATGCAGAAAAGTTTAAAGTGAAGACACCACTCAACGGTGGGCACGATAGTGTAGAGAAACCAATTAGGAAAGGGTGGGTATGTATAAAATAGGTGAAGGTTGGGGACCAATCAGGGGAAAGCTGAACGGCAAGACAAGTTCTCAGTCTGGTCCAAGGATTTAACCTGTAGCTTGGTTTTCAGGCTTTAAACTGTCTTTGGCTTGGATGTGGGATTTCACCGGGGACCCGCCCCACCTGCCTGGGCAGTTGGCTACCTCCTGCTGCTCTCAAAACATAGATTTGCTGGGCACCAAGGTCTCAGGGAAATGCAGTCATGCCCCTGCCACCTGCCTGCCCTTCTCTTTACAGGCCCCCTCATCATAAGGTAACATTAATACTAATCCTGAAAACCTCTTCGGAACAGCAGTTGTAGATGTGTTGTGGGGGGTCAGGTTTTTCCAGGACGTGTCCAAAAGCTGGCATCACACCCCTCGGTGATTGAGACACCTGTCTCAGTCTCTTGCTTCTGTTGTCAGCCTTCACCAGCCTGTGTCTCAGCCACTGCACCACCGTTTCCACCAGCCCATGGGCTTCTTGGTAGCAGGGCCTGGATGTTGTCATGATTTGCTCCTGCATTTCCTA
Source organism: Pongo abelii (assembly GCF_028885655.2). Lineage (NCBI taxonomy): Eukaryota > Metazoa > Chordata > Mammalia > Primates > Hominidae > Pongo > Pongo abelii. The sequence goes on from NC_071990.2 coordinate 171,389,273, forward strand.
ACATGCAGTGGCTACTTCATAAACAGCTGGGTAGACATTTGAAGGGACAAATGAAACTAATGACTCAGTGTCCTGTAATCCAGGTGAAACCAGCCTCATCTAACCAAGCAAGAGCAGCCTTCTCTGCATGAGGGATCTGCCCACTGCATTTAATTCTAGCAGAGGGTCCACCTTTTGTAAGCCTGGCCAATGAAAGAAAAAATTTAAAATATGACATTTTACTGTGGTCAGGTATGCTGAGGAGTAAACAATTTATTCAACAAACATGATGTGCAAAGATTTTATTCTCCCATGTTCTCTGACAGGGCTGCACTGAGGGCTTCACTATTTCCTCACAAAAGTCCAGTTCTGTGAGAGCTTGGGAGGCATGAGTGACAGGGAGTGAAGATAACCACACCCTGTAGGTAAGTGACAGGGACCAAAAATGACCACACCCTGCAGACAACCAAAGTCACAGGGACCGAAAATGACCTCACCCTGCAGACAACCAAAGTGAGAGACCGAAAATGACCTCACTCTGCAGGTAACCAAAGTCACAGGGACCGAAAATGACCTCACTCAGCAGATAACCAAAGTCACAGGGACCAAAAATGACCTCACTCTGCAGGTAACCAAAGCCACAGGGACCAAAAATGACCTCACCCTGCAGACAACAAAATTTACAGAGAGTGAAGACTCCACGGGAGACTGGAGGAGCGGAGCCACAGCTCTTGCCACCCAGCGAGTCTAATGAACGTGCACTTCATAAATCGAACCCCAGGTTTCTTCTTCTGGGCCCGCTGGCTCATCCTCCTCTCCACCCACACCCCCCCAGCTTCCCCTTTCGGCTGCCCAGCAGGCCAGCTGCCATGCCATGCTCTGCAGAACCCAGAATTAGCCGCATGAGCAGCCCTGCTTTCCTCCAGCGAGCCTGCGGTTTGGATGCCATCCTGGTGCAGATGTGCATTGAGCACCTACAGAGAACCAGGCTCACTTCTGTGCTGGAAGAAAGAAGTCATGCCCCCACTCAGGGAGCTCTCGCGAAATAACACTGCTCCTCCACAGGACAGCACCTTCTTAAATATGTGGTTCCAAGAGTGCAAAATCAGCACTCACAGGAGGACGCTAAGGCTCGGAAGGTGCAGGGCACTTGTCCGAGTATAACAGGTGGGTACTAATCTGAGAGACTCATGCCCAGCACCGAACGAAACCCATGCGATACACCAGAAACAGCCAATGCTCTGTCCATTGTTCTTCTCCCCATCGGGTTCTGCCTTCTGATGGGAGAGACATGTTCATCCTAAAAACCTTTCCTAATTTCTCTACGACCCAGTGAAGTTCCTGAAAGTCTACATCAGACGCCCGGTCCGGATGCTGGGTATTGTGAGTGTGTTACATGCTGCCTTTCTATGTGGCAAATAAATTTTGTTTAGATTATCATATCATACAATTATAAGCCCTACCTTGTCTCTGTAATTACATCGCTCACATAGTCCTGGAGATCAGACACCAAACTGCCCCAGACAATCGGACATGCCTCCATCTTCTCCTTTTTTCCTGTCCTTTTTTCCAATGCCATTCCAAAAGACTGCCAAAATCTTGTCTGCAAGGGTGTTCTTTCTCTTTGATAATGATTTTTTAAGTCACATTATCTTTTTCTTTTTGTGGGGGTGGTGAGAGGAGGAATGGGGAAAGCCCCAATCTTTCCTTTTGATAAGGACGACTAATATTTAATGGAAAATCATAACAGATTCCAGTTCAACTTTTGCCTGATGCCTAGACATAGAAAATACCGTCATGATAATTTAAATGCCATCATGATAATTTATACAAGCAAAGATGTAGTGCCAGCATTTAAATAACGCCATTGCAAATCAGGTGGGTTCCCTTCCTTTAGTATCTGATGAGCACATAAATGGGCGGCCAGATGAAAACAGCATCAATTGCTCACTGACTGCATGGCCTCTGGACCACATCTACTGAGTCGTGCCTGAGGCCAGTGATCAGCAGAACCTGCAATGCAGAAAACAGAGCCTGCACTCAGGCAGACCGGCCATGGGCTGGGTGGGCACGCATTCTCCCTCAGCCTGTGACCCTGAGCACATCACGCGTGCCCTGGAACCTGAGTCTTCTTCCTGTACAAGGTTGTTACCGGGAATTCCATGGAACAGCCCCTTGAAACAATCTCATAAAGGACACACCCTTGTGAGCCAGGGCTGTGGTAGAGCCTTGTTGAAGGTACTTTTCAGTGTATTTTATTTTGCCTTGGCTGGATGTCTTGTGAATTTTCTCTCCATGCTAAACACTACAGGATTAACAACTTCCAGGTGAGTATGAGAGGAGAAAGAATCCTGTTTTATGTGGAGACACCATCCCCTGCTTGGGGAGGGTTGTGTGTCTCTGTTTTGGTAATTAAATGGTGAATAACCGGCAGTAAATGAAAAGAGACAAGAGAATCACTCGATTTGGAGTGAAAGGCACTGATTAAAGCATGCCATCCGGCCAGGAGGAATGGTTCTGCAAGATGGAATGTGGGGAGACTCGCAGCCCAAGGACCCTGCAGGAGGAGGCCCAGGATGGCCACACTGACGGTGCACGTGGGGTCAGATGACACGCCTGCTTCTGTATCCAGGGACAGAGGCAAGCCTTGCCTTGGCCCAGAGTCTAAGCAAACCGCAAGGAAACTGGATGAGAAACAGATTTATCATGAGGTCAAGGAGAAAATGACCACACCCTGCAGGCAATCAAAGTTGGGCTCCTGAAGAAAACATTCCAGTAAGAAGCCAGGGTCATTTGTTTCCTGATCCAGAGACAGCCAGACTCAGGACCCCACGAGGCTGGACCAGCCAATGGCTGCAGCTCTGACTCAAGGCAGGCACGCTACCCAGGCCACTTTGCTTCCAAATTCCGAACTCAGAACCTCAGTTTCTCTCTGGTTATAACAGTCCGGGTTCCCCACTCCCAAATCCTGAACTCAGAACCTCAGCTTCTCTCTGGTTATAACAGTCCACGTTCCCACTCACGTCACATGTCAGGTCTCATCTCCACGCTCTCTTGGAATCTCTCTTTCCTCTCCCAGAATCTCACTGCTTCCTGGCCTCACGTCTTCATCCCTGTCTTTTGAGCTCTTGACTCTCATCTTATTCTGATTCCTGCAACAACTTCTCTCTGGCTTCACCCCCTTTGAAACTTTCAATCTAGAAATAACTCAACTCTTTATTTCCTTGACTAAGACACTGCCCAGACCAGTCACTGCAAAATATCAGCCTTGAGGCAGTCAGGGTGGGCTTTCCACAAGTCAAAAGAGATTCACTGTAAATGACCTTTGTTCTCAGATTAGAGCTCTCTTAAATGTTAGTGTTAAAATACATGTTGCTATATGATGTCACGTTAATCGTCTATGGGAGATTTCTAAAGATTTTTGCAGTGGTTGCTTTTATCAGTCTTGCTTTGAAAAAAAATGGCAACATTTCTCATTTCCCCACATTTCTGTTTTATTTGCTCAAAAATATCCAGTAGTGTGAGATCCCCTGGACTAAACACCATCCATTTTGGTTCAACTCAACAAACAGTTGAACACCTGCTATAAGTAAACCTTTCTGCTGGGCCCTGGAGAGGTCAAAACAAATGAGACATAATTGTTGGCCTTGAGAGGTCCTAGAAGAAAAGACATAAAAGGATCATTGCAATTCAGTGACAGAAGTGCTAGAATCGTATTAGCAGAAGCATAACAAGGGTGTGGGTGCACACACAAGGAGGTAGCCACGCCTGTACAGAGAAGAAAGGGGCAGTTTGCTAGACAAGAGGAGCTCCAAAAATGTATATAATAAATAAACATGAATGTGTCAGAAGCCAGGCCCATAAACATATGAGAAGTTTTTATATGATCTTTAAAGCAGAAGGGAAAGAATTTTCTACCCACTGAACTGGGCTAGGAAAATTAACTTTTTACAAAAAAAATAAATTTTCATCTTTAGCTCAATACTACATACCAAAATGCAGATAAATATTAGTTTTTTCAATATTCTAGTGCTGCAAAACAAACTAGCACTCCAAAACTCAGTTGTTTAAAACAACCACTTTAATCAGGAATCTGAGACGAGTTTAGCTGGATGTCTAGTCCCTTCCCCATGGATATGTTGACCCAGGGATATGGGGTTCACTTTAAAGATGTCTGAGATCCACTGGTCTAGAACTTGTCTCTGTGGTTAAGCTCAGCAATGTCATAAACAGCAGCTGACCTTTGTCTAAGGTAATAAAGATGCTGAAACAAACAAGAAGAAATTACTGCTCCTGGGGGGTTCACCTAAGAAAGAGAAAAGACACAAAAGTCATTTCAAAACACGGTGGAAAGTTGGTGATGTCTTGGTTGGCAGCTCAGCTAGGGCCTTGGCCAGAGCCCTTGGTCCCTCTCTGTGGCCTCTGCAATGCTGCTTGGGCTTCCTCAGATCATGGCCGTTTTCTTATATGGTTGGTGGGAAACAGAAAAGCTGCCTGTCCCTATGACACTTCTGTCATGTTCTGTGGGACACCAGACCCAGGGAAGGGAGCTTTGATCCACCTCCCAAGGCCAGGAGTAGCAGGTTCTCACCTTTGTCCAGTCTCCACTGCACTCAAACTCTGCGAGGGCAAGTGATTGGATTCCGTCCACCTTTGTCATGTCTACATCTCCAGTCCCGGAAACTGCACCTGACACAGCTGTGATGGGCACAGTGATGGCCCTCTTGGATGTCCACATCCTAATTCCTGAAACCTGTGAACACATCACGTTACATGGAAAATGGACATTAAGGTTGCTAATCAGCTGACTTTGAGATGGGAGAGCAACCTGGACCATCCAGGTGGACCCACAGTCATTACGTGAGTTCTTGGCAGTAGAAGAAGAAGGGGCAGAAGATGGAGCGAGAGGGATGTGCCATGAGGCTTGCCCCCCGCCCCCATGCCCACTGTGCAGCTGGAGGATGGGGCCAGGAGCCTAGGGTCAGCAGCCTCTGGAAGCTGGGAGTGAATCTTCGCTTAAGCCAGCAGGAGACATCACAGCCCCAGTCCTATGTCTGCAAGGAGCTGCATTTCATAAAAATGTGAATGAAGGAAAGACTTCTGCCTGGGGCCTCCAGGAAGCAGCACAGCTGGCTGCTGGCCTGACCTTAGTCCAGGCAGATCTATACAGGACTCCGGCCTCCAGGGCTGCAAGATAATCTAAGTGTTATCTGAGCCCCGATGTATGAGGTAATCTGTTACAGCAGCAAGAGGAAACTAATAGAGCACTTAAGAGTTGCTAAATAATTTTTAAAACCTAGTGTAAGGCGGAGCTTGCAGTGAGCTGAGATCGCACCACTGCACTCCAGCCTGGGTGACAGAGCGAGACTCTGTCTCAAAAACAAACAAACAGACAAACAAAAAAACAAAACCTAGTGTAAAAATTAAAACCATAAAAGTACTAGAAGTGTGGGCTAATATTTTTACAAAGTTGAGATGGAAAGGCCTTTCCTAAGAAAGCCACAGAGAGAGAAGGCACAAAGGAACGTGGTTGGGGGAGGGAGCATCCCCTTCCCACAGGCACACACTGTCCTCCCCACACCTCACCACCCTGCCTCCTCCACATCCCGCAAAAGTCCAGTCAAACAAAGCCTCTGGAATCTGGATCCATTCGAGGCATTGATAGGGGCAGCAGAGGGGTCTTTCACAGCCCTAGAAGTTCAAAGCCGCAGTGGGAAGGAAAACCAGATGCCCTGAGGGCTCCAGGGACCGCTCAGCACAGCTCTGACTGGCCAGAAGGAAGCTGGCTGGGGCAGTGTGGCACCAGTTCTCAGGTGAGACTGGGTGAGCTCATCTGCAAGGTGGCTGGGAGCCTCAGGCTGCTGGAGGCAGGCAAGGAAGGGACCTGCAGTTCTGCCCTCATGCTGGGTGCCTGGGGCTGTTGGAGGTGGGCAGGGAAGGGACCTGCAGTTCTGCCCTCAGCAGGTGTCCCTGCTCTCCTCCCTGCCCTCTGTTGCCAAACCTTACACCGGCTGGCTCCTGGAAGTTGGCAGCTGAGCCAGCCAGGGTTCTGTTAGAGAGGCAGAGCTGGGGACACCAAATGAACATCTGTTATCAAGGCAGCATTTACCTTGACAACAGATGCATGAGGGGCTGAGGGCTGCCCCTCTCACTCCATGATAAGCCTCAAGGGAAGTGGGTGAGAGCGGGAAGCAGAGAGGGAGATTGAAGCCCTGGGTAGCCTGGCCCCATCCAGCCTCCTTGACCTATGAGCTGGGGCCTGCAGCAGGAGCTTGCATCGTCTGCCTGGAGCTTGCAGGCCTGGCCCAGGCTCAGAAAGAGCAAAGAAACAGGAGGTGGGGGCTCAGCTCTCAGATGCTGCCCCCAAGGTGAGTGGCAGAGGACAACAGAGAGGGGAAGGGGAGGAGGGGAGAGGAGGAAGCCAGGGAGGAGGGAAAGGAGGGGGAGGGAAGGAGAGGAAGGGGAGGAAAAGAAGAGGAGAGGGGCTTGACCCTTCTGCCTCCCATGTCCCAGGCAGATTCTCCCTCCAGTAACCAACTTCTCCCAAGATGCTTTAAAGCAGGGCTGTCCAATCTTTTGGCTTGCCTGGGCCACACTGGAAGAATTGTCTTGGGCCACACATAAAATCCACGAACATTAATGACTGCTGATGAGCTAAAAGAAAAAATCACAAAAAACTCATCATGTTTTAAGAAAGTTTACGCATTTGTATTGGGCCGCATTCAAAGCCATCCTGGGCTGCGTGCTAGTTGGACAAGCTTGCTTTAAAGGGAGGGAACCCTGCCTGTCCCCGCTGAGTGGAGCTGACACTGCGCACTGTCTTAAACACCCTTGGACCCCTCGTGTCTGCAGAGTGACACTAAGCCCCTTGCATTCAGGGAGCTCCCCTTGCTCCCTGCTGCACTCCGAGCCTCCAGGGGCTGTGCAGCTGTAGGAGCAAATGCATGAGCAGTGAGCACAGGCGTGCGGCGCTGGAGCCGGGACAGGTGGGCACAGCCACCATCCACAGCTCCGGGACCGTCCTTGAATGGGCTATTTTTCTCCCAGTGTAAACGTCTATTTCCTTATTACAAGAATAGTACAAGAGTGCTTTGTCTTCTGAAGTTTGTCTGCCAACAATAGATTGTGAACGTCTTTCAACGTCTACGGTTGGTCCCCCAGCCCTTCCCCTGTTCCTGGCTGTCTCCCCATCCTTTGCATTAGGAAGGCAGCGTGGAATACACATACCCTCTGATGATGCCTCCTTTCCCTTGGTTACAAATTGAGTTTCTTAGTGAAGCATGTCTTAAGATCAGCCCTGAGCCTCAGCAGATTCATCTATGCCCTGAAGACAAGAATCTGACCTAGAGAGGACCATGAGGTTTGAGGCTCGTGTTTCACCTCCACAGATGGCTCTAAAACAAGTTCTCTGATTCACACCCCATTGGGATTCACACCCCATTGGGAGGGTGTGCTTGTCCCCCACATTTCTAAGTCAGGCCGCAGGATACAGAAAGAAGGTGTTTCATTTGTGTAGGTTTGGGCTGTAGGCCCCAAAGACACACTCCCAAATGCCATAATCCTGAAAGCTAATCTCAAAAGATCAAAATTCCAAAAATATAATTCTGGAAATATATTTTTTGTAATGGTTTAAAAGACATTTATTTACACTTTTAAAAGGGGATTTGAGACATGGTATGAAAACATGATGGAACATTTCACAGGCCACTTTACATAATAAAATAGGCAAAAATAACATATTTTGCAAGCATAAACATTCAGGTACACTAAAGACAGTCACACAGGTATAAGCTATGAACCAATGAACTATATTCATAAAGAAATAGGTCAAAAAGGAACTGTGTAAATGCATAGCACTGAGGTTGGTGATTGTGGGCACCCAGCTCTACACCTGTGGGCATCTGGAACACCATGAGGGACAACCTGAGTGTGTTGAGGAGATCAGAATTGCAACGGGTCAGCATCAGCTCACATGCAGCTGCCCAAAGAGCTGAGATCTCCAGAAAGTTCCTCTCTCACAAATGCAGATGTACACAAAGGACATCTCCTCATTTACAGAGGAAGTTTCAATGTTTTTCTGTACCTGCACAGTGCTTACACTCCAAGTCAGCATTGTGATAATATACTTTCATGGAATAAAATCTGCAACAACAAAAAAATGCATAAAACAAATTTGAACTCTCTGGAAGTCTTCACACAATGTTTACATCCAGGACTGGAAATGATATGAAGACGAAATACACAGCGAATTCTAATAAATAATGCTGACAACTTAAGATAGTGGGGGAAAAAACTAGAAAAAAAGCAGAAAAACTAAAAGTAAATTGGCATATGAAGAAGCATATTATGAGAATGGGCAATGGGCAATTGCATGGAGGCAGCCCATTCAATCTGGCTGACTTTCACGGTCATGAACTGTATTTTGAAGTCTTGCATTGTGATGAGAGGCGGCTTTTTGCTTTCAGGACATGGCTCTCCTTGGAGAATATGTTCACATTCACTTTCTATGTGGCACTGCTGTTTTTGAAATCCTATGATTTGACGTGTGCTGACATATACATTTCCTATTAAATTTTCCCATCTTCTGTCCCATATGCTTTTACGTTGCTTTGGATACCTGGACATCCATGATGCCTGCACTCTCACCTACAGGCCACAGATTTGGTGGAAACAATACTGGTGATAGAACAGCAGCACTGTTGTGTAAGCGTCTTCTTATCCTACCCTGAACATGATTATTTTTGAGCCAGTTGGTAACTTCACTGGTTTCTGCAAGTAAATGTGGCTTTAATTCATGAAGAGTTCTTGGAGTGTCACTGGCTGGAAGGAACACCAATGCAGGCAAATGACGCATTTTTAAAGTGAAGTTTCATCATTGCCATATCACGTGGCCAATCTACTCAGCTGAATTTTCCACCAAATGCAAATTAAGACAATAACAAGGTAATAGCTCTGCCTAGCATGATGCAACTAACATCATGCAACTAATAGGACACAACTGTCCTGACTACAGCCAAAGCACACTAACCCCTTCCCCAGAATTCAGCTTTCAGGATTTCAGCATTTGGGATTTTGATCTTTCAGGGTTTATTTTTGGGACTCTAGACTTTAGGAATTTTGATCTTTCAAGATTTCAACATTTGGGATTATGGTGTTTATTTGTCTTTCAGGATTACAATCAGTACCACATTTGGGCTATGCATTGTTTTTAATGGTAAAGTTAAACCTGTTTTCATATGTTATTTCATATGCATTTATTCTATAGTAAATTACCTCATCCTGTGCCACGTTTTAAGTTTTTATCGTAACGTCCATTGTTTTCTTCCTTCTTTGTTAGTTTCTCTTACAAATACTTTTACTAGGCTGCTCTTGATTTTTCACTTTTTTTCACGTGAAAACTTTAAAATTGTACATATTCAAGCCTAAATCTTTCCCTTTATCACGTAATTAGTTGAGTCAGACATAGAAAAAGCCTTTCCCACTTAAGATTATATAAAGATTAATCCATATTTTCTTCTACCACTTTTATATTTTATTTTCTAACATTTACATTTTTAGTCCCCATGGAATTTAGTTTGGATATAAGGTATGTAGCAGATCCTAATTTCATTTTATTAATTATTATTATTATTAACTATAGTCATTTTATGCAATACTGTTTATAAAATAAGCCCTCCTTTTCACATTGATGTGAGATACCATCTTAATTTCACACTACGTTTCCATTTATTCTTCAATATATTTCTAGATATTTCTAGAAATAGGAATATTTCTATTGCTGTGGTTTTTTTAATTTTTATTTTACTTTACCTTTAGAGATGAAATCTCTCTGTGCCACCCAGGCTGGAGTACAGTGGAGCCATCATAGCTTACTGCAGCCTCAAATTACCGGGCTCAAGTGATCCTCCCACCTCATCCTCCTGAGTAGCTGGGACTATAGACATGAGCCATCTCACACAGCCCTCCGTGGTATTCTTTAATGTATTAATTAGACACTTTAAAAATTGTTTGATAGTATGAATATTATTTTATTTTTCCAGAAGAACTGCAGATTATTTTTGTCATTCTCTCCTAAAAATTTATTTGAATCATAAAAATGCTTACAGGTTAATTTAAAGAGAATGAAAATCCTTATGATATGTCTTCTACATTTATTTTAACATTTTTCACTCAATTTTTATATGTTCATGATAAAATATTTTTAACTTTCTTGTTATGGTTATTCCTAATACTTTTAAGTTGTTATCGTGAATAGTTTTATTAGAGTTTATGCTTATTACAAGTATGTAAAGATTTTTATTTAGCTCACTTATTTGTGCTAATAATTTTTCATTTAGCTCTCTTCAGCTTTCCACGTAGCTTGCTGTACCATTTTCAAATGCCAAAAGCCTGTTTTCTTAGTTCTTGTGGTACATGCCACTTGCTTCTCTTCGCTTACTTATCAAATTCTCTAAAACACATCAGGCTGCTCTGGCCTTTGCTCTAAGTTTAGTGCCAGTGCTTCTAGAGTCTCAATGGTGACTATGATATTGTCTGATAGATTCAGATAAATATTGCCTATTAAGATGGAAAAGTACTCCGTAATATTCATGAAGTAAGATTTTGAATCTTTCTAAACGCTTTCTTGGAAACTGTCAAGATGATCATAAGTTGTGAGTTATATTAATATACTTCCTAATACTGGACACCTTTTGTTCCTGGAATAAAAACAGATTTGTCATAATATATGCATATTTTTTAAATGAGCTGATTTATTAATATTCCATTGCAAATATGTTGTCTTTGTAGTCTTAAATGCAGTTGCTATTGCCAGGGTAATCAGTTGTTATATTTTTAAATTATTATTATTTTTAATTGACATAAAAATTATACATATTTATGTGGTAGAGAGTGACATTTTGATAGATGTATACAATGTATAATGACCAAATCGAGGTAATTCATCACTTCAAGCATTTATTGTTTTTGATATCCCTAAGGCTGTAGGTGTTTTCAAACAGAATGAATGTTTTGAATGTTTGCTACCTTCTAAAAGCATTATAGGCTCTACCACAAAGCCACCTAAAAGACTAAGGTTGTTTTGTGGAGAACTTTATGATGATAATTGTGGGTTTTTTTCTTGCTGTTATTGTTTTGTTTTTGCCAACTCTTTCAAATTCTTCAAGGTTCTTGGTTTACCTATGTAGAATTTTTATATTCGATGTTAACTCACGTATTGATCTAGTTTTACCATTGTTTAAAACAGGAGGGTAAAACTGCTAGTTACCCCATCACGGCCATGAACAAAAATCTCTTATACATATTTTTAGGTGACCAAATGGATGGGTTGCTACTGAGTGAATGCTGGGAGTGCAACTGTTAGAAGGTAGGCATGTGTTCATTCTCTGTAGATTCTGTCAAATAATTTTCTAAAATTATTACTGGTTCAAATACCTTCACTTGCAGTTCTATCACTGACAATGTCAAATTATCTCTACAAGGAACTCTTATTCAAGGAGAGTATTTTATCAATTTGTTTTCTGAGTCAACATGACTTATGAGAACTTCCTCTCATCTTTGCACCTGAACATCTTGGCTAGTAGGCAGTTCTAATGCCTCTCTCATTATCTGATCATCTTTCCCCTTATCTCCTGGAATTTATTGTTGCAGGGATGCCTGCTAGGTAATCTGTTATTATCTGTTTTTAATTATTTTGTTTTTATCAGAATGTTGAATACAACTTCTGCTGGAATATGTTTTTCTGTAACTATTCTATTAATTTGGCCCATGAAGTTCTTTCTCTGTCCAGAAATGTGCACATGTGTACACACACACACACACACAGAACACATCTCCTACATGACACCTCTCGCCATGCCTGGCTCTGTGAGTCTTGGCCCCCACACATTTTCATCTGAGTTTCCCATCTGCTCAGGCACAACCCTCACTGCCGTGTCCTTCTTTTAGTCTGTCACATTGACTGACAGGCTGGGCTTGCAGCATTGTTAATCATGCTCACACTGCCTCCAATAGATAATATCTTTCAGATGGCCAGTATCAGTTTTATTAGAGAGCTTCCTTTCTTTAATAATTTCCACACTTTCATTTTAAATTCAGGGGGTGCATGTGCAGGTTTGTTACATGGGTATACTGAAAGACGCCGAGGTTCAGGGTGTGAATGATCTCGTCACCCAAGTAATGAGCATAGTACCCAGCAGAGGTTCTTTCAACTCTGGCCTCTCGCCCTGCTGCCAGTGGTCCCCAGTGTCTGTTGTTCCCATCCTCATATCCGCATGTACTCAGTGTGCAGCTCCCACTTGAGGGTGAGCACATGCATTATTTGGTTTTCTGTTCCTGCCTTAATTTGCTCAGGATCATGGCCTCCAGCTGTGTCCATGTTGTTGCAAAGGACATGATCTCCTTCTTCTTTATAGCTGCATAGTGTTCCATGGTGTCTATGTACCACATTTTCTTTATCCAGTTCATTGCTGACAGGCATCTCGGTTGATTCCATGTTTTTGCTATTGTGAATAGTGCAGCAGTGAACATATGGATGCATATGTCTTCTTGGTAAAACAATTTATTTTCCTTTGGGTATAATACCAAATAATGAGATTGTTGAATGTAATGGTAGCTCTGTCCAAAACTTCCTTTTGTCATTTCACTCCGTTTCCATCTTAGTAGGTTTCTCTATTTTTAGCTGACATGTCTTCTTATATTTTATTAACACATTTTTTTCCTGAGACAGAGTCTTGATCTGTCTTCCAGGCTAGGGTGCAATGGCGTGATCTTGGCTCACTGCAACCTCAGCCTTCTGAGTTCAAGCAATTCTCCTGCCTCAACCTACCAAGCAGCTGGGATTACAGGCATAAGCCACCATGCCTGGCTAATTTTTGTATTTTTAGTAGATATGGGGTTTTGCTATGTTGACCAGGCTGGTCTCGAATTCCTGACCTCAGGTGATCCACCCGCCTTGGCCTCCCAAAGTGCTAGGATTACATGCATTAGCCATCATGCCTAGCCAATGGTTTCTGGAAATAATCTTCTGCGTTTTAGAGAATATTTAACACATTCTTTCCCTTTGCAACTAAATATTTTAGCTGTACAAATTTTTACATTTCTACATTTTTATTTAGATATCTTTGTAACAGGCTCAAATAATACTGTTTTCCCTTTTTATTTATTCATAAACAAGGTCATTTTGTATACAGTTCATGTGGCTATAGCAAGAATAAGTGCATTTTCCTTAGTCTCATTCTCTGTCCATTAGTAAAATGGTTAAAATCTTTTCTCAAACATAACAGGAGAGAAAGTGAGGAAGGCAGGTTTAATGGTTGATTATAATTCTCAGCTTACCTTGTACATAGAAAATGACATTATCCAGGTTAAATACTTAGATGTCTTCCAAAAATTCACTCCTATAACTTCACCACTTAGAATATACTGGGTCACAGTTGGTTTTCCTGTAATTCGCATCAACGCATCTTCTAATGTTTGCAGTACTGTGTCACCTTCAGAAAATTACAGGAGAAAGAGAAGTTGGAAAGTCATCTGTCCTTCAGAATTCTACCTCGCACAGTTTCAAAGGAGTTTCGAGTGTGCATTATTATGGATTGTTGCATGACAGATTACCTGAAACTTTGTGGCTTAGAGCACCAACAGGTGTCATCTCATAGTTCATGTAGGCCAAGAAACCATAAGGCTTCTCCACCAGTCTTCTCCGCTGGAACTGTGGTCAGGCCCCTCCTCAGATTGCAGCTGCTGCCAGCAAGGGCCCTGTTCTCTTTTGAGGATTGAGCAGGGAAAAGGTCTCGTGTGGAGTTCACAAAGTTGGCTGATGGGATGAGCCTCGGCTCCTTCGTGGCTACTGGAAAGAGGCCTTCAGTCCTTGCCCACGCTGCAAGGAGATCTTCACAGTGCTGCTTACAACAGGTACATGTGCTTCCCCAGCATAAGATCTGAGAGCGCAAAAGAGAGCGGTAGCAAGGGAAGGCCTCAGATGGTAGTCACATGCATTTTAAAATCTAATGTGCAAAGTTATGTTCCTGTTTTTCTTACTTTGGCCATACTCTTTTCATTAGAAGCTCAGGGGTGAATATTGCCTAGAGTTGAGCACCCCTGAGATGGAGAGGGCCGTCTTCAAGGCCGTCAAGCCTGGACAGTGATCTGCGCCTCTTTCTGGTTGCTTCTGGACTCTGGCCAGAAATGTATCGGAAAAGAGCTATGAAGCAACTTCCCAGTGCTTTTTTCAGGTACAACTGCCAATAACTAAAACTGGGGCCTTCCATGAAGAAGACTAAAGCCTTGGTTGGCTCTTCTTAATTTATCTTCATCATCATTAGTATTTATAACTGCAAAGTTTTGGTATTAGATCGTCTGTCGGTCTGAATTTTTAATGTCAAGAATTTCTGTCTTTAATTATATTTGCTGTAATGTTGGATGTAAAGCATTGCATGGATCTTGCTAGCCAGACATTACTTTAAGCATCTTGCATTCTTATTTTTTTCTCTAGTTCACTTTTGAACTAAATGTGCTTTCTAATGAATAACTAGAATTAGGATTAGATATGTAAATCATGTGTATGTGTATGGTCTAGGAAGGACTCAAAGCAATGCTAAAAAGTATGCACATAATTTTAGGGGTAAGTTTGACTTTTATTTGTTTGTATGTAATCACATAATGTGATCCCAAATCCCAAATAGGATAAAGTCATATTTGACTTAGGTATGAGGGCAAATGTGGCAACTTAAGTACCCCCAGATGTTTTGTTAAATTAAAAACATAAGGCACATATGTTTAGAGTCTTATTTAGCCAGAATATATGCTACAGTTGTTATGAATATCATAAAATTACACTAATATTAGGAAACAGAGAGAGAAGAAAATTGATGCAGTGGTGACTCCACTGGATCGGACCCATTAGCATGTAGTTAGGGTGTAACTGTGTTGACAAAGGCACAAAAGGCAGCAACAAGTGTGGTTGTTGACAGGCAGAAATGTTTATCCCTGTGTTTCCTACCTAACAGTGCAGGAAACAACAAATTCACAACATGATCACCAGCAACATTCTTTCCGCACAGATGAAGAGACGGAATGCTGGAGCTCAGATTTGAACCCGGAATCCTGACCCTCCCGCTCGCTCTTAATCCACTCTGACCCCATACTCTCGCTCCTAGTCCGCTCTGACCCCGGACTCGCGCTCCTAATCCGCTCAGACGTGCCGCCTCCATCCAAAGCTGGGGAGAGGGGCCTGATCAGAATTTGCTGACTTCATTAACAGATCACGAATGTTTGAATGAGTGGATAAACCAGATATTGTTTTAAACAAAATCTAAATCAGCTTAGAGATACTATCTTTTCTTTGGAAGATTCTTATCCACGTAAATGTTGCCTGCAGAAAAAAACCTTCTTTGTATTATTTTTCACACATGCAAAATCATGGTAGTGCCATTTTAAGGGCAAAAGTTGAGAAAAGGCATCATCACTACTGCAAATGACCTTTATGTGTGCAGAGTATTTCTCTTTACCCTCATCCTTTATCCAAGTCCAAAACCTCAGCTGTGTGTAGTGTTCCCAGTCACCTCCTAAGACTTCTGGTGCTGGGAGCAAGGCCCGAGCTCCTGGTAAATTACGGCCGGAAAAATTCACTCTCCTCAAGTTTTTGCCATGTTGTGGGCTGAAGGCTTCTCTTCTCCAGCATCGAGAAGGCCAGCACATCTCCCCTGACGGCTTTAAAGCTTTTATAAAGTGGAAAATATTTTGCTTCCTTGGACTGTGCAAGCTGTAGAGAGCAAAAGATGTTGCTCTTACGTTTGGGTGCAGCACATTTATTTTTCTGCAAATGGTAATCTCTTAAATCAGTGTGAATTTAAAGAGTTTCAGGTTCTCAATTTAACAATGATATAATAAAAATGTGTATGTGTTTTTTAATTAATATTTTGAGTATTCAACTTTATTATAATCATACACATGTATCTGCATTTCATTATCTTTCCCAAAATGTTACACGTTTCAAATAAGAGGTAGAAAAAAATTAAGTTAATTTTTCTCCCTCCTGAGAAAGGAGAACTGAAAATAGCTAAGGAAATAAAACAAGGCATAGCTGCCACTTCCAGATTTTCAGTTGCAACCAGGGCTCACTTCTGCACACTCCCTTACAGCACACGAAAAAATAAAAAACCTCTTACAGCCAGGACTGTCTGAACGTTGATGCTTTTAATTGCTATCTCAAGTAGTTCCATAACACGTCTAAAAATTGTTAATAAGATGTTGGATTAGATGATTCTGACTAATGGCCTATTGAAATTCGGGCTTGAAATGAGATTTTCATCATTTTTCATTGCTTTCCAAACAAAATAAAACTTGGTAGAATGGCTAAAACTGTCCTAAAAGTCTTTATTTCAGCATGTTAGCTTTTGTTTTCTTTAATTTACCCTTTGGCCATTAAAAGAATCATTTTGTTTTTTCAGGGGCTACTCCCATATTGGCTGAGCCCATCCAACATGAACGTTTGCAATGATAAAACTGGAAATGAAAGAGAATAAAGGCCAGGCACAGTAATTCAGGTTTCGATTTTTTTTTTACTAATATTATTTTACTTTCAGGAGTACATTAATTTTTCAAGAGGTTTTATTTGATAAATGGTTCTTTGCAATTGCTTTGCCAGATGACAGCAAACTGACGTAGGGCTGGGGTGGATTAAGGTGGGCGAGAAGGAAAATTCTGCTAAATATAATTTTGCAAGAGACAAGCTTCAAAACCAGAATATATTTTCTAAGAAACTTTTGAACTAGGTTGAAATAATGAGTAGTAACGAACTTAAAAATTTATATTTCCATCCAACCAAGTTGATGACATTTTGCTCTAGGAGTATTTATTTTTATATCCCCAAATACTCCCTGGTAGGTGCATTAGGTCCAGGTCTATACATCCAAGGTGCGTGAGCAATTTGCTAAGAAAAGCAGGCAGACAACATGGGTGATAACTTGGGCCCTAACGTGAGCGTTCTGACCTGAAGTAACAAGTCTAGAGCCTCCTGCCACTCACACCCCACACTGTTTAAGCTCCAAGTGACTCTGGCTTTCGCAAGGAGCCGGGATTTTATTCAAGGACTCTGGGCAGGGCTTGTCTTTCTTCTCCCAGATGGAGAAATGGGCTTTTAATAATTCACCTCTAAGTGTAACAATGTAGTTGGTTTTTATTCTTCTATTCTTTTAAATTTTTTTTTAGATTTTGAAAATTGAGGTTAAATATACATAACTTAAAATTCACCACTATAATCATTTAAAGTATACAACTAAGTGCGTTTAGGACACTCACAGTGTGGTGCGACCTCAACACTCACTCGTTCTCAAACATTTTTGTCACCCTGAAGGAAAGTCTGTGGTCATTAAGTACTAACTCCTCATTCCTCGCCCCTGGCAGACACAAATCTGCTTCCTGTCTGTATGGATTTGCCTGTGTGGGATATTTCATAGAAACGTGGTCAGATCAGATGTGTTTCTGTGTGTCTGGCTTCTTTCACTTGCCACATCGCTTCTGAGGTGCGTCCATGTTGTGTCTTGTATCAGTACTTCACCTCTCTATTGTTTTCCAATTATTATGGTAAAATACACGTAAAATCTGCCATCTTAACCATTTTTGAGTGCACTGTTCAGTGGCATTAAGTACATTCATATTGCTGTGCAACCATCACCACCATTTATATCCAGAGCTCTTTTCATCTTGTAAAACTGATACCCTGTCCCCATTAAACACTAACTCCCTAACCCCCAGACCCAGCGCCTGGCACCCACCATTACACTCTCTGTCTCTATCATTTTAACTACTCTAGGGACCTCATAAAAGTGGAATTACATAGTATTTGTCCTTTAATACAAACTAATAACCTGGTAAAATAATGGGCTGAAGACTTTAATACTTGCTGTCTTCTATTCTTACTTTGCTAAGTGTTTGTATCAGAATGATTGCAGTTCACTGTGTATCACTTTTATGTAAATAAGGTTGTTGAAAAAATAATAGAAACTTGTGGGTAGTAGCTAAACAGTGCAAGATAGAAATTTATATATATTTTACAATACCTATAGATGTATACACACACATACACATACAGGAGGTAGAAAAAGTTGAAAAATAATTATCTACCCTTCCACATCAAGAAGCTAAAAAAGAAACAACAAATTAAACTGGGAAAAAAGAGACAATCATAAAATAAAGAGCAGAAGTCAATATGTTATCAGCAGCGAGCCCAGGTGGGGTCCATGGTCCTTGATTCTTGTCTTCTTGAAAGAAAGAATTCAGTCAAGAGACAGAAGTAGATTTAAGGCAGAAGTGAAGGTTTATGGAAGTAAAGGAAAGTACACTCGGCAGGACCAAGCAGGCACTCGAAAGATTGAGGGTCCCACAGGACCTTTGGCTTGGGGCTCTTATAAATTTGCTATTTCCTGTTTTTTTCTGGTCTCTTCCCCTTGCCTTTTCCCTTGGATGGGCTGTTGGCTAATCCCCACATGCACAGTGAGTTGCCAGCATTTGGGAGGGGCCACATGTGTCCTTCGGTGGTTGAAGTTATGTGCATGTTGTCTTAGGGAAATTTTTCCTTCCTGGTCTAGCTCCCCCAGAGGAAGGTCATATACTGGTCAGACTTCGCCATTTCACCCCTTTCTGCGCATGCCTGGACATATTTTAAGTTCTCATTGGGAAGTTGTTGCCCACAAGCTCAAGATGTTTCCTGTTTGTTGGGAAATATTTCACTCCCTGGCACCAGCCATGACCACCTATCATTCCTGAAGAAGCCGCCTGACAATTGCATGACAGTTGCCTGGCTAGAAATTCCCTGGGGCCCTGTCCTGCCCTTCCCTCTCTGCCTGTCCACCCTCTCTAGCAAATGCACTATGAAAGGTATTTAGTGTCTGCACTGGCCTGCTGTCTATTAACTACATGAGGGTCTGTCTGACCCGAGAGGCCTCCTGGGCCTGCATGTCCCATGGATAGAGGTTGGTGCTGCTTCTTTTCAGACTGACAATGCTTTTTCCACCCCAGCAAGGAACATTATTTGGACTCACAGACTTAGTCACTAGTTTCCGGATGTTTAAGCTGAAGTCCAATAAAGAAAATAAATGCAGGATTCTAGAGATTGGGCAAACTTATAATTAAATCAAATGTTTTAATGACCTGGTAAGTCATAGTACATCAAAGTCAGTAAACAGAATGTGGTAGCTCAAAATCAAGAAGAGGAAAGATTGGATTAGTAAACCCCGTCTTTAGAACAGGGTAAATGTATCTTAAGTAAAATCACAAATGTTGACCAAAAAAGTATGACTCTTTAAAAAAGGGAGGTTTTCTGCTTTTTCTGGAAGTGTCCATAAATGTCTCAATTGTTCTGTTCATCTTCATTACATGCTGTGCCTTCCCAGTGCCCAGGATTCAGTCTCCCCAGTTATTCTCAAATTATCAAAAAGGGCCCCTTGAAAAGGGGCTGATTCTAAATTTTGTGCAAGAGAATGCAAGATGATCATGAAAGTTCTTCCGTTGTTGTTTTCTTTTTTTCAGTTAGGGTTGTGGGAGACATTCAAAGAAGTCTGGAGATGCTGATGAAAGCATTATCTCGTAGAAGCCCCAAATGACTTAAGAGAAACAAATGATCACCCCTAATTAAAAGCAGTTTGTGAAAAGGCCTGAATTCCTGGGCTTAAGAGGGGCAAGCAGTAGAAAGTGTGCTGGAGAAATACTCCATGGTCAAATAAATCAAAGGATGAATTCCCATCCTTTGATGGGCAGAAAACATAATAAATGACAAAGTTGCTGGATACATAACCAAGCTTCGGATGTGGATTTCCAGGAACTAGACTTGTTATTATGATCCTTGGACCCAACAGACCCAGATAAGAGAAGTCTGAAAAGTGCCTTTCTGAACTACTGGGAACCTGGAAGCAGATGTCTACTCAGCTGCCCTGTGGCTCTGGCTCTGATTCCTGGTCCCAGTGAAGAACCAGCTTTGCGAATGCTGGCCTGTGGCTCTGGCTTTGATTCCTGGTCCCGGTGAAGACCCAGCTTTGCAAATGCTGGTTGGGCTCAGGAGCAGGAAAGCTGGTGCCAGCAATGTTCCCGTGCATGGAAGCCCCTGAAGGCTATGGTGGGTTCATCAGAGTGGGGAGGTGACCCTCACAGAACACAGAAATGCATTCTCCCAGGGCTTGAGGACCCCACCTCGTGTGGCCTGTCCATACCAGCGGTGCTGCCCTGCCAGCCATGGCAGAGCCGAGGGGAGCTTTGCTGATCCTCCCTGCCCCAGTCCCTGCCTTATGTGGTGATCCCACTTCCCAAGAGCCCCCACATTGTTAGATACAACAGGGAAGTTATTCTCATGTTGGAAGGTTGTTCTGGCGTGAGCTCTTCCCATAGACGAGGAGCTGCTTGAAGTCCCCACTGTTTGCTCTTCTACAGAGAAGGAACCACCTGAAGTCTCTAGCACGTGCCCTTCCCACAGAGAAGGAACCCCCAGGAGTCCCCAGTGTGAGCTCTTCCCACAGAGGAACCACCTGGAGTCCTTGGCGTGTGTCCTTCCCACAGATGAGGAACCGCCAGGAGTCCCTGGTGTGAGCTCTTTCCATAGATGAGGAACCGCCTGGAGTCCCTGGTGTGAGCTCTTCCCATAGATGAGGAACCCCCTGGAGTCCCCGGTGTGAGCTCATGACCAGTTGCCATGCAGCATCCATGAGGACTGTTGTGCAGTCAGATGGGGAGTCTCAGAACCTAAAAGGACAGGGGAACCCTTACATGATTATATAAGATAGGCTTTCTACACAAGTGGGGAAAATAGAACTTTTTCTGTATGACAGAGTCTGAAACCGTAGCCAGCCTTAGGATAAATGGGCACAGACTAGGTTGTCAAAGACTTAACATTTGGATCAGAACCAGGGCTTAGGTCAGGGTAGCGACTACTGTCCAATCATGTTTCATGTAGGCTGGTTCTGAGTGTTATTAAGACATTCCATGAAAACAACTGACCCATGGCCAACATGTGCAGAAGATACTGGCTCAGTAATCACCATAAAAATGCATGAGTCTGTTTTCTCTGAGATTTCTCAGTGTTTTACCATGATAATCTGCACTGAACAATGCTCCTTCTATCAGCACCTCTTAAGGGACTGGTGTCCTGGGGCACACAGAGCCCCAGTCTCCCACACATTTGGTCTACTCTTCTCCCCACCTGGGGTGAGAGGGCTTCTCCGCAATGGTCTGGTCTTGTCCCTTTGTGGTTACCAGGTTACTCTCCATTAGGTGCACGGAGGCCGTGCTGTGGGAGAGGGGTGTCCACGATGCAGAATCCCTGATGATGAGATTCCTTCTCACTTGCTGTCAGACGTGGATCTCACCTCCAACCAGATCATAACCTAGGACTGATTTTATGAGACTCCCACAAACATGTCTCTAGGAACACATTGGCCTAACCTAAAATGCAAAGCACACTGCCATTGCTGGGGCTCATCTCCTGTTACACAGATGACCAGGGAGAGCCTCTCAAAGGTGAGGGCCGACACATGCAGCACCCACCAGCCTATTCAGAAAAGTAGGCACAAAGTCTTTTGGCAAATGTTGAATGTCAATGTTCCTAAGAAGAGTAAAGCTGGGACCAGGCAAACAACACAGGCTGCATGGTCCTAGGTCTGGGGGAGCAGAAGCTGTGAGATGGAGTCAAATGGGGCAAAGAGCCAGATGCAAAGGTGAGTGATGCAAGCAGGGTAAGCCATCACCCCAGTGTGGAATGCAGCCTGGGGGCGAATTTTCACAGGGTCTCTGCTGGCTCACATAGTTTCCTGGGCTTGCATTTCTCACGCTGAGCAGCTGAGCAGGTGCACTGGCCGACCATGGAGAGAAGCACTGCAATCGCATTTCAGACAAGGGAAAAAGCGGCAAAGCTCCACCCCACTAACAACCATAAGAATCTTCTTCCTTTTAGGAATTTTGAATTCTCCAAATGTGGGCCAGGCTGCTAACTAAACATAAATGGTACTGGACAAGGTTAAATCATGAAGTCAAAAATAGACCACACGACATTATGCACTTGAGTTCTACGTTTTAAGATGGGCTTTGGCTTTTCATAATCCAAGGTGATTTCCAGCCCCAGGTTATGTATTAAACATATGGCATATTGTGGTTTACAGAGCACTTTCCTATGATTATCTATTTAGAGCTTCCCAACAACCATGCAAAGAAAGGAAATAAGTATTCCAGAGTCCTATGGGAGACCACCGTGCCAAAGAAGCCATGGCTCATGCCTTTAATTCCAGCACTTTCAGAAGCCAAGGTGGGAAGATGGCTTGAGCCCTGGGGTTCATTGACCAGCCTGGGCAACATAGTAAGACCCTGTTTCTACAAAAGAATTTTTTTAAATTAGCCAAACATGGTGGTGTGTACCTGTAGTCCCAGCTACTCAGGGTGGCTGAGATGGGAAGGCCACTTGAGCCTGGGAGGTAGAGGCTGCGGTAAGCCCTGATTGCACTAATGCATTCCAGCCTGGGTAACAGAGCAAGACCCTGTATTTTCTAGAGCATAATTAGAGCATGTTAACAAATGTCAGTTAGGACACTTCTACTTTTGGCCACAAAGTAATAGCTTTTATCGAAACATCAGCTTAATTCTCCAACCCTTCTGCCATGAACAACTCTAAAAGCCAAAGAGGATGCATACACAGAAACAATGACAATACAAAGCAAGCTTTTGAGGGCACCCAAGGGCAGCTGAGTTAGGTAGGAACTGAGGGACCAAAAGCCACAAAAGAAGAGAAGTAGACTCAGGTAAGCATCACTTTTGCTTTTGCTTTTGCTTTTTCCCTCAGGACATTTATAAATTGAAACCTAGAGAAAAGAGGCCAAACAGAAAGTAGTGGCCAGACACTTTGGTTGGTTTGGGAGGATCCAAGTTAAAGTTTAAGGATAAAAAGGAGGTCAGGACTTGAGTGTGAAAAGAGAAATGCAGAGGTTTATGCTCAAAATTCTGGGTCTACTTTTTCCCTGGGGCATTTCTTGGGTTCTAAGCTGTGCATGAGAGACTTCTAGAAACCAGCATGGAACAGGAACTGGAAGGATAAAGTAGAAGCTGTTGTGCAGTGCTAGGGAAACAGAAGTTAGAGTTCAAGGCTTGACAAAGAGGAGAGGACTTGCCAAACACCTTGGGGTTTCAGTTGAGTTTCCAAAAGAACTATGCCCCAGAAATAAGGACAATTTGGAAATAGCCCAGTGTTTGCAAAAGCTAAAACTGGATAAAACTGGATCAAAATGATTTGCCAATATTCTATCTGTTTGCAAGAAGAAAATTAAATCTTTCATAGATAAAGATGAAAAATGCCAGGATGTCAATACTAGTCACACTAATGTCAAGCATTCAATTAAAAACTACCAGCCATGCCAAAAAGCAGGACTGAAACAACTGAAAACAAAGAAGAAAAGCCAGATAATACAAATAGACCTATAAGTGACCTTAGCTGGGGACTTTTTAATAAAAGTTTAATTAGTATATCAGGAAAATATAGAGAATTTGATTAAAGAACTGCAATTGATAATTATTCTAATTAAAAATTGAGTAGCTAAAATTTAACGTCAGTAGGTGGGTTTAATAGCAGTCAGACATAGTAAAAAAAAGTGGAGTACTGGAAGATCAATCATTGGAAAATACTCTGTCTAGCATCAAGAAAAAAATATAAAATTTTTAAAAGGCAAAAGGACATTTGCACCAGTATGAAAAATTAAACATTTGTATAAATTGATTCCAGAAACAGGAGGAAGGGAAGGAGGGTGAAATGGAGTGGGAAGACAGAGAGAAAATATGAATATGAATGCATTAGAAGCAGAATTAGACCAGAGACACTGGCTGAGATTTTCCCTAAAACAATAACAAAAGGCATGAAACCACAGATTAAGGCTCAAAAGATCTCAAGCAGGGCAGGTAGGAAGAAAGCCTCACCAAGTTACATCATAGGAAAGCCACTGAAACCCAAAGATGAAGAGAAAATCTTAAAAGCAGGCAGCCAGAATAAAAGATATATTCTCTTCAAAGCAACTATAATAAGACTGACAGCTGATGTTTCTGAGGGAAACCATGGCAGACAGAAGAAAATGGAAAGAATGTTGAAAGAGCTAAATGAAAACAACTGCCAATCTAGAATTCCACATCCCATAAAAATGTCCTTAAAAAATGCTTTAGGAAAATAAAAGCTGATAGAATTTATCACCAACAGATCTACATTAAGAGAAATACACAAAGGGATTTCCTAGCATGAAAGAAAATCATCTGAAAAGGAGGAAAAAAATAAATAGAAATAAGCACTAGAAGGGTTAAACATGTTGGTAATTCTAAATTAATATTTAAAACAAAAATAATATTATTATTCAGAGTTTGAAATATATGTAGAATTAAAATATATGTAAACAATTGCACAAAAGATGGTGGGAGTAGTGAATGAAGTTAATTTGCTAAGATTTTGCATAGTCCTGGGCATGGTAACAGTACTTAAGGATGCATATTACAATGTCTAGAGTAACTACCTAAAGACTAACAAAAATATATATATAATCATCCAGTTAATACAGGGTAAGTTGAATAATTAAAGATACTTGATTAATTTGAAAGAAAGAGAGAAAGGAGGAATAATTAAAACAAATTGTTTTATATGCAATTAGAACTAGTCATCTGATTACAAGGTGAAAATTTTCAGATTCATAAGAAAGAAAAACTTAATATATGCTGTTTACAAAAGATGCAGCTTAAAATCAGAACAAGGAATATTTGAAAATGAAGAGATGGATAAAAGATATTCCATGCAGATACTAGCTAAAAAAAAGCTTAGGCACCTATATTAACATTTGATAAAATAAACTTTAAGGCAAACATATCATTAGAGATAAAGAGGTTTCATAAATATTAAAAAGGTTCAATTCAGTACAAAGATATATCAATCCTAAATTTTTATGCACCCAATAAAATAACTCAAAGTACTTGAAGCAAGAGTTATCAGAAATAAACAAAGTAAAAAACAATCCTTAAACCACAGTAGGAGATTTTAAGATACCTCTGTCAGTAACCATTTGAACAATTTGCCTAACAAACTTGACCTAATTGGCATGTGTAGAGACCTATCCCTAAACACTTCAGAGCACACACTCCTTTCACATGCACGTGGAGTACCAAATGTTCTCTGAACACAGTGGAATTAAACTCAAAATTGAAAACAGAAAGAAAACTGAAAAATTGTCAGATATTTTATAATAAAGTAATAATAGTAGATTCTCATAACCCAAATCAAAATTAGAATAGCTAAGGAAAACAGGACATCTCAACACAGGTGGTGCGCAGTTAGAACTGCACTTAGAGGAAAATTTCTAACCTTAAATGAATGCATTAAAAAAAGTGGAAAGCTAAAAAATCAAGGATCTAAGCTTATATCTTAAGAAATTAAACCAAGACAAAATTAAACCAATACAAAATTAAACTAAAATAAAACATAAGCAACAAAATCATCAATATATGTGCAGGTAATAGAGATGAATTAACACCACCAAAGTATACAAATCATGTATTTCTATATTCTAGGGCACAAAAGCGTATGTTTCTACATACTAGCAACAACCAATTAGGCCCCATAATGTGATGCTGCTGTAAACCAATTCCAGATGGCTAAAATTTCTTTTAAAATACCTGAAAACTAACAATATCAGTTGTTCATAAGGATGTGAAACAGCTGAAACTTGCATACTCTACTCCTGGGAATGTAAGTTGATCCTAGGAAAATGTTTTGCAGTATCTACTAAAACTATACAGATCATAACCCATGACTAGAAATTTCACTTCTAGATATGTGCCCCAAATAATATAAATACATGTTCATCAACACACATGCAAGCGTGTTCATAGAAACTATTCATGACAGCCTATGACTGGAAACCACTCAAATATCCAACATACTTAGACAAATCAGTTCGATGTGTAAATAGAATGTATTGCACAATAAAAAAGAAGAAAGACCTGCTTCATGTAACAACATAGAAGACCCTCACAGACATAATGCTGAATAAAATAAGTCACAAGATACTAACTATGGTATTGTTACATTTATAATAAGTAAAAGTGGGCAAAACAAATCTATTACTATAAGAATCAGAATAATGGTTCCTCTCATAGGGAATGGGTAGATTATTACTAAGACAGGCCAGGAAGCAGGCTTCTGGGGAATTGGTAATGTTTTGTACCTTGAACCGCTGGATCTATGGTAACTATATTTGCAAAACTTTATCAAGCCACAGAATGTGCACTAAATATTAGTATATTTTACTGTTTAATTAAAAAAGCAAAATGAAACAAATATCAGATCATTTCACTCCCCCGTTTAAAACTACTTAACAGCTTCTGTTTTAAAAATTTACGGTAAAATTCAGATTGTTTGTGTCAGCTGACAAGGCCCTAGGTCGCCTGGTCCATGAGTCATTCTCCAAGCTCATCTCACACCACACTGCCTCTTCCCTCACCACATCCCAGCCTGAGGTCTGCTCCACCACAAACCCTGGATTCCCACTGTTCCTTTTTTCTGAGATGTTCTTCTCACAGCTTCTCTCACGTGCCCAACTCTGCTCTCTGGGTCTCAGCTCAAGTGGTATCTCATCACAAAGACCTTCCCTGGCCACTGTGTCTAAATGGCCTTCTGCTGTGTTCCTCACTGTTCAGGGCCCCAGGGCAGCAGGGCCTCTGGCACCTTCACTGTTGGGTGCCCAACATCTGCTAGTGCCTCCACATGGAAGGAACATGTGGGTATTTGTTGAAGGCATGAACCATTCCGATTTACTCTCATATGTCCTTTAGTCCAATTTCCAATGATCTTTGTTTGCAACAGAGACTTTTGTCTCTCTTCTCCCTCTAGGATGAAGGCTCTGTTGGTGCAGGAATCGTGTTTGTTTTCCCAATTTCTGTGTCTCAGTAGGGAAAGCAATGCACATTCTGCTGAATAAATATTTTGAATGAAAGAATGAATGCGTGAGTGAATAATTTGGCAGCTATGGTAAGGAAGTAAAAATTAAATGTTTTAACCAAGGCTATATTAATATGAATTTTCCCTCTAAACTTGAGACTTATAGCTGCCTCTCTGTGCTATGATAAATGCTAAGAGCATGCAAAGACCCAAGCCACAGGGCCTGCCCTGCACAAGTGTGAGGTTCAGAGGCAGGCAGAAGTGAGGAGGCCTGACTGCAGCTTAGCTGCCTCACCAGACACCATGGGAACATGGGGTGGGGTGGAAGAGTTTCTTGAGAAAGTCTTGAGTCCTCAGAGTATCCCATCATGAACAAAATGAGCCAAGATGCTTCACACAGGAAATTTCCATGGTGGTGGGGACAAATCCAGTACTGATGCCCCAAGTACCTAACTTTTACTTTCCGAATATAGTGTATAAGATAAAATCCAAGAGGACAAACTAGCCCAATTTATACAGAAAGGCTTTGTGAAGTGAAAGATGTAAGTAAAGCTAAGAGAATAAGTAAATAACCACCAGGTGTATTTTATGCCTTTGCTGATAATTAATAATTAGCTGACTTAAATGTGAGCCTGATCTTCTTCAAACACTGAAAAACAACTTGAGTTATACTCCATGAAAATGTTCTGAGTAGTATTTATTTAATTAAAAATTGTAAAATCAGCATTTAGAAAGTTTGGATGTTTATTTTATTACATCCCTGAGGCACAGCTCTTGGGACAGAAAAAGGATGGGGAGTAGCTGTGGGTTTTGAAACATTCTATTTCATCCTGGGCCTTTTCATTTTATTTTTTTTGAGAGAGGGTCTCACTCTTTTACCCAGGCAGGAATGCAGTGGCATATTCAAGACTGTTGGAAGAAAACATGGCACATAAAATTTCCTATAAGTAGTTTGCTAGGAGAAAATGTCAGTCGTTTAGAAAATACAAAATAATTTAACATTGAGCAAATGGCTGATGCTACCATCAGCTGTATAATTAGTAGGGTCCTCAAAAACAGCTACTGGACAGTTTCATGCTTAGAATGCACATAAGACAGTGATAAACACAAAATCACACAGTAATATCACAGACGCGTTAAACGTTCAAGGATTGTTGAAATAGCACCAAGAATGTTCACTGAACTAACCTTAGTTTCTAAGGTTTATGCAATCATTTGAATTTTACTAGCCCTATCCATAGTTAAGAAACAAATTCAAAAATGGATTCTACCACTTCACAAGCAAACTTGCAATTTATAAATCCTGGAAATACAAGAAACTAACCAGTTGTAAAATCAGAGGATAATTTGGGATGAAACGAGGTCATTGGCTCATAGGGATTGCTTCCTCCAATGGAGCCTCATAATTCGTAAATCTGAAGAGGATTTCACTTCCAGCAACATGGTTTTGCTTTAAAATTCCAAGCAGGGATTCCAGTGAGGTCCCCAAGGTTTGTCTTCACAGGGCCTTGCTCTCACACCCGGTCAGTGTCTGTCCCTGTGCAGGGAGGAGGAGGTGGGAGACGAATCAGTGAGCCAAGAGTCTTTTGTGCTCAGGTTATGGGATTTGAAGACCATGTTTTCTTTTTCTCTCTTTTTTTTTTTTTTTTTTGAGACAGGATCTGATGCTGTTGCCCAGGCTGGAGTGCACAGGCACAACCTTGGCTCACTGCAACCTCTGCCTCCCAGGCTCAAGTGATACTCCTGCCTCAGACTCCCGAGTAAGTGGGACCACAGGTGTCACCAGGCCCAGCTAATTTTCATATTTTTTAGTAGAGACGGGGTTTCACCATGTTAGCCAGGCTGGTCTCAAACACCTGGCCTCAGGTGATCTGCCCACCTCGACCTCCCAAAGTGCCAGGACTACAGGCGTGAGCCACTGCACCCAGCTGAGATTGTGTTTTCTTTCTCGGGAAAACAAGGATCTTTCCCAAGTCTCCCACCTGCTGTGGAATTCCACCCCGTGTGTGTCTAGTCATCTCTTGCATTTCACATGCATAACATTTTACTTTAGTCAACAGTCATTTGTCTGGAGGCTGCCGGAGTCGTTCTCACAAGACCTCCACCTGTAGGATGGGTGCGGCAAGCCAGAATCCACCTACAATTTGCCACTTCACCATTCAACAACTAGTGAAAGTTGCGTTCCAAACACAATAACCAAGGAAACCAGGCAGGAAAAGTCACCTGAGGGAGAGAAATGAAGGGGCTGGGAAGAGGACATCCCACCGAGGGCCTCTGAAGGTGAGTGCACGCTACTTTTTAACGCCTGCTCCACATCCCTGCTTCTCTGGGGGAAGTAGATTTTGTGAACTTCCTCAGCAGAAGTCAACACAGCACCTATGCACAAACTGTGGTGGCTCCTGGAGGCTGAGCATGGCAGCGTCTCCTCCCTCTGAACTTCCCACTCCATCACGGCCCCTTTGACCTTTCACCATCCTCCAAACCCTCCCTCATTGTCTACCTGAACTCATTGACCAGTTATGAGTTCTCAGTGATTTTTCTACTTAGCTTTTTATTATATGTGCCCTCCGGGGACTCTCATAAATGCCTCCCCTCCTGCCATGGGTACCCATCTGATCTCAGATCTCTCTGTAAGTTTTGTTCACTCACAGCTGCTTCTCAGTAACAATGAGAAACAGCTTGTCCCACCTTTGTGTCCGGACGTACTCTCTGGTCACCTGGACTTTGGCAGTGTGTGAAGCCTGCTTGGCCTTTAGTGCCCCGATCACCCTGGTGGCCTGCGGAGCATCTGCTGAGGGCTTCCCAGCAGTGTTCAGGACACACAGGGTGTGGAGACATGGCGGCAGTTTGTCCTCCTGACCACCAGGTGGCTGTCACTTGTATCTCCCTAGGAACAAAGAAGTGACCAGGCATTAGAGAAAGCTTTTCTTTTCTAACGATGATATTGCCAAGGTCTGAGCTAAAATCAATTCTCCAGGACATGCTTGACCCGTGAATGTTTCGCTTAGTGTTTCTCTAACTAGAACAGGCAGATCAGACAAATCATCAATTCAGAAGAATTCATCCTCCTCCAAGAGAGGCTGAAATATTAGTTGTGTTTGCAGTTCCTTCCCCGGATGAGAAAATAAATTTAGATAAAGATGACAGCATTTACTGAGACTCAATGGTTTCTCATTCACACAGAAGCCAGGTGTGTAGTAAAAATCTACCTGTGCCCCCAAAATGTCTGACTTTTGTCCTCAGGTCCTGGGAGCGATCTTTATCCTTCTGGGTGCCTTGGGCTTGCTGGATGGTGATGGTGTGACTGAGTGGGGTCTCCAGGCCAGGCAGCAGCAGAGGCCCTGCAGGTTGTCACACACGGAGGCCAAGGAAGCAGCTCATCCTGGGCCAAGAGTGACGGAAGTGCTGCCTCAGGGCTTCTCCTGGATGCCGCCCCGTGTGCTCCGGCCCCAGCTCATTTTATCTGTACCCTTGCCCTGTGATAAACTGTCACCATGTGCACAGCAGCTCTCAGGGAATTCCACAAGTCCATCCAGTGAATCATTGAAGCTGAGGGTTGTTTCGGAAGCCTGGAACCTGCATTTGGGGTAGACGTGAGCATGATATTGGCAATGTGCCCCCCAACTTCGTTGTCTAAACTCCTTGCACCAGGGTCATGTTTTGGAAAAATGAAATCTAATCATTTTTCTGCTCAAAACCCTCCAGTGGCTTCCAGTGTCAAAGTCGTTCCAGCAGCCCACCATGGCCTCGTTACAAGCCTGTGCCACGCGCCACCTGACAGTTCACATCTGAGCTCATCTCCTGCCACCCCAGTCCCTGACTCGGCCCCAGGGTCCCCCTGCCAATCTCTGGCCATGCTGAGCATGTGCCTCCCACAGGGCCTCCTATCCATTCCTCTGCATGGATGCCCTTCCCCTCATCATCCAAACTGCCTGCCCCTCATATCCTTATATGTCCCCTAACATGTCATCCTGTCCTTGACTCCATGCCCAATAATTCTACATAGATGCCCCCGGTGGGTGCTCCATAACCCTTTCCTGTTTGCTTTTCTCCAAACGCTCCTGACTCCACACTCTACGCTGTTGTGCCTGGTGTCCTCCCTTCGCTTGGAGGAGGCAGCTCCTTGAGCTTGGTTCACCACTCAGCCAGCAGGTGGAATGGGGCCCACAGCAAGCACTCCGGAGCTACGTTCTGAAGGCCTGAGTGCGTGAACGGACGGCGCCTCCACTCTACAACACATTGCAGATGGAGAGAAATAAAACATGAAAAAAAGGCACTGCCTTTAATGAACCTAAAGCCAACCCGGCCAAACACACATGTGCATGCAATAACTGGGAGACAAGAGCTGCCATGTGCGCTCAGGCCCGCGCGTGATGGAACCCATGCGTTTGGAGATGAGGAGGCTGTGCCCTGGTACCAAGTGGTCTCAAAGTGCTCAGTAAACTCAGAGGGGGGTCTACTGAAACAGGAAAACAGAAAGTGGATTCATGACTTGAAACGTGAAGGCTGAGGTTGAAAGAGTCACCATGGAAAATGTGACTGGGGGCCAAGAGGCAGGAGAAAAGCGTCACCAGAATGCGGGGACTGGCCAACGAGGGCGAAAGAGCCTGCCACTCAAACAGGCTGCAGCAAACAGAAGCAAAGGCGGCATCCACTGCCCTAAGACCTTTGAGATGGGAATAAACCAGAGTGTTTTGAGTCTAATTATTCAGAAAAATCAGAGTGATGCAGAATGGCAGAATTTTAAAATAATAGTTTTCTACATCAAAGGAAGGGCACATTGGCTCCCTTTGGAGTAAAGTTTTTAAAAAGTTGCTGAGGTAAACTCAGTGAAAATCCAGACAATGCTTACTCCCTGCAAATATGCAAAAGAGCCAGTCTCATCACTTACTTCACTAGGGCAAGAAAGGAAACGAATTCCTCACTAGCAATTGAGATTTTCTGGCAAAATGCAAGGAGGAGAAAACTTTGACTCAAAAGCCCCTCTGTCCAGCTCGCCTCACTCAGAGCAGAGTCTCCGTGGACTTTCCAGGCTGTCCTTCCACTCAGAACACAAAGAAGGCCTTTCAGTGTCTCAAGGCGCCTTGGGTCTGTCCCCAGGGGGATGTGCACAGCTGCAGTTAGAGGAAGGGGCATTTCCTCCATTTTTTTTTTTTTTTTTTTTTTTTGAGATGGAGTCTCACTCTGTCGGCCAGGCTGGAGTGCAGTGGCGCAATCTCAGCTCACTGCAAGTTCCGCCTCCCGGGTTCACGCCATTCTCCTGCCTCAGCCTCCCGAGTAGCTGGGACTATAGGCGCCCGCCACTACGCCCAGCTAATTTTTTGTATGTTTAGTAGAGACGGGGTTTCACCATGCTAGCCAGGATGGTCTCGATCTCCTGACCTCGTGATCCACCCGCCTCGGCCTCCCAAAATGCTGGGATTACAGGCGTGAGCCACCACGCCCGGCCACCTCCATTCTGCGGAGAAACCGGCTCACGGGAGGTTTTGACGCAGTGATTAGCATCCAGGCGATTATGAGAAACATGCATTTCTGTGCTCTTCTCACGACCTCTGATGACCACATTACGCTGAGGCACAAGGGGTTCACCCAGTCATTTTTCATCAGAAGAAAAGGAACACTTCTCCAGCTCAGAGCTTCTCTGGCAGGTAGAAGGGAATGTGAACTCAGTCCAGAGTGCAAGTACGATAACGACCTTCTAGAATGAAAAGGGGCATTCTTGCTGCAGAGCAGCTGGAGGGGTGACCAACATGAGAGACGCAAAGAGCCAATGTCTGTCCAGCCGTGAGCCAAGGGCAGACTCCACAGGAGGCCAGGGTCACACAGAGCACTCCAAGGGTGACTCCAGGAAAGACAGAATGGTGCAGACTTGGGTCAAAAAGGCCGTGGGGGTGATGCCATTGATCAACAGGACTTGGGTCAGAACGTTTACTGATGTTGAATCCCACTGAATACCCATCAATCAAAAATAGCTATTGAAGGTCCACATGATGAAAACCATATGCAGAGGAGTATGAGAGTGCCTTAGGCGGGGTGCTGAGTCCATTCTGAATCAGGTCAAAGTAGAAGGAGGAGGCGGGGCGGGGGGTTGCCACTGACTCACTCACAACCCCACGCAACCCGCATCCTGAGTCCTTTCTCTCCTAACCGGCGGGACACCTTCCTGGGCGGCACGGGGGTGTCACTCCTGCTGGAGGCGCTTCCTCCCACACCTCCTCCAGCATCTGTGAGAACCACCAGAGACCAGGAACTACTGGCCTTCTCATCCCAACTCTGGAAGCGATGCCACGGGAGGATCACTGGCTGCAGGTCCCTCCCATCGTGCCGGACGCTCCCCGCGGGGACCAGATTCACGCGTGGCCATCCCCACGGGCCCTGTCGTCTACACGAGGCTGAGACCCAGCAGCTCCTTGTTCTCCAACTTCTCCCATCCCTGGGTTCTCCTCCCCCGTCCCGTCCTGTGTGAACTGCTGAGCTCACAGCTCATCTCTGCTCCACTCCCTCCGCGTCTCCAGCTGGAGGATCAAACCCCATGGCCGGGGATGCCTCTGCGGTTCCGCCCGGGGCTCCCACCCACGCTGCAAGGCAGCGAGTTCCCCTCATCAAGCCAGGGCTTTTCCCCGCTGCTGGCGCCAGCGAACTTCCTTAGATTCTCCACAACACGTGGCTCTGCGTGTCTCCATCTCTGACGCAGCTGCATTCTCTGAAAGCTGATGCCTGACATTGGCATCTCCTCAGCACTGCTCAGGCGCAGGCAGCCGCTGTTCCCTGAGAATATCCTCCAGGCGATCCGGCTTGAGTCCAGCTCAACAAGTGGAAGTCCAGGGATCTCCCGATCTGTGCGCAGGAGGAGGCTGGGAGCGCCTGGGAAGGTGTCTGGGCGCGTGCAGGGAGGCGCCTGGGAATGTGTGGGGAGGTGTCTGGGAATCTGTGGGGACATAGCTGGGACCCTGGGGAGGTACCTGGGAGCGCGTGGCGAGGCGTCTGGGAGCATGTGAGGAGGCGTCTGGGAGCGTGTGAGGAGGCGTCTGGGAGCGTGTGGGGAGGCGTCTGGGAGAGAGTGAGGAGGCGCCTGGGAGTCTGTGGGGAGGCGCCTGGGAGTCTGAGGGGAGGCGCCTGGGAGCGCGTGATGAAGCGTCTGGGAGCGTGTGGGGAGGCGCCTGGGAGTCTGTGGGGAGGCGTCTGGGAGAGTGTGAGGAGGTGCCTAGGAGCCTGTGGGGAGGCGTCTGGGAGTCTGAGGGGAGGCGCCTGGGAGCGTGTGGGGAGGCGTCTGGGAGCGTGTGGGGAGGCGTCTGGGAGAGTGTGAGGAGGCGCCTGGGAGTCTGTGGGGAGGTGCCTGGGAGCCTGTGGGGAGGCGTCTGGGAGTCTGAGGGGAGGCGCCTGGGAGCCTGAGGGGAGGCGCCTGGGAGCGCGTGGCGAGGCGTCTGGGAGCGTGTGGGGAGGCGTCTGGGAGAGTGTGAGGAGGCGCCTGGGAGTCTGAGGGGAGGCGCCTGGGAGCGCGTGATAAAGCGTCTGGGAGCGTGTGGGGAGGCGCCTGGGAGAGTGTGAGGAGGTGCCTGGGAGCCTGTGGGGAGGCGTCTGGGAGTCTGAGGGGAGGCGCCTGGGAGCGTGTGGGGAGGCGTCTGGGAGCGTTTGGGGAGGTGTCTGGGAGAGTGTGAGGAGGCGCCTGGGAGTCTGTGGGGAGGCGTCTGAAGTGCGTCGGGAAGTGTTGAGGAGTATGTCAGGAGGTGTCTGGAAGTGTTTGTCTAGGGTGGTGCTTTGTTGTGCATTCTTGCAGAGCCCAGCCCAGGCATGGACACAGCCCCTTTTCTTTGGGCTCCATACTTGAGGATTCCTCTCGCAAGAGCTCAGAGTGAGGGGCTCATTTTCATAATATCTGGGACAGTGGATGTGCCCATTTCCACAGCTCAGCCCCGCTGCTCTTGAAGACCCAGTCCGTGCTCCCTGCGCCCCTCAGTTTTTCTAGAAACTTTGCTTCCTGCTCTCGGCTTAAAGACACCTGGTGCCTCCGCAGGCCCGCCAGCGTGCGCTGATGAGCAAGGGACACACACCCAGGTGCAGCTGATCTGAGCCATTAGAGGAATTAAAACGCCAGTATCCCCATCACCTTCACCTGGCAGTTCTTCCAGGATGATGGAAAAACTACTTTTCCTGCTCATCCCCTCTCTTACCTTTAAATGGCCAAAATAGCTGAAGTTTAGGTTAAAATCACTTTGTTGTTATTACGTAAGGAGCAAGCAAAGTTCAGCTCAGGAGTTCTGACAAGCCCTTTCTTAACTTTATTAAAGGTTAACCATCTCAAATTTACAGTAAGATATCGACTTATTTTATAAATTATGTCCATCAGAGCTATAAAATTGATATCTGAGCTATTAAAAGAAAAAAGCTGGAAACTTCATTTGTCCCTTTACCGTGCCAATTGAGTTCTGCGAGAGCCACTGGAAGCTCACCGTGACACAGCCACAGTCCACCAGCCTGTGCTTCCTGCAGGCTGTGCTCTGCTCCAGGATCTGGGTGGGTCCCAGCAGCGAGGAAAAGTGGAAACTGTCTCTTTACTGGGTTCCATTGGTGTCACTGTGCTGCACAGTATCTGCTGAGGCCTCGCTATGCCCAAGCACAGCGCTGAGCATAGGACACAGAGGTGTGAGCGGCCACACCTTCCACACCCACTCAGCACCTGCTTGCTGCCTGCTGCTTGCCTGCTACATGCTGGGCCTCCTCACGAGGGCAGGGGGCCGACAGAGGAAGTGCAGCCCCACATCATCCGTCCCAGACAAGGGTCGTGGCAGTGCTGTGGTGGTAGGGGTGGGGGCGGGGGGGGCAGGGGCGGTTGCATACCATCCTGACCTTGTTGGATCAGAGGAATAAACAGATGAGCAAGAAATCAGCAGGTGAATGGCAGGAGGTACAGTCGGGAAGAGCCCCTGTGGTCTCAGGCCTGAGGCCCTGGGGCTGGAAAGCAGGTGTTGGGTCCCAAAAGCCTTGGAGCAGAGTCCAGGCTTTGCAGGACTGAGCAGGTGGGGAGGGGGGAAACCGATCATCACCACTGCAGCACTCTCTGGGAGAGCAAGTGGCTACCTGCGCTCCGAGAGAAGGGAGCAAAGCAGGTGGATCTGAGAACTACTGGAAGGCAGAGTCAGGTCCCTGGGATTTAGAGTGTGATGGGACTGGGCTAAGAGACAGGGAGGACCCAGGAAGACTGAGAATCTTCCTCTGTCCTTAAACCTGTGCACTCTGGGGACATCTAAAAAGTTTCTGACTCAGAGCCTAGGGCCGTGGGCCCCCGTCTTAGAAACTGAAAGGAATGTTCATCTACCTTTAAGCAAAGACTTGTGTTTTTAAGTGAAATCATCTCAGATCCAGGAGAGAGGGCTGGAAGACAGTGTGCAGAGGACTTGGGTGAACTCCTGGGTCTCTGGTGTCTTTCCCAGTAATGTCCGCTGTGTCTGCAGAGCAGGAGTTTCTGCTGCTTCTCCTGATCCCAACCCCTTGCGTCCCGCGAGTCATTTCTATTCTGAATCCCACCTGCGCCCTTCACCCCAGGGCCTGTGTGGAGAAACAAGGGTGTCAAAAATGAATGAGACAGGACAAGGGGCAGCCCCTGTCTTATTTTGCTTCTTTGGAACAAGAGAAACAACCATTAAAAAAAAAAAAAAAAAAAAAAAAAAAACCATTTCCAGGCGAATGCCCTGGATTATTTTGGCAAACTCCACAGCTTTTGATAAACTTGGGCCGAGCATAAGGAAGCAAAGAGTCGTACATCTTTTTCACTTCCTTGCTCCTTTCACAGCAGGCTTTCAGCGGGAGGGGAGGACGGGAGGCCCCAGAGGGGTCCCGGAGAAAGCAGAAGAAAGCGGCGTCGACATTTTCTGAAATGCCAAAGGTCCGATCTCCACTTTAAATCTCTGCAGTTACAAAACAGAGGGCTGAGTCATCACTCCCATGAAGTCAGGGGAGGGGGGAGCCATTCAGAAGGTAGTTTTAATTTTTACTTTATCTTTTACTAAATATTGAGGATGGAAACCCTCAGTCTTTCCCACATGCATTTTCTCCAGTGGAGAGCTGGCAGACTGGGCCGTCTCTCTTGCCCTGCTTTTTATCTTCTCTGAGGTCCTTTGAACTTTCCCCTGAGTGGGCTCAAAAGGGATGATTCAGTCTCCAAGAAGCCCAGCAATTACTTTCAGAAAAGTTAGGGAAAGGTTTTCAGTCATTTCAGAAAGTTTAGAGTGGTTTTAGTTATGGAATCTTAACACAGTTCTAAATTTGCTGTGTATTCATTATCTGTTCTTAAACAGATGTATTTTCCAAAGTGAATGCCACAATTTTCTGTGAACATATTAATGAATGTTTCAGAAAACAAAATTAATTAGTGGTCTAAAGTATTTGGGAAACCATGGGTTAAATCAAACAGCTTTCTTAGCTGCGCTGTGGGGGTGGGACGGTGGGGGTTGGGGGAGGGGGTTCTACTCTTTTGATAGACGAATCTGCACCACAAAGCTCTACAAGGGAGGCACATTTCCCAAAGGCAGCAGAGCCTGCAGTGAGATGCCTGCTGTGCGGGGAGGGCCCGCCCTCCTATTAAGAGGGGCAGGTGGCTGGCGTCAGGGTGAGGGTGAACCCTTGCCTTCACAGAAGATATCCACGTGGTGGTTCTGGACTAGCCTCTTCCTTTCTCTGAGCCCCTCCTCTTCCCCTGAAGGAAGTCTTCGTCCCACTTCTCAAGGCTGCCTTGAGCTCAGAAGAGGATGCATGGCTTGTGAGGCGCTCTCGCAGCCACGGTTGGCCTCGCTGGAAATGGAGCTTGCACCACACGGTGAGTGGGGCAGACACAGGCTTCCCAGACAAAACTCCCAGGCAGAAAGCAGAGAGTAGGAAGCAGCATCATTGGCCCCGAGAAATGATGGATCTTGCCCTCAGCAGCCCCGCTCCTGCAGCCAGAGGGGGGAGCATCCTTCCCCCTTGTTCTCCAGCCCCAGGATCCTCTCGAGGCTTGTGTTCTCTGTGGCTGCATCACACGGCGCTGGGCGGCTTTGGCTTTGTCCTGTCCACAGGCCTGAGGACCCAGGGGCACTTTTACACTTCACAGTCACAAGCAGTCCAGGCTTTACTTGATGACACAAGCCCTTGACAGCTGCGTGGGCTCCTGGTTGGTTTGCTTCAGCCGCCCCCGTGCCAAGGAGCCCACCGGATGGCTTCTGTGTCCTTGACTCCCTTGCACAGGCATTTGTGAAAAGACCACACTCTTCATCTCATCTCTGCAATGAGACTGAGTCCTTTTTTTTTTTCCCCCAACTGAGAAGTCTTGGTTTGTCATTGAAAGACTTTTAAAATTTTATTTCTGATTGTCTGGAATCTAGAAGTGATGAATGAATTCTCCCAACACTTCAAGACCTCACATTACTGGACTCTATTTTCTGTCACTTCTAGTTGGAAACCAGTGAATTCCATCCTGGCCTCCTTTCTTTCTTACCCCGCTTTGCTAAAGCGCAAACTAAACCCAGCACACATGGGAGTAGGCATTTCAACTTCGTCGGGCACCACAGTCATCTGAAGGGTTATTAAAACACAGATTTCTGCAACCCACAATTTCTGACCTGGGGGTCTGGAGTGGGCCCAAAACTTTGCATTTTTAATTTCCCAGGTAACACCGATGCTGCTGGTCTGGGGACTACAGTTGAGGTGCCCTGGCCTACGAGCTGTGGGTTTGGGTGGTAGTGTCCTATTTCCAAGCAATTTCAGATGACAGTTTTACCAGGTATTTGCCACTGTGTGGTATGGGTCCAAACGTGTTTTCCAGATGAGTGATTTCCCTTCCAGTTGTGTTTCAAAGCCAAGGCCCCTCACGTCTCCTGGTTCCACCATCTTCAAGGGCCCCAAGGTCACTGGGCTCATCTGATCTGAGCGGCAGAAAGGCACAGGGCATGGGGCTGTGTCTTGGGGGCTTTAGAAGTTGCCCTAAGAGTGGCACACATCACATCCACCATATGTCACGGCCCAAACTCCATCATGCAGCCACACCAGGTTGCAAGGGAAACTTTGGTTCAGACACAGAGCCTGTTACCTGAAGAAAGAAGGGAGAGCTTGGTGAGCACCCGCCTATCTGCTACAGGGCAAGGGAAGGCCAGGCAGCCTTTGAACAGGCCCTACAGTGTAGTAGGAGCTTGCAGCTAGGCTGGGGGTATGCTTTGACACAGGGCCAGACGGTCTGGTAGAGAATCAGATGTGTGGTGTGAAAGAAAGGAGGGAGTCAGAAACGAATCCAGCATGTTGGGCTGAACAACAGGAAAGATGCAAGCTCTGCACAAGTGGCTTCTGTGGCTGTTTTATCCCTCCTATATCTCCAACCCCCAAGTGCCGGAAACCTAGTAGGCCTCATTATATGTCCTAAGTGAGGACGAGGGAAGTTCAGATGGAAAGCTGTAGCTTCCACAAGGATGAAGAAGGAAAACAGGAACATCACAACCTGGAAGAAACTTTACCGACACTTTCAAATGAGGCTCCACTTGTCAGGGCAGATCCCAGTTCATTCTCTGGCACAGAGCTATCCTCATCTGTAATAGTAATTATAAAGAACCTTGTAAGCTGAAAAGAAAGCATTCAAAGAAACGTAAATGAATCTTTTCTTGTTAGAATTGTGAACCCCATGATTAGCTGGAACAGTTTTTCCCGGTGGGGAGGAAGTTGACTGGAGTTTCTTTAACCATGGCATCATACATAGGCGGCCCCTCTCAAGTGCCTACTATAAAGAAATGGATGATATGAATCAGAGTTATCTTGTCCTGCCCATATAAACTATAGTCAAGAGACCAGGGGTGAGAGCACTCAGGGCACACACTGCTTGCCCAGGGATTCTGTCTGCTGAATGACTTGCTGCCGAATGACTCGCCATCACCTAAGATCAGTTTTACCTGGTAGCTGCCGGAGTGAACTGCCATAGCTCTAAGGCCAGTGTTACCTGCAACTGTCACTCACCAGTTAGGGCTTGCCAGCTCCCAAAGCCTCACTAGCGCCAATAATTTGTTTTTCAAGATAATATATTTATCTTTCTAATAAAACCCTCAAACTTCTCTTTGTGCATTGGATATATCAAAAACCGCCCCAGTCTGTATGTGTGTCCTAAATTGCAATTCTGATTTTCCAAATAAAACATTTTATTTAGAGGTTTCTCTCTAAATTTTCATTTGACTTTGACATACTTGGTATCAGAAGTGGGATCCAAAGCAGACTCACTTGACACATCAACAGCTGCTGAAACTACAACACGCAGCCCCTACACTTAGGGCTCTTTAGCCCTCTGCTTTTCCAGGTCACCTTTCTCCTATGTGAGTCTTTCTTGGATGGAGCTCCCATTTTTATTTTGATTATTTGGTTTTCTTTGGGATTTAAGATGTGTCTTTTCCCCTCCTGATTATAAGCCTCCTGTTTATGAGGGATTTTTTTCCCTGTTAAAGGTGGCTTGCCATCCTTCCTGATGAGTATGTACTTTATCTTTAGGTTCATTTGCCCACTTGGATTTTATTTCAGTTTTTGTGCATTTGATATTAAACCAAATCACCTATATAAATTTGCTTACAATGTGGACTGTCAAAGTTTAAATACTTGCCAAGATAGTACCTCCGTCCTGGGACTCCAGCATGTTCAAACAGTATGAGGATCATTCAAACAATTTATTTTTCTTAGAACTAAACTAAAAGATTGTGGCTTTATATAAAGTATACAATCTAACTAGAACGCATTTCTCAACTGGTATCTTAAGGTTCCAAAATGCTTTCAGAACCCAAAGATTGCCTCACTGCAAACTACGGTCTCCAAGTAAGCTCAGAGTCTAATTTCTATTTGGTGCTTTTTCCTCCACGTCCTACACTTCCTCTTTTTTATCCTCCTGTAATCTAAACTTTCTTTTTTTCAAAACTCCTCAGCTATTCTGGCATATTGACTATTTAAGTGAAGACACTTGAAAAACAGCAGTCACACACAAACATTTTTAGCATGGCAGTATTTCTCAAAAGCAAAAGAGAAAATTGCCATGTAAAAGTAACCTTCCCTACACTAGAAAGACAATCCTTTTATTTTCAAGGATGAGGAATTGAGACCAAAAACATACTGTAAAATTTTATTAGAATAACTCTTATCTTTTAAACCTCCTCACCTAATTCAGACACATTTTCACAGTTAACTATGCTTTGTCCAATCCAGTATACTGGTAACTGACTCAAACAGCTTTACCAAACATTTTGTTCACAGCTGATAGGGTTTGGCTGTGTCCCCACCCAAATCTCATCTTGTAGCTCCCATAATTCCCACATGTTGTAGGTGGGACCTGGTGGGAGATAATTAAATCATGGGGGCAGTGTTCTCCATACTGTTCTTGTGTTAGTGAATAAGTCCTACAAAATCTGATGGTTTTACAAGGGGTTTCCCTTTTTGCTTGGCTTTCATTTCCTCATGCCTACCACCATGTAAGATGTGCCTTTCACCTTTCACCATGAGCACGAGGCCTCCCCAGTCTCGTGAAACTGTGAGTCAATTAAACCTCTTTTTCTTTATAAATTACCCAGTCTCAGGTATGCCTTTATCATCAGTGTGAAAATCGATTAATACAGTAAACTGGTACCAGGTAGTGGGGCACTGCTGTAAAGATACCCGAAAATGTGGAAGTGACTTTGGAACTGGGTAACAGGCAGAGGTTGGAACAGTTTGGAGGGCTCAGAAGAAGACAGGAAAATGTGGGAAACTTTGGAACTTCCTAGAGACTTGGAGGGCTCAGAAGACAGGAAAATGAGGGAAAATTTGGAACTTCCTAGAGGCTTTTAGAATCACTTTGAGTAAAATGCTGATAATGACATGGATAATAAAATCCAGGCTGAGGTAGTCTCAGATGGAGATGAGGAACTTGTTGAGAACTGGAGTAAAGGTGACTTGTTGCTATGTTTTTCGTTTTTGTTTGTTTGTTGTTTACTTTAAGTTCTGGGATACATGTGTAGAGCACGCAGGTTTGTTACATAGGTATACATGTGCCATGGTGGTTTGCTGCACCTATCAATCCATCATATAGGTTTTAAGCCCCACATGCATTAGCAGGGGTCTCCCTCCCCTTGCCTCCCACCCCAAAACAGGCTCCAGTTTGTGATGTTCTCCTCCCTGTCTCCATGTGTTCTCATTGTCCAGCTCCCACTTACAAGTGAGAACATGCAGTGTTTGGTTTTCTGTTCCTGTGTTAGTTTGCTGAGAATGATGGTTTCCAGCTTCATCCATATCCCTGCAAAAGATCAGAAATCATTCTTTTTTATGGCTGCATAGTATTCCATGGTGTATATGTGCCACATTTTCTTTATCCAGTCTATCATTGATGGGCATTTGGGTTAGTTCCATGTCTTTGCTATTGTGAATAGTGCTGCAATAAACATACGTGTGCATGTGTCTTTATAGTAGAATGATTTATAATCCTTTGGGTATATACCCAATAATGGCATTGCTGGGTCAAATGGTATTTCTGGTTCTAGATCCTTGAGGAATTGTCACACTGTCTTCCACAATGGTTGAACTAATTTACACTCCCACCAACTGGGTAAAAGTGTTCCTATTTCTCCACATCTTCTCCAGTATCTGTTGTTCCCTGACTTTTTAATGATCGCCATTCTAACTGGCATGAGATGGTATCTCATTGTGGTTTTGATTTGCATTTCTCTAATGACCAGTGATGATGAGCTTTTGTTCATATGTTTGTTGGCCACATAAATGTCTTCTTTTGAGAAGTGTCTGTTCATATCCTTCGCCCACTTTTGGATGGGGTTGTTTTTCTCTTGTAAATTTGCTTAAGTTCCTTGTAGATTCTGGATATTAGCCCTTTGTCAGATGGATAGATTGCAAAAATTTTCTCCTATCCTGTAGGTTGCCTGTTTACTATGATGATAGTTTGTTTTGCTGTGCAGAAGCTCTTTAGTGTAATTAGATCCCATTTGTCAATTTCAGCTTTTGTTGCCATTGCTTTTGGTGTTTTAGTCATGAAGTCTTTGTCCATGCCCATGTCCTCAATGGTATTGCCTAGGTTTTCTTCTAGGGTTTTTTATGGTTTTAGGTTTTACATTTAAGTCCTTAATCCATCTTGAGTTAATTTTGTGTAAGGTGTAAGGAAGGGGTTCAGTTTCTGTTTTCTGCATATGGCTAGCCAGTTTTCCCAGCTTTTATTAAATAGGAAATCCTTTCCCCATTGCTTGTTTTTGTCAGGTTTGTTGCAGATTAGAGGGTTGTAGATGTGTAGTTTTATTTCTGAGGTCTCTGTTCTGTTCCATTGCTCTATGTATCTGTTTTGGTACCAGTACCAAGCTGTTTTGGTTACTGTAGCCTTGCAGTATAGTTTGAAGTCAGGTAGCTTGATGCCTCCAGCTTTTTACAATTGTCTTGGTTCCATATGAAATTTAAAGTACTTTTTTTTTTTTCTGACTCTTGCTATGTTTTAGCAAAGAGACCTGTGGCATTTTGCCCCTGCCCTAGAGATCTGTGGAACTTTGAAGTTGAGGGACATGCCCTTAGGTTATCTGCTGGAAGTAATTTCTAAGCAGCAAAGCATTCAAGATGTGACTTGGGTGCCGTTAAAGGCATTCAGCTTTACAAGGGTAATGGAGCATAAAAGTTCAAAAAATTTGCAGACTGATGATGCAATAGGAAAAAAACAAAACACACTTTCTGAGGAGAAATTCAAGCCAGTTGCAGAAATTTGCATAAGTGACAAGGAGCCAAATGTCAGTCACCAAGACAATGGGAAAACTGTCTCCAGGACATGTCAGAGGTCTTCACAGCAGCCCCTTCTATCACAAACCCAGAGGTCTAGGAGTAAAAAATGGTTTCATGGGCTGGGCCCAGGGCACCCCTGCTGTGTGCAGCTTATGGACTTGGTGCCCTGTGTCCCAGTTGCTCTAGCCATGGCTAAAAGGGGCCAAGGCATAGCTTAGGCCATGACTTCAGAGGGTGCAAGCCCCAAGCCTTGGTAGTTTCCACATGGTGTTGAACCTGAGGGTGCACAGAAGTCAAGAATTGAGGTTTGGGAACCTCCACCTCAATTTCAGAGGATGTATGGAAACACCTGGATGTCTAGGCAGAAGTTTGCTGCAGGGGTGGGGGCCCCATGGAGAACCTCTGCTAGGGCAGTGCAGAAGGGAAATGTTGGGTGAGTCCCCAATGGGGCATTGCCTAGTGGAGCTG
The DNA here is from genome assembly GCF_028885655.2 of Pongo abelii. Lineage (NCBI taxonomy): Eukaryota > Metazoa > Chordata > Mammalia > Primates > Hominidae > Pongo > Pongo abelii. Next base: position 171,433,389 of record NC_071990.2, read on the forward strand.
TGAGAAGAGGGACCATCCTCCAGACCCCGGAATGGTAGATCCACCAACACTACCAACAACTTGCACTGTGCTCCTGGAAAAGCCACAAACACTCAATGCCAGCCCATGAAAGCAGCTGGGAGGAAGTCTGTACCCTGCAAACCAAACGGGTGGAGCTGCTGAAGGCTGTGGGAGTCCACCTTCTGTATGAGTGTGACCTGGACGTGAGACATGGAGTCAAAGGAGATTATTTTGGAGCTTTAAGATTTGACTGCCCCAGTGGATTTCAGACTTGCATGGGGCCTTTAGCCCCTTTGTTTTGCCAGTTTCTTCCATTTGGAATGAATGTGTTTATCCAATGCCTGTACTCCTATTGTATCTTGGAAGTAACTAACTTGCTTTTGATTTTACAGGCTCATAGGCAGAAAGGACTTGCCTTGTCTCAGATGAGACTTTGGACTGTGCTCTTTTGAGTTAATACTGAAATGAGTTAAGATTTTGAGGGACTGTTGGGAAGGCATGATTGGTTTTGAAATGTGAGGACATGAGATTTGGGAGGGGCCAGGGGCAAAATGATATGGCTTGGCTGTGTCTATCTTATGTTGTCAGAAATATAATTTGAATCCAACTGTTTTCTCATACACCAGTGAATTTATATTACTGTTTTACTCATAATTAATTTTTAAATAAAAGCTGAAAGTTTCCTGTTTTTTGGTCATCTGTATGTTTTTATACTTTTTTAATGTCTGTATGTTATATGTATATATTTTTTCAACCAGAATTTATAAAAGAGCTCTATTGGGTTAAGGAGAAAATAACCATTTAATTAATTCATCACAAATATAGTAATTAACCCAAATATCACTTAGTTCTTATGACTTAAGTAAATCTTTGATAAATAAGCTGATTTTAAATTTGTTCATAAAGCAAAAATAGAGCTGTTTTCAGAATTGTCAGCATACATTTTTGCCTGAGTTTATTGGTCAGACAGGATTATATTTTTCTCTACCAGATGTTTTAAGGTCATAAAACTATAAATCCAGCTTAAAAGCAAAATAATTTTTGTTGATGTAACTTATTGACAAATAAGACTAGTTTAATATTATTGTTTTAATGAAAACAACTGTATCTTCTGAGTTATCAGCTAAGTATCCATATATTTAAGAGTCTTACTTAGATGAACACCTGATATTCACATGCTGTTAAAAAAATGATTAGAAGATAATGTGAAATAATTACTAGCTCTAATGTCTCAGTTTTCATAAATAATGTGTAATTGTTAAAAATAAATAAATTAGGTAAATGTAAATGAGATATTTATAAACTTTTCATGTAATTTGAAATCTTACCATTATATTGAATTAAATCATAGATATTGATAAGACATGAGTCATTTCTAAATAAGCTAAAATACAGAAACATTAATTGGTAAACAAAAATTAATGTTTCTTTATTTTTGCCTTCTTAAATTTTATAAAAAGACAAAAGGCATGTGGGTCAATTAATATGTCCTGTTCCACATTAAAAGTTGTTCCATAAAAATCATTTTTAGACATTATACAATACATATTCATGAGATAAAAATACATTACAATTCAAAATTTTTTCCTGGGTATTTACTAAAAATTAAAGTTACTAAACATTAAGACTTCTAATTAATATATGTAGTTCCATATACAAAGAAAATGTATATGCAAAAGTAATGTGTATGAGTAAGAATTTTGTGTGGTCTCAAAGATGGGGGAAGATAAAGTAAAATTTTGTCCTTATGGTAAAACGAGTGATTGTTCCAATATTTTAAAAAGGGAAATTATAGAACAAAAGCTTGCAGGTCTAAGCAAATTATGGAGAGTTTATGAAGGATGGATCTTATAAAGTGAGTTTTGTATGTGATTGAGTTGGCTTGGATTGGAAGGAAATTGTTTGTTTTTCTAATAATTAAGTATCGGTGTCAGGGGTGCACTGATTAAGGACCAAAGTCTGGTACTCTGTGTTTGAAATAGCAAGGTTTTCTCAGAATGTTGATCTGTTTTGGGTTTTACAAAAGTTGCAAGGGGTTTTTATCTTAATTCTGAAATCTGTTTTTTTACATTTTCAACCAGTTTCTGAAGTAGGGCTTTTTCTTATTTTATAGTTTCTACCTATTTTCAAGTTAGAAGTGTTATCTTCTTCATGTAGGAAAAAAATTCATTTCTCAAGGTAGAGTCTTCCTTTTGAAGCTTTTCAGACCCATATCTCAGTGGCTAGGCTTTATATGCAACCCACTCCATGTGATTTACCTTCTGTTCTTTCTTCTTTCCTTAAAAAGGTACATATTGTTGCTTAACTATAGTTGCTCAACTATAGCTAACTATAATTATATAGAAATTTTGAATTGTAATGTATTTTTATCTCATGAATATAATCTCTAAAAACAATTTTTATAGAACAACACTTCTCCAACTTTTTTGTTAGTTGTTGCAATTTTTTTTTTAAGTTATAACTACTATTGTGGCCCGATGCTGGCAATGTTTGTCTTAAAGTTTTCTCTGGTAACATGAGACTGTACTCTTGGCTCTTCTTTTTTTTATAATTTAAACTTTTATGTTAGATTCAGTGGGTATACGTTCAGGTTTGTTATATGGGTATACTGTGTGATGATGAGGTTTGGGTTTGGATCCCATCACCTGGGTAGTGAGCATAGTACCCAATAGGTAGTTTTTCAACCCATGCCCTCCTTCTTCATCCCCAAGTAGTCTGCAGTGTCCATTGTTTCCAACTTCTTTTCCATTGTTCTCATCTTTATATCTAATGTGTACTCAATGTTTAGCTCCCACTTATAAGTGAGAACATGGCTTTTCTTCATATGTCTAAGTTGTTCTACGCAACCAGGCAATTTCATGTGCTTTTACTTTTTCTTTTTTTTTTTTTTTTTTTTCGAGACAGAGTCTGGCTCTGTCACCCAGGTTGGAGTGCAGTGGCGTGATCTCAGCTCACTGCAAGCTCCGCCTCCCAGGTTCATGCCATTCTCCTGCCTCAGCCTCCTGAGTAGCTGGGACTATAGGCACCCACCACCACACCCGGCTAATTTTTTGTATTTTTAGTAAAGACGGGGTTTCACCGTATTAGCCAGGATGGTCTCAATCTCCTGACCTCATGATCCGCCCACCTCAGCCTCCCAAAGTGCTGGGATTACAGGCGTGAGCCACCGCACCAGGCCATGCTTTTACTTTTTCTAAAAGCCATGCATTCCCCTGATCAAGGTACTGGTTTTCTTATTTACTTTATTCCTTTTTAATAAAGTGTACACTCATAATCTTGGACACATACTCTTGCAGTGTCTAATTGGATTCAAGTACCTTTCCATGAGGTTCAACTTCTAGGTTATCCAGATGGGCTTCCCATAGGAAAGGCAGTCATACTGTAGGAGGCTTTTCACTTACCTTTTAAGCAATCAGCCTAAGAAACAGATATTTTGTATTTTAAGATAATTTCTTGTGCTTGGTGCTGTCTTTATTAGTTTTTTACTACTTAGAAAAACTAGGTCATCTCTAGTACAGGTCTAAGTTTTTTCCCTCTGAACTATGTAACTTTTTATATTTGCTTTTGAAGTCTTTTAATAATCACTCTGATTAAATAATTATCTCACAATGACATCTGATTATACTTTAATTAAGTGTTCTAAGTTTTTTTAACATCTTTAGCAAACTTCCCCAAAATCAAATTCTAATTTAAGTACTTTTAAGCTTAAATTGACTTTGGGATTTTTCAGTTGGGCCCCAAAAAAGCATCAAACGATGCGTCTCCCATGACGCTTATTCGATGGGTTGTATAAAAAGCACTGTCAAATAATAAAGTGACACTAGCTCTTACTAAAATTATATTTAGATGGATGCATTATTGATGTGAATGCTTTAACATTTATAAAATTTATAAAGGTCTGATGGTTCTTACTGTGATGCTATCAGTAATGATTTTGGTTATCTTAAAATGCCATACACAATAGAAATAACTAAATTTGTTAATCAATTGCTGAACTTTTATCACATTATAACTGTGACTGTTCTAATTTTTTGGTCATCTACAGTGCTGATTCTTATCTAGAGGCATCTGCAACAAGATTCATAAAAAAGATTCTAGCAAGTACTCCTCAGTACAGGTGTCTAGTAACTTTAAGATCAATGGACTAAATAAAAATTTCTAAAATGCTAACCAAGATAATGAAGAACAAAATTTAATTACCTGAGATCGAATAACTGATAAAAATTATGATTTTTATGACTTTTATTTGAAACATTATTGGTTCTTCATTTAAATATTTTGTTTTCCATATTTAAGAAAACTTTGTCTGTTGAGCTGCCTACAGCTTACAGCAATTTGGTAAAGTGCACTTTAATAAACAAAGGTGAAAACGTTTACTTTTCTACTTGATCCCTTCAAAACTTGAAAAGTATTCATGAGTTTTTTATGTTATGACAGTATGGTTTTTAATAGGATGCAATTATAATTGTTAATTATATTACCAATATGATATTGGTAGTTATATTACCAATATTATTATATTGGTAACATAATTATTTAATATGATATCACATTTAAAATTAATATATCATATTTTACATTGTTTATACTTATACATACTGAAGATAAAATCTGAAGCCTGCCTTGATTTGGCTTCCTAGCTTCAAAATATTTTTAACAAAGGTCCAATCTGAGATTCAATCATTATGCTTGCTATACTAATATAAACAATCAGGCCAAATCTAATAAATCTGAATTTATGTTACAAACAAATTAGTGTTACTCTAATGATCGTTTGTAAAAATTGGGCTGTCTATAGTATATTGTTTTTAGACTGTAACCCTATGCATTGTTTTTGAGTTTTTATTATCTACCTGTAGGCTGGACAGGATACTAAACTCTCATAAGTTCCTGTAATTCAATTTTTCTCTCGTAGAATTACTAAGAAGAGAAATAGTTATTTCCTAATGCCCTATAAACAAATTACAGTTTAAATATAGTTTTTAGTTTTAGTTTAAATAAGTTTCAGGGGACAAGCCTCATGCCTAGTGTGTGGGCTACACAGAGTTCACCAAACCACCCAGTGACATAATGGGAGACATTCAAACTGTGAAACTGCCAACTTCATGCTGTAGGCAACTTTTCCCAAGAGCACTAAACCAAGACTCCATGTTCTAATAAGACCGTTGCCCCTCTTAATGCCTATCTTTTTCACTTAAATAATAGATTATTTAAGTGAAAATCTATTTATTATTGTAATAATAATTACAATAAGCTTGTAATTAAAAGTTTAGAATCATAACTGATATGAATAACATAACAAAACCTGACTTAAGCAATTCTTAAGTCCATCTGTTGGGTAATTTTGGCAATACCCCTAAGACAACCTTTTGTTCTAATTGTACTAATGGTCCTTTCTACAGAGCTGGCACTCTGCTTTAATTCATCTTAATCATGAAATGCTAGTCCATGGCTACAACAAGTCTTCCCACTTCCTCTATGGCCTTTTCATCTGCTGAGTTCGTTGCCCTTAGGCATGAGCTCTTGGTTAAAAACCTTTGTACAAATTAAATTTATTATATTGTTGCTGGGGTTTTTTTTCTTGTTTTTTGCTCTTGATATTTAAGCTCTGTTCTTGTGTTTTGTCTAATCTTTGTAAAATCAGTTATCTCAACAGGATGATGTTAGCCAAATACTTTGGGATTATTGACAATACCTAAGAGACTAATAAGGTAGAATTTGATGCTAAACTCCAGGCAAACCGGCCCTAAGAAAGGTTTTGGTTGTTTCATTCTGTTTTTCTTTCTGGCACCTTTGTTACTCAAATGCGGTCTGGGTCCCTGATGTTGACTACCTTACTTCCCCCTGATGGGGGACCAGAGACCACCAAGACAGGTCCACTAAACACCAAAAGACAATTAAACCTAATTTCAAGACAGCTGATCAGTAACATTTTCAGAAAAAGATCTTGATCAAAAGGGGGAAACGTGAGAATTAATGATGTGAACTGAAGTTAACTTGTCCACCCAAGTAGATTAGAGTCAGGAGACCAGTGGCAGGTGGGAAGCACCGAGGCACAGGTCACTTGCCCAGGGACAATCTCATCAGCCAGCTGCCAAGTCACTTGCCCAGGGACACTATCAACCAGCTGCCATGTCAGTTACCCAGGGACAATCTCACCAGCCAGCTGCCAGGTCACTTGCTGCAACCTTAAGGCCACTTTTACGCAAGAGATGCTGAAACAAACTCCTGTGACTCCAAGACTAGTGTTACCCACTCTTGTCACTCACCAATCTGAGCTTGCCAGCTCCCCAAAACCTTGCTAGTGCCAATGAGTTTTCTTTCACAACAATACATAACATTTTTCTTTCTAATAAGACCCTTAATCTTCTTTCTTCTTTTGACATACTGAAGACCACCTAGTCTGTGTGTATGCCTCAAGCTGACGTCTGTTCTCTAAAATAAAACATTTTATTTAGAGATTCATGTATATATTTTTATTTGACTTTGACAATACTCATATGCCACCTCAGAAGCAAAATATTTTTAAAAAAGAGAAGATGGCTTTGGGAAAACCATCACATAGGTTCTATTTTTATGTTTCTCTATATACATAACTGGGATATTCAGTCAAAAAAATAAAATATTTCCCCTGACTCATGATGGCCATTGGCAATTATAAGAAAAGTCATCCTAGAATTTAAAAGTTCAACCATGCCCTGCCCCATGGGCCAGGTTCGTCTGCTAGAAACATTCAGACAGCAAGAATTAAATGGATCCTCATCTCTGTTTTCTCAGTGTTGTGTTTGGAACTGAAAGTCTTTTCCTCCCTTCCTAATGGTGTTAATCACATCTTTACCAATAGAATTCAAAAGGCTCCCTTTATTGCCCTCACAATATGCTCTCCTGAGGCAAATAATTTAGACTCAAGTAACTGCCAAGATTACTGGAAACAATAAACCATATTTACACATGCCTGTTAATGTTTTATGTCTGAAAGAATTCTTATAAAATAGACACCCAGTATCTAGAATGATGAGAGATATGGAACCTCCCTTTTCATGTTTGTTTTGTATTTTGTTTTACAGGTAAAAGGTAAAACTTTATATTTTTATCTCCTTATTTCCTTAAGATCTTCTAATTTTAGGAAAATATTGTATCATGTTTTCACCCTCCACAAACAATCATTCTTTTTTCCAGAAATATCTTGACTCCCCTTCAAAAATTCGTCTTCTCATGAGGTGGTAGTGGTGGCTCTGGCTGTGTCCCTGTGGTCTCCTGCCTTTCCCTGGCCCAGGAGTGGGCACATAACCGAGTGGGACCACAGCTTGGAGTCTGGAGTGAGAATAGGTGGGAAGCTCAGTGGAGAGCATATCCGGCCACCTGGCCTTGGAGTTGTCCTGTCCTGATGGATGCAGGATGACTGAGCCTGTACCTGAGCCCACACCTCCTCCTGCTGCCTGGGGATTCTGCAGGCCACCACCACCCCCACACATTCCCAATGCTATTAAGCATGCCACAGTTATTTTCTGTGGCTTGCAACCAAAAAACTCTAATAACTGATACAACTCTGCAAAGCCAACAGTCACAGACTACCAATGGCAACGAGAGGAGACCAGATTCCAAAAGACAATGTGATGAGCATTTAAAGAAAGAATGACCTATGTCTGAGTGAAGACCTATGACACAAAACATGCAAGCAAAGTGGGTTGAGGTTGGGAACACAGGAAATATTTTCATGAGGTTTAAATGGTTCATGCAGATTGAAGCCAGATCTGGCCTCCATGTCCTCCGGTCTCCCCTGCCACGTCAGCCACAGAATGGATGCGTGGACAGCAACACGTGCCGTTACCCAAGCTCGGCAGGACCCTCACCTCCCAGGCTGGGTACTTGGAACTAAGAGATTGTTTAACTCTCCTGTTATTCATTTGAAACACAAACTTTGATAGCAATGATTCATCTTAATATTTAAGAGAATGGTTCCATTTGCTTTGATAGGCATGTTTTCTAATCTATTTTAAAATACTATTTTACAGTAATGTATGGAAATTTGCACCTGGGGTACACATTAGTGGTGCCGTGTGTACATTTTATTTTTGGATGACTGTAAGATGGAAAGATTTAGAGATGTCTGGAAGGCTGGGTGCTCTGGCCCTGCTGACCAACAGGAAGTCCATGCCAGAGATCGTGTGAATAGCAGTAAGAATGGAAATACTAGAGCTAAGCCAGCAATCCTGCAAGGGACCCGGATGACACACATAGGCTGAGGAGGAGCCACAGAACTCAGGACAGACCCTTCAGAGAAAGGGAGCTCAGGCCTGATGTCATCGCTCAGCCACCAAGACATGCACATGAAGGTGGTTCCTAGCAGCTCTTGGGTCCTCATAGCAGAGAGAGGCAGCTGCCTCCAATAGAAGACTTCATCTATGCTAAGAACCTTGTCCTTCTTTGAGTCCACAAAGCCTCCCAAGAGGTCCAAAAAAGAGTCATTCAGGCTTGGGTTTCCAACCTGGCATTGCCACCTCCAGCAAGGCATGTAGGGATGTCGATTTCATTATTTATAAAAGGAAGATGGCGGCATAGACATGAGCTCCTTGCCATAGCCCCTCCTTCAGCTGAGCAGGTTGCAGTCAACGTGCTCAGATGCTGGATGCCAACGCTGGCTCTATTCCCAGGGTCTGGGCTGAAGTGCGTGAGACTCCCAGTCACGTGTCCAGATGGCTTTGCAAATGGCCATGATTCCATCCCCACAAGCACAGGTGCTCCGACAGATCCCTATTTGCCCATATCCTTTATCTAACTCCCTCAGAAACTTACGCACTCCTGGCCTGGTAGTGAGTCTGCCACCCACTCCATCACCTGCCCACCCTCTACTTCCCAGGAGCCAAATAATTGCCCTATATATGCATCATCAAATGATGGTCTCCTCTAAAAAGAATGTGTTTGGCTCTAGACTGTGCAGCGTGTTTGTCCCTCATTAGCCTGTGTCTGCTGCCAAGGGCATTCATCATAGGGCCCCGTGTCGGATGATTTCAGCAGCACTCAACTGAGATGGGCCTCTTTGGGATCTTTTGATGCAACTCAAGAAGCATTTCTGAGAGTTCCTGCTGCCCCAGCTCCATCAGGGCTAGCCAGAGCCGGCAGGGGCCACACGTCTGAGGCCAACCACAGCTGCCTCCTTTACAAGCAACAGCTCCAGAGACCCAAGCCAGTGATTGGTGCCTTCACTTTAGAGGTTGACTTATAAGCCAGTCCTCAAGAGATGGTGGACTGTTTTTTTTTCGTCTTTTGTTTTTTGTTTTGCAACGGTTTAGATTTTGCAGCTTCAGAAACAACCAGATCCTGCTAGAGGCAAAATCCAAGTAAATCCAAGTGAAGGAAGTGTATATACAGGGGTAGACAGCCCTGGGCAGGGGCCTCTGTCATTCGCAGGGTCTGAGGCAAACAGTGTTACTGTTCTTAAGTAGCCCAATCCTGGGCTGCCCTTTTGCCAGAGGCTGCACAGCCCTCTGTGCACGCAGGAATCAGGCATGTTCTCTTGTGTCCTCCTCTGCAGAATGAGGACAATACTATCCCTTACCTGTAAGCTCAGGGTGAGGATCAAGTGTGTTCAAACAGGTAAAGAGCTTAGAAGAGTGTCTGGCACACAGGATGGGATTCGTGTGTCCAGTCCTTATCACCTTCAAATACAAACAATAACAATGGCTGGCCTGCCATGGTCCCAGCCCACTGAGCTGAGGTGAGTAAAAATACCAAACTCACTGTAGGAAAAGCAAAAGCGTGATGCTATCATAAGAATTGTCACGTGCAGATGATGGCTTGGGTTCTAGTTCTTAAGTCTTCTAAGTTGCTGGTTTTGTGTTGATCCTGAATAAATTTAGAGCCCTGCCTACTTTCACCGAGACCACGGGGAGTCCTCTGTGCTACTGGAAAATCCCTAATAAATGCACAGAGGAGACTTCCTGGGGTCTCCACCGCAGGTCATGATCATGAGCCTGGACCGTGGAGGTGTAGGTTCTCCGGTGTAATTCCCACTTCTACCACTAGCAACCAGGCTGTAAATGCCACCCTTTGCCCCTGTTTCCCCAGCTGTAAAACAGGATTAATTGTAGGTCCTACATTATGGTGGTGTTGGGAGAACTGAATGAGTTAATGTGTAGACAGTGGCCGTCACCCAGCAAGCACTCTGTGAACGTTAGCTATTATTACAAACGAAAATCTAAAAACAAGATTAGTCATTGCCATAGAGCTTTCCCGTCAGTCCCTTCTGAAAGTCCAGGGATGAAGGGAACTATGAAATGCACCTGAGAGCTCCTCTGGGCCTGCCCTGCTTCAGCCACCAGCACTGCACCTGCGCTCTGCAGTCCCTCCCATCACAGTGGAGGTCTGGCAGCACATCCCTGCCTGCAGCTGCAGACCGAGGCGGTGCTCCCAGCTCCCGGAGCTTCTCAAGGAATCCGGCAATAGCCGGTGATGCCTGGACCCCTGAGCCCTGACTGAGTCTTTGCAGGCTGGGCTGGGTGGAGTGGGGGGAGGCAGGACCCTGCAGGCCCCCCTCCCACTGCAACAGAGCTGGCTGCCCCAGCCCGTGATTTGTGTTCACATGGGCTCCACAATGAGGTGTGGCACTTAATGAAAGGGCTCTGTCACTTACCCAGTGAAACAGGGAGTCTGAAGGCCAAAGAACTGGTTACTTCTTACATGTGAGGCAGGACGACCTGAGCTCCGGCCTAGAACGAATGTCACTTACCCAGTGAAACAGCGAGTCTGAAGACCAAAGAACTGGTTACTTCTTGTACGTGAGGCAGGACGATCTCAGCTCTGGCCCAGATGGAGGGGGCGAGCACTCAGCTCCCTTCAGTTCAGCACAGAGGAGCAGACCTGGTGCTGAGCTGCCCTGCAGCACGAGCTGGGGGAGTGGGAAATCATGACCCACAGGCTTGTCTTCAGAGAGCCTGTTGAGGGTGGCATGTGATGGGCACCTGAGCACCCAGGTCAGAGGCAGGTGGGGGGACAGATTTCACATGACAGGATAGGGGGACTTCTGGGAAGCCAGTCCTGAGTTAAAGGACTCTGGAAGCCCAGGGCAGGACCAGGGTGCAGGGAAGGTGGGCAGGGGCCGGGCACAAGGTGAGGTCTGGCTTCTGTGGTGTGGTCCAGGACTTCTCAACATTTCCTTACCATGGCACACACAGAAACAGAAAAGTCTGTGGCACACCGGGGCAAACCACAGGATTTGGGAGCATCTGCAGGGGGCAGGAGGGAGAAAATGCCTTTTTTCTTTATATTATGTAATCGTGAAAGAAAAGTAAAACATAAAGCATGAGGAAAGATCTTAAAAGGTTGAGTTTGAACAATACTTCCAGCAAAGGTCTACTCAAACTTTAAATGAAAATTTTAGCTTGTTCTTACAAACATAACTCTTTTATACCAAGCTTTATGAATAAATTGGCTACAAGAATTTCCTGACTCAGAATTTAAGGAGTCACTGTGATAACCACTTGGTTACAACATTATTAATAGTATAACAAAATAGCATTCTTGTATTGAGAGACAACAGTCCTGCTCTCACGCTTAAGTGATTTACAAGCGGCCACTTCTCCTGGTTGACTGAATGTCCTGTCTGGCCGTTACACAAAAATTGGAAAAGTTGGTCTTTCTAAAATGGGGTGAGAAGCATGTGATCATTCTATAAATCTTTTTTTATTTTCTCTCATTGAAAAATGTAGTTGAAATTTCTTATGATAATGCAAATAGATTTCCAATCTAATGGCACTTTTAAAAATCAAGTATTTCAAAGTCACAATAAAATTTTTCCATAAGAAGATGCAGGTATTTCTGTACTAATTTTTTTCTTTAGGATTCATATTATAGCACTAACTACACATGACTGGAAAACCAAATTTAGCAACATTTTTCCAAAGTTGAATTTTTGCTTCACACTTATGAGCTGTGTTTTTATGTTAGTATATTTCAATTATACGCAATTTAAATATGTCAGGGAAGAAAGCCAGTTTTTGAAGAAAATACTATCCTCAACAAATCTTTTATAAAAATTTTTTCTTCATTTTTTTAAAATGTTTGATAAAACTTCCTGGAGTCATCAGGCATTTTAGTGGGAAATCTCTGGGTGGTCTTCAGATTCCATTTCTTCTCTTGAATCTAAAACTGGACAGAGCAATAACGACTTGGATTTCAACAACCCATCGTTGAGCATGGAAGTCCAATTTACAAGTAATTCTGTGTTGTTTTGTTTTTACATAAGGAGACTCTGTGATTACTACTGTGCAATATTGGAGTCTAGGGATTTTCAGAACAAACTCAAGTGGAGGCCATCACACCTCCTCTGACTTTATCCACAGAGCAGGTGGACCGACACGGGTGGGGTTTCCATCAATCTCATTTGTCTCAAGTGTTCAAGTACTACTTTGGATATTCACTTGAGTTGTTTGTTTTGGTACTTCCTTCAGGACAAATTATGTTCTTCCAAGAATGTCTCTTCAGGGATTTTAACTGGAGCTATTAACAATTACTAATGTCTATATACAGAATAATTCATCTGCAATAAAAACTTTTTAAATCAATTTCTGGGTCAGAGTTGGGAAGTCAATGAGTTGGATTTTATACTTACTTCCCTCACCCAAAAATGATACAACAGTAAGGGGTTCCTAACTAAAACTCTATTAGTACTTTAGAATTTATACTAAATCTACTCTTGAATATTCCCCTAGGTCAAACATCTCTCAATGCAAGAATGCTATTTTGTTATACTATTAATAATGAAGTGCATACGATTTTATAATATACTAATATTTTACATGTATTTTCTCAAAACTCCTGACCTCAGGTGATCTGCCTGCCTCAGCCTCCCAAAGTGCTGGGATTACAGGCGTGAGCCACTGCGCCTGGCCATATTTTACATGTGTTTTCTATCGGGCAATTGGTGGGATCATTTCTTTTATCATTCATAGTAGTGTTTAGGCCATTTTTTTCCTTTTTTCTTATTACCACCATTTGGGACAGGGACTATGGTTGCTCTGCTGTTTTTGCTGTTGTTGATTTTCTCTCTCTCTCTCTCTCTCCCTTTTTCTGTCTCTGTGTGTGTGTGTGTGTGTATATATACATATATTTTTTACTACTGTGCAGATACAGTTGAGGTGCATAAAGAGAAGGAGTATGATGTGCAAGGCACACATCTGTACTCAGCTGAGTGCCACAATACACAGAAGCCTGAAATAGCTGTCGAAAGCCGGTGGTGGCTGCACTGCTGCTCCTAATATATGCTTCCTTGCACTTGTGTCCTGAGCCCTTTGCCGAGTGACTTGGCTGTGCCCCTGGTGAGAAGAGGTGAACATTCCCCTTCACCCCATTCACCGACCTGCATGTGGCCGTGTGGCCTACTCTGGACTACAGCAGCACTGGGAGAGCCTACAGATGGGCTTGCAGTTTGCTGGCATCGTGCACTTTTGTCCTCTGCCATAAGCAGAACCGATCCAGGTGGGCACTTGTCCCGCAGTGAGGAGACACCTGCAGGGCTCTAACCCACGTCCAGAGCAAAGCCCGGCCCACCCTTGTGCAAAGCCACCAACATTATCACGGCAAGAGTGCATGCAGGCTCTAACTCCCCCTCCAAAATCTCTTCCACCCTTTCTGTTTCCTTATCATATCACAGCCCACACGAAAAATTATCACTAGCTGGCATATAAGAACTAAAACATAGGTCATATTTTCTATGTTTAGTCAAAAAACTTGCCTACAACGTGTATTGTTTCAAAGGCTGACAGTTTCTCTCCAGTCGTGGTTTTTTGGCAATATGAGCAATGGATGTCTGGGATGAAAACTCTGCCATATAGAATGTAGCCTACAGAGCACATATTCAGATTTATGCCCTCTACATGGATTACTACATTCTGAATGGCATTAACTTTCCAATGAGTAAGAGCCACTCATTCACCTCTCTCCTCTATTCCCAGTCCTTGAAATAGCTGATTTCAAATGTTTTCGCCTAAGGTAAAGGATGATATATGCAAAGATTTTGTACAAACTCTAGGGGAATTCCCGAGAAATCTCACAAAGTTTGAATCTATGGAGACAAAGGAAAATTGTGCAACGAGTGGTGTTTTCTTTCACACAGTGCAGCAGACAGGATCACATGCCTCCAACATGGGAAGGGGAACACGTCGGCCCTAGGCAAGCAGAGGGCCTTAGCATGCTGACTCTGCAGGCTCTTCCTGGGGCCTGAGCAGCCGTGTGGACAGCGGGACTGTAGTCCTTTCCCCTGCCTGCCCCAGCCCCACCATCTCTTGCCTGGAGGTCATTTGGTCACCCCCTTAGTGTCAAAGACAGAAGCTATGAGAAAGAAGGATAGGAGAGGGATGCAGGCCAGTTTTCAAATCTGGCAGGAGGAGCAAGGTCCCGGGGAGCATGTGGTGGAAGGTGAGCATCCCAACCTAGGAATGCATTTCCGAATGCAGGGAACACAGTCACACCAAAGCGTATGTCCATAACCATCGTGGAAACTAACTAGGCCTTCTGATGAGAAATACAGAAGGGAGAGCCCATGCACACTAAACTACCACAATATTTGAGCAACAGAGCGAGAAAGAAGCCAGCACCGTAATTTAAGAAGCTTAATATGGTGCTTGACTATTTGGGGTGAATAATTACTCAATATTTTAAATTTTTCTTTGTATATTTTAATTTATTACCTTTCTTCCAGAAGTCACACTCACCAAAATCTATTCTTTTGCAATTATACAAATGAAATTAGAGCTATGGCCTCTGACCCTTTCCCGCTTTTGAGTCTAGGACTTTAAGGAAACTACAACATCATTATGAAGACTGGGGAGGAACAGCGTCATGGGCACCGCTCTGCTCTGCATGAAGGAGTCCGACAGCTGCCAGCGGGGAGCTTTGGTGCTGCCAGATCTCCTGGAGAGAGGAGGCTGCAGCCCCAGGCAGCAGGGAGCCCTGGAGGAAGCCGCCTCTAGACTTGTGGGAATGCCAGCTCCGGGTTTCATTGCTTTGTTCACTGCTGCTTCCCAAGTGCCAGACTGAGCCTGGAACTCAATGGCTGCTCAAAAGATATTGTTGAATGAGTAAATGAACGGAATTGCACAGGAGTGAGGCCACAGTTCTACAGTTGAGCTACCTGTCACAGCCCTCACCCCACCACCATTGCTGGAAATGTGCAGACAGGCTGTGCCTCTCCCGTTTAAGGGAAATGTATTGAGATATCATTCACATACAGTGGCATGGGCTCAGGGAGCCCTCTGGGATGACAGAGCTCACCCATCACCCCACAGAACATCTCTGCCCCATCCAGGCAAGCCCCAGAGTACATTGGGTCTGGCTTCTCTAGTCAGAGGTGGTTTGAGTGAGTCTAGAGACTTCACAGAGTCTGGGTCACAGAGCATGCACCCTTTTCCATCTGGTGTCTTCCACTCAGCGTAGCGGTCCCGAGATCCAGCGTGTCTCTGCTAGGATCAGCGGTTTGCTCCTTGGTGTTGCTGAGGAAAATCGACTGCATGGAACACCACCATCTATCCACATTGGATAGACACCAGATGAGTACTTCTGCCTGCTGTGAATGAAGCTTCTATGAACAGTCTCATATTAGGTATGAAAGGAAAATAAATCAATCACTAAACAATGGGAAAAGTCAAGCTGGGAGCTGCCTCCCATTCTATTCCTAAATAAGATAGCTACAAAGATAAAAATGCTGTTCCTCCCTCACAATTTGCTCACAAGGAACTTCCTTGTGGAACAAGGACAGACAGAACTCAGTCATCCCTCTGCTCACATAAGACAAACACAGATTGGAATGCTTCCTCCGCCCTGTTGTTTCACCCAGCCAGACTAAGGCATATGTAACTATTCCAGTAAATTGTGCATTGAGTGAAAGGCTAATCAGAAACTTAAAAGAATGCAGCCATTTGTCTCTTATCCTACCTACAACCTGGAAGCCCCCTCTGTGTTTGACTTGTCCTGTCTTTCCAGATAGAACCAATGTACATCATACATATAATGATTGATGTCTCATGTCTCCCTAAAATGTATAAAACCAAGCTGTTCCCCGACCACCATCATCAGGACCTCCTGAGGCTGTGTCACAGCACGTCCTCAACATTGGCAAAATAACTTTCTAAATTTATTGAGACTTGTCTCAGATACTTTTTGGTTTACAAAGGTGTTTGTGGACATGTATATTCATTTCTCATAGATAAGTACCTAGAAGTTGAATTGCTTAGACATGTGAGTAGATGTATGTTTAACTTTTTCAGAAACTCCCAAACATATTTCCAAACTATACCATTTTACACTCTGTCAGCAGAATTTAAAAGTTTCCACCGAACCACATCCTTGTCAACGTTTGGTATTGTCAATATGTTTAAGTTATTGATATTATTCTAGTGAATGTGTAGAGACATCTCGTTTTGGTTTTAATTTGCATTTTCCTCATGATGAATAATACTGAGAAATTTTTTCTTTCATATTGTCATATATGTGTCTTCTTTCTTAAAGTGCCTAGTCAAATATTTTGCTCATTTTTTTATTGCTTTTTATTATAAACTGTGGTTTTTTTTATATTAACACACGTCTTTTGGCTGATATAATATTGTAAATATTTTCCCCCATTCCGTGGTCTACTTATTGTTTCCTAATGCTGTCTTTTGAAGAGCAAAATATTTTTCTCCATTTATGGAGACAAGATGGTTAACTTAGCTATTCCAAAATGTTTTTAAAATTCTAGTTTGTTTTAAAACAACCACAGCAAACTGCATGGATTTGTTCCACATCTTTGAAAGAAAAACATTATTTTATTTATTTCACAGTGGAAGATAAGTCAGTAAGGCCCCACTTCGGCAGGTTTTGTTTTCGTTTCCTCATGCCTCTGCAATGCTCAGTCACCCACGCCTTACTCACTGCGGCTGGAACGAACCCAGACTCCTCACTCCTCCCACAGCCTCTGGCGCAGGGCGCTCCTCGCTTGAAAGAAACGTTTGTGATTTTTAGTGGAAACATCCATGTTTTCTTGGTAACTGGTAAATGGCTGTAGATTACAGACACGCGGTCCTTTGTACATAACAGACGGCTTTGAGTGTTTCTGCGAAGATCACCCTGTAAAGAAACGGCTGCAGTGAGAGCAGCCGAGGCTGGACGCCGCCGCGGATGTGGGGTCAAAAAGGAGCCGTGCATGGGGTCAGAGAGGAGCCGTGCGTGGGGTCAGAGAGGAGCCGTGCGTGGGGTCAGAGAGGAGCCGTGCGTGGGGTCAGAGAGGAGCCGTGCGTGGGGGTCAGAGAGGAGCTGAGTTCAGGACGGGCATGGCAGCCGCAGGAGGAGGGCAAGGCGGAGCCCAGGAGGGGCAAAGTGGACAAAGCCAGGGCTGGAGAGGGGAGACCCAGGATCAGCGCCACGTTCCACGGGGATGGCACAGAAGCCTGAGAGGCCACGGCCAAATGTGGAAATTGGCTTTGCCAAATCTTGCATTTCAGAGAAAAGGCAATATGGCATTAATGCTTGCCTTGTTTAATTTTCGTAATTTTCCCTTTCTTCCTGCCAATAGCTTGCTTTGTTATCCAGAGGGTAGCCACAGTTTTAGCTCACAGTGATGTCAACTTGAAGCTTCTCTCCACAAGCAGCTGTGACCTCAGCTGCCGTGCAGTCAGCTTCCCCGGCCTCCCTCCCCAGCCTCCCTGGTCTCCCAGGCACAAGGCTGGGCGGTGGCTTCAGAGTCGCTGCAAGGGCACGGCCCCCAAGGCCTAGGGCTGATCAGCATGAACAGTACCCAGCACACTTGCTTCAAAAAGTAAGAAGAAATAGAACACAAGCTGCTTGTTCTCATGACTATAGCACAAACTATAAAACAAAACATCTTCCTCCAGAACACGGCAAGCTGGATGGATAGTGATCTGGACAAAAATTTGCTGTAGGTTTTGTAACTGGGGTTCAGTGAGTCCCGGGCTCCCCAGAGCATACATGTGGAGACAGTTAAGTTGATCCCATTTTCCAAGACTCGGAGGAGATGTACTTATATTAGGAATATAAACTTGCTGTTAATGCAACTTCAGAATGTCCAGGTCATCTGTTGGAAAAAAAAAAAAAATGTAAGTCTAGGGCTGGTTTGTGCTGTTGCTACATGGAGGGAATCCACATCCAAGCCTGCTGCTCACATGCTGGGACACATTGCCTCAGCCTCCATCTCCGGGAGTCCCACACTTTCTCTCCTGGGTTGTCCCACTATTCCTTTTGAAGTCCTCATGTTAGTGACAGTTCAATTTTCTCTTCACCTTCAAAATTGCAGAGAACCTAATTTCTACTGCCCAGTCAAGCTTGTTTCATTTATCTTCCATGTTAACTTCATTTCAATTAAAATGTTAACCATCTGGAATCTTTGGCCTGATATGTGACAAAAATAGGCATTAAATTGTATCATTTCTTAAATTCTCTGTTGAAAAGTCCAAATACATTACTGAATATGATACAGATTAATAAGAATTTGGGCTCATTAAATGTAAGATAATTTCATAGCTTAAGGTAATTTCACACCCCAAGGGACTTATAACCTAAACACAAAGCAGATAACCAACATTAACTGTCAGCTGTCCACTGGAGAACTATCTCAGACAAAAAAATAAAATTTGGATTAGCTCTCCATGGTGCACGATACTTTCATGAACCATCTCTTGGGTTGGCAGCTGCAGTGTGTTCTGAGAGTATGTTAATGCTACAATAACAGTAAAAATAAAATTAAGTTGGGAACATAGAGAAAAAAAGAAATTGATTACATTATTCCCAATGACGACCTGAATCAAAGTTAACACTAAATAAATTTTTGTCAGAAAGGAGAAAAGAAATGAAAGAAAAAAATAAAAGAGAGCAGGCAGGATTTTATATTCTGCTCCCTTTTTGGAAAAACATATTTGTGTGAGCCATATAAAATTGCCATTCAAAACCATTTGCATGTTGGTCATTGGGTATGGCTCAGTCTAGTCTTATCACCACGGAGATATCTGCTAGGTATCTGAGAAAGATTTCTTGGTGGTCCTGTCAAACGGTGAGTTGGTACTGCCACCTGGTTCCTCCAGGCTGCTTGACCTGCAGGTGGGTACATGACTCACACAGGTTATCTTTTTCTCCATTAAGCAGTCAATCATTTGCTAAACAGTGATAACAGCACCTTTACTCTGAAAACACCCAGGCATCCTCCTTCAATAAGTCTGAAATACACACAGTTTTCTTTAAGCTAAGGAAAAAGAATGAGCTCCCACATCTGCAAAGAATGCCTTAAACAGAATGTCAAAAACGAACAGAAATTGTTTATTCCAGCATGTTCAGACCACCCCCTCGGTGGCCAGACTTGGGACCATGATCACATTCTTGCTTTGTTGTCTAAAGAACATGGACTTGCCAAAGTTGTGCAAGCCCCATGACATGTGCCACATGATATGAATCATCTTATCACGCAAGCACCAGAAGGAATCTTCACAGCCTGTAATTACGGAGACAGCAGGCTAGACAGAGCCGGGGCTCATCCTTTCTCCCCTGCACATCCCTGGCTTGGCTGCCAGGGCTGCAGGTAGACAGCGCCTGTCCACAGGTGTGTGCCTAGCCATGGGCTCCTCACCAGCCTGCGTCCACTCGGTTGGTGAAGCAGGACCACCACAGACCAAGAAAGCTGTCCTGGGGCATGGGTGACCGAAGACTGCGGGCTCTGGTACCAGGCGACCCAGCCTAGTGTCTGAACCTGGACTTTCCTTGAGACCTGAGCGCCCTGGCCTGCAGCTGAGCCCTCCCGGACACCCTGGCTGAACTGTCCTGAGTGAGATGCAGCTGGAAAGCCTGGCTCAGTCCTCGCCACACAGACCTTGGAAAAGGCCAGGGCCTCTCAGCCTGATCAAGTTGACAGACTTTGCATGGGAAAAGTATGCCTTTAAATGGATTTTCCAAGACAGAATGTCATGGCTTCTCTCTGTGGCACAGCTCTTGACAAGTATTTGGAAAGTGAGGCTAAGAATAACAACAATGCCTATCAAACACACAGGTCTATTAGAAAAATGAGATGATGAATTGGAATCAAGTGAAAACTAAAAAGCTCTACATAAATATGTTATTTTTATTACTACCTTTTGATGAAGGCAGAGCAACCAACCAGTTTTATGTTACAACACATTGTTCACTACTTTAGAACATTTCATTACGGATAGAATAGTACAGATAAAAAATAAACATGATATATCTCACCATTAGAAAGGCAGATCTCTAAGGCATCCACTCAGCACCACCTACTCCTCCTCTGAATGGTGTGGAGAGCACTGCTGATCGGAACCAGGCAGGGGAAGCCTGTTGAGTCTACAGCGGCCAAGTCCTTGACCCCAGGCCAGACGCCACACCAGAGCCTTGCCGTCCATGCCCCCTGGCTTTGTTCTCTGCTTTCCTGGCTGCTGTCTTCCTAGAAAGTCTTCATGGGCAGAGGACTTATACTGCTATTCTTATGCTGCAACCTGACACAGCTCTCTTCCTAGCAGTGGCTTTGCCAAGTTTGTTTTGCCCTAAGTCTTCCCCTGATAGAGGTCTCTAATAGATTTGGTATTTTACATATTAGAATTTTCTTCTTTGACATTTATTCAGCAATTATTATTTAGATTAAATAATTTCATATTTCTTTTTCTTAAAGTCACATTTGACATTGGAAAAATTTACATAAAAACCATAGCAATATGTGTCAGAAACAATATATGTCAAATTTTTAAATGATTTACTGAAATTAAGAATATTAAATAAGACTCTGGGATTTCTTGCCCTACATCTGCTTTATTTATCTATTTTTAACTAGTTTTAAATAAATTTCATTTTGACAGAGGGGAAACAATATATTTTAAAATGTTTAGGTAACTCTAAGTTTTGGAAAAATAAAAATGAGTTATTCTAAACTTTTGCTTCTCAAAAATATTACGAGAAAAATGCATGCACATTTATGGTCAATGTGTGAAAGTTCTAGTAAGGATCCTAGGAAGTCAACCCTGTGACATTTCTTAGAAGGTGAGGTCACAGCACACTGCGTCTCTTGTGAAAATAGATACAAGTGGTGGCTGGTGAAGTTCTGGGTGGGATGAAAGCCCCCAGCTTCCTGGTTTCACGGATAAAAGAGACCACTCTAGATCAGGACATTCCAGCTGGTCCCAGGAGTCCTCACATGGGGCATCACAGGCTGCTGAGGTTATCTGGAATCTTGAATTGCCTTAGAAGCATCCTCACTCTTCTAGGATCTTATAACCGTGGGGTCCTGGGATCTTAGGAGTCCGATACATGCAGAGTCAATTCCCAGGACAGCTATTTATCTCTGATGAACGTGTCCAGGCAGCCTGTGGAGCCCTGCCTCAGTTGTTCAATCATCAACTGTGGGAGGAGGGCCCAGAAGCCATGCTGTGCACAGAGACAAAGGTCCTGGGACAGAGGCCATGCTCACTATGCAGAACCCATGGGTAGAGGCCACGGTCACCACACAGAACCCATGGGCAGCGCCCATACTCACCACACAGAATCCACGGACAGAGCCCATGCTCACGACACAGAACCCACAGGCAGAGTTCATGCTTACCACACAGAACTCATGGTCCGAGGCCACGCTTACCACGCAGAACCCACAGGAAGAGGCCACACTCACCAAGCAGAACCCACAGTCAGAGACCACGCTCACCACGTGGAACCCATGGGCAGAGGCCTTACCATGCAGAACCCACGAGCAGAGGCCACACTAACCATGCAGAACCCAGGGAGGAGGCCATGCTCACCATGCAGAACCCATGGGAAGAGGCCACACTCACCATGCAGAGCCACGGGCAGAGGCCACGCTCACCACACAGAACCCACGCTCACCACACAGAACCCACGCTCACCATGCAGAGCCATGGGCCGACTAATCAGAAGACCAGAGCCAGTTAGGACTGTTAACTGCTTTATTTTCACTGCCCAAAAGAAATTCTCTCTCTCTTTTTTCTTCCAACTCTAATTATAAAACAAATACTATATTATGTTTTATTGTAAGATATTCTGTTTCAACTTTACCAAATTCTATGCAGAAGTACTAGATGCCATTTCCATTTTCCCAATGAGGGGGATCCCTTTTGAGGAGCAGAAAGACATAAAACCGTGACACGGCACACACGGGGGGAGGAGCTTGCATAAGGGGGAAATCTGAAGCAAGTCTCAAAGTATGAAAAACAGTTGCTGCTTCTGGCCCCCTGATGGATGAACCACTACTTCTTACTTTTAAGTTGTTCCTCACAGCATTCCTGGACCCAGCTCACAGGTCAGTGGTTACTCAGTTAGAAAGAGCTGGAGTTTACCATCCAAGGTAGCTGTGGCAAGCTGTAATTGAAAATAAAATACCATGTAATTCCAATCGCCTTTTATTAATTGATAACTCTATAAGAAAATAAGCCCAAAGTGTGTTATTTTCCTTATTTGTAATGTTCTGGAACATCGAGTAAAATACATTAACATAGTAGAATCTATACATACAACAGATATTATGCTGATGGTTAATTAATTCAAACTACCTTTCACCGCTGTTTTAATAATTTTAGGTGCCCTGTCAGAGCCAATCCTTCTATGGTGCACAAAAGGGCATGGAACATCCTGGTTAGCGCCTACACACCTCCTTCCAGGCAGAGCTGAGGAGCAGGCTGCAGGAGAGCACTCCTGATGGAGGAGGAGGAGGAGGTGGAGGAGGAGGAGGAGGAGGTGGTGGTGGTGGTGGTGCCAGGAATCCACCCCACCCAGATAGCAACCGTACTGGCAAACTCTGATGTATGTACTTCCAGTACTTTGAATTTATGGGTCTGTTGAAGGCTTGCAACTTCCAGAGGAAGACTTGAACTATAAACTGTGGTTAATTTTTGTCAACTTCAGATTCTGGCACATTAGCAGCTCCCCCTCCCTGACCCCACCCCCATGCACACCTTTCAAAAGTGATCTGCACAGGGCCTGCAGAACCCAGGATGGGCAGAAAGCACCCATCCTCCAAATATCAGGGACCTGTTCTCTGATCAGTGATGGATGCTTCTTCTTACAGAGGGTGCAAATAGGCAGGCAGCCATTGTTACCGTTCCCGCATGGCTACAAGCCCCTTTCCTCCAGGAGAAGCAACTTCCAGGGCATTGAAGGAGTCAGTACCCTTGACCCTCCTTCAATTTTCTCTCTTCCCCTTATAGGAGCCAGACAGTAAAAAATGTATAGGAGCCAGACATTCAAAAACAACTATGTACTTGGGAAAAATTAGAAAGTGACTGTGGAGGCCAGGGTGGGTGGATCACTTGAGTCAGGAGTTCCAAGACCAGCCTGACCAATGTGGTGAAACCCTATCTCTACTAAAAACACAAAAATGAGCTGTGTCTTGTGGCAGGTACCTGTAATCCCAGCTGCTCAGGAGGCTGAGGCATGAGACTTACTTGAACCCAGGAGGGGGAGGTTGCAGTGAGCCAAGATCATGCCACTGCACTCCAGCCTGGGTGACGGAGCGAGACCCTGTCTCAAAAAAAAAAAAAGACACAAAGGAAAAGAAAAGAAAAGAAAGTGACTGTGCATACCACAGGAAAGGCTCAAAAAAAGAACTAAGAAGATTTGAAGTTTACATCTGAGGCTGGTCCTTGGCACAGAGTCAAGCTACAACAATCAAAATAAACAAAAATAAACAAAACAATGACAAAAAAATCAAACCCAGGAGAAGGGGGAGAACTTTACTTCAGAATTACCACAATACTAGATTGAATTGTCAAGTTTTCAATAAAAGATCACAAGGCATTCAAAGAAATAGGAAAGTATGGCCTATTCACAGGAAAAAGATAAACAAATTAATAGAAATTGCCTCTGAAAGCAATCTGATGGCACATCTACAGCACAATGACTTTAAAACAATTGTTTTCAATTACTTAAACAATTAAGAGAGATGCAGATAAAGTGAGGGAAATTATGTATGAACAAAATGGAAATATCAATAAAAAGATAGAGAACCTAAAATGAAACAAAAAAATTTTGAAGCTAAAAATATAAAATAATTGAAATAAAGTATTTACTAGAGGAATTCAAAGGCAGGTTTGAACAGGTAAAGAAAAAATAGAAACTATCACATCAGAGGCATAGAAAGAAAAAAAGCACTGAAAAAAGTGAACGGAGCCTAAAGGGCATGCGGGACACCATCAAGGGGACCAACTTATGCATTGCAGGAGAAGAAATAACAGTTGAAAACTCCCAAATTTGATTTTATAAAATGGCTGTAAATGTATATCCAAGAAGTTCAATAAATTCCAACTAACAGGAACTCAAAAAGTCCCACGCTGAAACACATCATCATCAAACTTTCAAAGGCCAAAGGCAAAGAGAGAATTCTGGAAGGAACAAGAGAAAAGTCTTATCACACACAAAGGATTCTCTGAGATTGCAGACCACAAGGCAATGGTCTTTTTCCCTGGGCTAAAATAAAACTCAAATTAAAAAAACCCCAAAAAACTCTCAACCAAGAATCCTATACCAGCAAAGTTGCCCTTCAAAAGTAAGGGAAAAATTAAGACATTCCCAGATAAATGAAGCTGAGGAAGTTTGTTACCACTAGACCTGCCCTGCCAAAAATGTGTACGGGAGCCCCACAAGGTGAAATAAAAGGACCCTAGACAGGAATTTGAAGGTGTATGAAAAAATGAAGACCTTAATAAAGGTAAGTACATGGGCAGTTATAAAAGCTAGTATTATTATAGCAACACTGTATAACTCCACTTTTTGTTTTCCACATGATTTAAGAGACTAAAACATTAAAAAAACTATTAGTCTAAAAGCTAGTATTATCATAACTTTGGTTTGTAACCCCACATTTTATTTTCTAAATAATTGAAGACACTAATGCATTTAAAAGAATCACTACTTTATGTTTTGGAGAACAAAATATGTAAAAATGTAATTTTGTGATATCAACAACTGACAGGGGTGGGGACAGAGATGTAAAGAAACATAGTTTTTTGTGTTACTGAAATTCACTGGTATAAATTCAAACTAGAGTGTTATAACTTTAGAATACTACATGTAATTCCCATGGTAGCCACAAAGAAAACAGCTATACAATATACATAAAAGAAATTGAGAAAGAAACTGAAGCATTTACCTAAAAAATTTACTTAACAGAAGAGAGGGCAGTAATGCAGAAAATAAGGGGCAAAAAACTATAAGGTATATTGAAAACAAACAGAAACATGACAGTAGTAAGTCCCCCATTATCAGTAATTAGTTTAAGTGTAAATGGATTAAATTCTCCAACGAGAAGGCAGATTGACAGAATGGATTAAAAACATATAATTCAACTATAGTTGCCTCTCAGTATACTTGAGGTATTAGTTCCAGGAACTCCCATATAAAATAAAATTTGCACTTACTCCAAGTCCCATAGTTGGCCCTGTAAAGGCTGCATATACAAAAACTTGGCCTTCCATATATGCAAGTTTTACATCCCATAAATACTGCAATTTTTATTTGCATTGGTTAAAGAAATCCACATACAAGCAGACCTGCACAGTTTGAACCCATGTTGTTCAAATGTCAGTTGCATAAGCTGTCGTATGCATTCCTTTTGAATGGAATGGTGATCAAAAGAAAGCAGGGGTAAGATACACCAATAACAGAAAAAAAAAGCTTTAAGTCAAAAAGGCTAAAAGAAACAAAATAGGACATTATATATTAATAAAAGGTATAATACAAAGAAATATAAATATTATAAACATTTACATACCTAATAACAGACCATCAAAATATATGAAGCAAAAACTAGTAGAATTTAAGGAAGAAATAAACAGTTTTACAATAATAGCTGGAGGTCTCAATATTCCTCTTTTAATAATGGATAGGACAACCAGACAGAACATAGGTAAGGATATAGAGAATTTACACAACACAATAAACCAAGTAGATCTGATGAACACTTTACCAAACAAGAACAGCATACATATTCTTCTCAAGTGCACATGGGACATTTTCCCAAAATAGATCATATGTTAAGCCACAAACTAAATCTTAATAGATTTAAAAAGATAAACATCATACACAGTATCTTTTCTGACCATACAGGATTAATTTAGAAATTGATAATATAAGTTAAACCTGAAAAGTCAAAAATTGTGGAAATTAAACGACACACTCAAACTACCAAGGGATCAAAGAAGAAATAATAAGAAAATCAGAAAATACTTAGAGATGAATAAAAATAACACACCATGCAAAAAATCTGTGACACAGCAAGAGCAGTGTTAAGGGGGGAATTTATAGCTATAAATGCTTGTATTAAAAAAAAAAAACAAGAAAGAGCCAAATCAGCAACCTAACTTTACAACTTCGTAAAGTAGAGAAAGAACAAAAAGCATATCACAAAGCTAGCAGAGGAAGTAAATAAGAAATATTAGAGCAAAAATAAACAAAATGGAGAAAAGAAAAACAGAGAAAAACAAGGAAACAAAAAAAAATGATTCATTAAAAAGAAAAACGAAATTAAGAAATCTCTAACTATATGGACTAAGAAAAATAAATAAGTGAGTCTTATTTATAAGTGAGTAATTTGAGTAATTACTCAAATCAGAAATGAAAGTTATGGACATTACTACTAATTCTTCAGAAATAAAATCATTGTTAAGAAAGTACTATTAACAATTGTATGCCAACATATTGGATACCCTAGATAAAATTTACAAATTCCCAGAATCACAAAACTTACCAAGACTGAATCACAAAAAATTACCTAAAATTTGAATAGACCCATAACTGGTAAGGAAATTGAATCAGTAACCAAAAAAAAAAAAATCTCCTGATAAAGAAAAATCTTAGGCTGGGCACGATGGCTCACATCTGTAATCTCAGCACTTTGGGAGGCCGAGGTGGTCACCTGAGGTCAGGAATTAGAGACCAACCTGGCCAACATGGTGAACCCCCATCTTACTAAAAATTAGCCAGGTGTAGTGGCACGCACCTGTAATCCCAGCTACTCGAGAGGCTGAGGAAGGAGAATTGCTTGAACCTGGGAGGTGGAGGCTACAGTAAGCTGAGATTGTGCCACTGTACTCCAGCCTGGGCAACAGAGAGAGACTGTCTCAAGGAAGGAAGGAAGGAGAGAGGGAGGGAGCGGGGGAGGGGGGGAGAGAGAAAGAAAGAAAGAAAGAAAGATCCTAGACTCGATGGCTTTGCCAGTGAATTCTACCAAATATCTGAAGAATTAACACCAATTTTTCTGAAACTTTTACAAAAAACTGAGGAGAAAGAAACATTTCCTATCTCATTCCCCCAATACCAAGGCCAAATAAGATTCCACAAGAAAACAGACCCATATTCCTTATGAACACTGATGTACAAATCCTCAACAAAATACTAGCAAATGGAATTCAGCAGCATATTAAAATGATTATGCATCAAGACAAATTGGAATTTATTCCTGGAATCCAAAGATGGTTCAACAAATATTGATCAATGCAATAAATGTCATTAATAAAATTAATGATACAAAATCCACATGATCATCTCAATTTATGAAGAAAAAGCTTTTGACAAATTCAACACATTTTCATAATTTAAAAACTCCCCAACAAACTAAGAATAGAAGGAAGTTACATCAACACAATAAAAGCTGTATATATTACTTCATTTTGTGCTGCTATAAAAGACTACCAGACTGGGTAACTTATAAACAAGCAAACAAACAACAACAAAAAAAGTATGTCTCATCGTTCTGGAGGCTAGGAATTCCAAGATCAAGCTGTTAGCAAGTTGGTACCCACTAAGAGCCTGGTTTCCATTTCTAAGATGGCATCTTGAAAACTACAACTTCCAAAGGGGAGGAACACTATTCCTTACATGGAAGAAGAAGAGTGGAACAGCCAAAAGGGCAGAGGGGGGTGTCAAACTTGCCCTTTGATATCAGCCACCAATCTCACCCATAAGGATGAAGCTCTCATAAGCTAGGCACTTCTAAAAGGTCCCACCTCTTAATACTGTTAAAATCACAATTATATTTTAATGTAAGTTTTGGAGGAGACAGACATTCAAACCATAGCATCACATATGAAAAACCAACCACAGGTCATTATACTCAATGGTGAAAGACTAAAAGCTTTTCCTTTAAGGTCAGGCACAAGGCAAGGATGCCTGCTTTCATCATTTATATTTAGAATGGTATCAAAGTTCAAGCCAGAGCATTTGGGCATGTAAAATAAATTAAAAGCACCCAAATTGAAAAGGAAGTAAAATTATTTATGTTCACAGATTATATGATCTTATAGATAGAAAACCCTACACATTCCACTCACAAAAAACCTGTTAGAATTAATAAAATCAGCAAAATAGCATGATATAAAGTCAACATGCAAAATTCAGTTGCATTTCTATAAACTAACAATGAGCAATCTGAAACTCTAAAAAGGAAATTATTACAACAATTCCATTTAAAATAGCATCAAAATAATAAAATACTTAGGAATTAACCAAGGTGATGAAATTAAATTGTACAATGAAAACTACAAAACATTGCTGAAAGAAACTAAAGACATTAATTAAAACACTTCCCATGTTCATAAATTAGAATACTTAATATCACTAAAAAGTCTATATTACCCACAGTGATCTACAGATTCAATATGATCCCTATCAAAATCCCAATGACATTTTTTACAGAAGTAGAACAACCCATTTTGAAATTCGTATGAAATTCTGAATAGTAAAAACAATCTTGAAAAGGAAGAACAAAACTGGAGGATTCACACTTTTTGATTTCAAAACTTACTATTAATACATATCTTCAATAATCAAAACAAGATGTCACTGGCATAAAGATCGACCTATAGACAAATGGGATAGAATAGAAGGCCCAAAGGTAAACTTTCACATATATGGGTCAAATGATTTTTGAGAAGGGCTCCAAGACCATTCAATGGAGAAAAGACAACCTTTACAACAAATGGTGCTTGGAAAAATAGACATCCACATGCAAAAGAATGAAGCTGGATCCTTTCCTTACAGCACAGAGAAAAACTACCTCAAAATGCATCAAAGATGTAAATGTGAGATCCAAAATAATAAAATTTTAGAATAAAATATAGACAAACAGCTTCCAGAATTAGGGTTGGCAATGATTTATTGGATATGACACCAAAGGCCCAGGCAATCAGAGAAAAAATAGACAAGTGGAAAAATTTTTTAAATTTGTGCATAAAAAGGTACTATCAAAGAGTGAAATCGCATCCACAGAATTAAAGAAAATATTTGCAAATCATCTACCTGACAAGGAGCAAATTTGGTGTCTGGTGACAGCCGACTCTCCACTTCTAACAAGAGATGTCTGACAAAGGATTAATAGCCAGGATATATAGAAGAGCCCTAAAACTAAACAACATAATCAAACAGCCCAATTTAAACAATGGACAAGAGACTTGAACAGACATTCTTCCAAAGAAGATATACAAATGCCCAAGAAGCACATGAAAAGATGCTCAGCCAGGCATGGTGGCCCATGCCTGTAATCCCAGCACACTTTGGGAGGCCAAGGGGGGAAGATCACCCAAGGTGAGGAGTTCAAGACCAGCCTGACCAACATGGTGAAATCCCATCTCTACTAAAAATACAAAATTAGCTGGGTGTGGGGGTGCATGCCTGTAATCCCAGCTACTTGGGAGGCTGAGGCAGGAGAATCACTTGAACCTGGGAGGTGGAGATTGTGGGGAGCCGAGATTGCACCATTGCACTCCAGCCTGGGTAACAAGAGCAAAACTCCATCTCAAAAAAAAAGAAAGAAATAAAGAAAAGATGCTCAACATCACTAATCAGTTGTAAAATGCAAATCAAAACTACAAGGAGATGCCATCTCACACTCATTAGGACATGACTATTAAAAAAACAAAATAAAAAGTGTCAGTGAGGCTGTGGAGAAAGTTAAACCTTTGTTCATTGTTGTTGGGAATGTAAAATGGTGCAGCTGCTATGAAAACAGTATGAATTTTTTTCAAAAAATTAAAAACAAAATTATCACATTATCCAGCAATTTCACCTCTGGGTATATATGCAAAAGAACTGAAAGTAGGGTCTCTAGGAGATATTTTTACACTTATGTTTATAGCAGCATTCTTAACAACAGCTAAAACATGGAGGCAATCCAAGCATCCATCAATGGATAAATGGATAAGCAAAGTGTGGACCATACAATGGCAAATTATTCAGTCTTAAAAATGAAGGAAAGTCTGGCACAGACTAAAACATAGATGAACCTTGAGGACATTATGCAAAGTGAAATAAAGCAGTCACAAAAAGATGAATGTGAGGTACCTCAATAGTCAAAATCAGAGATACAGAAAGTAGAATGGTTGTTGCCAGGGACTGAGGAAGGGGATGGGAAATTATTACTTAATGGGCATGAAGTTTCAGGCTTACAAGATAGAATTGTGGAGAGGGATAGTGGTGGTGACTGCAGAATGTGATGAATATATTTAACACCACTCACTATAGACTTAAGAATGGTTAAGATGATGAATTTTATGTGTATTTTACCACAATAAAAAATTGGGAAAAGAAATACATTTCTTTAACTTCTTACTATTATTTGTAATGGGGTTTCAGGTGGAGAGGGGCCCAGAACATGGGTCTCTTGCCCCAATTCTGTCCAGAAAAGCAGAGATGGCTCACACAATATATTCGTTAGGATAAAAAATGAGTCATGCCCATCCTCACACTTTTTTTGGAGGGAGTCAGCTTAATAAGGTCAGCTCTCTTATATGCCATGGTATTAGTCTGTTTTCATGCTGCTATAAAGAACTGCCTGAGACTGGGTAATTTATAAAGGAAAGAAGTTTAATTGACTCAGATTTCCACATGGCTGGGGAGACCACAGGAAACTTACAATCATGGTGGAAGGGGAAGCAAACACGTCCTTCTTCACATGTCAGCAAAAAGGAGAAGTACTGAGCAAAGGGGGAAAAACCCCTTATAAGACCATCAGATCTTGTGAGAATTCACTCATCATCATGAGAACACAATGAGGGTAACTGCCCCCATGATTCAGTTACCTCCCACTGGGTCTCTCCCACAACATGTGGGGATTATGGGAACTACAATTCAAGATGAGATTTGGGTGGGGACACAGCCAAACCAATCAAACAGCATGGGGGCAACCACCTCCATGATCCAATCACCTCCCACCAGGTCTCTCCCTAGACACATGGGGATTATGAGGATTACAATTTAAGATGAGATTTGGGTGGAGACATAGCCAAACCAAATTATTCTGCCCCGGTTCCTCCCATATCTCATGTCTTCACATTTCAAAATACAATCATGCTTTTCCAACAGTCCCCCAAAGTCTTAACTCATTCCAGCATTAACCCAAAAGTCCATGTCAAAAGTCTCATCTGAGACAAGGCAAGTCCCTTTGACCTATGAGACTGTAAAATCAAAAGCAAGTTAGTTACTTCCCAGACACAATGGGAGTACAGACATTGGGTAAATACCCATTCCAAATGGAAGAAATTGGCCAAAACAAAGGGGCTACAGGCCCCAGATGAGTCCAAAATCCAGTGGGGCAGCCAAATCTTAAAGCTCCAAAAATCATCTCCTTTGACTCCATGTCTCACATCCCATAGTCATGCCCATTAGAGACAGGCTCCCATGAACTTGCATAGCTCCACCGCTGTGGCTTTGCAGGGTACAGCCTCCCACCCAGCTGTTTTCATGGGCTAGAACTGAGTGTCTGCAGCTTTTCCAGGAGCATGGTGCAAGCTGTTGGTGGATCTACCATTCTGGGGTCTGGAGGATGGTGGCCCTCTTCTCACAGCTGCACTAGGCAGTACCCCAGTGGGGACTCTATGTAGGGGCTCCAAACCCACATTTTCCTTCTGCACTGCTCTAGCAGGGGTTCTTCATGAGGGCCCCACTCCTGCAGCAAACTTCTGCCTGGACATTCAGGTGTTTCCATACATCCTCTGAAATAAAGGTGGAGGCTCCCAAACCTCAATTCTTGACTTCTGTGCATCTGCAGGCCCAACACCATGTGTAAGCTGGATACAGCTCACTTTAGCTACCCCCAAGTGTTATGGGCCCCAGAGCAAGGGAAGTAGCACTCTTGTGCGGGATGTTGATTTCACGGAGGATGGTGGGTAAGGGATCACTAACTGAGGGGGGGCATCCGTGGGGACGAGAGGAAGTTTGAAGGCAATGTGCCATGTACGATGGGCAGTGTTATGTGCTATGTACTTTGAGGTCTTTTTAGTTTGGTTGGTATGCGGGGGGGGCGGACGGGGGATGTGGGGGGGGGAAGTGTATGTGCTTGAGGGTGGGGGAATGAGGGGGTGGGGGAATGGCCTGAGCTGTATGTTGGCCCCTTTATCCACAGCTGGGATGCAGGGCACCAAGTTCTGAGACTGCACAAAGCATCAAGGCCCTGGGACCAGCCCATAAAACCATTTTTTCCTCCTAGGCCCCTAGGCCTGTGATGGGAGGCACTGCCATAAAGAGCTCTGAAATGCCCTGAAGACATTTTCCCCATTGTCTTGGTGATTAACATTTAGCTCCTCATTACTTATGCAAATTTCTGCAGCCAGTTTGAATTTCTCCTCAGAAAATCTGTTTTTGTTTTCTATCACATCGTTATGCTGCAAATTTTCTGAACTTTTATGTTCTGCTTCCCTTTTAAACATAAGTTCCAATTCAAAACCATATCTTTGTGAATACATAAAACTTAATGCTTTTAAGAGCACCCAAGTCTCATCTTGAACACTTTGCAGCTTAGAAACTTCTTCCGCCAGATACCCTAAATCATCTCTCTCAAGTTTAAAGTTCCATAGATCTCTAGGGCATAGGCAAAATGCTGCCAATCTCTTTGCTAAAGCGTAACAAGAGGGACCTTTACTCCAGTTCACAAAAAGTTTCTCAACTCCATCTGAGACCACATCACCCTGAACTTCATTGTCCATCATTGTCCATATCACTATCAGCATTCTGGTCAAAGCCATTCAACAAGTCTCTAGGAAATTCCAAACGTTCTCACATCTTCCTGTCTTCTTCTGAGGCCTCCAAACTCTTCCAACCTCTGCCTGTTACACAGTTTCAAAGTTGCTGTAAAGATACCCAAAGAGGTTTACCTGACTCACAGTTCTGCAGTGCTGGGGAGGCCTCAGGAAACTTTCTATCATGGCAGAAGGGAAAGCAAACATGTCCTTCTTCACATGATGGCAGGAGGAGAATTGCTGAGAAGAAGGGGGAAATCCCCTTATAAAACCATCAGATCTTGTGAAAACTTACTTGCTATCATGAGAACAGCATGGAGGTAACCACCACCATGATTCAATTACCTCCCACCAGGTCCCTCCCATGACACATGGGGATTGTGGGAACTACAGTTCAAGATGAGATTTGGGCAGGGACACAGCAAAATCATATCAGCTGTCAACCAAATACTAACTTGGCGGGGCAGGATCTGCATTTTGAGGGTAAATTCAGGAGAGTATTAACAAGCTCTTTTGCCAGATGTCTCAGTCTGCTCAGGCTGCCATAACAAAATAACATAGATGGGGGGCCTAAACACAGATATGTAATTCTCACAGTTCTGTAGGCTTGGAAATCCAAGACTAACTTGCCAACTTGGTTGAGTTCTGGTGATGGCTCTCTTCCTGGCTTGCGGAAGGCTACCTTCTGACTTTGTGCTCACATGGCCTTCCCTTGGCACATGTAGAGAGAAACATCTCTCTTTCTTCTTCTTTTATAATGTCTCCAATCTTATAGAATTAGGACTCCACCCTTATGACCTCATGTAACCCTAATTTCCTCCTAAAAGGCCTATATCCAAACACACTCATATTGGGGGTTGGGCCTTCCACATATAAATTTTGGGGAAATACAAGTGCTTCAGAATACTCTGCCCTTGGCCCCTGTACACTCATGTTCTTCTTACATGTAAAATATATTCATTCCATCCAAACAGACACAAAAGTCTTAACTCATTCCAGCATCAACTCTAAAGTCTAAAAGTCCAAAGTCTCATCTAAATCTCTGTTAACCTTTGAAAACGAAAGTTATATTTTTCCAAATTACAATGGTAGGACAGGCATAACATAGACATTCCCATCCCAAAAGGGAGAAACAGGAAAGAAGGAAGGCGTGACAGGTCCCAAGCAAGCCCAAAGCCTAGCAAGACAAACTCCATTTAATTTTAAGGTTTGAGAAAAACCCTCTCAGCTTCATGCCCTGCCCTCAGACCCACTGGGGTGGCAGCAGCATCTCCATGACTTGGAGAGTGGTCCCTCCCAAGGCACTGAGCAGGGGCATTCCTGACTCACTAAAGCCAGACAAGCTGTACCCTGTGAAACCAAATGGGAACTAGCACTGCCTGATAGGGCCTGTGGTGGGAGTGGCAGCCTTGCTCACCGCTGAATCATCTTCAGGATCGTTCCCTTTTCTTGAGAAATAGTGCACATTTACAGCCAAAGAGCCCTACAGTTGTGTTTTATAGACTCCAAGGCACCTGACAGGCTTCCTTCATTCTGTTCCTCCTCTTTCTCTGTTCCCATTAGTTTACACTGCCAATGTTTCCACTGGTATAATCCCATCTCTATTCCCAGCATCTGCTGAGATAGCTGATTAAGTCCATGAGTTACACCCATAATCTCTTTAACAAATGTTTTTAGCCACACCCTTAGTGGTCTTTTTAGAACAAGCTTTCCTATTTTTTGCCATATTGATAGGCTAATAATTTTCTAAATCTTCATTTTACTATAAGCAATCAGGAGGAACCATGCCATTCCTTCAATTGTTTGCTCAGAAATCTCCTCAGCTAAATATCCAATTCCATTGCTCACAAGTTCTACTTTGCACAAAATACTAGAATACAAATCAGCCAATTTCTTTGTTCCTTTATAACACAGACCATCTTTCCTCCAATTTTCAGTAACGTGATTTTCACTTCCATTTGAGACCCCACCAGATGGCCTCTAACATTCCTGTTTTTACCCATATTCTGTTCATAATTATTTACATTCCCTCTCAGAAGATAGAAGCTTTCTCTCCAGCTCTCCTGTTTCCTTTCAGAACCCTCACCAGAGTCACCACTATTGTCTGCATCGGCAGCATGCACATCACAACTCCCCCAGACTCTATCCATCGTCTTTCAATGGCACGTCCACATTTGTAAGTATTTGTTACAGCAGCAGCACTCTACTTCCTGCTACTAAAATCTGTCTTAGCTCAAGCTGCTGTAACAAAATACCATATACCAGGTGGCCTGAAAAATAGAAATTATCATTTGCAGTTCTGCAGCTAGAAGTCTGAGACCTAGGTGCCAGGATGGTCACATTCTGCTGAGGATTTGCGCGGTTGCCTTCTCACTGTGTCCTCACGTGACCTTCCATCAGTTTACACATGAGTGGGGAGAGAGGGATACAGACAGAAGAGAGATCTTTCTTCCTCTTCTTACAAAGCCAACAATTCTATCAGATTAGGACCTCACCTCTATGAACTCTTTTAACCTTGATCACTTCCTAAAAGCCCTATCTCCAAATATAGTGATGTCAGGGGCTAGAACTTCAACATAAAAATTTTGGGGTAAAGGAGCATGCAATTTGGTCCATAGCACAAGATGTGGCTTTATAAGCTTTTTAAATAATAAAAGTGGCATTCTGCTCTCATTCTGTCTGACTCCTATATCTAACCCTAATCAGCCTCTGAACCCAGACAAGGGAAATGAGTGCTATTTATGCCTGTGCCAGCATCCTCAGACCCACTAAGTGCAGCCACATGGGGCTTTCACTCTTGCAGGTGGTTGATAGTGGCTTTTCCATTTACTATGTTTCTCAGCAACATCTAAATTTAGAGGCTAGCTAGTTGAGTCCTAGGCTGACTACAGAGTCTTGGTGCAGTTCTAGTCATATTAAGTTGGTGCAAAAGTAATTGCGGTTTTTGTCACTGCAGTGGCAAAACCTGCAATTACTTTTGCACCAAACTAATAAATCAGCGTCAGGTCTAAGAATACAGAGCTAGAGCCATAGCTGCAAATCTCAGTCTTCATCCTGACCCATGAGTTTGCATGGTTGTTCACAGCCAATCGTCGTCTCCCACAAGGCCTCAGGTTGGTTCCAAACTTCTTAATTACACAAGAATTGGGACAGCTTTGTTTCAGAGATCCCACGTGTCTTTCTGCCCTCAAAGAGTAGTAGATTTTATTTTTTAAAATTAAAATGAGGTAGGAGTCATTTTCATGAGTTTGATTTAAAAACCATTAAGAAAAAGGAAAAGTGAATAAAGTTATTTCCATTCTAAAGGCTAAGGAGGCAAGTTTTAAAATGTCCATGGCTTAAATACTATGTCATCTGAAAACAGGTGTCCACAGAAAAGAACCACAGTGGTATGACAAATGTTCTACCCTCTCAACTTATTAGAGTAAGTATTCCCTGACCACCTTGGCTTTTCCAAAACTGTCACATTTCTTCTTTCATAAGGCATTGTTAGTTTTAAGGTGTCCCAATAATATCTTAGGTGATGTGTTAGTCCATCTGGGCTGCTATAAGAAATACCTTAGACTGGGTAATTTATAAACAACAGAAATGTATTGCTCAGTTCTGGAGGTTAGGAAGTCCAAGATCATGGCACCAGCAGATTTGGTGTCTGGTGAGGGCTGCTCTCTGCTTCCGAGATGGTGCATCTTGCTGCTTCCTCACATGGCGGGAGGGGCAGGAGCATGCCCTCCAACCTCACTTAGAAGGTGTTATTCTCACTCATGAGGGTGGAGCCCTCATGGCTTAATCATCTTTTAATACTATCGCACTGGGTATTAAGTTCTAACACATGAAATTTGAGGGGACACCATCACTCAGTCCATAGCAGGTCATGCGTTATCAATCCATCAGTAGCTTCCTAGGCTGATCATTTTTAGATTGACATTGATAGATCTTTGCTTTCATAATTGATTAAGGGAATCAAATATAAAAAAAGAGAAATAACAGGACTTTTTTAGAGCTTATTTCACACAGGCAATGCCCTGAGTCTGTTAGATACATATATACATAAAATGTCTTGCATTAGAGAAGACTTGCAGAGCCATTACAAGAAGCACAGAGAAGCATCTAGACCTTTTATTACTTGGTTAAAATTTTAAAATATTTTCTATAGTTTCTGTGCAGTGATTACAAACACAGGCTCTAGAGTCAAACTTTGGTTCTCCCATGCATTTGCTACATGATTTGAAGGAAGTTACTTAAATTCTCTTTACCTCAGTTTAGGACAATTATTGGGGTAATAATATTACCTATCTAAAAGTTGTAAGCATTGAATTAGTTAATATATATAAAGCATTTATCATAATACCAGACACACAGAAAGCACTACATAAATGTTATGAATTAAACAAATGACAGATATAGATAAGAAAGAAAAAAATGTGAAATTTTCAGACTGAGTATATAACTTACTTTTATTCCTATGAGTAATAAACTAATATTTATAGAGCAGATTTTGGCCTGTGTGAGCATATTATTCTGGAGGGAGAAATTAATTATTTCAAGGCTAAAAAACATATCTGATTTCATGTTGGAGTGAAACTGCATTTATTTAAAGGTCCCAAAATAAATTTACCCTCATAGACATGTCAAATTTAAAATTTCTCCTTAACTAGATTATATCAGAGACAGCAATGTTAAGCCACACACATTCTAGATTTTTTTAAGTGAGGCTTATCTGTTTTGAATAACTCAGTCTGCAAAACAATGCTACAAATTTTATACTAATGACATATTGGAACATTAATAACTTGCCTAGGACAGCTCTTGAAACAACATAAAAATACTTTTCAGCTAGCTGTTGGCACTTCTATTTCCAAACTCTTGAACCATTAAGAAAAAGAAAATGGCAACGAAGAAAAAGCAACAAAGTCCAGCAGATAAACATATTAGGACTTATTCACATGAATACACTTTGAATTTGGCTAGGAACCAGATCTCTTAATGTCCAGTCTCTGTCCACGTAAACATATGATGTGCCACTTGACCCAGCTCTCTGTCCACATCAGCTCATCCCCAGAGGCAAGTGCGCTTGGAGACTGAAGAGTGACAAAAGGGAAAGAGGCTCAGGTTCGGTTGCCTGCGGAACTCAATGAACTAGTGTTAAGCTTTATTTTATGGAAAATGGGGCAGCAGAAAACGGGGAATGAGTTATTTTTAAAGAGATTTTTTAAGAGACGTAGGGACGTTAGGAGAGTCTCTTGGGCAAGGTGACAAAGTACAACATAGAATGAGAAAAAAGGAAAACTCTCCCAATGTCTCTTCAGTGAGAAAGAAAAGGTGTTGTAATAATTTAGAAGGAATGACTAACTCAATGGCAAGGGACAGAAACCCAACTTGCACTAGTTTAGCAGAAAGGCGTTTTATTGTATGGTTATTGGAATGTCTAAAGGAGCTAAAGAAAAAAAAAACAGATTTGGGAGTTTGAGGAAAACCAGAGCCATAGACGTAAGAATCACCAGTACTTCCTTTCAGTTTCATCACCTGGGTCTATTCACTGATAGGTGTTCTCCTTACACTTCTTTCTCTTTGGAAACCATGTGTCTCCAGTCCTGTAATCCACATGGCCAGAGAAAACAAAATGAACAAGCAAAACAAACAGCAACAAAAAGCTGGGATCTCTTCAGCTATCAGGTTTCACCTTTGGCCTCTGCTTCTCTGTTTCAGTTTCAAAATTTGGCCCAAGTGGGGCCAGGTATCAGTTATAGCTGCCCCCATGGTAACTGTGTGTGGCAAATGGAAGTTTCCCAGAAAAGCAGTAGGCTGAAAGGCAAGTTATGAAGGATAGGAACAAATCCTTTCCTAAAATAAATTAGGATGTCCCCCATAGAGTAAATCTGTAACCACAGGGCTTCCTTTATGCAAGTTTTCAGTTTTAATTTATGCTGTCTATGTGATTTAAATATAACCAACTCAAGAAACTAACAAAGAAATATGGTGTTGCCTAGTAATATTCCTGGAGCACCTACAGAAGCAAACCTAGAGCTCCCTGGAGGGCCACATTCTCAGGTAAAGTCACATGCAATCCTTAAGGATAAACTCTGCTGAAGATCATCTCTCCGTGAATTAGAGTTAGTTGACAATAAACAGCAGAAACAAAGTACTAAGAACTTTAGACAATATAACTGTAATATGCAGTCTTTAACTAAATTTTGTTTTATTAGAAACATAGTAAAAGAAAAAGACATTAGTTATAATAGAAATACAAGTGAAGTCACTGATGATAAACATTTAATTCATGGGTGAAGACCTGCTAAGAAATAGCTGAAGAGAGAATTAGTGAATTGGAAAACTGATATAAAGAAATCATCCAGAGTGTAACTCATAGAGTTGAGAGGATGGAAAATGTGCAAGAGAGTTCAGATGACAGACTAATCCCAATATTCATTTAGTAGGTGTTCTACAATTAAAAAAAAAACAGTGAGAAAAGATAAAGAGGAATAATAATGAGAACTACCCATAATTAAGAAAAAAAAATCATTATTAAGGAAGCAAAATGAGTTCCAGGAATGATAAAAATAAATCCAGACCTAAATTACTAGCAAATCTCTCATATAGGACACACAATAATCTTTCTAAATCAATGGGCTTCATTCTGAATCTATATCACATGGCAGTCAGCTCTTGATAAAGTGCCCACCCCATTCACAGAAATTCAGTTTCAGTTAGTGTTCAGTGAGGTACAACAAGTGTAGAGAAGGGCCCCCAGTGACTCTGAGGTCTAGCAAGAATCAAGGCACACTTTTTAATATATTACTCCTTTCTCCACTTTAAACATTACTGTCAGTTGTTGGCCATTAACTTTGTCATGGTGTCCTTCATTGAAAATAATTCTGTAACTACATTACATTTTTTTTGTCTCATGTTTTATACTTTTCAAGTTTTATTTAAAAAGTTTTTCCCAAGCACAGGGTTTACAAAAATTTATCTTGTATTTTCTTCTACTTATTTATTGATTCATTTTGAAATGTAGTTTTGCTCTTTCACCCAGGTGGAGTGCAGTGGTGCAATCTCGGCTCACTGCAACCTCCACCCTCCCTGGATTCAAGCAATTCTCCTGCCTCAGCCTCCCAAGTAGCTGGGATTACAGACACCTCCCACCATACCCGGCTAATTTTTGTATTTTTAGTATAGATGGGTTTTTGCCATGTTGGCCAGGCTGATCTCAAACTCCTGACCTCAGGTGATCCAACCGCCTCAGCCTCCCAACGTGCTAGGATTATAGGTGTGAGCCACTGCATCTGGCCTCTTCTATTTACTTATAGTTTTACCTTTCAATTGAGATATTTAAATCATATATTTAAATAGAAATAGTTTTATTTTTCACAATGGAGAGAGCCAGTTTTTCTCTAAACATTGTACCAAATAACCCATCTTTTCCCCATTATTTTGTGCTTCCATATTTAATATGTATCAAGCCTGAAAATATACATGGGTCTCCCTCTGAATTCTCTGGCTTAATTGCAGTTCCCCCTCTACATTCTTCTGGCTTAATTGCAGTTCTTGAGCCACTGCTCCATTTTTTTTTATTTCTGTGTCTTTGAAAGCATTTTTTTATTCTCTAATAGGGAAAATATAAAGTTGACTTTATCTTTTATGGACCTTTCTTCTCCTACATAATTTTTTGGAATAACTTTACTGAGTTCTACTGGAATTTTGGTAGAGATTGCAGTGCATTTATACATTAATGGAGAATTAACATTTTTATAACATTAAGTTGTAACTTAAGCTATGGAATTACATGCAATGTTACTTAGATTTTCTATGCAGTTGTTGGGAGAAAAGCTGAGTGTTGGGAGAGAAGCTGAGGCAGGGCTTGCATGTCTGACATAATGTAAAAGAGTCTTGGAACATGTCCAGGGTCCAGGGTCTAAAACCCCTTGTGGCCTTTGGAACACCAAGCTCTGTGCTGAAGGGTGAAAGGCTACCCTGATGCACCATAATCTAAGTCCAGGGCATAAAACCCCTCATGGCCTGGATAGAATCCAGGGCTTATGGCTCTTGAATGTGTCTAGATTTGCTGGCTCCTTGCTCCTTGCTCTCCTAGGGTCAATTGTGTCTTGAGTTAAAAGAACCTGCTCTCCATTATCTCAAGTAGCAGAGCATATGCTAAACCATCACAGCTGTAAATCATGTGCTTAATGCAATGCTCCCTTTCAACCCCACATTCTCACCACCTGTTTCTTTGTTTGATCACCAATAAATAGTCTGGGCTTCCAGAGCTCAGGGCCTTCACAGCCTTCATACTCGTGTTGGCCCCCTGGACCCACTTTCTCTCTTAAACTGTCTTTTCTCATTCCTTTGACTCCACCATACTTTGTCACCCCCACAACCTGGTGTTGGGTCTGATCACCCAAACGGCAGTTTATTAGAGATTTAAAATTTTCCCCATGGCTATTTTTTTTTTAGTTAAGTTCCTAGACACTTTCAAGTATGAGTTGCCATTATAAAGGAAATCTTATTTTTAAGTTTACTTAGTTATTGTTAGTGTAATTATTGTTGTAACTAGATACTGCATGCAGTGACCTTGTTGAATTATGTTAGTTATAATAGCATAATAATTCTGTTGGTCTTTCAAGCTAAATTAATCAAATCATCTGTAAATAATGAGAGTTTTATCTCTACCAGTCACCACTCTTGTTTGTCTTTGTTATAACCAGTCATCACTCTTGTTTGTCTTTGTTATATTGGATAGGATCTCCAGTATTGTGTCAAAAGGAGTTGTAAAAGTGACATTTGTGTCTTTAAAAAAAACTGTATCTTTGTCATGTTCTTATATTAAAGAAAATGCATGTAAATTTTCATTAAATATAACATTTACTGTAAGCTTTGTCATAGCAACTAAACAGATTCAGATCAAGAATCTCCTTTTTATTCCTACTTTGCTAGATTTCATTTTAAATCCTAAATAGTAACAAAACCAAATGCTTTTTCAGCATCTACTGAGATAAGAAAGTATCTTCTCCTTACTGTATCAAAGTAGTGAATCAAGTCATTAGATTTTCTGATGCTTAGCTGACCTTGAGTTTGGAGTAAATCCTACTTAGTCAAGATGCATTTTAAGAGCACAGTTGAATTCAGTTGGCTCTTGTTTTATTAATATTTACACAATTTTGTTCATAACTGAAATGGGCCCATAATTGCCTTTTTGCATTGTATTAGCTGGTGTTCAAATAAAACGTACCCCATTCTCACTGTGAAAACAAGTGTAATTCTTATATATCCCTCTGGTGGGAAGGTATAATTGCACAGCTGCTTGGAAAACAGTTTGGCAGTTTCTTAATTTTTTTTAATTTGTTTTTTCTTTGAGACAGAGTCTGGCTCTGTTGACCAGGCTGGAGTGCAGTGGTGCGATCTCAGCTCACTGAAACCTCCGCCTCCTGGGTTCAAACAGTTCTTGCGCCCCAGCCTCCCAAGTAGTTGGGACAACAGGCATGCACTACCATGACCAGCTAATTTCTGTATTTTTAGTACAGACACGGTTTCTCCATGTTAGCTAGGCTGGTCTTGAAGCCCAAGCCTCAAGTGATCCACCCACCTTGGTCTCCCTATGGGATTAAAGGCATGAGCCACTGTGCCTGGACTGTTTGGCAGTTTCTTATAAAGTAAAACATACAAATAATATATGACCTAGAAAACCCATATGTATTTATTCAAGAAAAATAAAAATATGCATTC
Organism: Pongo abelii; assembly: GCF_028885655.2. NCBI lineage: Eukaryota > Metazoa > Chordata > Mammalia > Primates > Hominidae > Pongo > Pongo abelii. The sequence continues at coordinate 171,476,099 of NC_071990.2, forward strand.
ATTCAAAGAGCTGTTCATGAATGTTTCTAGCAGCTTCATTCATAATAGATAAAAATTAGAGCCAATCAAAACATCCACACACTGGCGAATACACAAAGTGTGACATATCTATGCAATGGAACATGACTTGGCAATAAAAAAACTATTGATACATAAACAAATCTCAAAAGTACTATGTTCATGAAGGAACACACACACTAAATGCACACTGTACTTTCCAACTTACATGACTTCCTAAAAAAACAAGTTTGGAGGGACAGAAGTCAAGCCAGGGTCGGCCAGTGACTGGGGGTTGGAGGTGCCTACAAGGGGGGCCAAGAGATCTCTCTGGGTGGGGGCATTCTTCATCTTGACTGTAGTGGAGGTCACATGATGATGCAGCTATAAATTCTCATTTACTAGTGCAATACAAGAATGAATCTTGCTGTATATAAATTATATATCAATAAGCCTTCATTTAAAAAAAATAAATGCTACCACATGTTGGACAAAGTAATGCAGATAATGGAAGCTGGCAAAAGATTATTCAAAAGAAACTACGTCAAAAATTCTTATTGAGTAATAAAATATGATTTTGCATTTTAAGCCATGTAAAAGATGGTACTAATAAAATAATGTTGCTTGTATCTCAGGTTAAGTGGGGTGTACATGTACAGTAATACTTTATTATGAAGAATTATAAGCTTATATCATAAACTAATTTTTAAAACTCTAGATGTTTAAATGCCCAAAGGAAAAAAAAAGATGGCTTTTCTTTATAATATCGCACACCTTATGTGCCACAATAAAGCAATCTTAAAAAGCAATGATTAAAAATCAGATGGAGCTACAGTAACTAAAACAACATGGTACTGATAAAAACAACAACAACAACAACAAAAAAACAGACACATAGACCAATACAACTCAATGGAAAACTCAGAAAGAAAGCCACACATCAAAAACCATCTGATTTTCGACAAGGCTGACAAAAACAAGCAATGAGGAAAGGACTCCCTTTTCAATAAATGGTGTTGGAATAACTGGCTAGCCATATGCAGAAGATGGAAGCTGGACTCTTTTCACCGTATATGTAAACTAATTCAAAATGGATTAAAGATTTAAATGTAGACTGTAAACTATTAAAATCCTGAAAGACAACCTAGGAAATACTCTTCTTATCTTTGTCCTTGGCAAATAATTTTTGGCTAAGTCCCCTAAAGCAATTGCAACAAAAGCAAAAATTGACAAACAGGACCTAATGAAATGAAATAGTTTCTGTACAGCAAAAGAAACTCTCAACAAAGCAAAAAGACAATCTTTTGCCAGATGAAAACTATGCATCTGACAGAGCCTAATACCCAGAACCTATAGGGAACTTCAAGAAGCAAAAAGAAATGACCTCATTAAAAAATGGGCAAAGGGCATGAATAGACACATCTCAAAAGAAGACATACAAGTGGCTAACAAACAAATGAAAGAAATGTTCATTATCAGAAATCATCAGGGAAATGTAAGTCAAAACTACAATGAGATACCATCTCATACCAATCAGAATGGCTATTAAAAATCCAAAAAAGAGAAATCTGACTTTAAACCAATAAAAATCAAAAAAGACAAAGAAGGACATTAAATTATGGTAAAGGGTTCAATTTAACAAGAAAAACGTAACTGTCCTAAACATATATGCACTCAAGACAGGAGCATCCAGATTCTAATGATTTAGGCATCTAGATTTTATATGGTGACAGTCAAACAAAATGTGTTTATGATATAAAAATGAATGAAATAAACAAAATCCAATTTAATGAGTTATTATTTCTCATTTTGAACCATGTATCTAAAATGATATATGCACATTAGCTGCTTTATAACTACTTATCAGCATCCTGTCAATCATGAAGTCATTTCTTTTAACTTTTATTTTAACTTCAGGGTTACAAGTGCAGGTTTGTTACATAGGTCAACTTGTGTTATAGGAGTTTGTTGTAGAGATTATTTCATCACCCAGGTATTAAGCCCAGTACCCATCAGTTATTTTTCCTGATTCTCTCCCGCCTTCTGAGAGGTGACAACGTGCTAGCAGCCCTTGCTTGCTCTTGGTGCCTCCTCGGCCTCGGCATCCACTCTGGCCACACTTGAGGAGCCCTTCAGCCAGCCACTGCACTGTGGGAGCCCCTCTCTGGGCTGGCCGAGGCCAGAGCTGGCTCCCTCTGCTTGCGGGAAGGTGTGGAGGGAGAGGCGTGGGCAGGAACCAGGGCTGTGTATGGCGCTCGTGGGCCAGCGTGAGTTCCAGGTGGGTGCAGGCTCGGTGGGCCCCACACTTGGAGCAGCCAGCTGGTGCCACCAGCCCCGAGCAGTGAGGGGCTTAGCACCCGGACCAGCACCTGCGGAGGGTGCGCCGGGTACCCTAGCACTGCCAGCCTGCCCGTGCCATGCTCGAATTCTCTCCAGGCTTCAGCCACCTCCCCACAAGGCAGGGCTTGGGACCTGCAGCCTGATCTGCCCGAGCCCCACCCCTGCCACGCCCACGGGCTCCCACACAGCCCGAGCCTCCCTGATGGGCACCGCCCCCTGCTCTGCAGTGCCTGGTCCTGTCGACTGCCCAAGGGGTTAGGTGTGCAGGTGTGCAGTGTGGGACTGGTGGTCAGCTCTGCCCAAGGCCCCGGAGCAGGATCCACTAGGTGAAGCCAGCTGGGCTCCTGAGTCGGGTGGGGTCTTGGAGAACTTTTATGTCTAGCTGGAGGATTGTATATGCACCAATCAGCACTGTGTGTCTGGCTTGGGGTTTGTGGCTGCACCAATCAGCACTCTGTATCTAGCTAATCTGGTGGGGACTTGGAGAACTTTTATGTCTAGCCAGAGAATTGTAAATGCACCAATCAGCACTCTGTGTCTAGCTCAAGGTTTGTAAACACACCAATCAGTGCTCTGTGTCTAGCTAATCTAATGGGGACTTGGAGAACTTTTGTGTCTAGCTAAAGGATTGTAAATGCACCAATCAGCACTCTGTGTCTAGCTCAGGGAATGTAAATGCACCAATCAGCACCCTGTCAAAATGGACCAATCAGCTCTCTGTAAAACGGACCAATCAGCACTCTGTAAAATGGACCAATCAGCTCTCTGTAAAATGGACCAATCAGCAGGATGTGGGTGGGGTCAGTTAAGAGAATAAAAGCAGGCTGCCGGAGCCAGCAGCAGCAACTGTCTTGGGTTCCCTTCCACTCTGTGGAAACTTTGTTCTTTTGCTCTTTGCAATAAATCTTGCTACTGTTCACTCTTTGGGTTCGCGCCGCCTTTATGAGTTGTAGCAGTCACCGCAAAGGTCTGCAGCTTCACTCCTGAGGCCAGCAAGACCATGAACCCACTGGAAAGAATGAACAACTCCAGATGTGCTGTCTTTATGAGCTGTAACACTCACCGCAAAGGTCTGCAGCTTCACTCCTGAAGCCAGCGAGACCATGAACCCACTGGGAGACACGAACAACTCCAGACGGGAGGAATGAACAACTCCAGACGTGCCTCCTTAAAGAACTGTAACTCACCACAAAGGTCTGCACCTTCACTCCTGAAGCCAGCGAGACCACGAACCCACCAGAAGGAACTCCAGACACGCCATCTTTAAAAACTGTAACACTCACTGCGAGGGTCCACGGCTTCATTGTTGAAGTCAGGGAGACCAAGAACCCACCAATTCCAGACACACTTTCACCCCCTACTGTTGAGTACATCCCAGTGTCTGTTGTTCCCCTCTATGTGCCATGAATTCTCATCATTTAGTTCCCACTAATAAGTAAGAATATGCAGTGTTTGGTTTTCTGTTCCTGCATCAGTTTGCTAAGGATAGTGGCCTCCAAATCGACCCATGTCCCTGCAAAGGACATGATCTCATCCTTTTTTATGGTTACATAGTATTCCATGGTGTATATGTACCACATTTTCTTTACCCAGTGTATTACCGGTATGCATTCATGTTGACCCCATGTCTTTGCTATTGTGAAGAGTGCTGCAATGAACATACATGTGCATGAGTCTTTATAATAGAATAATTTATATTTCTTTGGGTATATACCAAGTAATGGAATTGCTAGATTGAATGGTAATTCTCTCTTTAGGTCTTTGAGGAATCACCACACTGTCTTACACAATGGTTGAACTAATTTTATGCTCCACAACCTCAACAACATCTGTATTTTTTGACTTTTAATAATTGCCATTCTGACTGGTATGAGATGGTATCTCATTATGGCTTTGATTTGCATTTCTCTTATAATCAGTGATGCTGAGCACAAAGCAAGTTCTTAGAGACCTTCAAAGAGATTTAGTCTTTTGTGCAATAACAGTGGGAGACTTCAACACCCCCACTGACAGTATCAGACAGGTCATCAAGGCAGAAAATTAACAAAGATATTCAGGACTTGAACTCAACACTCGACCAAATGGACGTGATAGATATCTAGAGAACTCACCATCCTAAAAAGACAGAATATACATTCTTCTCATCACCATGTCACATACTCTGAAATCAATCACACAATCAGACATAAAATAATTCTCAACAAACGCAAAATATTGAAATCATACCAACTACTCTCTCTGACCACAGCTCAATAAAAATAGGAATCAAGACTAAGAAAATTGCTCAAAACCATACAATTACATGGAAATTAAACAACCTGCTCCTGAATGACTTTTGGGTAAATAACAGAATGAAGACCGGTATCAAGGAGTTCTTCAAAACTAATGAGAACAAAGATACAACACACCAGAATCTCTGGGACAAGCTGAAGCAGTATTAAGAGGGAAATTTATAGCACTAAACACCCACATCAAAAAGGTAGAAACATCTCAAATTAACAAACTAACATGATGACTAAAAGAACTAAAGAAGCAAGAGCAAACCAACCGTAAAGCTAGCAGAAGACATGAAATAACCAAAATCAGAGCTGAACTGAAGGAGATTGAGACACAAAACAATTCAAAAGATTAACAAATCCAGAAGTTGGTTTTTTGAAAAAATTAATAAGATAGACTGCTAGCTAGACTAATAAGAACAGAGAAGATCCAAATAAACACAATTAGAAATGATAAGCGTGATGTTACCACTAACACCACACACATACAAACAACCATCAGAGACTACTATGAATACCTCTATGCATACAAACTAGAAAATCTAGAAGAAATTGATAAATTAAATCCCTGGGCACATACATCCGCCGAAGACTAAACCAGAAAGAATCTGAACCAATAACAAGTTCTGAAATTGAATTGGTAATAAATAGCCAGCCAACCAAAGCTCAGGACCAAATGTTTTCAAAGCTGAGTTGTACCAGACATATAAAGAAGAGCTGGTACTATTCCTACTAAAACTATTCCAAAAAATTTAGGAAAAGGGACTTCTCCCCAACTCATTCTATGATGCCAGCATCATCCAGATACCAAAACATGGCAAACACAAACACACACACACACACAGAAAACTTCAGGCCAGTATCATTGATGAGCATTGATGCAACAATCCTGAAGAAAATACTAGCAAACCAAATCCAACAGCACATCCAAAAGCTAATCCACCACAATCTAGTAGGCTTCATCCCCAGATGCAAAGTTGGTTCAACATACACAAATCAATAAATGTGATTCATCACATTAACAGAACTAAAAACAAAAATGCATGATTATCTCAACAGATGCCAAAAAGGCTTTAAATAAAATTCAACATCCTTTTATATTTAAAAATCTCAATAAACTAGGTACTGAAGGAACATACCTCAAAATAATGAGAGCCATCTATGACAAGCCCACAGCCAACGTTGTACTGAATTGACAAAAGCTGGAAGCATTCCCCTTGAAAACTGACACAAGACAAGGATTCCCTCTCTCACCACTCCTATTCAACATAGTATTGGAAGTCCTGGCCAGAGCAATCAGGCAAGAGAAAGAAATAAAATCCATCTAAATAGGAAGAGAGGAAGTAAAACTATCTTTGTTTGCAGATGACATGATTCTATATCTAGAAAACCCTATCGTCTCAGCCCAAAAGCTCCTTGATCTGATAAACAACGTCAGCAAAGTTTCAGAATACAAAATCAACATACAAATATCACTAGCATTCTTACACACCAACAACAGCCAAACCAAGAGCCAAATCATGAGTGAACTCCCATTCACAATGGCCTCAAAAGGAATAAAATACCTAGAAACACAGCTAACCAGGGAGGTGAAAGACATCTACAATGAGAATTACAACTACTGCTAAAAGAAACCAGACAGGAAACAAATGAATGAAAAAACATTCCATGCTCATGGATAGGAAGAATCAATATCATTAAAATGGCCATACTGCCTAAAGCAATTTACAAATTCAATGCTATTCCTATCAAACTATCAATGACATTCTTCACACAACTGGAAAAAACTATTTTAAAATTCATATGGAACCAAAAAAGAGCCTGAATAGCCAAGGCAATCCTAAGCAAAATGAACAAAGCTGGAGGCATCTTATTACCTAACTTCAAACTATACTGTAGGGCTACAGTAGCCCTATACCTACACTGGTATAAAAAGAGTCAGAGAGACCAATTGAACAGAATGGAGAGGCCAGAAATAAGGCCACACACCTATGACCATCTGATCTTTGACAAACCTGACAAAAACAAGCAATGAGGGAAAGGACTCCCTATTCAATAAATGGTGCTGGGATAAGTGGCTAGCTATATGCAGAAGATTGAAACTGGACCCTTTCCTCTAGCCATATACAAAAATCAACTCAAGATGGATTAAAAACTTAAATGTAAAACCCAAAACTATAAAAACCCTGGAATATAACCTAGGCAACACTATTCTGGACATAAGAACAACCAAAGATTTCATGACAAAGACACCAAAAGCAATTGCAAAAAAGCAAATGTTGGCAAATGGGACCTAATTAAACTAAAGAGCTTCTGCACAGCAAAACAAACAACAGAGTAAACAGACAACCTACAGAATAAGATAAAGTATTTGCAAACTATGCATCTGACAAAGGTCTAATATCCAGCATCCGTAAGGAACCGAAAAAACTTTACAGAAAAAACAACCCTATTAAAAAGTGGGCAAAGGACATGAACGGACACTTTTCAAAAGACATATATATGGCCAATGAGCATATGAGAAAAAGCTCAGCATCACTTATCATTAGAGAAATGCAAATCAAGATCACAATGAGATACCGTCTCATGCCAGTCAGAATGGCTATTAAAAAGTCGAAAAATAACAGATGCTGGTGAGATTGTAGAGAAAAGGGAACGCTTATACACTGTTGGTGGGAGTATAAGTTAGTTCAACCACTGTGGAAATCAGTGTGGTGATTGCTCAAAGATCTAAAGACAGAACTACCATTCAACCCAGTAATCCCAATGTTGGGTATATACCCAAAGGAATATAAATTATTCTATCCTAAAGACACATGCACATGTATGTTCACTGCAGCACTATTCACAATAGCAAAGATATAGAATCAACTTAAATGCCTATCAATGGTAGAATGGAGAAAGAAAATGTGGGACATATACACCATAGAACACTACGCAGCCATAGAAAAGAATGAGATCATGTCCTTTGCAGGGATGCAAGGGAAGCTAGAGGCCATTATCCTTAGAAAACTAACTCAGGAATAGAAAACCAAATACTGCACGTTTTCACAAGTGGGAGCCAAATGAACACATGGACACATGGAGGGAAACAACAGACACTGGGGTGTATTGAGGGTGGAGGTGGAGAGCAAGGAGAGGATCAGAAAAAAATAACTATTGGGTAACAGGCTTAGTACCTGGATGACAAAATAATCTGCACAACAAATCCCCTTGATATGATATACCTATATAACAAATCTGCACATGTACCCCTGAACTTAAAAGGCTTTTTTTTTTTTTGTAAGAAAAATATCAAAACACAACAGATACTGGTGAGGCTATGGAGAAAGGGAACACTCATACATTCTTGGTGGGAATATAAATTAGTTTAGCCACTGTGGAAAGCAGTCTGGAGATTTCTCAAAGGACTTAAAAGAGAGCTACCATTTGACCCAGCAAAGCCATTATTAAGTATACACCCAGTGTACTATCATGTGGGTCCCACCCTAACTGCAGCACAGGCTGTGAATGTCCCTGTCCACCACCCTCCTGTGGTCACCCAGCCTTGCAGGCTCCGGCAGCCTTTGTTTCCTCCACCAGGAGGCAGGGTTATTTATATTTCATTTCATTTAATTTCATTTTTTGAGACAGTCTCACTCTGTCATCAGGCTGGAGTGCAGTGGCGCGATCTCGGCTCACTGCAACCTCCACTTCCCGGGTCCAAGCAATTCTCCTGCCTCAGCCTCCTGAGTAGCTGGGATTACAGGCACACGCCACCACGCCCAGCTAATTTTCATATTTTTATTAGAGACGGGATTTCGCCATGTTAGTCAAGCTGGTCTCGAACTCTTGACCTCATGATCCACCCGCCTCAGCCTCCCAAAGTGCTGGGATTACAGGCATAAGCCACCGCTCCTGGCCAGGAGGCAAGTTTTTAAAGCTGTCCTTTTCCTTGATGTTTTCACAGGCACTGAGACCGGTTTCTTTATTCATTGACAGCCATCTTCCAAGTTTGCAAAAGGAGGAGTAAATCACATCTAACTCTAAAAATAGTGACTTTTCTCTACAATCCAAATTCTTGAGAACCTCCATGCTTTCATTATTCCCTATGCAAGTCCTGGTGCCCATGCGTACTGGAGGGCAGCAGAGCAATTCCGAGCAGACTGGACTGGGTCCAGCAGCCTGGATTCGAATCCTGGCACTGCCATTCACCAGCCATGTCATCTAAGGAAAGTTACGGAGTCTCACCCGCCTCAGCTCCTTTATCTATGAAATGGGGCCAATAACAGCATCCATTTCGGAGGGTTCATCTGCGGACTGAATCAGTTAATATAAATAATTGGAGCAATACTTGACATACAGCGAATACCATTATTTTTTATAATGTGAACATCGACCTCTTCTGTGACAACTAGGAATATGCCAGAAATATGTCTCCTCCACTTTGATCTGAATGTAGAACAATGTCATTAACAGCACCAGAATCTACCTGCTAGCTCCATGTGCCTCCTCAAGGAAGCTGAGGAGAAGGCCGTTTGCAAAGAGGAGGAGTGTCAGGAAACAGAAGGTGCGTGCTCACCCTGGCTTCACACGAGGGCTATTCAGACACTGTGGGCCTCGCTGCTCCCTGGATTACAGAGTCGAGGTGCTTGAAAAGGGTCGCAAACCTCATGCCTGAGGTTACAGGAGGACAGTGGGGAAGATATTAGCATATAACCAAAAGTGAGCCATGAGCCTCCCTCTAATAAAAATCCAAAACTTTCCAATGTACTATTTTGCCTGCATGAATATGGCCAAGATAAGACTTTTTAAAAATACGGTACTGTAGTCATCTACAAGCCATCCTTTGACTTGTATTTTCTAAATGTAAATAAATCACCAAACTCAGAACATCCTTGCAGAAAATTAGCAAAATCATCACATTTACTCTGATCAATGAGTATGAGCAAATCTCTACTTCGGTCATGGTTAATAGTTCGGAGTTTTAAGGGCAGTTGATGAAAAATGCCATAAAAGAAGCATGTTTAGTCTAATTTGCTTGAAACTCTGATTGAAAATTATCCTAACAGCTGAGCTCTTTTACTCCCAGAGACACAGCACTCTCTCTATTCCCCTCTGAAAATTCCAGTCTCTGACTCCCCCAGCTGGGGGTCATGAGAAAATCACAGAAATCTGGCATATGAAATGATGGACAATGGGGAAGTACACTTTCCATAAATCCTTAGAGATTTCCCCATTTATTAACACGGCATAAAGGCACAGAAACAAACATGTAGTTGCAATGAAGAGAGAAATCCACAGCACTGTTTTACTTGATGGGCCTGGACGCCCGCCTAATTAAAACACTCATGCGTTGAGGCTGCATGCACCACCAGCTTAGAGCAGCGTCTCTGGCGTGGTTGCTGCTGTTGCTGGAGAGGCAGCCAGGATCTGCCTGTTTGTGTGCTTTGCAGATCTCCATGGTGGAAGAGGCAAAAGGTCTGAAATTGTCTCACAAAGGAAATTACTGTTTAGCCTCATCCATCAAAAGAAATCTAGAAATGAGAAGACTTTCAGATGTTGCCTCAAGTAGAATTTTAAGATCATGTCTTATCCAAGTTCTTTTAGCATGATAATGAGCAGCAAAGAAAGGAGAAAATGAGCAGTGTCAGAAGCACCTGGCTACAGCCAACTCCAGTTACCTGTCTTCATATGCACAGTGGACGCTGGTTTTGACCTTTGCAATCCATTACTGAAACTCCCTTGTCCTGTTATACTTCTGCATTCTGTTTGTTTTGCAGATAAAGGAGAACTCCCCAACCGTTTTCCCTTTTCCTAACTTTGTGAAAAACAAACTTAGAGGCTAGCAGGGAGCAAATGTAACAAGGGGATACAGACAGCGCTGTGACTGAAGTGGGAGCAACACAGACTCGCAAGCCAGAGCTCCCAGTCACGGAGCTCAAGTGAACTGCCTGCGCCCTCTGTACCTCGGTGGGGATGGCAGCATAATCATCTTTTGGAGTGTGAACTGATGCACACCATGTATAGGTCACATTAATGTAAACTCACTCCAGAGTGTGTTTTTTTTTTTTTTTTCTTGCATTTCTCTTAATCAAATCCTTTGTAAATTCCAGTGTTGACTTCTGTTGATACATAATCATTTAGTTAGGCCACATGATTTCAGAGATGAGGGTGATCTCAGAGATATCCAGTTTGGTGCCTTTACTTCCCGACCCTGGTGCAGATGCAGAGATGTTCCGTTCATTCGTGCAAAGTCAAGGAGCTGCCGGGAGCAGAGGCAGATGAGAACCCAGGTGCTCCAACTTCCCGCTCAGCACCTCCTGTGCATGGCACCTGCACAGATGCCTCAATGTGCACACAGGCTGTAAGACGAGACTCTTAACAGTGTCTCAAGCAAGCACTTTTCTTTGACAGAGGCAGTGATTGCCAAGATTTAGTGTGGATTAAAAGCCTAAGACAGTTTGTATTAGAAAATGCCAGCTCTGTGAGACTATGGCAGACAGCAGTGGAAGGGCACATGACCGTCTCCTACTTCTGCACTCGGCAGCCACGCCCATTGCCCGCTGTGATCTACAGATTTCGGAGAAAGGTGGTCCCACTTCTGCACTGGGCAGTCAAGGCCGTCGCCCGCTGTGATCTATAGATTTCGGAGAAAGAAAGTCCCGTGATGTAGCATTACATGTCTCTGTGAAAAGGCATTTCTACCACCTGATCAGGACGTTGCATGCCTCAGTTTAAGGAGTTGTCTTGATTTACTCAGACTTTGTGAGGAATGACTGGCTATTGGTCAGATCCCGCTCCAGATCAATTCACTCAGCATTTCCAGGATGGGCCTGGGCACCTTATTTCTGAAATCCCTCCAGATGGTTGCAATGTGTGGCCAAGGCTCAGCTCTCCAAAGACTTCAATTCTATAATTTCATGATTTCTCAAATGTCTCTAATCCAGGATAAATATTTCCACTTTGTTGAAAGTTCCTGAGTCCCAACATGTGGAAGTGCTTTGTGGTAGTCTTTCTGGCTTCCTCCCCGTGAGCTGTTCCAGTAACTCAACTTCACAAACTACATTCTAAGCAACTTCTCTGCCCTGGGTGTGCAGGGCATTCACACTGGGTTGGAGACAAAGAAGTTGGCCTGGGGAAAGGCCCTCCCACAGGGGTCGCTCCTGAACAGGACATGGACCGGCAGGCTTTCAGGATGCTCTAAACAGGTCAGAAAACACTTGTCACCACTAAAGGGTCCACGGCGTATTTCTTCAGCACAAAAGTTTAAGCCAGGTGTCCTGGCAAGAACCAGATTCAAGTAATCATGTTCTGCCCCCTGCACTTTTTACTAGAATAGGTTTAACCTCTGTGCTGAGCCTGTGTAGACAGCAAAGCCGTGACTGCTGTCAGCCAGCAGGACTTGGCTGCTCCTCACATGTGGAGGAGACAGACCCCATGTGGAATTTGAACACCGTGCCAGTGTGTTTTCTAAGAAGGTTTGGGATTGTACATGACAAACTATTCTTGTAACAATGCAAGTACAACATCAAATCATCAGGGAGCCGGGTGTGTGCGCAGAGGGAGTGTGCGCGCTGCTTCTGTGGACTTTCTGCTGCAGCTGGCTACAGAGCCTGCATGTACTTATCTGTCTGAAAGGGAAGGACCCACAAACCTGCCAACGTCCGATATCTGTTGGGGGTGGGGGCTAAATGCTTTGCCAGTGAAGCAAGGTTGCTGAACTCCACTACTCTCTCAATATCTGTTCTATCAGCACAAGAGAAATGAACAATTCACATTCTTTAAAGATGTGGGGCTGAAAACAAGACAAGCTACTGGTTGGGGTTTCCTTAGTATCTCAGCCTCCAGTTCAAACAGGCAGAGAATGAAAGACAGTGTACTTCACATAGTTATAATTATCTGTGGTCTCTGTCTCAGCCTGCATCTCTGAAGAGTCATGGAGTGCTTTCATGGCCTAGAAATCTCCAGATTGCAGCATCGTAACTTTGAACTGCCCAAAACGTCCCCTGCAGGATTACAGGCCCAAAGCTGGACTCCTGAACTTCCAAGTGACCCCCAATGCAACACCCTACTTTCAGCCATCCATACACTACTCATCATCCACAAAAAACAAAGGCAATGCTGCACAGAAAAATGTGGACTTACGTACTTTCCAAGTAGCAAATCCATTCAGTGAAACAGAACCCAATCATTTTCTTAAAAGGAGAGAAAAGATACTGAAGAGTTAGTGACTAAGTGTTACTGAAGAACACGGGCATTTAAGAGCTTCCTGGAAAATGAATGAGATCAGCTCCAGCCATTACCCAAGAAGGAGCTGACCAAAAAGAAAATATGGCTATTTCCTTAAAGATAATGCATCAAATTTCTCTTTAGGTTTTATTAGACTAAGTGAAATAAACTTTAGAGCAATAACTCTGGAGGTTATTGCCAGAAGTAGGGTATAGGGTGGGGTTACTTAGCAATTATTTTTTGTTAACAATATCTGAAATGTGAAATTCCAAAATTTTAACCTCTTTTATAGTTATATTATTCCATATCTAAATGAAACTAGTCAAGATGAATTTTTTAATTTATGCTTTGAAGCATCTATTTCAAATATATAGAAATTATATATGAAATATGAGAAAAAATAAATTGACATAGCCAGGCTTAAAAACAAACAAAACAAAATTCTCCATAAACAGAAAAGGAGCAGAAACACAAACTTAAGTCTTGGACATCCTGGCTTTGGGTGCAGAATTAATCAGGAAGGGCAGGGAGCTCACATTCCACGAAAGACCAGAACCCAGGGCTAGCAGGGCTCCACCGCTTCTAAAAGAGGCTAATGGTGTGTGCTGGGACCTGGAATCACAGTTTAAGCTCAACAGCAGGTCTAAGGAGACACTGAGGTAGTTACATGGCTAGATGTCTAGAACTGGGTATCCTAACATCCTGAGATGAGAAATACTGCTGCAAATTCCTCACATGAGGTCCCAAAGACTTTGGAAAGAAGCAACTGCAAAATCAAGTAGGAAGAGATAAGTTGAGAAACAGAAAAAAAAATGAGAATATTCTTCAACTAAAAATAAATCTATAAATTGAAATTGTAAAACACATATTGATATTGAATGCTAAGAGGACAGACAACCAAATAACAATTAGAAGATCATTGCATTCCAGATGAATTTTAAATAAGAAAATAGTCTGAATAATACTTTAAAATAAATATGCTTATAGTCTGCAAAGAGATGAATGGGCAAAGATCAAATAAAAATAAGAAATTACTTTACAAACTGTAGTAAAATATAGGAAGATGGGTATGTTAGAGAACACATTAGAAATAAGAATTTTGAAAAAAAAGCAGCAGATCATTGCTTGCCTAGACAAAACACATTTGAAGAAGTAACTCAATGAAATATAATATTAAAGAATTACCTCAAATTCAGCTTACAGAGACAAATTTGCTTAAAAATACAAAAAATCAGTTAAGAGCCACAGATAATACATTGAGAGTTTCAAAAATGTGTCTCATCAAATCCAGAAAAACAAGGGCAATTTTGAAGAAACAATATTTGAAGAAGTAAAGGAGAGCAAAAATTGCTTATCAGCAACATTAGACACCAGAAGGCAGGAGAAAAATGTTTTTAAAGTGTTTATAATAACTCTTAATATATATCAATCTTCAAGTTTATACCAAGCTAAATTATCATTTAGGTGTGAGGGCAAAGTGAAGACATTTTCAGATATACACAACAACTAAGAGAAATTACCACTTACTTTCCATACCTCACTGGAAAAAAAAAATTACGAAATGATGAATTTCAGTAAAAGAATGGACCTAGAAGGAAGAAATGAGATACAAGAAAAAAACCAAAGAAACTGATAAAAATGTGCTAGTAACAATTGATAACAGCAATAACTAGTGATAATTGATAACAGCAATAACTAACCTCTAGACAACAATAACAGTAATATCTACTACATAAGCCACTTAAGAACTTTTCCTTGTCTAGAAGAAAACTGATATCCAGGATAATTTAGACATTTTTCATTAAAATTTGTCATTAAGTATATAAATTATTAAAGGTAAAAATTAAATCAACATGCAGAGACATAAAAGGAGATAAAAGAGTCAAAGAACAAGGGAAATAGCAGAATTCATATGTAGAAATAAGTCTAAAATTCCTTAGTCCAAAAAAATGTGAATGTGCTAACTTTTCCAGTTAAAAGATAATCTTTTCTATTAAAAAGATTATAAAATTGGATTAAAATTATAAAATTGGATTAATAAATTCAGCCAGAAAGATCGAAAGTAAAGGGTTGGAAAAAGTCTGCCACATAAACATTAACCAATAAAAAGTTAGCAATACCATTGTTAATATAAAAGAAATTAAGTCCAAAAACATAAGTAGGGAAGAAGATAAATGCAAAATAATAAAAAAATTAAAATCTCCAGGAAGATAAACAATCACAATCTTTATGCACCTAAAAATATAGCATCAAAATACCTAAAGCCAGGCCAGAAGGATATTTGGCAACCAAAAAAGTTTAAGAAATCAACTTCAGAAGCATATACACTACTGTCTCACTGACAGCCCAATCAACTGTCTAACAGAAATCTCACACTCAAGATGTTCAAATTTTTTTTTATTTCTTCTTTGACCCCAGAACTACTTTTCTCCAAACCTGTTTTTCTCCATTTCCACTAATGTAACCACCAGTAACCAATTGCTTTTATTTTTGTCTTTGGTTTGTTATGCAATAGTAAGTAATTGAATATAAAGGAAAATATTACTTAAAATATCTTAAAGGTATTACATATTTGGCTATACTGAACCCACATTTTTCTGCACATCGAGAAGACATTTTATAAGAGCAATATTTTACATATATTATGCTATTAAATAAGTCTATTTTTGTATGATTTTAAAGTAGTATATATAATATATATGACATACATATGTAAGTTTTGCATAGGCTTTTGAGAAATAATACCATATCTAGGAACGTTGTTAAAGAAAGAAAAATAACTCAATCTCTTACCTCAATTGATAATAAGAAAGCATTTTTCCTATGACATAAAAATATAATTCCAGCAAGATGAGTGCCAAATGCAAGTGTGAGTTTCTCTTTTCTGACTCTGATACTTTTGACTGTCAGTTACAGTTAGATACAATATAGGTTTATTTAATTCTTGTGTTTATATATATGGCACAGTGAGTAGTGGCATTATAATGGTTAATATTCTGTGTCAACTCGACTGGGTGATGGGATGCCCAGATATTTTCTCAAACACCATTGTGGATATAGCTATGAGGGTGTTTTTGATGAGATTATTTGGAACTGTGGATTGAGTAAAGCAGATGCGCTCCCTAATGTGGGTGGGCCTCATCCACTCAGCTGAAGGCCTGAACAGAACAAAAAGGCTGACCCTCCCTTAAGTAAAAGGAACCTCCTCCTGCTTGACTGCCTTGAGCTAGGACATTGGTGTTTTTCTTCCTTTGTACTTAAAGTGAAACATCAGTTCTTCTTGGGTCTTGAACCTATTGCCTTCAGACTATAATCCACACCACTATAAGACTGGCAGTGCAATGCATTTGTTTACACCAGCGTCACCACAATCACTTGAGCAATGCATTGCACTATGATGTTAAAATGGCTGTGACATTACTAGACAATAGAAATTTTCCAGGTCCATTATAATCTTAACAGGTCACCATTGTATATCCAGTCCATCATTGACTGAAATGTTATGGGGTGCAAAACTGCATTTACAGCATTTCCTCTCTAAGCACAAAGGTTTACCCACAAAGGTTGCAGCCTGCTGGCCACTGCAAAACTCTTCTATTTTGAGCACCACCAAGTCAGACCCAAAGTAAGCTCAGCATCAGATTGGAAAATTGGCATTAATGAATTTTTTATTAGTATCTACCTATTGGCCAGAGGTCAATTTTCCTGTGGAATATTTTGTCTCAAGCTCCAGTAATCAATATGCTTGCTCAAACACATGTGAAAGCATTTACTAAAGTGCTCCAGTCAACACTGATTTTCAGGCAATTATTTACTCCTTTAAGTACTTACATGCTGTGATATAATGCTGAAAGAGAAATCGCACAAACATTAAAAACCACATACACATTACTGTAAGTCAATGTTTAAAATACATAATGTAATTTAATAAGTGAATCTTGTAAATTATAAGTTCATGAAAACATTAGAAAATAAATATAAACATACATAAATTAAAAGAGAAATAGAAGGTAGGTGATAGATGGTAGACAGATGGTAAAGATAGATGATACATAGAAAGATAGAAACATAACACATGATAGATGGATACATAGATAAATGGATGGATGGGTGGATAGATAAATAAACAGATAAAGCTATAAGGTTAGCATTTCTTGTAGAGTTTCCTAATATATGGGACACAGTAAAAGCAGTGCTAAGGGGGAAATTTAGAGCTATACATACTTACATTTATAAACAAGAAGATTCTTAGATCAACAACCTAACTTTACAACTTAAGGAACTAAAAAACTAAAAATAAACTAAATCCAGGGCTAGCAGAGGAATGAAATAAGAAATATGAGAGGAAATATAAAATAAAGAAGATACAAACCATTGGAAAAATCAATGAAACCAAAAGTTGATTCTTTGAAAAGGTTAAAAAAAAAAAAAAAAACCTGACAAAGCTTTAGCCAGGTGGATTAAGGAAAGAAGATTCAAATTACTAAAATCAGAAATAACCACTGATTCTACAAAAATAAAAAGCATTATAAGAGAGCACTATGAACAACTGTATACCAAACAATTTGATAACCTAGATGAACAAATTCCTATAAACATAAAACCTACCAAGACTAAATCATACTAAAATAGCACATCTGAACACACTTATCGGTAGTAAGAATAATGAATCAGTAATCAAAAATTTCCAACAAAGAAAAGCCCTGAATCTGATGACTTCATTGGTGAGTTCTGCCAAAAATTTAAAATGGAATTATTCCAATTCTGCTCCAACTTTTCCAAAAACTGGGGGGAAAAAAACACTTCTTACCTCATTCTGTGAGGACAGCATTACCCTGATATCAAAACCAAAGATTCCAAAAGAAAGGAAAACTATAGACCAATATCGCTTATGAACATTAATGCAAAAATTCTCAACAAAATACTAGCAAAGAGAACTTAACAGCATATTAAAAGGATTACAAACCATGATCAACTGGGATTTACTCCGAAAATGGAAGGATGGTTCAACATACAAAAATCAATTAACGTAGCATACCACATTAACAGAATGAATGAAAAAAATGTGTGATTATCTCAATTGGTGCAGGAAAAAACACATGATTATCTCAATTGGTGCAGAAAAAAGCATTTCACAAAATTCAACACCCTTTTATGATAAAAACACTCAACAAAGTAGAAATAGAAGGAAACTACCTCAACACAAGAAAAGCCATATATGAAAAACACAGAGCAAACATCTTATTCAATGATGAAAGACTGAAAGCTTTTCCTCTAAAATCAAGAACAAGTCAAGAATGTTCAATTTTCCCACTTCCATTCAACACAGTATAAAATTCTAGCCAGAAATTAATTAAGCAAGAAAAAGAAATAACAGTCATCTAAATAGGAAGGGGAAAAGTACAATTATCTTTGTTTGCAGATATGTTTTATATACAGAAAGCCCTACAGATTCCACAAAAGTGTGTTAGAACAAATGAATACAGCAAAGTAGCAGGATAAAAAATCAGCAGGCAAAACTGAATTGCATTTGAATATACCAACCATCACCACTATGACAAGGAAGTTACAAAAACAATTCCACTCACAATAGCATCAAAAAGAATAAAATACTTGGCAACTAACTTAACCAAAGAAGTGAAGGACTTGTACAATGAAAACTACAAAACATTGCTGCAACAAAATTAAAGAAGATGTAAATTAATGGAAACATATCCCATGTTCATGGATTGGAACACAATATTGTTAAAATATCTATATTACCCAAAGTGCTCTACAGATTCAATGCAGTCCCTGTACCGATCCCAATTACGTTTTCTGAAGATATGGAAAAATCCATCCTAAAATTCAAATGGAGTCTCAACAGACTGTGAATAGCCAAAGCAATCTTGAAAAAGAACAAAACTGGAGGACCTACACTTTCTAATTTCACACATTAATACAGAGCTACAGTAATCAAAACAGAATAACACTGGCATAAAGACAGACATATAGACCAATAGAATTAAATAGAGAGCCCAGAAATAAACCCTCACATATATGGTCAAGGGTGCCAAGACCATTAAAAGGGGGAAAAGTCTTTTCAACAAATGGTGCTGGCAAAGCTGTGTATTAATGTGCAAATGAATGAAGTTGGAAATTTACCTAAAACCATATACAAAAACTAACAAAGTGCACCAAAGGCCTGAATGTAAGACTGAAAACAATAAAACTCTTAGAAGAAAACACAGGAAAAAAGCTTTTCAGCATTGAATTTCTTGGGTATAACACTCAAAGGCAAAAGCAATAAAAGAAAAAAATAGGCAAGTTGTACTTCATGAAAACTTTTTAAATTTGTGTGTAAGAAGACATTACCAACACAATAAAAAGGCAATCCATAGGATCAGAGAAAATATTTCCAAATCATGTATATAATAAGTGATATCCAGAATATCTGGGGAACTCCCAAAACTAAAAAAAAAAAAAAAAAAAAAAAAAAAATCCGGTTAAAAAATGGATAAAGAACTTGAATAGACATTTCTCCAAAGAAGATACACAAATGTCCAAGAAGTGCATGAAAAGATGTTCAACATCACTAATCATTTGGGAAATGCAAAACAAAACTACAATGAGATGCTACCTCATACCCATTAGAATGCAACTATCAAAAAAATAAAAATAACAAATATTGATGAGGAGGTGGAGAAATTTGAACCCTGTACACTGTTGGTGGGAATGTAAAATAGTACAGCTGCTGTGGAAAACAGTATGGCATTTTTTCCAAAAAATTAAAAATAGAATTAACGTATTATTCAGCAATTCCACTTCTGGATATATATGCAAAAAAACTGAAAGCAGGGTCTCGAAGAGATATTTGTTCAAACATGTTCATAACAGCATCATTCACAATAGCTAAAACATGGAAGCAACACAATTGTCCATGAATGGATGAGTATATAAGCAAAACATGGTATATCCATACACAAGAATATTATTCAGCTTTAAAAAGGGAAATTCTGATATATGCTACAATACGGACAAACCTTGAAGACATTATGTTAAATGAAATAAGCCAGTTACAAAAGGGCAAATGCTATATGATTCTATTTATATGAGGTACCTAGAGTGAAAATCACAGAGACAGATTCAAATCTCTCATCTATTCAGAAACGGATCTGTATTATATTCTTGAGTGGTGGTTTACAGGGGCTGTGGGGAGCGGGGAATGGGGAGTTAGTGTTAATGGGTACAGAGTTTCAATTTTACAAGATTAAAAGTTATGGAGATAGGTGGTGGTGATACTTACACTAACATGATGAATGCACTTCATATTGCTAAACTATGCACTTAAAAACGGTTAGGATGGCAAATTTTATGTTATGTGTATTTTACCAGAATAAAAAAATTGGAGAAAAAATAGATCAGGAACTTAAATGCAAAACTATAGGAATTTTAGGAAGCAAAATAGGAGAAAATCTTCAGGATCTAGGGCTGACACCAAAAGTAGGTTGCATAAATGGGAAAATAAATAAATAAATTGGTCTCCAGCAGAATCAAAAGCTTTGCTTTGATTACTCATCAGCAGAACCAGGAGCACATTGTGATGGATGTGACTGTCTAAATGAATCTTCAGAGAAGATGTGAAGTGAAAATAGCCCATATTAAAAGGTTATATAGTGTATGATTCCACTTACATGACATTCTTAACAAAATTATAAAAATAGAGAACAGATAGCAGTTGCCAGGGGTTATGGATGCGGGTGGGGGAGCATGCGTGGTTTAAAAGAACAACAAGAGGGGCCTGTGTGAGGATTGTTTGTATCTTGACTGGTGGCAGACACACAAATCTAGACACATGTAATAATACTGCACGGAACTGCATACCTGCGCAGAACTGCAAACATGCACCCACACATGAGTACAAGTCAAAAGGAAAATGTGAACAAGAGCATCAGATTATGCCAACAGTAATACCCCATTACTCAGAAATACGAGCAGTGTCTTAAGCTACAGCACTGACATGGAAATGTCCTCATGTTGCTAAGCGGAAACAGACGCTGTATTTACAGCTCAGCAGGTTGCACGTCTCAAAAGCAAGAACTTGACTGGGACTCAGTAATTTAAACTTCAAATCCAGCCAAGCCTCCTTTGCAAGGTGAAGTCTATTCTCCCGGAGCCCAGCGTCAGCACCGAGGGTGCACAGCAGAAAGCTACACACGCGGAGCTGCGCGGTTCCCAATGCACACTGCAGGGATGTGTGAGGCAGGGCTCTAAGGAGCTGGACAAGAAGGACAGTGTGACGACAGCATCTGGATGGCAGCTTCAGCACTCCATGCACTTGCCCCAGCAGCCTCACCCAGTTCCAGGTGTTCATCTGACTGGCGGAATTAAACCTGCGCTAAATGTGGGGAGATGCCAGGAACATCCTGGAATACGATCAGAAAAGAAATCCAAAACGTCGTGATATCAGAGTGTGAAGTCACTATCACCTGCACCATCAAATAATGACCCCTCCCCACCTGAGACAGCCAGAAGACAGTCGCTTCCCACAGTGTTGAGAAGGAAATACATTTGTGAGCACAGAACTGACATTTCTGAGAAAGCCCTGGAGCAGCAAGCCTGCATAGGCCAGAGCACAGGAGAAGGCACTGCCACAGACAGTCTCCTGTTTTCACTGCTGATGCTGGGACCCTGCCAAGTGGGCCACCTGAGCTCCTCCTCTAGATTAGAGAGATGGGCCCGTCACAGGCAGCAGGAGGGTCCTGGCCCAAAGCAGTGGCTGGGAGCAGCCCACTGACCATGGAAACTGCAGAACCCACGTATGTTCTATCGTGCAGTCCCTGTGCACAACCATAGGAGATTGGTAAAGGGCTGAAGTCTGTCCGGGGGACCTGAGGGCTCTGTGAATGCCCACGGTTCCTTCCCCCAGCTCCTGGGTGCATACTTAGATGGCCGTACTTAGCAACTGGCAGGCTCCCACACTGGCTCCCTGCTCTGCAAAATGCGGGCTATTGTCCTAGGAAAGGAAACGTGGAGCGCTACTCAGTATAAAATTTTAAGCCAAAAGCAATATCACATCCATGAGGGAATTGCAGAGATTAGCACCACAATCAAAGACTTGGAAAATGATGAGCTTTTATTTCCTTTTATCCTGATTTAGCTCACCAGTCTGGCCTATGTGGAATACATGCCGCTTGGAAAATGATGGTGCATTTTATAGCAACATGGTGACTAAAATTGAGCTTGCTATTCCAAATGAGGTCTGTACTAACTAACAAGCCAGGGCAGCCCTGGCCTCAGGTTATCCACTACTGTCTCACAAAGGCTTAGTTGCTGCTGTTGTGGTTTTCTACCACAAGAAGAAAATCCAGGAGCTATCTGTTTTCTCTTACCAAGGAGAGTCACCCGCCTTCATCTTCTCACCTCAGGGCCACACTAACTTCTGAGCTGGGACCTAAGAAACCTCCCGCTGGTCTACGACCGAGAGGGCATCACGCAGAGAGGGCCTGCAGAGCAGAAGTGGCAGGTAGTGCGCATGTGTGCTGCAGGGTGGAGGAGGGGCAATGAGCATCCAGGACCTGCCCTCCGGGAGCTATGGCTGCCCAGTGCTGGGGATCTGTCCTTCAAAATGGAAGCAGTCGCTGCACATCACTTTTCTCACCTTAAGGAGAAGGCACACGACATGGTGCAGACCGCAGTGACACAGTTAGTGCTATTCTTCTACTCACTGAGGGGCTCGGAAATCTGCTGACTTTGACTGGAAACCTAAGCAGCCTCTGCACAGCTCCAAACAGCCACGCGAGCTGCGCTAGCCCACGGCTCCGTGCAGGGCAGGACACTTGCACGACCAGGCATGCTTATGCTCCCTAGATGTGGACACCAGAAATGCCCCGTTGCCCTCTCTGCTCTCCCCCGTCACAGGTCAGAGGCCGGGATTCTCTACATTTTAGAACTCCTTGCCACCAAGGCTCCAGTTCAGGAACCACCAGGAGAAGCCTCCGTGTGAGATTTGAAGGCAGAAAAGAGGGAGAAGACACTGTCGCTCCTGCCATTTGTCAAGCAGGTGTGTGGGATTTCGCGGCTGGGCATTCTTTTCACCCACTTTGATCCAGCAGGAGCTGAAATCACTGCAAGTTTCCCAAGTGGGCTGGAGATGAGACGAACCCGATCCACCTGCAGATTGAAGCAGAGCGGCCCGGCAGGGAGCCCAGACCAGCCAGTGTCCAGACGGCCTGCAGGTCCAGCAGGAGAAGCTGGGCCAGAGCCAGACAAACTCACCCACGTGTCTGTGAGGACAGGCGGTGGCTGTTCTAAGCCACCGAGGGAGTCACGCGGCTTTAAGGCAGTAGCCCGCAGATGTGCCTGCTCCCAACCCCACAGAGACAACTAGGCTCCTTCTATGTGCCTGGTGTTGTACGAAGATGAATAAAATAATTTATCCCACAAAGCCAGAAACAAAAGATACTTAACAAAAATGAATCTAGCCAGCAGGAAAAGATGCAGTGAACTTTTGAACCAGAAGTAGCTAAAATGCATAAAGATGTATGAGGAAGCAGCACTTTCCCACGAACTGTAGGACTCGCCTGGATGTTCTCATTTGGTGAATCTGGAGTGAGTGGGGTCTTGGTTGACTCCTTATCTTCCCGACCCTTTTCTTTAATTACCCAGGATGCACATGGTCTGGTTAAAGCAGGAGTTTGCGGTTGTCTGCTCAGTAACCTAGCGAAACCCGCGGACTGCCCTGCCTGGTGGAGACGGGCGCGCCCCTCCCTCAAGCTGGTCGAGGAGGTGCTAACACAGGACTTCGTCAATTAAGCAAGACCTCCCTACATGCTCAGGTCTGAATCCAACTATTCCAGATCTTTCCACTCACACTAAGTAGGCTGAACAGCTTCAGACTCTCCCCTAAGATCACAGCCAAGGACTGGGCTGGATCGCTCCAGTGTGACACGGAGCCGGTGGCCATGCCTGGGGCATCCAATGCCCTGAACAGAGCCACACGCCCCACCTCCTCCCAGGCTAGGGCAGCCGCCCCGGGGCTGCAGGATGCTGGGAAGCCATAAATGAGGGAGTAGATCTGGTGAGGAGACCAGGGAGGGCAGGAGAGCAGCAGGCCCGCGTGCAGGAAAAGGAAGCCGCGCGCCTGACGCTCTCGCGGGAGGACCGCAGCCTCTGAAGAGTGCGGCCGCGGGAGACGCCCAGGCACCTGGACAGGCCGGACTCACGTGCTGGGGATGTGCGTCCCTCTGAAAGATTCCCCCGGAAGCTGAAGGGCGATGCGGAGTTCCGTACACGGACGGTCCCTGTCGCAGGCCTCCTACTTGAGGGTCCAGGGCTTACACTAGTTTTTTGTTGCTGCCATAAAAATTTCCTTAAACTTAGTGGCTTAAAACAACACCAGTTTATTCTTCCGGGTCTGTAGGTCATAAGTCCCGAATGGGCCTCACTGGGCTAAGATCAAGGAGCGAAGGGTTGGTTCCCTCTGGAGGCTTCAGGAGAAAATCCATTTCCGTGTCTTTCCCAGCTTCCTGGCCGACCCCGATCCGGGGCTGTGGCCCCTTCTCATCCTTCGGAGGCGGCAGCATCTCGTCTCACTCCCGGGCGCTCCCTCTGCCTCCCTCTTAAGCTCCCTCGTGATCGCACTGGACCCCCAGGTCACCCGGGGTGCTCTCCTCATCTCCAGGTCAGCCGATCGCAGCCTCAGTGCCATCTTCAACCTTGCATTTCCCACGTTCCAGGGGTTAGGACTTGGGACACTTCCAGGACCATGGTTTTCCTCACCACAGACACTGACCCATTACTGAGGGGAAGCCAAGATTCGAGTAGATGGATTTGCTGAGGAGGGTCTTGAACCACTTCTATAGGCTTCCCCAAAAACTTCTGACAGGTCCCCGAAAGTACTGGCAGCTAATTCCATGAAATTTCTACCTAGTCAAAATAGAGGACGATGAGGTGACCATCACATTTCAAGAGACTCAGCGGAGTACACGGACCACAAGACATCTGGGAGGTTTGTCTCTGACTGTGTCCTCAAGCAAGACACCCTCTGCCATGCTGTGAGCAGAGTGACGAGAAAGAGGCAGGGGCTGGGGTGAAAACATCGGGAGGCCCAGCTGAGAATGCTCAGGCCTTCAGAGGACAGCCTGAGTTCAAGCAACCTGTAACAGCTTCTGATGCTAATTAACATGACAGGGTCACAGACAACTGGGAGGAAAACTTCGGAGACTGTGCAGCCATGATGGAACTTCATACAACATAAGAGAACATTACATCAAGGGTATGTAATCGTAGGTCCAAAGTTGAAGACAATTATAAATGTATTGACACTCCAGTCAGTGAGATGGCCTTTGCTAATTTAACAACAGATGACCTATCCCTCACCCGTACAATGTGTAAACATTTCTGGGAAGAAATAAGAGTGAAGGAGTTCAGGGAACAGGATTCTCTTTCTAGGCTTCCAAGAGCCGTCCCCAGACACTACAGCCTGTCATCTACTGGTTCATTAGATGCTCCTTTTTTTGGAAAGAAGATGAGAGAGTTTGACAAAAAATATAAAAACTTAAATGTGTTAGCTACATGTTTTGGGAACTTTTCAGTACATGTGGCTTCCTGGCATTTCTGATTTCTGCTGTAATTTCCTGGGCCTGCCCGGTATTCCCTCAGCCACAGAAAGTAGAATGCATTTTCAATTTTTAGTCATTAATACATCCTTTTCTCATTATTTTGAACCTATATCAATCTAGCCTGCCACTTCCATAAGATTTCAGCCAAAAAACACAGGAGTAAAAGCTAAGCAGTCCATTCTTCATTATGTCCCTGGTGTGGTGTGCTGAACTTCCATCCCTGAAAAGGAAGGCATGCTAATAACCGAGACAACATTCTGGTTTAAAATAGGAGCAAAAGGCCAAGCTAAAAGTATGCTACATATCAAAGTATGGGAGCAGTGTACTGATGTGTAAAATTTACTTTAAAATTCATCAAAAATCGGACATTAATGAGTGGATAGATGAAAAGATAGATGAACAGTGTGTGGTTATGTGATAAAACAAATGTGGTAAAATATTATCAGTAGAATATACTAGTAGGAATTCAACTGTTCACTGCAAACTGTTTCAATTTCTCTGTATATTAGAATATTTTCATAATAAAATGTTAAGATACATAGCAGACTTCTGTGTTAGATGAATGTATCATGTTACTCACTGATATGGTTTGGATCTGTGTCCCCACCCAAATCTCACCTTGAATTGTAATAGTCCATGTGTCAAGGGCAGGACCAGGTGGAGATAACTGAATCATGGGGGCGGTTTCCTTCATACTTTTCTTGTGATAGTGATTAAGTCTCTCAAGATGTGATGGTTTTATAAATGGCTGCCACCATGTAAGATGTGACTTTGCCCTTCATTCACCTTCCACCATGATTGTGAGGCTCCCCAGCCATGTGGAACTGTGAGTCAATTAAACCTCTTTCCTTTATAAATTACTCAGTCTCAGGTATGTCTTTATTAGCAGCAGGAGAACAGACTAATATACTCACTTTAAAAAAAGATTTTTTTTTTGAGACAGGGTCTCACTCTGTTGCCCAGGCTGCAGTACAGTGGCGTGAGCTTGGCTCACTGCAGCTTCAATCTCCCAGGCTCAAGCGATCCTGCCTCGCTTGGGAAAAAGCCTCCTGAGTAGCTGGGACAACAGGCATGCACCACCACATGTGGCTAATTTTTAGGTCTTGCTATGTTGCCCAGGCTGGTCTCGAACTCCTGGCCTCAAGCAATTCTGCCACCTCAGCCTCCCAAGGTGCTGTGATTACAGGTATGATCTACTATACCTGGCCTGTTACCCACTTTATATTCTTTCAAGACTTTTGTGGAAAATCTATTGTAGACAACAGGGCTTCTAAAAAACAAGTGAAAACTGTATGTTTTACTTCATCTTGCACACTTTGCCAGAGATCCTTACATGAAATCTAGCAAGAAAGACAATATTATTACTTGGCTACAATTATATCTGTGAATTAATAAGTGACATGCAGTATTCCATATGAAAAATGCTACAACTAAGTAAATTTTCCTTTGGAGATGAATGTAGATCACATAAAATCATATCAACTTGAATATTGCTCGTTAAGTTATTGTAAATATTCTTAAGAACTTAGCTCCAATCAGAAATCACTTGCTAATTATCAAGATCTAGTTCTATTCATGGGGCAGCAGGGAGAGTTAATGTTATGAGTGATTTTTCTAATGCGCCAGTTAACACTTATATTAAGCCATCAATCTTAACCTATGAGGGCAATAATAATAAAAGCTCGTATTCATTTATCTCTTATCACAGATAGGCACATGCACCATTTCATTTAAGCCTCAAAGCACCATCATAAGGTACATTTGTTATTCCTTCTCTGTACTTAGGGAAACAGGGACTCATAATTTGAGAAATTTGTCCTAGGTTATCTAACTTATTGGTGGAATGGAGAACCAAGCCCAAGCAGACTGATAGCATTCCTATACTCCAAGAATAGTCCTCAGACCAGAAACAATCGCCATCACATGTGAGTCTCCAGCTCACCCCAGACCTATTGGATTAGAATCTGCAGCAGCAAACAACCCTCAACTGCGTGGAAGGCACACTGAAGTTTAAGAAGTGCTGGCAGATCCAGTTCCCTTCAACATCATGCCATGTCAGTGTCTCTCAAATTTTGTGTGATCACAGTCATGTGGAAGGCTTATTAAAATGCTGAGTGCTGGACCCTCTCAGATTTTTGATTCAGTAGGACTGGGCAGGGGACCTGAGAATCTGCTTGTCTAACACATCACAGTGATGCTGAAGCTGCTAGCCAGGGCGCCACACTTCGGACACGCTGCACGCTGCCCACATGCACCACCTGAGTCACTGTCATCATCAGAAACACATATACCACCTAAACCCCCTAAACTTTAAAACTCATAAACAAAGCTCCCAGAAGTTAACTCTACAGCAGACATTTGCTTTTGTACATTTTCCTTTGTTTTCAATGGAACTGTAATTTCTTTACAATTGTGCAGTATTTCATCTGAGCTAAAAATTAAACATACTGCAACTTCAAAAGCTCTGAAGAATTTCCAAGCACTAATTTTCCCTATTTTTCATTTTACTTTTGTTTTCCTTTTGATGGGAGAAAATTGGCATAAACATCACATTCATTTGAGATTTCCAAGGAGACACTGGTCAGGATACATTATAATCTGTATGCCATTAAGATACTCTGTCTCACATAACAAATATTGAGCAACTGTAAATTTTAATCTGTTACATGCCGACAGAACTTGAGGTAAGTGATTAAAAAAATCAAGGGTGTTGTTGGTGCTAATCTTAATGGAGTAACTTTCTCAAATGTCTGGATTTATAATTTCTAAATTTTGCCTCCTCTAGTAATGACTGTCTGGAAGTCCAGTGAAACAAAAACATTGTGCCCAATTAAGAGCAAGTTTGATTGAGTAAGGAGAGAAACATGGTGATTCCAAGAATGAAAGAAAACCATAGATGGCAACAAATTTACAGAAGCACATGAGTAGGGTAAAAACATGGTCATTACAGATTAGCTGTATACCTACATTTATATCCTCAAAAACTGTGTGTCCTTTGCAGTAAATATATAGTACTTTGGAAAAATAGATTGTACTGCAATTGAAGGTGAACAAGAATAACATGGACCAGAGATGTGTTAGTTATAACTTGGGACACATCAACAAAGAAACAGATATTACCACATGTGGCTTGGTTATTGGACAACTTCCATATGTGTTCTTCTGCTTTGATTAGGAATCCATTCATTAATTTGGTATAACTGAATGTGTACCTTTATTAAATGCTAAATGATATGGACTTTAAACTACCTTATTATGTAGCATATTAACTGCATTTAGATGCATCTATATAAGGATTAGAATTTAATCCAAACAACACTTGACATTCTAATGGCATAAAATAAAATCTGATTAAACATTACTGTCAATTGTGTAATGTTTTAGAAATAAAATATTTTGAGTCCTAAAAAACACTATTCTTTCCATTTCAGATTTTATTTTCCAAATTCCACTTTGTGTCTCCAACTTTGTTTCCTAACAAGTTTGGTTGAGAATAAGGTAAGCACAAATGTGGACATGTGGCATCTATAAGCTGCCTTTTTTCCCCCTTTCCTGTCCTTTTTGACCTGACTTATTGAAAGGAGTTAGAGGTGGGGAAAGAAAGAAGCAGCATGTGTGTAAGATTGTTTTGACTGGGAAAGGAACATCAATTCACTTGCAGGTACACACCCACAGTGGTTCTGGGCACATGGCTGGGCACGCTCTGCTTCAGAGATGTTCTCAGTGTAACCACCCATGACACTACTCCATCTTGATGGGGCTCACTGAGAGCTTTCATCCTTTCAACTGACTGAAGACATATTGTAACGTGGAGCATATCAGCCAGAAGCATGGTTGACAGGTTGGAGCTCCTAGATCCCTCACCCAGGACAGAAATTCTACGCTTCTTGTCTGCTAATAGCAAACCCCACCAGCCTTCCCTGTAACTTTCAGGAAAGTTTTCAGCAAACTATGGCTCATGAAACAGACCTGCTCATTGCCTGTTTCTGCATATCCAGTCGATAAGAATAATGTTTATAATTATTCAATTATAATTTATATTCAATTTCAAAATATAATGTTCAAAATATAAACATTATATTTTGAAATGGTTGAAAACACTAAATAATATTTTTCAATGTTCATAAATAAAGTTTTATTGGTACATAGACACATCCTCTTGAGTACATATTGTCTGTGGCTTTCTTGACACATGGTGAAGTGGAGTGGCTGTGATGGAGACCACATGTGGCACTCTCACAGCTTCACAACTGTGCTAGCCACTCTACAGGTCACAGCAATGCCCTTATAAACTGACCTTCCAACTGCTGCATGTACTTCTGTACTATGAATGGTTTATTTTAAATCTTCATAGCATACCCATCATGGCAAAACAGGAAGAGAAAAGTGGACCTCAACTGCCATGCTTTTAGGGCACAGCAGAGTGTGGATTATTTTTATACAGATGAATGGCAGAGCATTGTGTTTAATATACTGTGCACTCCAATGGAGCTGAACGGACTCCAGAAGCATCTACATGACCAGACCAGGCTCACATAAAATAGGCCCAACTCACAGGACAGCAGTGATCAGAAAAACAAAAACTTAAAACAAAACATCTCAACGCAGAGAATTTATTCAAAAAATAAAAATACATTAAAATCAAGCTACAAGCGAAGTAACTTTCTGAATGGCTTGTTAGCCAAATGAGGAAAGCCATATACCAATTACGAGTTGATTAAATCATGGTTGATTGCAGCGGCCAGAGAAATGCATCAGAGCAAATAAGCTCATCTGAGACTGTTAGGTTTTTGGCTAGAAGAAATGTTCAAGAGTTGAGGGCAAATTATTTTTAATTTCTTTTTTTTTCACTCAATGACTCAACAAATGTTACTGTACTACTTAGTTGCTGTTTAAGAGTGAATAGTCTAAAGTGACTGAAAATTAGTCTCTATGAATTGTCTGCATGGAACAATTGCACACAAAAATATTCTGAAGGGATTTGGGAAGACAAAGATTCAGTACAATCTGAAGTGGAATCTGCTAAGATGTGTTACAACTGCAGGTGGTAAAATACATCAAGAAAATATGAGGAGAAAAGGCTTAAACAACTTTACAACACTTGTGGAAATGTAAAGTGTTTAAAACTTATAATTATGTATTATATTATTTATCAGTAGATACTTTGTAGAAAATATTTGAATCTATCACATGTTACTAAACCAGTAGCATAAATGATGGACTTTATTCACTCTGGTATATTTAACTTTCATCCTTAAAGTTTTGTCAGAAATAGAAGCTACATGTCCTGAGCTGCCCTCCACACAGCAGCCACATGGCTCCATAGCAGTCAGGTTTTATCGTTGTTGTTGAGCTCAGGATGAAGACAAAGTTTTCCAAATCATGAGTGAACTCTCATTCACAATTGCTTCAAAGAGAATAAAACACCTAGGAATCCAACTTACAAGGGATGTGAAGGACCTCTTCAAGGAGAACTACAAACCACTGCTCAATGAAATAAAAGAAGATACAAACAAATGGAAGAACATTCCATGCTCACGGGTAGGAAGAATCAATATCATGAAAATGGCCATACTGCCCAAGGTAATTTATAGATTCAATGCCATCCCCATCAAGCTACCAATGACTTTCTTCACAGAATTGGAAAAAACTACTTTAAAGTTCATATGGAACCAAAAAAGAGCCCGCATTGCCAAGTCAATCCTAAGCCAAAAGAACAAAGCTGAAGGCATCACGCTACCTGACTTCAAACTATAATACAAGGCTACAGTAACCAAAACAGCACGGTACTGGTACGAAAACAGAGATATAGACCAATGGAACAGAACAGAGCACTCAGAAATAATGCCGCATATCTACAACTATCTGATCTTTGACAAACCTGACAAAAACAAGAAATGGGGAAAGGATTCCCTATTTAATAAATGGTGCTGGGAAAACTGGCTAACCATATGTAGAAAGCTGAAACTGGATCTCTTCCTTACACCTTATACAAAAATTAATTCAAGATGGATTAAAGACTTACATGTTAGACCTAAAACCATAAAAACCCTAGAAGAAAACCTAGGCAATACCATTCAGGACATAGGCATGGGCAAAGACTTCATGTCTAAAACACCAAAAGCAATGGCAACAAAAGCCAAAATTGACAAATGGGATCTAATTAAACTAAAGAGCTTCTGCACAGCAAAAGAAACCACCATCAGAGTGAACAGGCAACCTACAGAATGGGAGAAAATTTTTGCAACCTACTCATCTGACAAAGGGCTAATATCCAGAATCTACAATGAACTCAAACAAATTTACAAGAGAAAAACAACCCCATCAAAAAGTGGGCGAAGGATATGAACAGATACTTCTCAAAAGAAGACATTTATGCAGCCAAAAAACACATGAAAAAATGCTCATCATCACTGGCCATCAGAGAAATGCAAATCAAAACCACAATGAGATACCATCTCACACCAGTTAGAATGGCGATCATTAAAAAGTCAGGAAACAACAGGTGCTGGAGAGGATGTGGAGAAATAGGAACACTTTTACACTGTTGGTGGGACTGTAAACTAGTTCAATCATTGTGGAAGTCGGTGTGGCGATTCCTCAGGGATCTAGAACTAGAAATACCATTTGACCCAGCCATCCCATTACTGGGTATATATCCAAAGGATTATAAATCATGCTGCTCTAAAGACACACGCACACGTATGTTTATTGCAGCACTATTCACAATAGCAAAGACTTGGAACCAACCCAAATGTCCAACAACGATAGACTGGATTAAGAAAATGTGGCACATATACACCATGGAATACTATGCAGCCATAAAAAATGATGAGTTCATGTCCTTTGTAGGGACATGGATAAATCTGGAAACCATCATTCTCAGCAAACTATCGCAAGGACAAAAAACCAAACACCGCATGTTCTCACCCATAGGTGGGAATTGAACAATGAGAACACATGGACACAGGAAGGGGAACATCACACTCTGGGGACTGTTGTGGGGTGGGGGGAGCGGGGAGGGATAGCATTGGGAGATATACCTAATGCTAGATGATGAGTTAGTGGGTGCAGCGCACCAGCATGGCACATGTATACATATGTAACTAACCTGCACATTGTGCACATGTACCCTAAAACCTAAAGTATAATAATAATAAATAAAAAGAAAAAAAAAGAAATCTAAAAGATTAAAAATGGAGGCCACGGGCAGTGGCTCACACCTGTAATCTCAGCACTTTGGGAGGCCAAGGCGGGTGGATCACAAGGTCAGGAGATCGAGACTATCCCAGCTAACATGGTGAAACCCCATCTCTACTAAAAATACAAAAAAAATTAGCCGGGCATGGTGGTGCATGCCTGTAGTCCCAGCTACTTGGGAGGCTGAGGCAGGAGAATGGTATGAACCCGGAGGCAGAGCTTGCAGTGAGCTGAGATGGCGCCACTGCACTCCAGCTTGGGAGACAGAGCCAGACTCCATCTCAAAAATAAATAAATAAATAAAATAAGTAAAGATTTAAAAAAAAAAAAAGAAAATGTGGCACATATACACCATGGAATACTATGCAGCCATAAAAAATGATGAGTTCATGTCCTTTGTAGGGACATGGATGAAGCTGGAAACCATCATTCTCAGCAAACTATCGCAAGGACAAAAAACCAAACACCGCATGTTCTCACCCATAGGTGGGAATTGAACAATGAGAACACATGGACACAGGAAGGGGAACATCACACACCGGGGACTGTTGTGGGGTGGGGGGAGGGGGGGAGGGATAGTGTTAGGAGATATACCTAATGCTAAATGATGAGTTAATGGGTGCAGCACACCAACATGACACATGTATACATATGTAACAAACCTGCACGTTGTGCACATGTACCCTAAAACTTAAAGTATAATAATAATAAAAAGAAGACAAAAAAAAAGACAAAGTTTTCTGAATGAGAACAATTTCTTCCTCCATTTTTATCAAACTCTAAATGACAATGGAATTGCTTGATACTATTTCTTAGTGAATTCAACCTAAGATTACAAGGCAAAAAATATATATATATGCAAAACTTTTCCTAAGGTAAACGAATTTTGGTGACAACTAGCGTTTGAATCACAAGCAACATCAGCAGCTTTATACACTGCCCATCCTGTCAAAAGTTACAAGAAGAAGCAAGGTAGCCATTCCCACACACAACTGAAGCAGAAACATTTCTCAATCTCAAGCCACAGTTCCAGTTCCAGTAGTGTGTTTCAGACTCTCATGCAAAAACAAAGGTGATTTCCACATTTCAAAATCCATTTAGCTGCCTTTGAGGAGCTTTTATGTAACCTTCCATTGAAAGTGATTATTCTGCAATGTAATAAGATCTTAACAGGCAAATATCAAGTGTAAAATCTAATACCATTCTTTGAATGTTTATCAAACGATAAATGTGTT
Source organism: Pongo abelii (assembly GCF_028885655.2). NCBI lineage: Eukaryota > Metazoa > Chordata > Mammalia > Primates > Hominidae > Pongo > Pongo abelii. The sequence goes on from NC_071990.2 coordinate 171,509,960, forward strand.
CCATTAAAATCAAATATTTATGGATTTGTATGTTTGGCAGTACCTATTTGTGTGAAGAGACATTTTCAAAGATGAAATATGTGAAATTTCATTACAGATCAGCACTAACAGATTAATATTTGCAATCAATTTTGGTGCTAGGGAATGCTAACTTTGAACCCCAAATAAAGTGTTGCCTTCCCCCCAAAATATAATTTCATTCTCTTTATCATGGATCTGTATTATAAGAAGAAAATTACACTCAGTTTTTATTAGTATATTTTCAATGTTGCCTATGAAAAGACTGTATAAACTTGTTTTCTTTCTTATTCTCTAAGTACATACATAATATCCTCAGTTTTGCTCCCTGATCCATAAAGCCTAAAATATTTACTATTTGGCCCTTTACAAAAAAAAAATGTTTGCCAACTCTTGCTCTAGATATTATCTGAGTACCCAAATTATACTTAATATCTTCAGCTACTATTCATATCTGCCATCATTTTACATGGTTTTATCATTCATAAAAAATTGATGGACGGATGGGTGAACGGATAATTTACTGTTTTATAATCTTCAAAGAATACAATCCATGGCCATTGGTTTACTGCTTTCCTAAAAGGAAAGTGGAGTCTTTATAAAATGTGATGATTGGGGAAGCAAGGGTCTCAGTAAGGAGTTTCATCCAAATACAGGCTGTCACACTCATGTGTCTGCAGATGGCAGTTTACATCTTTTTTCAAACAAAGGATTTTAGTTCAAATAATAGAACAAATAGCTATAACCAGTATACATAAATTATTATAAATTATTTCCTTTCAAATAGGAAAGAGAAGTCAAACTGACAAAATATATTTTTTAGATTGCCCTACAAATTATAATAGCTTGTAATTTGCAAAATTATAGTGTTTTCTTATCAAGTCTAGAAATTTTATACCCAGATGTCTTGGAAATGTAATAAACTATTGTTAATATACCAAAAAAGAACTTTTTTACTTTTCAAAAATCCAATACTTTGATTTGAAATAATGAAATGTTATTTCAACTTTATGTCTAAGTGTAATTTAAGTTGATTGCTAAATAAAATTTAACTTTTAATTTTTAAAGGGTTCTTTATCCTAGAATGACCAAAAATTAAATTAAATTAAATTTTAAATCAAGCCTACAAAATAGAAGTACAACGATAAGCCCAATGGGAACTTTAATTTATAATGTTAATCCATTTAGCTACTTTACTCTAGAGGAGGCTAAGATTAGCAAAGCAAGAAAATGTTTAATAAGAGCTACTGAGAGATCATAAGTCAATCCCACTGGCTTTCTAAACCACACATAAGCTAGATGTTAATGATGTTTAAGGCTGTTTAAACATCATGTTTAAGGCTGTTTAAATGCTGCAAATGTAAACATTTTAACATTAGAATGCAATAGAACCTTTGTCTATTTTTACCTCTTTAGATAGTAGAGGTAATGGCTTGAATCACCTTTGATTTTGTATTAAAAGAAAGTCATGTTTGACGTTTCAAGAAAGAATGTGGAAAAATAGTTCATGGCTAGTAGTTCTGAAGCAGTGTTTTCATGTTAAAAGAAAATCTGTGAAGATAGAAAACACATAGAAAACTAAGGCTAATAGAACAGTGATGCCAAAACATGTATGAAATCACCACCAACTCTAAAGGAGATGGACACTGGTTAAGAAAATATACTTTCATGAAATAAAGAATACATTAAAAATTTTTTCTAAATGTTCCAGTTACTTATTGTTGCACCATAAGCTACTCTCAAACTCAGTGGTTTAAAATAATAACCATTTTCTTATATTTCACTGTTTTGTGGGTGAGTCTTCTGTTTCGTGTTGTGCTGACAGCAGTCACCCTGTGGTGCTTGGTTGGGGACGGGCTCAGCAGGAATTTCTGGGGGCACCTAGACAGTCTCCAGCATGGTGGCCTCAATGAGGTGGGCCCCTCACAGTGCAGCTCAGTTTCCAAGAGAGAATGTTCTGGCAAACAAAGTATTACTAGAAGCTGTATCTGTTTCTATGGCTTGGCCCTGGAAATTGTACAGCTTCCTTCCTGCCATGCACAATTGGTCAGAGTGGTCCCGGGACACCCAGGCTTAAGGGGAGGGAACACAGGCTTAAGGGGAGGGAACACTTCTTTCTTGAGGAAAGACGTGTCCAAGGATTTGCAGCCGTGTTTCAAAATTCTAGATTCAGAGCCCCAGTGTTCATTCCCCAATTCAAAATTTTGGGGAGTTGTATAAACTGAATTAGGTCTCATTTATCCATGTTGACACATTCACATGGATTCAAAGGCAGTAACTTCCAGAAAACAACCAGGCACTAAGTAGGAGAGTCTAGGAACAGAACATTCTATGCAGTAATTACTTATAAACAACGTGTTTATTTATAAGTAATTACTTATAAACAGCAACATGTGCTGGAAACTGTGGTCAGTCATTCACTTGTTTAACATAGACTGCCTACCTTTGCCAATCCCTGTGCCAACAGACATGGGCACAGCCCTAAAGAGAAAATGTCTCTGCTGTCATTACTCACAGCATTAAAGCTCCAGACAGTACAGGAGGAAAGAGCAGCACCTCTGTAGAGCACAGCCACTGAAAGATATGGCATTGCACAGTGGGCTTTAGCTCTTATCTCAGAACTGCGGGACATACAATTAGAGCAAAAGGGAATAGCAGCTGGCAATCTACATTGATTGCTGACTGATTCCAAGTCTGGATAAGGTTCACGTTATTTCAGGATGAATAAAGAGAGGAAACAATAAAAACCACACCTTCACAATAAAAAACTAACAAGACTATTGTAAGAATATATATTTTATATATATATATAAAATATAGATATTAAAATATATGTCTAGGTCAATCATAAACATTAATTTTTTAATAAAAAATGATCAAACAAATCCCTCAATATTTTAAAAGGTTAATACACTAACAGCAAGTCGGATTTATTCTAGGAATAAAAGGTTGGTTTAACATTGTTAAAGACATCATTCTAATCGTTCTAACTTACTATAACAGAAAAAAAGAGAATATATATATATATGATCATTTCAATAGCTTCAGAAATAGCATGTGTTAAAATTTAGCACACATTCTTAGCAAACAAGGAATAAAAGGAAATTTTTTATTTGACAAATAGTAATTACAAAAATAATGATAATTATTTTTTATTTTAAAAATAAATCTACAGCAAACATCAAACTTAATGGTGAAATGTTGAGAGCTTTCCCTACGAGATTGGAAACAAGATCTCACCACTTGCATTTAATACTAATATATGCACATAAGAAAGACTAAAATTAAATTTAAAAGACTGATAACACTAATTGTTGGTAAGTATGTGGAGAAACAAACACTCATTCATGGGTCATGGGTCTTTAAATTAGTACAACTTCTTTGGAAAACTCCCTTAATTTACTAAAGCTGAAAATACACATAGCTATGACCCACCGAGTCCTGTCCTAACTGTGTATCAACAGAAATGTGTGCATGTGTGCAGCAAAAGAAATGGAGAAGGAGACCCAGGGCAGTCTTACAATGACCAAAGCATAAAACTCTACTGTGTGCTATTCACAGCAAGTTCAAAACAGGAATACATAGGCTTTAGGAATGTGTGCCTTTAAAATTAAAAATAAAATGAAAGCGGTAATGATCATAAAAGCTAGAATAATGAATACTGAATAGCTTTTAGGGAAATGGATACAGATCTTATTGGGACAAAGCTCAATTATAAGTTATTGGGTTATGCATGTCTGTTTTGTTTGAATTTCTTAAATGTCAGAATTAGATGTCAAAGTTACCATTATTTACACGAGTACTTACTTTAAAAACTTAAGAGTGGTATATGAATAAAAGTGTTCAGTAAAATCATAATTTGGTAATTGAAAGCCTTTCTTTGTACCAACAAAATATTCTTAGAAAAGGTAATGGATAAAGATAATGAATAAAATAGACTTTATGGATAACTTCAGCCAAATATAATAAATATAAATAAGCATATATTTTATTATATACTTAACTATTATAAACATTTAACATATAAGTAAGGTAACAGTAAAATAAAAGGGATAAATCTAAAATTTGTGAAGGATATATATTATATATATGTAATAATTTTAAAAGATACATAAGAAAACACAAGCAAAAAAGCATATTATGCCCCCAGTTGACAAATTCAAATTATAAAGATCTTAATTCACTGCAAATTGATCTATGAGTTGAATGTAATCAATCATTCAATAACTTCAATGTGAATAAGTAACTCCAGCATTCATCTGGAAATATAAATACAAAAATAGCTAAGAGGAGAATGGTAGAAAAGTAAGAAATTCCAACTTTCATCCTTCCATAAAAGCAATAAGAAAACTGTCAAAAACTGTCAGAATCAACTTTCTTCAGAACTCTGAAAATTCACCAAAGGGCTGCAACAACTGGAAGAGCCCTTACTCAATATAACAGCTGAATCCTGAATCTGCTGTAGTAAGAAATAAGGATCACGAGATTTGTTGCATTTTGACTTTCTCCAGCTCCATTTTCAACTCCCTAGCTCAACGGTAAGGAGCCATGAAAACTAGTACCTGCATTCCATGTACTGGATGGAGCAAAACAGATCTCATTCACAAAGACTTTAATAATTTACTGTGAGCTATCTGATGCCTCCCTGGAAGACTGGCTTAAAAGGCTTGTCTTTGTCTCACCTGACTCAGAACCCCTCCAGAACTCCTCCAGGGGGCTAATTCTGCTGCGGGGGGGGCGGGCGGGGGGGGGAGGGTGGATGGGCGGTGGGGACATTTGTCTAAAACATTTACAGATGAATGTTTTAGTTGCTGCTTCCTGTTGGGGAAAACGATGTACAAACCAAAAACCTTGAGAGGGAAGACTGCTGAAGCGAGATGTCCATAGGGCTTAAAAGTTCTATTACATCCTGGAAATCTAGAAGGTCATGTGTGTCCCCAAGAGCTGGGCATGTTAACAAAGAACCTGAGAAGGCTCTGAAGGCTCTCTGAATAAATGACGGGTAAGACAGAACTGCAAACTGCCTGGCTGAGAGTTAAAGGCATGCTCCAACACACACACACACACACACACACACACACACACACACACACACACACACACACACCTCATTAGCAAAGACTGAAAGATGTGTTGGTTCCAGGCATTTAGGAAAACATCTGTCCTGAGTGAATGCTGAAATGAGTTAAGACGTTGCGGGACTATTGCGAAGTCATGACTGTATTTTGCGATGTGAGAAGGACCTGAGATTTGAGGCTGGGCAGAAGGAGGGGTAGAATGATGTAGTTGGGATTTCGTGTTGAAATGTAATCTCCAGTGTTGGAGATGGGGCCTGGTGGGAGGTGTCTGGGTCATGGGGGTGGATCCTTCATGGCTTGATGCTGTCTTTGCAATGGTGAGTGAGTGCTCTTGAGATCTGGTTAAGTGTGTGGCACTGCCCCACCACCAACTCTCTTTCTCTTGCTCCAACTCCCCAGAAGCTGAGCAGATACCAGCACCATGCTTCCTGTAAAGCCTGTGGAACCATGAGCCAATTAAACCTCTTTTCTTTATAAATTACCCAGCCTCAGGTATTTCTTTATAGCAACACAAGAACAGCCTACCACTGGGGGAACAGAGTGAAGCCAGCCTGCTTCCACATCTTCATTTTGGAACTGAGAGTCTATAACTATTGTTTATAGTTATTGCTGTTTGCGCCTGTATCATAAAAGATTAAAAAAAGTAAAAGAAGTTACAACAAAAATACATTTATGCTATCTTTTATATTTACTTATTTAGTTACCTTTCTTCATGTGGGTTTGAGTTATTTTCTATTCAACTCAAAAGACTCCCTGTGGCATTGGTTATGGGGAAGTTCTGGCAACAATGGACCCTCTTAATTTTTGTTTATATTGGAATGCCTTAATTTCTTCTACATTTTTGAAGGATCATTTTGCTGGATATAGAATGGTTGGTTGAACTTTTTATTTTTCAGTATTGGACCTCATTGCCTTTTAGACACCATGGTTTCTAATGAGAAATCAACTGATAATCTTGTTCAAGATCGCTTGCATGTGATAAACCACTTATGTCTTGCCGCTTTAAAACATTGTCTCTCTGTCTTTTGGCACATTGCTTATGATGTGTCTAGGTACAGATAACTGAGTTTATCCTACTGGAAGTTTGTTGCAACTTTGAAATCCAGCAAGGCAGTCATTAAATCTTAAAGTTCCAAAATAATCATCTTTTACTTTATGTCCCACATGCTGGGGACACTACTGCAAGAAGTGGGTGACCAAGGCCTTGGGAAGTTCTGCCCCTATGGGTTTGCAGGCTTCAGACCCAATGGCTGCTCTCACAGGTTAGAACTGAGCACCTGCAGCTTTTCCAGGCACAGGGTGCAAGCTGCCAGTGATCTGCCATTCTGGGGTCTAGAGGGCAGCACCCCATTCCCACAGCTCCACTAAGCAGAGCCCTCTTCAGGACTCTGTGTGGGTCTAGCAACCCTGAATTTCCCCTCTGAACTGCCCTAGTAGAGGTTCTACATGGGGACTCTGCCCCTGCAGCAGGCTTCTGCCTGGCATCCAGCTTTTTTCATATATCTTCTGAAATCTAAGCCAAGCCTCCTTCACTCTTGCACTCTGCATTCCTACAGGCTTAATGCCACATGGAAGCCACCAAGGCTTATGGCTTGTGCCCTCTTAAGTGACAGCACAAGCTGTACCTGGGGTCCTTTGAGCTGTGGCTGGAGCTAGAATGGCCTAGATGAAGGCAGCACTGTTCCAAGACTGCACAGGGCAGTGGGGCTCTGGGCCTAGCCCATGAAATCATTCTTCTCTCCTAGGCTTCTGGGGTTATGACAGGAGGGGCTGCCTCTTAGATCTCTGAAATGCCTTTGAGGTCTTTTTCCCATTGTCTTGGCTGTCTTTTAGTTATGCAAATTTCTCTAGCAAGTGGTTGCTCAGCAACCTACTTGAATTCCTCCCCTGAAAATGCTTTTTCTTTCTCTGCCACATGGCCAGGCTGCAAATTTTCCAAACTTATATGCTCTGTTTCTTGTTCCAATACAAATTCCAACTTTAAGTCACTTCTCTGCTCCCACATCTGACCAAAGCCTGTTAGAAGCGGCCAGGCCACATCTTGAACACTTTGTTGCTTAGAAATGTCCTTTACCAGATGCCCTAGGTTGTCACTCTGAAGTTCAAATTTCCACAAGTCCCTAGGGCATAAACAGAATGCAGCCAACTTCTTTGCTAGGGCATAACAAGGGTGACCTTTGCTCCAGTTCTCCATAAGTTCCTCATTTCCATCTGAGACTTCATCAGCCTTCATTGTCCATAGCACTATCAGCATTTGGTCATAACCATTTAACCAGTCTCTAAGAAGTTCCAGATTTTCCCTTATCTTTCTGTTTTCTTCTGAGCTCTCCAAACTCTTCCAAGCTCTGCCTGTTACCCAGTTCCAAAGTCCCTTCCACATTTTCAGGTATCTTCATAGCAATACCCCACTCTTCAGTACCAATTTTCTGTGTTAGTTCATTCTTGTATTGCTAAAAAGAAATACATGAGACTTGGCAATTTATGAAGAAAAGAGGTATAATTGGCTCACAATTCTGCAGGATATACAGGAAGCATGGCACTAGCATTTTCTTGGCTCCTGAGGAGGACTCAGGGAGCTTTAATTCATGGCGGAAGGCAAAGCAGGAGCCGGCACATTGTGTGGCAGAACAGGTGCAAGAGAGAGTGGGGGGTGGGAAGGTGCCATATACTTAAACAACCAGATCTCATAAGAACTCACCCACTATTGTAAGGAGAGCACCAAGCCATGAGAGATCTGCCCTCATGACCCAAACACCTCTCACCAGGCCCTACCTCCAACGTAGGGGATTACATTTCAACATGAGATTTGGGTGGTGGGAATATCCAAACTATACCACCCCCCAACCAACAAAAACAAAAATAAATATACACACCAATATTATCCCCATCAACATCTCAGAACTCAAATATGAAGATGAGATAGTTCTTGGGGCCACAGAGAAGTGAAAAAACTCTGAGCCAATAGTGAGAGAACTGGACTTCCTCATCTGTGATGGTTTTCCCCCATCTTCTTGGCATGAAGTACATGGAAAATTTCCCCCCAACTCATGGTTTCTACACAGACAAAAAAGTGAGACTGAGGTGGACGACCAGCTTCCCCACCATCTTGAACTACCTGACGGGAGACCTCTCCCTCCCTAAACCCCTGGGAAGCATCAGGAGTGCCCGAAAAGAAAAATATCCCTACGAAGAGCCAGAGACAAAAGGGGGAAGTGGGACTACCATCCCACTCCAGAAATTTTTCTCTGTAGCTTGACAAAAAGAGATACCAAATCGGAGTGGCTGCTCAGCACCATCACACTGTAGGAGGTTTATTCCACTACTCCCCAGGGCATGAACCCATAGCCAGCTTCCCACACTGCTGGGATATCCCTTTGGCACTTCTCCTGTTCAGGATAAGTGGTACTCTGATTATTTACTAGAACTGAGGCAAACCTGAGCTTAAGGCAACATCTAGTGCCAAAAAGGAGGCAGCAACATAGCAGATTGTTTTTAACAAAAAGAAAATCAAAAAGTAAATTACAAAGAATTTTTTAGTAAACATATCTGATAAAAAATCAAAATAAGCCAGATAGAGAATACTGGAATAAATAATACTTCAATACAAAGACACAGATGTACATCCACACGAAACAACAGCAAACAGGGAACCATGACTACCTCAAACATACAAAGCTGGGAATCAGTGACTGACTCTCACAAGATGATGATAATGTGAACTCTCTCACCAAGAATTCAAAGTAGCAGTTTTAAGGAAACTTGGTGATCTTCAAGGTAACACAGAAAAGCAACTCAGAAATTTATCAGAAAAAATTAACAAAGCGATTAAAGAGAAAATCTTGGAACTGAGAAATACATTTGCTGAACTGAAAAAAATCATTAGAGGCTCTCAACAGTAGAATGGATCAAGCAGAGGAAAGAATCAGTGAGTTCAAAGATAGGGTATCTGAAATACACAAAAGAGAAAAAAAGGAAAAAAATGAAAAGCAATGAAGAATGCCTATGAGATATGGAAAATTACCTCAAAAGATAAAATCTGAGAATTTTTAGTGTTCAAGTTGAACACATTGAACAAGAACAAGGAGGTAGAAAGCTTATTCAAGGACATATTAACAGAAAACTTGCCAAACTTTGAGAAAGAGATAAATATCCAGGTAAGGGAAGGTCAGAGTACATCAAACAGATTTCACTCAAATCAAGCTACCAAAAGGCATATAATAGTCGAACTCTTAAACCTCAAGGAAAGAGAGATAATCCTAAAAGCAGCAAGAGAAAAGTAAATAAAATGTAAAGGAGATCCGATTCATCCGGCAACAGACTTCTCAGTGGAAACTGTACATGTCAGGAGTGAGTAGGATGACATTTTCAAAGTGCTGAAAGGAAAAAAATAACTTATATCCAAGAATATTGTCTCCATAAAGCTATCTTTTGAATATGAAGAAGAGACAAGGTCTTTCCCAGATAAACAAAAGCTGAGATAATTCACCACCAGGAGCCCTTGTCTATAAGAAATGCTAAAGAAAGGTCTTCAATCTAAAGAAAAAAATAAAAAACACTAACATGCAAGAAGAAAGCATTTCAAGGTATTAAACCCACTGATACAATTTAGTGCACAGACAAACCCAAAATGCTCTACTACTATAATTGTGGTGTTCAGTCCACTCAACAATAGTATGAAGCCCAAAAGACAAATATTTCAAAAACAATAATAGCTACAGCAGCCTTTTAAGAAACAGGTAACATAAAAAATATGTAAATTGAGACTACTAAAAGTCAAAATAGATGGAGTTTAAAATGTAGAGTGTATTTTTTTCCTTGTTTCTATTTTTTCTTTGTGATCTAAGTTGTCATTTATTTAAAATAACTTATTATATCTATGTGTTTTGTAAACCTCATAGTAACCACAATGCAAAAACCTATAATAGAGTGACAAAAAATTAAAAGCAACAAATTAAAACATACTACCTACCAGAGGAAATCACTTAAACACAAAGGAAGACAGAAAGAAAAAAAGAAGAGAGGGGTTACAAAACAACCAGAAAACAAGCAAAAAATGGCCATTGTAAGTCTTCACTTATCAACAATAACACTGAATGTAAATGGACTAAATTCTCCAATTAAAAGGCATAGAGTGGCTGAATGAATAAAGAAACATGACCCAACTATATGCTGCCTACAGGAAATTCGCTTCCTCTATAAAGACACACAGACTGAAAATGAAGGGGTGGAAAAAGATATTCCATATAACTGGAAACCAAAAAAGGTCAAGAGTAGCTATACTTATATCAGATAATAGACTACAAATCAAAGACTGTAAAAAGAGACAAAATCACTATATAATGATAAAGGGGTCAATTCAGCAAGAAGATATAAAATCATAAATATCTACACACCCAACACCATAGCTCCCAAGTATATAAACATTAATAAATCTAAAGGGAGAGATAGATTGTAATGTAATAATAACAGGGAACTTCAATACCCCATTTTCAGTAATGAACAGATCATCCATACAGAAAATCAACAAATATTGGAGTTAAGCTATACCCTTGACCAAATAGGCCTAAATGTCATTTACAGAACATTTCATGCAGTTGTTGCAGAGTACATATTCTTTTCATCAGCACATGGAACATTCTACAGAACAGATCATATCATAGACCACAAAACAAGTATCAACAAATTCAAAAATGAGAAATCATATCAAGTATCTTTTTTGACCACAATGAAATAAAACTAGACATCAATAACAAGAGAAACCTTGGAAAATACACAAACACATGAAAATCAAGCAACATGCCTCTGAATGACCAATGGATCAATGAATAAATTAAGAAGAAAATTTAAAAATATCTTAAAAAAATAAAATGTAATATACCAAAATCTATGGATATAGCAAAAACAGTACCTAAAAGGGAATTTTATAGGAATAAACTTTCTTCATAATTCAGAAAAGTAGAAAGGCTTCAAATAAACCAATGTTCCTCAAAGAAAGAGGAAAGAAAGAATAAACCAAACCCAAAATTCGTAGAAGGAAAGAAATAATAATGATCAGAGGAAAAATAAATGAATGAGATTTAAAAAGCAATAAAGAAAATCAACAAAATGAAAAGTTGGTTTTACTGACAAACATTTGGCTAGACTAAGAAAAACAGAGAGAGAATCCAAATAGTATCAGAAACACAAAAGAAAACATAACAACTGGGACCACAGAAATACAAAGAATCATTAGAGACTATTATGAACAATGATATGCCAACAAATTGAAAATTCTAGAAGAAATGGATAAACTTCTGGACACATGCAATTTATCAAGACTGAACCATGAAGAAATAGAAAACTTCAATAAGCCAGTAATGAGTAATGAGATCAAAGCTCTAATAAAAAGTATTCCATTAAAGAAAAGCCCACGATCTGTTGACTTCACTGCTGAATTCTATCAAACACTAAATTAAGAACTTATACCAATTTCACTCAAACTTTTAAATAAAATTGAAGAGGAGATAATACTTCTAAACTCATCCTATGAGGCCAGCATTACTCTGATATCAAAACCAGACAAGGACACAACAAAAAAGAAAACTACAGGCCAATATCCCTGATGAATATAGATGTGAAAATCCTCAACAACACACTAGCAAACCAAATTCAACAACCCATTAAAAAGATCATTCACTGTGGTCAGGTGGGATTCATGGGATTCATCCTGGGGATGCAAGAGTGGGCCAGCATATACAAATTAATAAACAGGATACATCACATCAACAGAATTAAGGATAAAAACTATGTCATCATTTCAATAGATGCTGGAAAATCATTTGATAATATTAAACATCCTTTTATGATTAAAAAAACCCTCAACAAACTAGGTATAGAAGAACATATGTCCAAATAATAAAGGCTATATATGACAAAACCACAGCTAACATTGTACTGAATAAGTAAAAATTGAAACCCTTTCCTCTAAGATTTGGAACAAAACAAGAATCTCCACTTTTACCATGTTTTTTCCACATAGTCCTGAAGTCCTGGCCACAGCAATTAGGTAAGAGAAAGACTTAATAGACATGATAGGTAGGGAAAAAGTCTAATTAGCTTCATTCACAAATGACATGATCTTATACTTAGAAAAACCTAAAAACTCAACCAAAAAACTCTTAGAACTGATAAACAAAGTCAGTAAAGTTGCAGGATACACAATCAACTTTAAAAAATCAGTAGTATTTATATACACCAACAGCAAACAATCTTTAAAAGAAACCAAGAAAGCAATCCCATTACAATAGCTACAAAGAATATAAAATGCCTAGGAATCAATTTATCCAATGTGGTGAAAGATCTAATAAGGAAAAATATAAAACAATGATGAAAGAAACTGAAGAGGACATTTTAAAATGGAAAGATATTCCATGCTCATGGATTGGGAGAATTAATATTGTTAAAATAATTCTACCCAAAGTAACTTACAGATTCAATGCAATTCCTATTAAAATTCCAGTGAAATTCTTCACAGAAATAAGAAAAAATTTTCTAATATTTATATAGACCCACAAAAGACTCCAAATAGCCAATGTAATCCTGAGCAAAAAGAACAAGGCTGAAGGTGTCACACTCATCTGACTTCAAAATATCCTCCAAATTTATAGTAACCAAATCAGCATTGAACTGGCATAAAAACAGGCACATAGAGCAATGAAACAGAATAGAGACCCAGATATAAATCCAAACATTTACAGCCAACTCATTTTTGACAAAGGCAGCAAAAAGTTACAATGGAGAAAGGACAGTCTCTTCAATAAATGGTGCTGGGAAAACTGAATAACCATATGCAGAAGAATGAAACTGAACCCCTATCCCTCCTTATATACAAAAATCAAATAAAAATGGATTAAAGACTTAAATCCAAGACCTGAATCTATGAAACTACTGGAAGAAAATATTGGGCAAATGCTCAAGGATTGTGGTCTGGGCAAAGATTTTTTTGTGTAAAATCGCAAAAGCACAGGCAACCAAAGCAAAAATAGACAAATGGAATGACATCAAGGTAGAAAGCTTTTGTACAGTAAGTGAAACATTAAGTGAAGAGACAACCCAGAGGATGGGAGAAAATACTTGCACATTATCTATCTGACAAGGAATTAATAACCAGAATATATAAGAAGCTGAAGCAGCACAACAGTAAAAAAAAAAAAAAAAAAAAAAAAAAAAAAAAAAAATTAAATCCAATTAAAAAAACCTGAATAGATATTTCTCAAAAGAAGACATACAAGTAGCTAATAGGTATATGAAAAGATGCTCAATATCACTAATCATCAGATAAATGTACATTAAAACCACAATGAGATATCATTTCACCCCAGTTAAAATGCTTTTATCGGCCGGGCACGGTGGCTTACGCCTGTAATCCCAGCACTTTGGGAAGCCAAGACAGGTGGATCACGAGGTCAGGAGATCGAGACCATCCTGGCTAACACGGTGAAACCCCGTCTCTGCTAAAAACACAAAAAATTAGCCAGGCACGGTGGCGGGCACCTGTAGTCCCAGCTACTCAGGAGGCCGAGGCAGGAAAATGGCGTGAACCCGGGAGGTGGAGCTTGCAGTGAGCCGAGCTCGGGCCACTGTACTCCAGCCTGGGTGACAGAGCGAGACTCCATCTTAAAAAAAAAAAAAAAAAGAAAAAGAAAAAGAAAAAAAAAAGCTTTTATCAAAAAGACAGGGAATAACATATGTTGGCAAGGATGTAGAAAAAGAGGAACCCTAATACACTGTTGTTGTGAATATAAATTGGCACAGCCACTATGGAAAATTGTATGGAGGTTCCTCAAAAAAATTATAAATAGAATTACCATATATATGATCCAGCCATCCACTAACTACTGGGTATATATCTAAATCAATATATCAAAGAGATACGTGCACTCTCATGTTTATTACAGAACTATTCGCAATAGCCAAAATACAGAATCAATGTAAATGTTCATCAGTGGACAAATGGATAAAGAAAATGTGGTATATATACACAATGGAATATTGTTCAGCCATAAACAAAGAATGCAATCCTGTCATTTGCAGCAACATAGATGGAACTGGAAGTCATTCAGTGAAACAAGCCAGACACAAAAAGATAAATATTGCATATTCCCCCTCATATGTGGAGGATAAAAAAAAAAGTGGATCTCATGAAGATAGATAGAGAATAGAGTGGTGGTTACCAGAGGCTGAGAAGGGCAGGGGAATGATGAGAAATCAATTAACGGGCACAAATGTACCACTAGATAGAAGAACTAAGACCTAGTGCTGGACAGGGCAGTAAGGTGGCTATAGTTTACGATAATAGATTATGTGCAAATGGATCAGAGGCTTAAATGTCACAGCTACAGCTATAAAACTCTTGGAACATAGGAGTAAATTTTCATGTTCTTGGCTTTAGCAAATGATTCTTTGATATGACATCTAAAATAAGCATCTAAGGCCAGGCGCGGTGGCTCACACCTGTAATCCCAGCACTTTGGGAGGCCGAGGTAGGTGGATCATTTGAGGTCAGTAGTTCGAGACCAGCCTGGCCAACATGGTGAAACCCCACCTCTACTAAAAATACAAAAATTAGCCAGGCGTGGTGGTGGGCACCCATAGTCCCAGCTACTTGGGAGGCTGAGGCAGGAGAATCGCTTAAACCTGGGAGGCAGAGGTTGCAGTGAGCTGAGATTGCACCATTGTACTCCAGCCTGGGTGACAGAGCAAGACTCTGTCTCAAAACAATAAATAAAAATAAAATCACACTTCGGGGACTGTTGTGGGGTGGGGGGAGGGGGGAGGGATAGCATTGAGAGATATACCTAATGCTAGATGACGAGTTGGTGGGTGCAGCGCACCAGCATGGCACATGTATACATATGTAACTTACCTGCACATTGCGCACATGTGCCATAAAATCTAAAGTATAATAATAATAATAATAATAATAAAAGAAAAAATAAATAAAATAAGATAAAATAAGCATCCAAAAAAATAAATGAAATTAAAATTTTACTTACTAAAAGATACTATAAGGAAAATGAAAAATCCACAGAATGAAAGAAAATAGTTGCCAGTTATATATTTGACATGAGTTGAATATATATTATTCAGAATAAATAAAGAATGATTAAAGCTCAAAAATAAATGTCAAATAACCCAATTTTAAAATGGGCAAATAACTTGAATAGACATTTCTCCAAAGAAGATATGCAGATAGCCAAGAAACACATGAAAAGATATTCAACATCATTAATTATTATGGAAATGCAAATCAAACCCTGAGGTACCACTCCTCATGAATAGTTATACTTTTTTAAAATGGAAAATAAGTGTTGGCAAAGATGTAGAGAAACTGGAATCCTTATACATGGCTAGTGGGAATGTAAAATAATGTAGCCACTGGTATAAAGGTTTAGCAATTCTTCAAACAGTTAAACGTAGAATTGCCATATGACCCAGAAATTCCACTCCTGCATATACACAAATAATTGAAAAGATATGTTAACACAAAAATTTGTAAATAAATCTTCACAACAGCATTATTCACTATAGCCAAAAAGTGGAAACAACTCCAAAATACTACAACAGATAAATGGACAAACTGTGGTATAACCATACTTTGGAATTTTTTCAGCCATAAAAATGAAGTACTAATACATGATATAACACAAACCTTGAGAATAGTAAGCTGCATAAAAGAGGTCAGACACAAAAGGCCACATATTGTAAGACGTCACTTAATTGAAATATTTAGAAATCCATAGAAACAGAAATTAGACCAGTGGTTGCTAGATGATTCGGGAGTGGGGAATTGGGACTGACTGCTAATAGGTACAGGGTTTCTTTTCAGGGTGATGGAAGTGTCCCAGAATTAAACAGTGGTAATGGTTGCACAATATATGAATACATTCAAACCAAGTAAACTGCACAGTTAAAAATGATGAATTTTAAGTCATGAAAATTATATCTTAATAAAAATATCTAATAGAAGTATGTAAGAAAATATTTACAGATGAAATGCTATTTGAGATTTACTTTAAAATAATTTTGTAATGGGGCTGGAGCAGATGAAAAGAGATTAGCTGGGTGTTACTGGTTTAAGCTGGTGATAGGAGCATATATTAAAATTTGTACAATAAATTTTGTAAAACGTCAGCTAAGTAAAAGATTTTTAAAAGGACATTGAGAAATATTTGTTGTAAAGCTACATCATCAAAATTGATAGACTGGTTTTGAAATGAAAAAACAATGTTAAGAAATAGACCAAATAACACCTAAAATTTGTCATATGACAAATTTGGCATTTCAAATTAGTAAGGAAGAAATGATTCCTAACTGGGTACCTCACTAATCTTTAGAGAGAAAAATAAATGGGTAACAGCCTTACACAATACCATACATGCAAATATAATCCACAAGGATTAAGTTCCAAATAAAATTTAAAATACTTTAGAACAAATTATGTAAATGTGCAATGTAAAGTTAGAAACATATTAATAAATATGTTATATAGGGGAAAGTTCTTCTACATCTAATAATAAAAATAGATCTGAGGACTTTTTACAATATCACAAACTGAAAAATTATTCTCATAACATATGGAAAGACATTACTGAAAAAAGAGTATTTCAATGAAAAAACTTACTTAAACAGTGAATAAACAAAAACTGAAATACAAATGCCCAGTATACTAAATATGGTTCCATTTTTTGCGGTCTAACAACTGAAACCCTTCCTGATCCAGAGAAGTCCCTACTTTGGGTTTCTCAGGCAGGAAGTGAGTGGCTCCATCCATAAGAAGGGGAAGTATAAGTCACTTTCCCTCCTAGGCCCATCCAGCCTGGGCAAACAACTGTGACTTGTGTTAACAAACATCTTTAAAATAATATATATATTCTTTGAGACAGAGTTTTGCTCTGTCACTCAGGCTGGAGTGCAGTGGCACAATCTTGGCTCACTGCAACCTCTGCCTCTCAGGTTCAAGAGATTCTTGTGCCTTGACCTCCCAAATAGCTGGGATTACAGGCATGGGCCAACAGGCCTGGCTAATATTTGTATTTTTAGTAGAGACGGGGTTTCACCATGTTGGCCAGGCAGGTCTCGAACTCCTGGCCTCAAGTGATCCGCCCGCTTCAGCCTCCCAAAGTGTTGGGATTACAGGTGTGAGCCATCGCACCTGGCCTAAAATAATTTTTATTGTTTGATGTAGACAAATAGTTTGCTCACACTCTATTAGAAGATACACATGTTGGCCCACACTTTTTGGAGAAAATTTGGCAATATGTATCAACAGCTATTAAACAGTGAAGACACTGACTCAGCAGTTACACTCCTAAAAAGTATGAAGAGAAAATACTCACCCTAGTATGAAAATGTGTTTACAGAGATGCTTATCATAGTGTGGTTTATATTTACAACACAAATTGGAAGCTACCTGAATGTACAATAGAACATGAATCAGATAAATTATGGTGCACTCACATAAAAGAATTATATGCAACCATCATAACTAAGGAGGTGAAAAATCAGGCTAATAAACAGTATTTGCACTAGAATCTCATTTCACTATGTGTGTGTGCATATATGTGTGAATAGACGCATACACACCCACGCATTCAGGGAGAGAATGAAGTTTACACACTAGCACGTTAACAGTGGTTACCTCTGCAGGGGGGCAGCTAATGCTGATAAGCTATTGTGTTTTTTCCCTTCGTTTGTTGCCTTTGTTTTGTCTATTTATAGTTTCTATTTTCCAAAATATGTTGTTTCTTTAAAAAGTAAGAAAACGTTTAGAAATAATATTTCTGAAGTTAAAAAATAATTACATCCACATACTATTTTTCTGTATCTGCATCTTACATTTCCCATAAAATAAATGCATATTCTACAAAGACTCTACTAAGAATAGAGGGTTTTATAAATGGCCAAACTGCACTCATTAAATCAGAGTTATGTTTCACTTTTTAATTCAACTCTAGCTTGTCTTTCAGTAAATAACTGAAATAAACATGTTTTGGACAGGCTCATTCAAGTGGACCACCATTTAAAATATCTATTAGAATACTATAAGCACAAATGCTTCAAAATTTGCATACGCTTTTAAATTGTGGGGTTTTATATGTAGAAAATTACATTGCATCTTTTCCCTTGGTATTATTTCGTTGTTTACTTTAAGGCTATTTATCCTTGAATGAAAAAAAAAATAGTTGCCATGTTTTTGTAATTCACAAACTTCATTAGCACTGTGCCATAACTAGAAATAATAGAATTAGATGTGTAATAGGAATCCTATGTGTTGAGTATAACTAAAGTGCTGCAACCTATTTAGAGATTAATTTTTCAAGTTGGGTTTATAAATCATTTACAAAGAAATTGAGCAGAACTAAAATTACAGTCCAACTGTCACATTCCTGCGATGTGACCACAATGTGCTCGGGCTGGAAGCCACAGCAATGAGTGTTTGCAGAGCCGAAAGCTCTGCCAGACCATCAGGAACAAATATCTTCCACTGGCCAGATACTGGATCAACAACCATTAAATATAATACGAACCATCTTCCATGGCCATAGCTCAAAAGCTATGAACACAAACAGTTGCAAATATGTCACTGGAAACTCAGGCACCCTCACACTGATTGGTCCATACACTGCACAAATTGCCTCCATTCTAGCTCAAGAGAAACCCCCATGACCTTTCAAAACAGAGATGAAAACAAGTCCTCAGTGACTAATTTTAGAGACCTGCCTTTTCTCTTGTCCCTCCTTTGATAAGTTTCTTGTTCTATGTATCAACATTTACAAATGCTGCTCTGTTTTCCACAAGCTGCACACACTAGGGCCTCCCCACCTCTGCTCCTCAGTATGCATGACTGTGTACATTTTAGGAGGGGACGTAAATGGCCTCAACTGTATGAAAGCATGACACAACCTTTGGGATGATTCTGTGGTTTCACTGGCTCACCCACGTTACGTAGGAGGCTGCAGCGCGTGGAGGTGGCCGATGTTTATGGCCGGTATAACGCAGCACCACCCAGCAGCAGCTCAGCCTTCTTGAGGCTGGTGCCTCTCCACCCTCCCTCACTCACAGAGCATCGAACCTCTCCATTCTGTAAACTCAATGAAAATAATGCATCCATTACCAAAGGCTCAATTCTAAATTTACCAGGAGGCATAGGTCTAAATTCTGTGATTAGAGGTTACATTTCTAAGAATCACTGTAAACTTTCCTAACATTCATGCATACATGTCTCATGTCTGAGATGCAGCCACGTCCTTCCTCGTGTTAAAAAGCTGATGTCTGGTCTGATCTCAGCCTCCCAAACACAGCAGTGGCTTTGTATCAAATTGTACCCTTTCTGCCACAGCACCTAGCACTGCCTGACATGTTGTCTGTGTTTTTCACTGGATTAAGGTCCATGAAAACAGAATCTTGGCCAGCCCTGTTCACCTGTTTTCATGGCACTCATTAAATATTTGTTGAATGAATGGATATATGGATTACATTTTGTACATAAAAATATACCTTCTTGACATTAGCATTTCAATAAGTGAATTGATGCTGGTTTTCTTTTCTTAGGTCCAGAGTTAGGAAGCAAGGAAGTTTTCTAGAATTAAGAATGACATTGAATCTTCATTTTTTTTTCTACTGGAGTTCATTTGTGTTGATTCTTTCCTTAAACCAGTAAAGATTACTGCCTTTCAAAACCAAAGACAATTATATCTTAATCCCATGGACATTGGGGAGCAAACACTGCTTCCAATCCATCTGAGGAACAGAAACATTTGGATAAGAGAAAGACAGTTCAGTAACTTGTCAAATACTTCCTGGCAGAGAGTAGATGTGCAGCAGACTCCTGCAGAACAGAGCTTGTTTCCCAGAAGCACCCCAGCATCCAGCTCGCTGAGTGTTCCCTGCTCTACTCATGGTCTCATGGTCTGCAATTGACATGAAATCACAGCAGGTGCACAGGGCAGGTGAGGAGAATTCTGTAACATTAAACAGTTTTTTTTTTTTTTTTTTTGAAATAGAGTTTCACTTTTTTGCCCAGGCTGGAGTGCAGTGGCACGATCTCAGCTCACTGCAACCTCCACCTTCTGGTTTCAAGCAATTTTCCTGCCTCAGCCTCCCAAGTAGCTGGGATTACAGGCACCCACCACCATGCCTGGCTAATTTTTGTATTTTTAGTAGAGATGGGGTTTCACCATGTTGGCGAGGCTGCTCTCAAACTCCTGACCTCGTGATCCGCCTGTCTCGGCCTTTATTCTCCATGTAGCTTTGTCTTTGGATGTAACCAGTGTGATGTGTTAATTACTACTCTTTACAGTGGCAAAGACAGACCTTGAAGGTTCTATTGTAATTTTCTTTTTTCCGAATAAAAATATCTTTAAAGTCTTAAATAAACTAAAACGTTTCAGCTGTATTTAAAGTTTAGATACAACAAATACCTATCATTGTACATTTTAAATTTTAATACAAGTGAAAATTTTTGAATAATTATTTGAAGACATATAACCTTCAATTTTTTTAATTTCTTACCTTTTTCAAACATATTTTTCAGGGAAAAACATTTAACATTTTTATACTTCACATAATTCCCTTATTTTTTAATATTTGGAGTCACTGAGAATGAGTACAAGATGAGACATTAATAGAAATAGAAAATACTAAAAATGGGAATCAAAAAACAATCAAAATAGAAAATCTTCTCAAATAAGTTTACTTCATTTACTTTTAATTGCAAAAAAAGAAAGCAGACATGGATTTTACCAAAGTCTATAACAAATTATTGAATAAAGATCTAATATTGAGTAGAAATTTTTTTTAATCAAATCCATAACTTGAACAGAGCAGAGGGAATTGCCTCGACTTCCTATTTTTTATTATTAATAAATGAGAAATACATTGCCAGTCTTTTAGCAGAATACCTACAAATGCACAATGAAAATTACATTCAATTGTCTTTGAAGTTTTGTTTACTTTAGTCATATAAATGAAATTTTGTTTACTTAGTTTCAATTTTTATGTGACATAGGTGTATTCGTCAATGGGTAGATGAGTATATTTGTTGTTGGGTAAAACATGTTCTTTTCATAGCTGGTTAACTGAAATAACAATTGCAACCTCTGGCTTCTAGCAGTCCCTTAATCTAGACCCCAAAAACAGGAAAACTTAAAATTGAAAAAAAAAAAAAAAGATGCTTCAGATGAAGTTACACCTAGAAGGGGAATTATCCCTGGGCCTGTATCACTGGGAGGTCTCCTGACTATTGATAGCAATCCAGTATCTATTTTTGAGCACCTACAGTTTATGGCAAAAATAAAAACAAAAACATATATATGTGTGTGTCAGACTCCCGAGATGTAGAGGTCTCAAGAGATCAAAGTCTATAGGGGAAACAGGAAAGTGAATTACAGGTCTATGAAAGAGCTGAGCAGAAAAGCCTGAGACCTGCTCAGAGGAAGACAGGCTCCCAGAGAAGAACACATGTGTTAGACAGAGCTTCAAGGGAAGATGAGGATTGGCAAGGGAGGTAGTGGAGCTCAGGGTTTCCAAAGAAGAAAGCACAGGACACAGGCATGGCCGTGTGAGAGAGCATGGCACGGAAGGAGGGAGACAGCCCACATGGTTGGAGTAAATGGCTTTGCAGGAAAATCGGGGGTGGGGGGTGGTGAGGTGAGAACGGTTGGGTGCTAGACAGAAATGAGTCTTATATCCTATGCCCAGGAGTGACTGGGGACTCCTGAAACTTTTTTGTATGGAAATAACAAAAGTGACTAAATAGAAAATAATGGAGAATGTATTTCCTGAGAAAGATCCATCAGAAGGCAATGCCTAGTTGGAATCTCAGAAGTTCCCTAAAGACAGCAGGAGTAAGGTTTTAGTCACCCTCCTTTAATAGGTCACCCATTCCCTGTGCTCAGAAACAGAAAAGGCAGAGAGGCAAGAGGGAATGAGCAGAGATCCCACATTGGGCACCACCAGCAATGGAGCTGCAAACACAGGCAGAGCCCCCAAGGAAGGAGCTGTGTTCACGGAACCATGCAGGCACCAGCCTGTGATCCCATCTGTTGCAGTGATGAGCATGTGCTTCACCCCAAAACTCTCAAGTAAGGTGACAATCCCACAAGCAACCATGAATCACCAACTGGTAATGGTTCTCAAGAAGGTAAGCCTGTGTGTGTGTGTGTGTGTGTGTGTGCACATGTGCACATGTATGCATACATGTGCCTGCGTGCATGTGCGTTCTGCCTAACTGCCCTAACTAGAACATCCAGTACAATGATGAACAGAAGGGGTGAGAATGAACATCCTTGTTTTTCCTCATCTTGGGGAAAGCACCCAGTCTTTCACCATTAAGACTGATGCTAGTCACAGGGTTCACAGGTGGCTTTATTAGGTTAAGGAAGCCCCCTTCCATTTGCTGCTGTTGCTGTTGCTGAGTGTTTGTACCATGGATGGGTGTTAAATTTTGTCATATCATTTTCCTGTGTATGTTGATATGATTGTGTGGTTTTGTTTTGCTGATGTGATGCATTACATGTGCTAATTTGCATTTGTTAAACCAACCTTGCATTCCGGGGATGAATCCCACTTGCTGATGGTGTGTAATCCTTTTCATAGATTGCTAGATTTTATTTGCTAGTAATTTGTTGGAGATTTTTGTATTTCTATTCACAGAAAATATTGGTCTTAGTTTTCTAATTTTTTTGATGTTTTTAATCTGGTTTTGGACTCGGGAATACTCATTTCACAGAGTGATGTATTTTCTCCTCTTCTATCTATTGGAAGAGTTTGTGAAGAATTCATATTAATTCCCTTTTAAGAGTCTGGTAGGAATAACCAGTGAAGCCATCTTATCCTTGGCTTTTCTTTGTGGGAAGTTTTTTTTATTATTATTACTAAGTTAATCTCTTTACTTGTTATAGATCTAGTTCAATGTTCTACTTATTCTTGAATCAATTTCAGTAACTCATGTCTTTCTAGGAATTTGTCCATTTAATCTAAGTTATCTAATTTATTGTAATATAGTAGTTAAAATATTCATTTATAATTTTTAAAATCTCTATAAAGTTGGTGGTAATGGTCTCTCTTTTGTTCCTGATTTTAGTAATTTGAGTCTTCTCTTTTTTTTTTCTTGGTCAGCTCTAGCTCTTATTCTTTGCTTCCCTGCTTTAGGAATTTCATATATTCAACATCTGGATATAGTAATTTGTTAGCTAGGTAAAACATGAACTTATTTATACTTAAGAACATGTTAGTATGAAAAATACCTATGAATATCTATTAAATTCTTCTGTGAATTATTTAAGGTATAATTTTACAAAAAAAAACTTGTCTAGAAAATAAAATACCAAATCATTCAAAGGCAAAATTCTAATACTACAAGGCTACCATGGCATAGTGGAAAAACAGCACCAATCCAGGATTCAAGAAGACCTCTATGATACTAGCTCTGCTATGAACAAGCAC
Organism: Pongo abelii; assembly: GCF_028885655.2. NCBI lineage: Eukaryota > Metazoa > Chordata > Mammalia > Primates > Hominidae > Pongo > Pongo abelii. Next base: position 171,533,542 of record NC_071990.2, read on the forward strand.
ATAATTTTCAATTAGTCACTTATTTTCTTTTGGCTAAAAATGGAATCAGGTGGTCTTTAGGTCCCATCTGGTATGAAGATCCTTTCATTGTTTGATACCTAACAGTAGAGTAAACAACTACATTCATATCAGTGTCAGAGCACCTAAGGAACATCAGATAAAAATCTATTCAGATCCAAATAATAAATACAGCTTGCCTGACATGCCAGGGCCAATTTTCCCTTTCCATGGTTTTCTTTAAGACTCAAAACTGTATTAGATTTTCTTGGATCTGACAATCAAAAGGTATTGGAGCCACACAGGAATACCATGAAGGATTTCAAACTCAAATTCAGCAACAAGGAAAAAATAGGTTAACCTATCATAAGTCCTTCTTTCTTTCTTTCTTTCTTTTATAATCTAATATAAATCATGAAAATCCAAAGGCAAAATTAAAAGGCAATAAAACATGTTCCAGTAGTTCACCTTATCCTGGGAAGGGCTTACTAACTGTTGCCCAGATGTACTTAATGCAGCTTAAAACAACCATGTCGTTTAACTTAACCATGTGCATCTGCCTGTCCAAGACCACCCCAGCTTAGGAAAGCTCCACTTTCATAAAGTATGTGGACCACAGAACTTGGTAAGTCAGACAAGAGCAACAAAGGAGGTTCAAGATGAAGGTTAGAGAGTACAAGTTTCTCACCAGATTTGTACACACTGTAAATGATAAACAAGAGCAATTATTGTTTAGCTCTGACACCCAGTGTATTCACTTCAGAGTAATGTTTCCAGCAGAAAATACCAGGGCCAATCCACAGTTCCAGACTTTGTCTCCATTAAATCCAGTACTGTTTCCACATACTTTAATTTAAAGGAATTAAAACCAATAACTACACACAAGGCTGAGAGATCACTTTACGAAGCAAATCCAGAAGTTGCCAGCATGCCTGTAAGATTTCATTTCTGGAAAGCATTAAATTATCCTCTGTGCCAACAGAAAAAAATAAGCTCAAAAGGAATAAAAACGAAGTACTGGGCTAATAGTTCAAAAAAGCATAAGGTTTTCTGTGGTTTATAACTTGAGGATTTTTCCTTTTAAGATTCCCTTCAGGTAGAGCTTTCAAAAATACAATCATACGCCTTATATCAGGACCACATCTGATACGAGCCTTGCATAACAGCAAGGACACCCCACTTTCCTCAAGTTCAGTCCATGTGCATCACCAGAGCTACGCTTTCACTCCACCAGCTACAGTGAAGTCATTAAATATTTGCAAGGCCACATTTTCCAGATTAGGTCCATTATTTTTCTGAACCTCAATTCTAACAAATGCTGTGATAATCCTAGGTTTATTTCTAGATGTCTGAATCTCCCATTTAAAGTGCAGAACTAATGAAACTGGTCTTATTCTGACATGGATTGCTTATAAATGAAAAAAAAAAAAAACTACAAAAGAAAACCATGGCTCTGCCAACCCTTGCACAAATGTGTGATCATGCTCACTCACACAACAAATATTCACCAAATGCTCTTTAAGCCAAGCAGTGCTCTAGGCTCTGGGATTAGGCAGCTGGGCTCACAAAAGTGATCAGATGTTAAGTCAGACAAACCAGAAATCTCACCTAGGACCCAGCTTTTCCAATCATTAGAGGGATACAGCCACCAAGAGGCACAAGAAAAGCAGGAAGAGGTTAAGACATCGTGTGTGGGTCTCCAGGTCTTCCCTTCCCTCTTAGTCTCTGGGTAAGGTACATGGTTTAGTTCACACAGGGACAGGGATGTAGGTTATGAAACATCTCCATTTAATACTTCAAATAGCTGTCTGGTTCTCTAGAGAGCCACAACTCATGGATCCATAGACCACAAATTTATTTACCATGCAATCCTAACCCAGAGAAATCCTGCTAAAACCAGAACATAGATAAGGGCTCTTCTCATAGCAAACATCATGACTCTATTTACCAGGAGGCCCATTATCCTCATATAACAGAGACACGTGTAGGTCACCTGTCTTCTTACTTTTTCTTCAAGTGCCCCTTGGTATTCCTAGTGGTTGAGAGGGAGGAATCGCAGGCCAGCTGCCTCCCAGACATTATACAATACAGGCAAGATCTCTCTTCTTATGTAGCTTATGCTCTTCAGGGAGGAGCATCCAATAAGGAAATATATGAATAGACAAGACAATTTTAGAGATTTGTGTGCTGCAATGAACATAGAATAGGGTGATGTGATAGGGAATGAGTAAGAGGGCTGCTTTAAATTGGGTGGTCAGAGGAGGACTCTCTGAAGGTGTGATTTGGGACCTGAGATCTGAAAGACAAGAAGTCATTCATGAGAAAATCTCTGCAAAACCATCCTAGTCAGGAAGACTAGCACATGCCAAACTCCCAAAGTGGAAGAGCTTGGTGTAAAATAGAAATGATTGAGAAGCAGAAAAATTGCCTACAATGTTGGAGAGTATCGGATGGGGGAGAGTGGATGGAGGGTGGAATGTGAGCAAGGATCAGATGACGGGAGGGCACTGACGTGATGGGCATGGGCTTCGATCTTATTCTGGGTAGAATGAACCACCATGGGGGTAGTGCCAGAAGAATCACTTGATCTGACCTGTGTCTTAGGCCATCTGGCTGTGGGTGTAGAAGAGGCAGTAATGGACACGGGGGGAAGCCGGAGTATTCTGAAGCAGCCCAGCTGTTAAGAGACAGTGGTCTGGACAAAAGCCGGGGGAAATGGGGAGAAATAGAAGGGTTTGGGTTATGTGTTAATGACCAGGAGTGTGAAAATCATATCTCAATAAAGTTGTTTAAAAATATATGGCCAAGAGTCCCTGATTTTTATAGATATCACTATATGTTGAAGCATTTACAGACAAAATGATGGGATGCCAAAGATTTTCTTCAAAATAAATTGGGTGTGTATGTGTGGTGGGGGTGGGGAGAGATGGAGCAAGATAAGCCGTGAGCTGACAACTGGGGCAGCTAGGCTAGCCACAGTTGGGTGTGTGGAAATTATATTAACATTGAATATATGTTTAAAATTTCCATAATAAAATGTTCAAATTTGAACATTAAGTCTGGCAGGATCCTGATGGTCACATGGTGGTGAAACACCTTGTGTGTAGTTTAGTCAATCAATAACCATACACACATTCTCTGTAACATCTCCAGATGATCCTTCAGTCTGCTTAGAGCAGCATGAAACTTCTTTTCAACAGCCTGTACTCTTATGTCATTTAATCTGAAGAAAGTGCTTTGTCACACTGAGCAAAAATCAATCTCTCTGAAACTTCCAACCGTGAGACATAGTTCAATAACATGGAATCAAAGCAAATGGTTGGACTCCTCCCAGAAGATCACTCTTAAGAACGGATATCCCACCTTTCACAAGCTAAAATGCAATTCTTTAAGTCACTCCTGAAACCAGAAATAGATATTTTCCTTCGAAATAGTTATTTTCCTACTCTTCCTCTCCTTTTCTTCATTCCAGGAAAACTCATCTCCCTCTAGGACCTTGCAATTTCAGTTAAGGTCTCCCTTTTCTTTTTTTTTTTTTTTTAATAAACAACAGAAATTTATTTCTCACAGTTCTGGAGGCTGGGAAGTCCAAGATCAAGGTGGCAGCAGATTCAGTATCTGGTAAGGGCCTGATTCCTCATTCATAGATGGCAGTTTCTTGCTGTGTCTTCAAGTGGTGAAAGGATCAAACAACCTCCCTAGGGTTTCTTTTATAAAGGCACTAATCCCATTCATGAGGTCTCTGCCCCTAATTCCTAATCACTTCCCAAAGGGCCCGGCTTGCAACACCACTATCCTGGGGGTTAGGATTTCATCTTATGGATTTGGGAAGGACACAAATATTCACCTCATAGTAACTTCAATCCTGGGAAATCACTGAGATTTCTGTTACCATCAAGTTTGTGCTTGCATCTGATTAGCTGCACAGAAGAGATAACATAGCCGGCCTGAGAATGTAGTCCTTAGAAAGGCCTGCTTGCAAAGTTGGCCCTTGGCTGACATCTGGGAACTTGAATGTTAAACAGTTCTCTACAGTGATACAAAATTTTCCCTAAATGACAAGAATGCCTCATGTGCCTAAACTTTTTGTGCAAACAGTATGCTTTATACTGAATACATGTTTTACTTCTGGGAGTCTGGAATTTGGCACATGCTAGGTACAAAGAGTGCCTATATGACAGGCCTCCAGTAAAAATCAACAAAGGGAAAAGGTATATGGGCAAAGTCTGGAGGAAACTAGGCATAAGCTTCCAAAAGTCCCCTCCCAGTACAGTCACACAATAATAACTTAATTTCTTCTGCATCGAGTTGTGACAGCCCATGTGAAATACTGTTCACCAGGAAAGTTTACCTGAGCCTAGGAGTTGAAGGTCTCCCTTTTCACTGGTTTATTTATATAGGCCTGCAACATAGTCAAGCCTCCACATACTGGAATACACACACACACACACAAACACACACATATATATATATATATATATGCATGTATATATACACACACTAACCATATGCAGTAATATGAAGATTTTTTGTTCTTCAGTACACATAGTACTGAAGGAGACATTACTCCTATGATACAATCCCATGAAATACACACATTACAGACTACCAAATAAATGTGTAGGCCATATAGTTTCTTGCACTTACCCTGTTCCATCTTAATGAAGGAAACATAGCTCAGCATAAGAAAGATTTTATTTTGAAGACAAATTTGAATCTCCTCTAATTTATTAGAATGAGTTGACATTCTAGTTCCTTATCATTAATAAGCAATAGCTTAGGGTGTAATTCACAGCTGGGTGGGATGCACGCTGTCCTTTCGTGGTTTACATGCCTTCCATTTTGTACTAATGGTGTACAAAGCTTTGGAGTTGTTTCCATCGCACAGCCCCCTGGCCTTCTGACAGCCTCACCACAGTGTCCCAGTCCCCTCTGTCCACTGCCTATAAGAACTGGACCTCCACATCCTTCATCGAGGGATCTCCCCCATCGCCCCAACCCGCTGGGTGGCAACTTGGCTGTCACTTGTCCATAGTTAATTGGACAAAGGATAAGCAACTGACCCAGCCATAATATTCCATTTCATGTTGACAGGAAATAGTGATTCCAGATAAAGCTCTGGCAGTCAGCCATCTCTGTCAGTGTTCCATTTTGCCTACTGCCCCAAATACTTCGCTTCCTTCTTGCTCTGCGAATCATGTTAGACATCCACCACCATCCCTTACTTAAAAAAAAAAAAAAACTTATCAAATAACATGATTCACATCTGAATCTAAGCAGTTCAGAGAACTTATATCCCAGATCAACAGTCTTTCATCCCAGCCCTCCCCACTCACAAGCCCGTTCCAAGGAGGCAATGTCAGCGCTAAGACTGACCATGCTGGGTGCTGTTCCTGATCAAAAACAGTTTGTGTCCTGTCCGCAGGTCGGGGTGAAGGAATTTTAAAAACCCAGCTTGTGTCTGTTGGCTCCCTCCTGTGAAAGAAGAGAGGTTACCTCAGCCACAATAAGCCCTGGGAAACACAATAACCCCTGTGGACTTCGCGTTCCCAGGGCTTTACAATGATATTATGATTCTTACTATTTTCTTCTGTTAACCTACATAGACTCCTCTCTCTGAAAAATGAGTCTATCAGCAGTGCTACCTCCCAACATCAGGCCTACCAACCTTTACTTCTCACATTTTAACCAAATTTTAAATGGCCATAGCTGTTAACATTTAGGTGGTTTTCTACAGCTACAACCAGGTTTTCTATCCTTTCCTATGGATGGTATAAAGAAATTCAAAATCATTAATCATCATTGTCTTTCTTTTGCTTGTGTAAAATCATTCATCATGCAGTCAAGAACGTACTAGGATTGCTGTTCCTTCTCTTTGGCCCCTAGAATGACTATTTAGGTAACAAAAGCAAAACATTCCTCACACCCAACTGAAATGCACTCTTGCCCCACACCAACCACATAACTTGCTTACAATCATGATGCTTAAAATTATATTGACTTCTTTTACATTGAAATCATATATTGTTTTCTTAAACTAATTTTCCTTTCATTTATTAATGAAAAAATATTTCTGTCATATCTTGAAGATTTTCTATCTTCTCAGTATTGCTCTTATTGAATAGAATCTTTTTTTTTTCTTTAGAGGGAGTCTGGCTCTGTCGCCCAGGCTGGAGTGCAGTGGCGAGATCTCGGCTCACTGCAACCTCTGCCTCCCGGGTTCAAGCAATTCTCCTGTCTCAGCCTCCCGAGTAGCTGGGATTACAGGCACATGCCACCATGCCCAGCTAATTTTTGTATTTTTAGTAGAGACAGGGTTTCACCATTTTTTGGTCAGGCTAGTCTCAAACTCCTGACCTCATGATCCTCCCACCTTGGCCTTCCAAAGTGCTGGTATTACAGGTGTGAACCACCACGCCTGGCCTGAATAGAATCTCTTCTTACCCCGAGATCTTCCCAAAATTTTCTGTCCACCTGCATGAACCTGGACCTGGTATTTTCTATCCCTGAGACATAGCTGAGGCCTGAGATTTCCCTCCATCACTCTCCTGGGTTAGATTAGTTATTTCCTGGATTCTGTGCCTTCTCTGTTCTCAGAACCCTCATTTTATTGGTGTATCTGCTCAAGTAAACTCTCCAGGGGGAGTGCCTTGGACATGAACACCATTTCTCTGCATCACTGAAGAAATCTTTATTCTAGTCTTCAGTTTAATTGATTGTTTGCTATCTAAAATAAGCGTCCCTCAGAATTTACAATAAATTGCAAGGTGAACAAGGAAAAGCAGACTCAAATAAAAATGTAATAAGGACCATTAAGGAAAGGCAAGAAAAAAAAACCCTAAAATAGAAATAAGGTTAAAACGACATAAAAAGGGCAAGGAAAACAGTAAAATGAATGACAGGCCAAGAAGAAATAACATACATAAAACCAGAGTCCCTGAAGAAAGTAAAAATAAACAGTAGAACAAACCAATATTTAAAACTATAAGAAAAACTTCCAGATTCATAAAAAAGGATACAAATGTATATCCTGACCCACAGTGATCTACTCTGAGCTGTGCGTCAGTGAAACAATCAGACTTCATTGATAATTCTCTGTGGGGATCAATGAGCTGCAGAGGAATCTGACTGCATCAAGCGCAGCACACAGCACACAGGGCAGCACCGCTGTCAGACATGTCAATAAGAAAATGTCATTTGACAAAGGGCTAATATCCAGAATCTACAATGAACTCAAACAAATTTACAAGAAAAAAACAAACAACCCCATCAAAAAGTGGGCGAAGGACATGAACAGACACTTCTCAAAAGAAGACATTTATGCAGCCAAAAGACACATGAAAAAATGCTCATCATCACTGGCCATCAGAGAAATGCAAATCAAAACCACAATGAGATAACATCTCACACCAGTTAGAATGGCAATCATTAAAAAGTCAGAAAATAACAGGTGCTGGAGAGGATGTGGAGAAATAGGAACACTTTTACACTGTTGGTGGGACTGTAAACTAGTTCAACCATTGTGGAAATCAGTGTGGCGATTCCTCAGGGATCTAGAACTAGAAATACCATTTGACCCAGCCATCCCATTACTGGGTATATACCCAAAGGACTATAAATCACGCTGCTATAAAGACACATGCACACGTATGTTTATTGCAGCACTATTCACAATAGCAAAGACTTGGAACCAACCCAAATGTCCAACAATGATAGACTGGATTAAGAAAATGTGGCACATATACACCATGGAATACTATGCAGCCATAAAAAATGATGAGTTCATGTCCTTTGTAGGGACATGGATGAAATTGGAAGTCATCATTCTCAGTAAACTATCGCAAGGACAAAAAACCAAACACATGTTCTCACTCATAGATGGGAATCGAACAATGAGAACACATGGACATAGGAAGGGGAACATCACACTCTGGGGACTGTTGTGGGGTGGGGGGAGGGGGGAGGGATAGCATTAGGAGATACACCTAATGCTAAATGGCAAGTTAATGGGTGCAGCACACCAGCATGCCACATGTATACATATGTAACTAACCTGCACATTGTGCACATGTACCCTAAAACTTAAAGTATAATAATAATAAAAGATAAAAATAAAAAAAATAAGAAAACGTGTGCTGAGAATTGCAGAATCAGCCAGCCTGGCCTTAAGGCACAAGGCCATAGAAAAGTAGCTTTAACCTGCAGGAATTTGGGTGTTCTCTAACCACGAACTCTTTTTGAGGGATCTAATAGAAGAAAAGCTTGGTCTAACGGAGAGATGACTAGAAAACTTTCAGCAAAAGGACTGATGGTCCCAGTAACTCCTATGAGTTGCAACCATAAGCAAATCTGGCAAAAGGAAAAGAAAAAAGTACTTAATGAATTTTATACTCTATCCAAGAAGTAAGCATAAGTTAAGCAAAATATCTTGAGACTTAAACAATTCTAATGTAATAAATAATGATGATAAATCTTAACATGGTCACTTAATAAAGATTAATTATTTTCTTAATGAATAACTATTTCTAGGTGCTCTCCTCCTCTAGACAAATAGGGAACAAAATTTTATATTAAGGGAACAATTTCATGATTTCTGAAGACAAACTGTTGTTACATAGGTCCACTGCTCCTGCTTCAAACTTTTCATAGGAAAGGGGTATAGATTTTAGACATTTGCAGAAATCCTGAGGATGACACTTTCATACTATACTGTCTAATATATCTCATAATTTATTTTTAAAGGTGAGTTTAAGAAGGTAAAAATGTATATGCAAAAATGCCAAATTTCATCAATGAATCACCAAATTGGTACTTAAAAGTTTAATGATAAATAGGATATTTATATCAAAGTATGTAGCCAAAAACCACTTATTAATTTTATAAAGAAAAATATTGACTTTATAATAGGGAAATCTGATAAGCAGTATCTTAGCCAGTTATTAAATTAAACAAAGTAATTGCAACAAACCAACATCATTTAACTACTGATAAAAGAAAAGTACAACTTTGTTTCTGTGGCATTCCTGACCAAAAAAAAATCTAATTATAAGAAAATATCAAAAAAGTCAAATGAGGAAATTTTACAAAGGAATTGACTTGTACTTTTTTCAAATGTCAAGGTCAAGAAAGACAGAAAGGCTTAGGGTTTATTCCAAGAGACTAAGACAAAATAACTAAATGAAATGCATCATCCTGAAGAGGAAAAATGGTAACAAAGCATTTTTAAATGTTAAAATTGGAAGTGAACTGTACAGTAGATAAATAAATAATAGTCTTGTATTAATGTTACATTTCCTGACTTTGGTAATTGTCCTCCATTTATGTAAGGGGATGTCCCAGGTCTTAGGGAATGCATACTAAAGTGTTTAGGCATAAAGGGAATCATATTTCAGCTAACTCTCAAGCAGTTTGGAAACTAAATTTATAATATATACAATCTAATAAAAATATTATGCAAACCATATGTATAATCTTAAATTTTCCAGTAGCCATATTTTAAGTAAAGTAATTTAATTTTGATATTTGAGTTAATTCATTACATGAAAATATTTCAATACATAATCAAGATAAAAGTTATTATTGAGAAAACGTAACTTTTGTACTACGGCTTCAAAATCTCAAATGTATTTTAGACTTACAGAGTATCTCAGCATGGACTAACCAGAGTGAAGGTGCTAATCAGCTACATGTAAGAAGAATGAGAAGGAAGGAATATGAATAAATAATAAATCCATAAAGAAAATGGGAAATGTGTAAATAAAATAATTATTTAATCTGTGTAAATATATATAGTATTTTACATATTATTTTTATATCTTTTCTATAAGTTTCAAATAATATCAAAAATTTTTTAAAAGTTAAGCAAAAAAGAAAATGCAATGAACAACTTTACACCAATAAATCTGAACACTCAGCACATAGGCAAAGTTCTAGAGAAATGTCTTACCAAAGTGAGTACAAGGAACTATTTAAAGCCAGAATAATCCCATCATAGGAAAACAGTTCTTAAACATTTTGGTCTTAATACCCCCTTCACACTCTTAAAAGTTATTGAGGATTCCAAAGGGCTTTTACTCATGTGGGTCATTTCTACCAATATTTAGCAAATTAGAAATTGAAAATGAAAAGTTTTAAAAATATATATTTATTTAAATTCATAATAATAAATCCATTACCTCTTAACATAACTTATTTTATAAGGTAATTATATTTTCCTAAACAAAAACAAATTTGGTAAGATGAATGGCATGATTTTATATTTTTTCAGCATTCAGTCTGTTGCAATCTGTTGTCTGGGTTGAAGATATGAGGTTGGGAAAGGAAGAAGTATTTTTAATAGTCATTTCAGATAATTGTGAATATTCTTTTTTAATACTACTTCAAAACATGATGAGTGTATATTTCCTAAAGGTTATGTGAGCTGTGAAACTTGAAACCTTGTCCATAAATTGCATTTTGAAGCATTAAAATCTATTGGTCTATCTTCCACTTTGAACAGATTTTCACCAATGCATGATTTTGTAACAACATGCATTAATCATGTAGAAAACATCAGTTCACTGAGTCATGCAGATTTCAAATATTGACATATTACATTACACAATATCAAAACATCACAGTTGGCCACATCAACAAGCTAAAGAAGAAAAATTATATATAACAATTGTTGCAGAAAAGTATTTGGAAAAGGCAACATATATTTACAACAAACTCAGCAATTCAGGAAGAGAGGAACATTGCCTTGATAAACAGCATCAAGAAAACACAACTAACATCACACTTAATGGTGATGATTGGATGCTCTCCCCCTAAGACTGGGGATAATGAAAAGATGTCTACTCTCACACTTTCAGTCCACATAGTGCTCTAAGGTATAGCGACTGAGATAGGCAAGAGTAGGACAGATTCGGGGAAGGAAATAAACTGTCCCTATTTGCAGAGGACATGCTTATTTACAGAGAAAATCCCAAGAAATTTATTTAAAAAAACCTCTTAGAACTAATAAGTAAATTCATCAAAGTTGCAAGATATAATATTATCACATAAAATCAGTCTCATTTCTTTTCCTTTTTCTTTTTCTTTTTTTTGTTTGTTTGTCTGTTTGAGATAGAGTCTCACTCTGTCACCCAGGCTGGAGTGTAGTGGCACCATCTCGGCTCACTGCAACATCCACCTTCCAGGTTTAAGCGATCCTCTTACCTCAGCCTTCCAAGTAGCTGGGACCACAGGCACCACCATGCCTAGCTAATTTTTGTATTTTTATTAGAGTGGGGTTTCGCCATGTTGGCCGAGCTGGTCTCAAACACCTGGCTTCAAGTGAGCCACCTGCTCTGGCCTCCCAAAGTGCTAGGATTACAGGTGTGAGCCACTGCACCCAGCCCAAATCAGTCTCATTTCTATATACTAAAAATGATCATGTGGAAACCAACTTTTAAAACACAGTATTATTTACATTCATTCTAAAGAAAATTATATACCTAGGTATAACTTTTTTAAAAAGTCTATAGTATATGCAGGCTGACCATTACAAAATGTTGACAAAAGAAATCAAATATCAAAATAAATGGAAATACAAACCATGTTCCATGTACTGGAAGACTCAACATAGTAAAAATGTAAATTCTCCCCCAGATTTATCTATAGGGTTAATGCAATTTTTATCAAAATTCCAAAAAGAATTTTTGTAGACACAGACAAGCTTATTCTAATATTTATCTGGAATGGCACAAGCCCTACAATAGCTAAAACTTGACAAACAAGAATAAAATGAGAGGAATTACTCTACCTCACAGTATAGCTTACTTTACAGCCACACTAATCAAGACAATATGGTATTGGTGAAGAGACAAAGACACAGAGCAATGGAACAGGATAGAGAATGAAGAAATAGACCTACACAAATATGCCCAACCAATATTTGATAAAGGTGTAAAACAAATTATAAAACTTTTAGAAAAACACATAAGAAAACATCCATGGGATCAAGGGTTAGGCAGAGTTTTTATACTTTGCACCAAAGAAGAATCTATAAAAGGAAAAGTTGATAAATTGTACCTCATCCAGTCAAGCCTGGTGGCTCACACCTGTAATCCTAGCACTTTGGGAGGCCAAAGCGGGTGGATCACTTGAGCCCAGGAGTTTGAGGTGGTGAGACCCCATCTCTATGTAAAAATACAAAAATTAGTGCAATGTGGTGGTGCCTATAGTCTCAGCTACTCAGGAGGCTAAGGTCAGAGGATCACTTGAGTCTGGGAGGCAGAGACTGCAGTGAGCTGAGATTGCGCCACTGAGCTCCAGCCTTGGTGACAGAGTGAGACCCTGTCTCCAAAAAATAAAAAAACTTCTGCTCTGTGAAAGACCCTGTTAAGAGGATAAAAAGGTGAAAAGGCAAGTTACAGAATTGGAGAAAATATTTTCAAGATAGATATCTGACAAAACACTAGTAACTACACTACATACTTTATATGCACACATACATATAAATTTTATGATACATAGTAATTATATATACATATATATAACACGACTCTCAAAACTCAACAGGAAAACAACAAAGAGTGCAATTAGAAAAAGGGAAGAAAAAAAGAAAAAGAGTAAGTGATATGAACAGAAATTCTACAAGCCACCAAGAGGCTTACACAGATGACAAATAAGCACATTAAAGATGCTCAGCCTCGCCAGCCATTAAGGAAACACAGATCAAAGCCACAATGCAGTATCCATCAGACACACCTATGTCTATGGCTCAAATAGAAAACAGTGACATCAAATGCTGGCAAGGACATGAAGAAATGAATCACTCACACACACTGCCGGTGGGAATATAAGAGGGTATGGTCACTCTGAACACAATTCAGTGTTTCCAATAAAAGGAAACAAGCAACAGCCCAGCAGCCCAGCAACTGCATACTAGACATTTGCCCCAGAGGAAAGACAACTTCTGTTCACACAAAACCTGTGTACAGGAGCGTTCACGACAGCTCTATCTGTGACAGCCACTCTGCTGGGCTGCAGGGACCTGGGCTCCAGCTCCCACAGGAAGTTGGCTCACTGCCAGCCTCCATGTGCACTCCCTTCTGCTTCCCTTTTGAGTCTTCCTGGGCCCTCAGGAGCTCAGGGAGAGCCATGGGGACACTGAGGATAGGGCAGATGTGTATCCACAGTCTCCTCAGACTTGCCTGGCTGCAGATTCTAAACCACTGAAGCCACCCTCTTCGTGCCACTGAGCACACCTGAGGCCGTATCTTCTCCAGTTTCCAGATGAGAAATAGGGCACAAATCCCTTCTACCGCCAGACCCTCAAACCCATCATGGAAGGGTTCCACAGCTCAAGCAAAGCTTAGCATGGATGCAATGGTCAAGGAGCTACCACAAGATGAGAATAATTTTATGAAAGAACTTTCTATGTAAAATCTCCAGCTGTCTGGCCATGTTTCTAATCAACAATAACTGTACTAAGGGTGCTGGCTTATGTAAAACCCAAACTACTGGAGAGACCTCACAGTGCCTCCTTAGTTTGTTAGAGACAGTTTTTACTTACAATCTAGCTCCTGACTATGTTCTCACCAGTGAAAATGGGGAGACAGCCAAGAAGAAAAGGGACAGGACACAAATTACTAATATCAGAAATGAAAGAGGGGATACCACAAGTACAGATCTTATAATATAAAAAAGATAAAAAAAGAATTCTATAAACAACTTTATGCTCATAAATATGATAACCTACACAAAATGGACCAATTCTTTGAAAGACACAATATGCCAAAACTCACACAAGAAGAAACAATCTAAATAAGACTATATCCAAAATTGAATCAATAATTAATAACTTCTCAAAACAGAAATCACTAGGCCCAGATGGGTTCACTGGTGAATTATACCAGATATTTAAATAAGAAATGAATCCAATTCTCTATAATCTCCTTTAAAGGATAGAAACAGAAAGAATGCTTCCAAACTCATTCTATGAGGCCAGCATTACTCTAACAAAAAAACCAAGGACAGTAAAAACAAAAAAAAAGACAACTAGAGACTAATATTTCTCATGTACACAGATGCAAAAATCCTCAATAAAATATTAATAAGTTGAATCCAACAATGTACGAAAGAAATGATACACCTTGACCAGGTGGGATTTATCCCAGGAATGCAAGGCTGATTCAACATTTAAAAATCAATTAATATAATCTATCCCATCAATAGGCTAAAAAATATCGATACTGAAAATCATTTGACAAAATACCACACCCATTCATAATAAAAATTCTCAGTAAACTAAGAACAGAGGAGAACTTCTTCAACTTCATAAGGAATATCTACCAAAAACCTACATCTAACATCACACTTAATGGTGAGAAATTTAAAGCTTTCCCACTAAGACCAGGAACAAAGCAAGGATATCCCCTTTTGCTACTACTTTTCAACATTGTACTGGAATTCCCAGCTAATGCAATAAGACAAGAAAAGGAAATAAAAGGTATACAGATTGGTAAACAAGAAACAAAACTGACTTTGTAGATGCCATGATTGTCTACATAGAACATTTGAAAGAATTTACCAAAAAAAAAACCTTCTGGAACAAACAGTGATTTTAGCAGAGTTGCAGAATTCAAGGTTAATATACAAAAGTTAATCACTTTCAAGGTTAATATATAAAAGTTAATCACTTTCCTATATACCAACAATGAACAAGTGGAATTTGAAATTAAAAACACAATATCATTTACATTAGCACCCCAAAAATGAAACAGGTATAAATCTATCAAAATAAGTACAAGGTCTATATGAGTAAAATGACAAAACTCTAATGAAGGATATCAAAGAAGAACTAAATAAATGGAGAGCTATTCCATGTCCATGGATAGGAAGACAATACTGTCCAGGTGTCAGTTCTTCCCAATTCGATCTACAGATTCGGTGCAACCCCAATCAAAAGTGCAGCTAATTATTTTGTGTATATCAACAAAATGATTCTGAAATTTACACAGAAAGGCAAAAAAACTATAATAAACAATAATTTATTGTATTTTTTAAATAGCTAGAAGAGAGGATTCTGAATTTTACCAAGAAATAATAAAGGTTTGAAGTGATTGATATGCTAATTACCCTGATTTGATCATTATAAGGTGTATACATGTATTGAAACATCACACTGTATGTATGAAAAGCAAAAGACCTTTCATATATACATAGAAATATTTCATATTTCATATACTGAGAAGAGCCAACTCAGTATTGAAAGAGAAGAACAAAGTTGAAGGGGTAACAGTTCCCTACTTCAAGACTTACTATGAATCTATAGTAATCAAGACAGTGCTGTGTTGGAAAAAGAAGAGACAAACAGAGCAATGGAACAGAATAGAGAGCCCAGAAATAGACTCACATAAATACAGCCAACAGATCTTTGACAGAGGAGCAAAGACAATACAATGAAGAAAAAAGTCTTTAACAAATGGTGCTATAGAACAACTGGACATTCACATGCAAAAAAACAAATGAATCTGGACATAGACCTTACACCCTTCACACAAAAGTTAACTCATAACTGATCACAAACCCAACTGCAAAATGCAAAGCTATATAATTCCTAGAAGATAACATAGAAGAAAACCTAGATGACCTTGGGTATGGCAATGACTTTTTAGATACAACAAAAAAAGCATGATCTATGAAAGAATAACTGAAAATCAGGACTTCACTGGAATTAAAAACTTCTTCTCTGAAAAGGATAATGTCAAGTGAATGAGAAGATAAGCCACAAACTGGGAGAAAATAAATGCAAAAGACAAATCTGATAAAGAACTGCTATCTAATATATACAAAAGAAAATAACCCGATAAAAAATTGGGCCAAAGATGTCAACAGATGCCTCACCAAAGAGGGACATACCGACGGCAAATAAGCATATAAAAATACTCCACATCACATCATCAGGAAAATGCACATTTAAACAACGATGAGATCATTTGCGCACCTATGAGAATGGCTAAAGCCCAGAACATGGAAAACACCAAATGCTGGTGAGGACGTGGAGCAACAGGAACTCCCATTCATTGCTGGTGGGAATGCAAAATGGTGCAGCCTTTTTGGAAGACAATTTGGCAGTTTCCCACAGAACTAAACATACACTTACCATATGATTCAGCAACTGTACTCCTTGGTATTTGCCAAAAGAAGCTGAAAATTGTTGATCACACAAAAATTGCACATGGATGTTTACAGCAGCTTTATTCATAATTGCAAAATAGGAAAGCTACAAAGACGTGCTTCAGTAGGTGAACTGAATAAAACTGTGGTGCATCCAGATGATGGACTGTGATCCAGCACTAAAAAGAAGTGAGCAAGCAAGCCATGAAAAGACAGAGGAAGCTTAAACACATGCTATGCAGAGAAAGATGCCAATCTGAATAGGCTGCATGCTGTGTGATTCCAACTCTATGATCTCCTGGAAAAGGCAACACTATGGAGACAGTAAAGAAACCAGTGGTTGCCAGGAGTTAGGAAGGAGAGAGGGATGAATAGGCAGATTCTCAAGGCAGTGGAACTACAGTATGTAGAGAATGTACACTATGATGCTGTCATGGTGGATGATGCCGTCATACACCTGTCAGAACCCATAGAAGGCACACCACCAAAAGTGAATGCTGATAAACTGTGGACTTTGGTGATGATGATGTGTCAATGTAGGTTCATTAACAATGGTAACAGTAACAAACGTACCACTCTGGTGGAAGATGTGGACAGGAGGCCAGGGGGCACAAGGGAAATCTCCATACTTTCCTCACAATTTTGCTGTGAACCTAAAACTGCTCTTTAAAAAGAATTTGTTTAAGTAAACTTTCAGAAAAGCTGCACATATCGTTATAAGAGTGTTCAGTTACTTTGTATGTTTCTAAAATAACACATCTAGCATCAACAAGAAGGTTAATGAGGCCAGGAACTGCCATCCACTGAGTACATGAAATGGTAGTCTAGGGTACTGGGCCCACAGATCCAGTTAATGCTTGTGTGTCATTCTGAGTTATTTTTATTTTTATTGTATTTTATATTATTTATTTATGTATTTATTTTGAGATAGGGTATCACTCTGTCACCCAGGCTGGAGTGCAGTGGCACAATCTCAGCTCATTGCAACTTCCACCTCCTGGGTTCAAGCAATTCTCCTGCCTCAGCCAGGTGAGTAGCTAGGATTACAGGCATGTGCCACCATACTCGGGCTAGTTTTTGTATTTTTAGTAGAGATGGGGTTTCACCATGATTTCCAGGCTGGTCTTGAACTGCTAACCTCAAGTGATCCACTCGCCTCAGCCTCCCAAAGTGCTGAGATTACAGGTGTGAGCCACCACACCTGGCCTTATTTTATTTTTGAGACAGGGTCTTGCTCTGTTGCCCAGGCTGGAGTGCAGTGGCTCAATCACAGCTCACTGCAGCCTTGACCTCCTGGGCTCAAGCAATCCTCCCACCTCAGCATCCCAAGTAGCTGGGACCACAGGCATGCGCTACCACGCCTGATTAATTTTTGTATGTTTTGTAGAGACGGGGTCTCACTATGTTGCCCAAGCTGGTCTTGAACTCCTGGACTCAAGCAATCTGCTTGCCTCGGCCTCCCAAAGTGGAGGGTTTACAGGTGTGAGCCACTGCACCTGGCCATTTTGAGTTATTTTTATGTGGGCATAGATTAAAATAAATAAAGAACATAAACTCTTCTAAGGAAAAATAAATGAGGAAAAATACTATAAAATTCCAAAGGCGTTTGAGCTGGCATGTCCATTCATGCTATTTTGGAAAGGTGAATGAGTCCCCCCTTTATAAATATAAATCATACTTCAGTTGGATGAAACTACTACAGTAAACAAACTGATTTCTACCACCCCTGCAGCTAATGAACTGGGACTCACAAGGCTCCAATCACTTCATTAAGTAATTTAGACACAGAGAGACCCCACGCCCACCCTCACTGGGCCCCCTTATCTGGGTTACGTTTTTCACAGAACTTACCACTATCTCTCCTGATTTACTCCAGGCACCTCCTAGTTGGTCTCCCGTGTCCAACCTCTTCCTCTAGTTTTTTCTCAACACAACAACCTGAGTGACTCTGTTAAAACAAGAGGAAGGCCCAGCACTTTAGGAGGCCAAGGTGGATGGATCACCTGAGGTCAGGAGTTCGAGACCAGCCTGGCCAACGTGGTGAAACCCTGTCTCTACTAAAAATACAAAAAAATTAGCTGGGTGTGGTGATGGGTGCCTGTAATCCCAGCTACTCAGGAGGCTGAGGCAGGAGAATCACTTGAACCCAGGAGGTGGAGGTTGGAGTGAGCCGAGACTGTGCCACTGCACTCCAGTCTGGGCAATAAGAGCGAGACTCTGTCTCAAAAAAAAAAAAAAAAGAAAAAGAAAAGAAAAGAAAAAACGTGTCTTATTAGCAGCCAGAGAGTAAAGACGATTCTGGTTTTGAAGGCCAGGTTGCTTGTGTCATAACCACTCAACTCCGCTGCTGCTATTCTGAACACAGTCACAGTTGATACTTACATGAATGCCTGCGTACGGAGAAAACTTTATTTACAAAAACAGTGTCATCTGCAAACCTCTATCTTAGAAGTCAGATTTTTCTCAGTGATCTACTCAATACCCTCACATGCCTTCAGTCCCACACAGAGAAGCCGCATACAAAGAAAGACAACAGGGGTCCGGGCCCCACCGCCCCCGGTCACTCAGGAGGTCTCCCTCTCACTTGCTGCTCCAGTGTCCACCCTGCTGACCCAAGCATCCAGGCTCCGTCCTGATTGGGCCTGTGTTCTCATCGTCCCGCCACCTGGCAGTCATGCAGCCCACCCCGACCACACATGCAGAGTCACTGTCCCCAGCTGCACAAGCTGTCCTCTGCTTCCTTCCGTTTAGCCATAGAACCCATGGCCTTTTAATAAGCACGTAGATGACCACTCATGTTATTATTGTTCGTCTCCCCCACTGCACAAACACAAACGCACTGAAACGCCAGCTCCAGGAGGACTTTCAGCCCATTCCCGCTGCAGCCCTCACTTCCAGAGCAACAGCTGAACGCAGAGGGCATGGAATACAGCTGTGTTGGACAAATGATATCTATTTAACAGCCGTACACCCTGCAGTAGCTCCTTCATAAACTTTCTTGAATTTATTTAATAATATTTCACTGATGAAACTAGCAATAAAAGAGGTGAAATCACTTGTTCAAGGTCGTATAGCCAGAAAGAGGTAAAGGCAAGATTCATGCCAGGTTCCACTGAAGAAAGTGCTTGCTCTAAATCGTTCAACTGCCTCCCTGGAACCTAATTTATTGTGATGTAATTATCCCTCACTATCTTCTAATACCTAATGTTTAAACATTGTTAGTGGAATTGTATTACCACATATGTAAAAATGAATTGTATTTTCATGCATGTTTTCTGTAACTGAAGATTTTTAACTGTTTTAAAAGACTCTCTCTCAGTTAAGGCTAAAATAATCACCCTTCATGACGTCCTCATCGCATGAACTTGAGAGTTCCGCAGTGGCAGATGTCAGTGCTGCTTGCAGGTGCTCTGTGTGTTATTTGGGGAGGGCCCGCCGTGTGTGTGTGTGTGTGTGTGTGTGTGTGTGTGTGTGTGTGTGTGTGTGTGTGTGTCCTCTGTGTGTGTGTGAATGCAGGGAGGTGGGTGTGGGGGTGTGTGTGTGTGTGTGTGTGTGTGTGTGTGTGTGTGTGTGTGTGTTCCTCTGTGTGTGTGTGAATGCAGGGAGGTGGGGACGGCCTGGGCGGGGACGCCATCAGAGAGACCAGAGCACTGTGGGACAGCAGCATCCACAGGGACTGCGGGTGCTCAGGGAACGTTTTCAGGCAGCACCGGAGTCCTGGCCGTCACGATGTGGCCCCTGCTCCAGGGAGCCACCAACCTCTCACTCCCAGCCCTACCCTGCACCGTCTCCCTGCCCATCTGTGAGCCGTTCTTTCCTGTTTAGTACACAGGTCAGGAGGAAGACGTGGTACCATTTTTATCTTTAGAAAAGAAGAGCGATATAAAATATTCTCTGCCAAATTTTCATTGAATCTTTATGACACATCTTAGAATATAAATTAGAAATGAAGTGCCACAAAAGGATGAGTAAATATTGTCATAAAATGGAAAGGCCAAAACACGCAGATCAGCTGTTCTATAGTAGGAGGATTTCTGGTCTTGGATGCAGGATTTCTGCTTCAGAACCTTCTCTGCCATTTAGTAACTGAGTGGCCAGGGGTCAACCTCAAGCGTTTTAAATCTCAGGCTCCTTTCTACATAAGGGAATGATACCACCTTCTTGTAAGGCCTGCTTTGAAGGCTAAATTGATATTTTTATGTGAACATTACAACCTGCTAGAAGAGCATAACATGCTTAAGGAGATACTTAAGGTTCTCTTCTCCCAGAACAAACTGAAAATCTTTCCACGAATGTCACAGGGAAAATATTTCCACAAATGTGGGGGACGTTATCGTTCACATGTTCATACTATATTGTGTTCCGAAGCCCTGGAACCATCCAGATGTTCTGAAGAGCAACAACGGAGTGAGAGAAAGAATGCTGGCTGAGAGCGGAAGACCTGATTTTACTCTAAAGTTTGCCACAAATTAGGTTTATGACATTTTACAATTCCTAAATTCTCTAAATGGCAGATTTTTGATCTTTAAAATGAAATTATTCTTTGTAATCTTTTAAGTCACTTTTTTTAGTGTGCTATTGTTCTAGTTCTGCTAAAATTTCGCATGAATAGACAGGCTGACAAAGAAGTCATGATTATCTGAGGAAATGAAGTAATAACCAAGTGGAATAAGGCAACTCAAGAAACCCAATAGCAAAGGGCAGATCTGAGGCTAGAAGCGTGTGGTCATGCCCGGCTTCTAGTTCATGCCCAGTTCATGCCCAGCCCATGCTCCCTTCAGCCTCAGGGGCTGGAAGGACTCAGTGGCTGGGCAGGACGGGGCTGCAGTTGGGCACAAGTGCCTACCACGCTCTAAGGGAAAGCCTGATGGTGAATGCAGGAAGACGGGACCCATCAGCAGAGGCAAGTCCTCTGACCAAGAAAATACGAGCAAAGCTGCCCCTGTCAGTGCTTTGCAAGCAAATCACAGATGTGCTACGATTCATGGCCCTGCTTGTCAACTCCAGTACTTTTTATATAAATCATTGCTGGTGAAATACAATTTTAGGTATTAAAATAGCCTGAAGTATAACCAAATCAAAATATTGAAGTAGGGTGCAACCTTAAAAATATAAGCATTTCTGCATTCCAGATGCCAAACTTTTGGAGCTGCAAAGCAAACACGGTTCCCATGTGGCTTCTGTGCCACCCGGTTCTTCTGCGTTTCAGCTCAAGCAATGACTGCACCACCACCCTCTGTGCTGGTCTACAACCACCATGTGCAACCGTAAAAGGGGATTAGCTGTACTTTCCCCGCGAGTGCATTAATAACCTCCTAGGTTACGTTACAGCCCACTTTTATGCATAAAACTCACTTGGCTTCTGGTGATTTATCATTTTAAATGTTTTAAAAGTAAATTGACTACATAGATTTTGTTTTCGAGAATTCTGTGTGGTAGATGTACATTTTTGCCTCCACGATGATATACATACTCTTGGATGAAAAATGCTGTACTTTCTAGGCAATATTAAAATAGTTGTTAGAAATAACTGGTTATAACATAAGAATATGGATTGATTTATTTCACCAGCATTCACTGAGCATCTGATCTATACTGATGATTAGGCTAATAAGAATAAAAATGAAAAACTATTCTTCCCTTGAACAACTAAAATTCCAGTGGCACACAGGATATATAAGTTGACGGTTTACAATGTGACGCCTGGGTCCTCTTCACATCAGCATCTAAAGTCTGCAATGGAGACACCAAGGTCTGACGCTAACTTCATTTCAGGGGATGTCTCAGAGGGGACAACATTTGAAGGAGGACGAAGGGCTAAGGAGGAGTCTGAAAAGAGCAAGTGGGAAAAACACATTCCAAGCAAAGAAGAGCAGACTGCTCCAGGCCGAGCTCATCCCCAGAGGAGGAGAGGGCTCTGGGGACCAGTGCACCAGGGAAGGATGGAAGGGAGACCAGGTGGAAAGGTAGACTTGGCAGCACGAGGTCAACCTTGTTAGGACTAAATCCTACAGGCAGTGAAGAGGATGAAAAAACAATCGTCATTTATATTTCTCATGAAAATTCTTAGGCGAAAAATAAAAATTGTAAATTAACGCACCAAAACTATGGCCATATGACACGAGGCCAATTACAATATAATTAACCAATCTTAGTGAGTAATTTTCCAGAATAATACTAGTGAGCCTTCACTTTTGTAATGGAGCCCATAAGATCACCAAACATTAGGAGAGACAATAATTTTCTTCACTAGGCAACTACAATAACAACCATACCACTGGAAGAATAAACCAAATTCACTTGAAATATCTTTTGAAATTATGAGATTATTAAGCAAGAGATTTAACTTGCAGAGATAATGAAGTTCCACCAAGAACACCAGCGAAATTTAGCGGGATTTTTAACACGTGTTGCTGGAGCAAACAGATATTCATATAGGGAAAAATGACTCTTTACCTTACCTTTCTCCCCACCCAAAATCAGTTTGTGATGGAGGTGGAGGAGGGACCCATGCCCTCATGTGACCCCTGCCTGTGAGCATGGGAGGTGCCTGTGGCATATAACACAGCATGTATGATGAATCAAGGCGTGCCTGTGCACACAGTTGCATCCTGCTGGAGTCTCTCTCGCTTGCTGGCTGTGAGGATGCATGTGGTTGTGCTGGGTTCCTACCTGTGAGGTAGGAGCCTTGGGGGCCTCAGGGAGCTGATGATGGCTTCCACCCTGTAGCCAGCAAGGAACTGAGGCCCTCAGTCCTGCAGACACAAGGAACTAAAATCTGCCAAGTCCTTGGTGAGCTTGCAAGCAGATCTGTCCCCAGGGAAGCCCCAGATGGGACCCAAGGCCCTGCCAACAGCTTGGTCTCAGCCATGTGAGACCCCGGGCAGAGGACCCAGCTCCCCCGAACCTTGACTCTTGACCCACACAGGAGCTGTGAGATAAAGAGGGTGTCGTTTTAAGCCACGGCGGTTTTGCTAATACTGTCATGTAGCAATGGGTTATAGATCTAAATGGAATAAAAAACCACAAACATCCTAGAAGGAAACACAGAAGAATATGTTCTCAGTCTCTGGGTTAGCAAAGGTTTCTTAGGGCACAGAAAGCATTAACCAAATCGAATTTTAATTAAAAACTAGATTTCATAAAAATGTAAAATTTCTGTTCATTAAAGGATGCCATGATGACACCAATAAGCAACCCACAGATTAGGGGAAATACTGCAATACCTGTCTAGAGCTGAGAATACATTTAAAAAAAAAAGTTCTACAATTCAATAATTTAGAAAAGAACCCAATTAAAAATGGGCATATAAGTATATGGTAAAGTGCTCAACATCAGTCATTACAAAAGAAATGCAAATTAAAACCACAATTAAAATACCACACCTCAAGGCTAAAATTAAAAAGACTAAAGAAACCACATGTAACTGAGATGATGGCACTGAGACTCTCATACCTTGCTGGGGAGTGTCAAGATGTACAACCCCATGCAAAACTGAGGGGCAGTTACATTGCGGTTAAGCACACATTGCCCTCAGCAACTGCACTCCAGTGTCTCTCGTAAGAGAAACGAGAACATGTGTTCACACAAACAGCTGTACAAGAATTTTTATGGCAGCATTATTTGTAATCACCAAAAACTGGAAACATCAAAAGATCCTCAACTGAGGGCTGGGTAAACTGTTTCTCCCACACAGGGGAAAATGCCTTGGTGATATAAAGGAAGGAACCAGAATGCGTGCAACATTGTGGAGGAATTTCAAAATCATTACACAGAGGCCAAGCAGAGAAGAAAACTTGCCAAATGGCATTCATATGACAACCCAGAACAGACAAAGCCAGTCTGTGATGGACACGAGCAGTTTCCACCTTGGAGCGTGGAAATGAGGACTGACTGGGAACGTGGGGAAGACCCTGAGGTGGGGCGTGGGGTGCAGGTGCACCTGTGCTGCGGGACTGGTGCCTCTGGCTGTTCATTTGTTCATTGTAACCCCAGACAAAGAAAGGAGCCCTCACCCTACATGATTTAGAACATGTGCTTATTCAGTGCCTCTGCAGATGAACTGCCAATACTTTTATTTCTTTATCTTCAGTCTTTCCTTTTCAATTCTTACTCCAAAATTCTTTTATTTTGATTAAAAACATCAAAGCATAAGCTGGGCATGGTGGCCCACACCTGTGGTCCTAGCCACTGAGGAGGCTGGGGTGGGAAGATTGCAGGAGCTTGAGAGTTGAGCTTGGGCAACAGAGGGAGATGCTGTCTCTAACATTTTTTTTCAATAAAAATAAAAATATCAAAGTATTTTTTAAAAACTTGCATCTCTCTCCACTTAATAAGTTATCAGGACAGAAGATTATCATTAAAATAAGAGACTGTCTTCATTGCCCTTTTCTATACTGTATACTGTTTTAGACTTGAAAAAACATATTGACTCGAATATAAAAATGGGATAATTTTTTATAGCAGCCTAAGTGTCTATAAAGCCCTCTTAACTTTATAGTGTTTCTAGGATGGCTAGGAACTATGAGAGCATAAATCAGGCCACTACATTTCCCAACACTATCCACAAATTTCTGGGTTCAGACAAAAAGGTGTGCCCTGCATTTCATCAGAAATTGGTCTAAGTCCAATACTCCCTTTGACATTTCTATTTCCCACAAACAGCGATGGCTTCTGCACATAAAAACTCCTCACTGAAGTGATCTTGCATCAGAGTATGTTAATTACTGATTTTGATCATATTTGAATTTAGCCTCTTCTGATTGCTATTCTAACAGATCAGTTGATATTCTGGCTTCAGGAAGCATCAATTGAACAGGGCATGCTCAAGATATTACATTTAATATTTAATAATTAGTAATATGTAATAATTGATGCTTAGACAATCATTGGCCAGGCTGGAAACAGAGCCAGGTGCACTGCTGGATTGCTGAGTTCGAGAATAAGCACCAGGCTCCCATCCCGGTGGAGTCCTTGCTGCCGGATGTGGGTCTTGCTTGTCAAATGAGTGGAGACCTGGAGCACAGGCAGCCAAGGGCTGGGCAGTCATCAGGATGGCGACTCATCTGCAAATAGTCAGTGCGCACCTCCAGGCAAAAGGACGACGAGTCTCTGCAGTGTGCCCTGAGACCCTGCAGCTAAGTCCTGAGATGGAAAAGCCAAGCTTGCAGGCTCTTCCATGGACCACTGAAATAGAAAGTCTGGGATAAGGGCCCAGAGGTCTTCATTTTTTCGGAAACACTCCAGCAGATTTTTATGCAGTTCCATTCTGGATGCCATGATTTTCCAATTCAATTATTCATCACTCCACAAAGATAAATGCAGAACTCATCCAGAGTCCATGAGCCATAAAGCCGCAGCATAGCGGGCTTCTCATTTTGACTACTGTTGGTGAGAGGTAAGTTACTCACATTTGAATCCTGGAATAAACCAGCTATTACTGACTCAAGTTCAGAATCTTTTGTTTTACACCATAGATCATAATACATTGCACTTGGAAGTTACAGGCCTGACAAGCTTGGATCATTTACAGTAAAAATAATAATATCCTACCAGTTCTGTAGTTCAGTTTCCTTCTCTTTCTGTTGAAGAAATTCCGTCGGCAACCACAAATCTTGAAGCCAATCCCTTATTTTCTCATTGTCTTAATCTATCATCTGGACAGCTCATCTCTGCATGACAGTGAAAGATCAATACTATGTGGAGTACATTTTTTTGGCTCTTATATAAATCACTTGAATGTAAAGTAGGTAGCGTGGCGATGGCAAGCTGCCTACTTCTGTAGTCTGTACGGCAGCCTTTACATTCATGGTTTGGCTGTTGACTTTGCTAGAATCTGCAGAACATTTTCCAAAAGGAAGGTAGTGTAGATTCCTTAGGCATGAAATTAACTTTTATGATGTGGGCATTGATGAGACAGTCAGGAAATATCTGGAAATGACACACTCTTCAGAACTATAAATTGTACATGAAAACACACATTTGAAACCACTCAGGGACTAAAAAAGAAAAAAACAAGCATTAATGCCACATTAATAGAAATATAATATATATTGCCTCTCACAGAAATAAGAAACTTTTTTGAAATGTTGATTGGGAACTGAGTTCTAGTCAATAAATTTGAGAAGGAAACCTTTCTCCAGTTCCCGAGTGTCCATAGTAAGAAAGACACGGCTTTCTCCTCTTGAATCTGCCCCGAAAGGCTCCGCACAGCTCATCCCACTTTTCTTCAAGATGCTTCCCAGTGCTTGCTGGTGGTAGCAGAACGCACTTCTCTCTTCTGCCCTTATACAGCTCTGTGGTGTGTAGGTGGGCACCATGCTAAGAAGATGGAATCTGAAGTCAGATCAATGAGGGGTGAGGGTGAAGCCTTGCGTGTCCACTTACCCACTGTGTGCTTTTGTTCAGGCATTTTAACTTCTTTGTGCCTCAGTTTCCTTATCTGCGATAGGAAGGTAATGAGGTATCCACTTGTTAAGGCTGTGATGATTACATAAAGCACCTAAGGATGGTGACTGTGACACAGTAAGCACATAATCAGTGCAAGTAAATGTTTAAATTGACCTCTGATATGGTTTGGCTGTGTCCCCACCCAAATCTCCACTTGAATTGTATCTCCCAGAATTCCCACATATTGCGGGAGGGACCCAGGGGGAGGTAACTGAATCACGGGGGCCTGCCTTTCCCGTGCTGTTCTCGTGATAGTGACTAAGTCTCACGAGATCTGATGGTTTTAGCAGGGATTTCTGCTTTTGTTTCTCTCTCATTCTCTCTTCCCTGCCACCATGTAAAAAGTGCCTTTTACCCTCCACCATGACTGGGAGGCCTCCCCAGCCATATGGAACTGCAAGTCAAATTAAACCTACTTTTCTTCCCAGTTTCAGGTATGTCTTGATCAGCAGCATAAAATGGACCAATACAACCTCAAACCATTTTGTCTTTGACTACAAGTAAGAAGTAAGGTGTGTGCACATGGCCCAGACAAGAAACTCCAAGTGAGAGCCGGGCAAGCCCAGTGTGCAGGGAGGCTGCCCACGCTTGACAGGATGGCACCAAGGTGTCGGGCACAGCCAGGTCCAAGGGCCAGGGCCTTGTGGCTCTGAATTTGAAGATGGGCTTGATGCTGGCCCTGTTGTTGATGGGACACTAACTCTGGTCACTTTACCCCATCACCCTCAGCTCATACCCAGTACATACAATCATTATCAGATTGCTTTATTATTAATGTTTTTATATATTACATATTTATAAAACATAAACTATTGTAAAAATGTAAACTATACATTTTATACTACCCCAGGCAGATACACACACACCCCTCACAGAGTTTCACACCATATTAATCTGCTCTGTGGAGGTGAGACCTACTCAAGGGACAGAAAGATCATATAATCCAACACCTAATTTTAGAGATAAGAAAATCAAAGTTCAAAAGGTTTGCTGAGGAACTACATGGACAAATATATAGAACTTTTTTCTTATTATTTAAATATCTTTAAGAGGTAACTGTTTAAACAAAATTGATAATGATCTAGTGTGGAATTTAGAACAAATGTTGTCTTAGTCCATTCAGGCTGCTGTCACGAAAATGCCATAAACTGGGTGGTTTGTAAACAACAGTTATCTCTCACCGTCCTGGAGGCTGGAGGTCCAGGATGAAGGTGCTGGCAGTGTCTGGTGAGGGCCTCCTCCCCATAGACAGTGCCTTCTCGCTGCCCCTCACATGGTAGAAAGCTCCAACAAGTGCCCTCAAGCCTCTTTTATGGGGGCATTAATTCCTGTCATGAGGCTCTTGCCTCATGACCTCATCACCTCCTGATGGTCCCACCTCTGAACACCATCATCTTAGGAGAGAGGCTTTCAATATATGAATTTGGGGGCAGAAAACAAACATTTAGATCATAACACTATAAAAGTAGAATGCATGACAGTAATAGCACCCAGCCTGGAGAGGAGAAATGGAAGTTTCCTATTGTGAGATGAAGTGGTATCATATCACTTAACAATAGAATACCACAGCTAAAGATTTATACTTTAAAGAAACCTCAAATTAACTAAACAAAGAGTTACACCTAAGAAGCCAAAAAAAAAAAAAAGATGATAAATGGAAATACAAAAAATATCTAATGGGGCCAAAAGAAAGCACAAAAATAAAAAGAAAACAAAGATCAGAAGGAGCAAATAGAAAATGAATAAGCAAGACAGAGTTTGAAACATAATCACATTAATAATCACATTAAATATGAATGGTCTAAACCCACACATTAAAAGGCAGAAATAGTCAAATTGCATAAAAGATCAAGATGCAATTAAATACAGCCTATAAGAAATGCACTTCAAACAAAGAGACCCAAATAGGTTTAAACAAATAATTTAAAAAGATATACCATCCTAACACTAACAAAAGAAAGCTAGAGTGGCTATATTAATATCGGACAAAGAATATTTCAAAGCAAAAAATATTCCCAGGAATAAAGACCACCATGTCATTACAATGAAGGTGTCTACTCATTAAGAGGACATAATAACCCTAACCTAATAAAGTAGCTTTGAAATAAACAAAACAAAAAACTCATAGAATTACAAGGAAAAGAGAAAACCTAGAGGTATAGTCAGAGATTTCAGTGCCGCCGTCAATCCCGGAAAGGACAAGCACACACCACGTAAGGAGGCAGAAGACTTGAGGAACACGCCTAACCAACGCGACACGTTTCTCAGGTACTGCGCCGCCAACACCAGAGTCTACATTCTTTCCAGGTGTACACAGAACACAAAGCAAAAGCAACCCATTCAAGCCATGCAAAGTATTTCCTCTGTCCATGTGGTATTAAATTGGAAATCAATAAGAGTTCAAGAAAGACCTCAAATATTTGAAAACAAAACAGCACACTAATTTTAGATAACCCATGAATCAATGACAAAAATCAAGAGAGAATTTCAAAAGTATTTTGAACTAAATGAGTATGTAAACATTTTCACAATTTGGGGGATCCCCTAAGGCAGCATATCGGGGAGTGTAGAGCACCTACAGCTGTGTCAGGGGCTTCTGAGAACAGAAGGGGGCCCCAAGGGAGGCACAGAGGTGACTCCAACTCTGCAGGACGACAAGCTCCAGCCTCTCCGCTCTGTGCCAGGCTGCATGAGTGCCCCAGGCACAGGATAGGGGAGATTGGTGGGGACATGGGGAGGGCGCATGGGCATCACAGTGAGACCAGTGGGAGCTGGATGGAAGGTTACGCTCAGGGGCATTTGAGACATAGAAACTGCTTAAAAAAGAAAAAATCTGTACAATCTGCAGAAGCGAAATAAGGAACAGCGAGGGGTGAGGAGGCCGAGGAGATAGAGGATGAGCTTGCAGGAGGGCTCCACGGCTACCGCTCAGGCTCTGGAAGTTGCAGGTGACAAGTCAGGAGGAGAGGAGGCCACAGCCCGGGAAGGAAATGCTTGGGCTGGCTCAGAGTCCGGACTGTGAGCACAGCAGCGCTGCCGGGGGAATGCCCGGAGCAAATGGGTCTAAAGGAGACACACTGCGGCTTTTGGAAAATAATCAGAGATCACAGTTTAAGATGAGGAAAAGTATGATAGAGTCAGAGGCAGCATCGAGTGAGGAGACGATAAAGCTGACAGAGGACGCCAGAGAAACCTGCGCATGGAGAAAGGTTTCCGGCTCAGTCCACCCTGGACGCCTCCCTGCACCGTGGCCTCCAAGGCTGCTCTGCCAGCCGCAGTCGAACCCAGGCTCCTCCACCGATTTCCTGCAACTCCACTGCAGCCAGGGTCAGGGACAGAAGAAATGGAGTTGGTAAAAAAGACAAAACAAAGCCAAAAAAGTAACAGCTGAACCACGCATGAGTCCTGATGGGAGCCCACAACCCCAACAGGGTCTCCACCAAGCCGGACCCTGAACACTGAAGTGTTCAGCTCACACCAGTCAGATTCAACTTGGCTTCAACTCCAAACATGTGCCTGAACTAACATCCGTGTGTCTCTAACAAACCAAAGGTTATTTTCAGTTTAAAATTCAAGCGTACCTTAAAAGAAAAGGTGTATTCGAGGGCAGAGGGGATGTCTGTGAAGGAGGCTGCATAGAACTGTGCTCACGAGAGACAAGAGGAAGGCCCTGGTCACAGGGACGTGGCCACAGCTGTCTCTTCTGCTTCAATATCATTAAGATATAAGTTTAATCGAAACAGATTTTCTTTCTTATTTTACAATTTAAAAATCTAACCCATGAGGATAAGAAAGTTTACTTTCCAAATTCAGAGTCTGCCTTAATTTTGTGATTTCTGAGCCCACACCTGAAAGGGGACATGGGTGGGTGGAGGTTTAAAAGGAAGAGTCTGCATTTCTTGAGCAGCTCAGAGGCGCTAAAAACGTCACATCCGTGACATGATCCAGCCTTCACAAGATAGTGGCTGTATTAGTCAGGGATCCCTAAAGGGACAGGATTCATAGGATAGATGATGAGTGTATGGAGGGGAGTTTATTAGGAGAATTCACTCACACCATCACAAGGTGAAGTCCCACAATGCTCTGTCTACAAGCTGAGGAGCAAGGAAGCCAGACCAAGTCCCAAAACCTTAAAAGTAGGGAAGCCAACAGTGCAGCCGTCAGTCTGTGGCCGAAGGCCCGAGAGCCCCTGGCAAACCACTAGTATAAGTCCAAGCTCCAAGAGTCCAAAAGCTGAAGAACCTGGAGTCTGATGTTCGAGGGCAGGAAGCATCCAGCACGGGAGAAAGATGGAGGCCAGGAGACTCATTAAGTCTAGTCCTTCCACGTTCCTCTGTCTGCTTTTATCCTAGCCAAGCCGGCAGCTGATTAGATGGTGCCCACCCTCATTGAGGGTGGGCCTCCCTTTCCCAGCCCACTGACTCAAATGGTAATCTCCTCTGGCAACACACTCACGGACACAGCCAGGACAATACTTTGTGTCCTTCAATCCAGTCAAGTTGGCACTTGGTATTCACCATCATGGTGGCACAGGACAGCGGCAGGCAACACGAGGCTGTGAGAGGCTGCACTGCTTTGTGGCTCCCGGATCCATGTCCCTCCCTCGTCACCTCCTGACCTCTCCGTGGCTGACCATCCCTCACATTTGGGGAGAGTGTGCTGGCCTGCAAGTCAGGTGCGAGGCTCCCTGGAGCACAGCGTCAGCTGGAGGCGGCTCTACCACTCGGCACCTGGACAGAGCCCGGTGCTCATACTGGCTCCCACGAGAGACTCTCAGGCTCACCCATCTGCCCTGGGAGTGGCCCTGACTTCTCTTCTAGCACTGGAACGCTCCATGGCTCCCATCTCCCAGCCCAGTTTTCCGGCCCTGCCACCCATTCCGTCAGCTAGCCCTTGATGTGCTTCAGGTAACCAAACGTGTAAGTGAGTGAGTGAAGTAATGAACGCCTGCGTCTCTGGCCCTGCTGGAGGCAGCTATTTCTGTCTCCTGTTGGTTGGGTTTTGCTGTACTTGGCCCTCTTGAGGGCAGGAATGTCTTCCACGCTGCTGGGAAGAACCCTGATGCCATCACATCGGGCACCACGGAATGCCATTACCTCCTCATCTACCTTCGTGGTCTGCAGGGTCACAGTGTATCCACGTGGACTCGGCAAGATCTCTTGCGCTTGATGCTGGTCCCACCACCACACTCATGGCCACAAGGAAACCACAGGTGCTCTTCATGGAGCATGGGGTTGGGGGGTGGTTTAGTCAACGAGAAAGACCTGGGTAGCTGACAACTTAACTTTGAACAAGGACAAACCCAAGGACTAAAACAGAAATGAAAAACACATTTCAACACAGATGAAGACTCTAGACCAGGTGGGACCCAGAGGGAAGACAGGAGAGAAACAGAACCTTCTCCAACCACTGTGAAGTGTGAAGTGCTATCTTCAGGAGGACACGAGACTCGCAGTGTGTACGTGATGCTTCACTCCCAGGAATAGTTGCAGTAAATCATGCAATTCTCTTTACGGACGTAGGTTTACTCATTCTCAGCAGTCCTTTCTGTTATCTTTAAAAAGCTCAACTGGCCGGGTGCGGTGGCTCACGCCTGTAATCCCAACACTTTGGGAGGCCTAGGCGGGCGGATCACCTGAGGTCAGGAGTTGGAGACTATCCTGGCCAACATAGTGAAACCTCGTCTCTACTAAAAATACAAAAATTAGACAGGCGTGGTGGCGGGCACCTGTAATCCCAACTACTCGGGAGGCTGAGGCAGGAGAATTGCTTAAACTCGGGAGGCGGAGGTTACAGTGAGCTGCGATTGTGCCATTGCACTCCAGCCTGGGCGACAAGAGTGAAATTCCATTTCAAAAAAAAGGAAAGAGCTCCATTTAGGAAATCTCTCCTCATAAGACAGGACGCAGGCCAGGAGCCTCCTGTGGCGGCCAGGAAGGAGCGGACAGGAGGCTGCACCTCAGCCTCGCCCTCTCGGCCAGGCCCACTCCCTGCCCGGTATTCTCTGTATAGAAGCATCACCACAGAGCAGACTGTTTCAATCATGAGTTCTTAGAAGGAAATAGTGCAATCTTGCCCCTGAATTTGTAAATTAGCTGATACAGTCATCACAAATATCACAGGTTTTTATCCCACGTAAAAACCAAGGAATGTAACCTTT
The DNA here is from genome assembly GCF_028885655.2 of Pongo abelii. NCBI lineage: Eukaryota > Metazoa > Chordata > Mammalia > Primates > Hominidae > Pongo > Pongo abelii. The sequence continues at coordinate 171,566,294 of NC_071990.2, forward strand.
CCTCCAGGTATGTGCTTATGTCATTTTTCCCTGGCAAAGCTAAACCACAACTCTCAAAGTAATACATCCTAAATAAAACAGATTTAAATTTCACACCCACATGCCTTAGTCAGAAAAAAATTAAAAAAATAAAAATAAAAAGATGACCCAATGAAGAATACTAGAGATTTAAAGTTTCCCAGAAGTTAACAATGCTGTCTTTGCATTTCTATTTGTACAATGACTCATACAGATTACTTCTGATAACCCCACTCTCATCAAAGTCTTAATAAAGTGAACGGCAAGCAGCTGAATTCCCAACTTTTCGGACTCAAACCAGCAATTAGCAGGAAAAAAGCCATGCTATACTGGCATAAACACTTATGTTCCACATTCAACATCCAGCAACCACTCAAAAACTGCAACCGGCCAGGTGTGGCAGCTCGCATCTGCAATCCCAGCACTTTGGGAAGCCAAGGCAGGAGGATCGCTTGAGCCCAGGAGTTCAAGGCCAGCCTAGGCAAACTGGTGAGACTCCATCTCAGTACAAAAAATTAAAAAATAAATAATTAGTCGGGGGTGGTGGCTTGAGCCTGCAGTCTGAGCAACTCAGGAAGCTGAGGTGGGAGCATCACTGGAGCCAGGGAGTTTGGGTTGTAGTCAGCCGTGATCACACCACTGGACTCCAGCCTGGATGACAGAGCAAGACCCTGTCTAAAACAAACAAAAAACTACAACACACACCAAAGAGCAGGGGAGGTTTGGAGGGAGATCAACTGTCTCTTGACAGAGCAATTAACAGAACTAGATTCAGAAATAACCCAGATATTGGCACTGTCAGTCAGGAATTAAAAATTATTATAATATGTTAAAAGTTCTGTAATTTCAGCAGAGATACAGATCTCTGGAGGAAAAATTTTCTAGGCATAAGGTAATCAGAATAAATCAAACTGGAAAAAGAAAACAAAAGAAAACACAAAAAGCCAAACCAAATCTAGAGAAAACATATACTGTAAATACAAAGATGAAAATTTTAGTTTTAAATTAAAAGCTACAGCAATCATTAGGTAAAACATTGAGTCCGCAATATAAAGAGATGAAGGATATAAACATGCAATTTAAAAATTAAAAGAATTCTGGGCCAGGCACAGTGGCTCACACCTGTAATCCCAGCATTTTGGGAGGCCAAGGTGGGCAGATCACGAGATCAAGAAATCGAGACCATCCCATCCTGGCCAACATGGTGAAACCTCGTCTCTACTAAAAATACAAAAATAGCTGAGTGTGGTAGTGGGTACCTGTAATCCCAGCTACTCAGGAGGCTGAGGCAGAAGAATTGCTTGAACCTGGGAGGCGGAGGTTGCAGTGAACCGAGATCGCGCCACTGCACTCCAGTGTGGGCAACAGAGCGAGACTCCATCTCAAAAAAAAAAAAAAAATTAAAGGAATTCCAATACCTAGTAGCCTGTAGGACAATGTGTAATGTCACTAGTATTCAAAGAGCGGTAAATTAAAATCGGGAGGTACTGTTTCTTGATAATTAACAAGGGCCTAGTAGCCTGTGGGACAATGTGCAATCTCACTAGCATTCAAAGAGCGGTAAATTAAAATCGGGAGGTACTGTTTCTTGATAATTAACAAAAGTAATTCAAGTGTCAACAACCAAAGCTGGTGAGGAAGCAAACAAAAGGAAACACTCTGAGACGCATCTGTCTTAGCAGAACCTTTAAAAGTTTATTTTTCTTAGTAATACTACTTGTCGAGAAAGTAATCTATCTTGAGAAAATCAACCCAGATACAAAAAACATTGTATGCCCAAAGACATACATCAAAACACTACTTATAGTACCAAAATATTGAGAACCATGTCAATGTCCACTCTAAATGATATAACTACTTATAGACAAATCAGTTTGCAAATGTCCATTTCTGCCTTTCCTGCATGTGTCAACGCGCCACACACCGGCCCCCAAAACAGAGCCGTCCCCACACCGCCCTGCAGGCCTTCCCTCCGCACTCCCGCTTTCTTCCCTTCCCAGGAGGTTGTGTTGCAGCCTGAGCCACCCGGGGTGCACCTGGGCTCTGCACACAGACCTCTGCCTTCGTCTGTGTCTTGTCTTTCACTGAAACTACGAGAATCCCCCAAGTTTCTACCTTGTGTTCTAGGGTAGCGGTACTGACATGGTCTAGATGTAACTCAGTATAGCTGGAAAGACCAAAGCAAGTCTTCTTATGATAAATCCTGCACAACTGAGAAATGCAAAATTGAAAATAAAGCCCAAGTACCCAATGCAATATGAAAAGAGTTTTTATATCATCTTACATTAATCCTCTTTTATTTCATTACAGTTGACCCCTGGACAACAAGGGTTTGAACTGTGCAAGTCCATTTATAGACGGATTATTTTTCAACTCGGATCAAAAATACAGCCTCCCAGGATGTGAAACCCAGGCATATGGAGGGCAGACTTTTTGACTATGTGGGTTCTGTAGGACTTGAGTGTGTGAGGATTTGGGAGCACACGGGGGACCTGGAACCAATCCCCCATGTAGACCGAGGGATGACTGTAACTATTTTACAACTGACAAAAGAAAATTGATGATTGTGGTAGTAATATAAAATCAATTTGATAATATAAGGTAAGGTGATATTTGTGACTCTGTTATCCATTCCAATAAATTATATCTCTTTGTATCCGCGTGTGAAGCAGCCTTCTCCATACTTAACCTGCACGCTTCCTGTTCTTCCTAAACTCCCTGTGTGAACAGTAGGCTCCCTCTGCAGCCCACACTTTCACACTCAGGGACCCATCACTTATGTCACAGCTTTCTTTCGTCTTTTACATCTGTGGTTTGAGATACTTCTGCCTTCCTAGTTTTTTGCTGGAAATAAGTCTTGCTTGGCTACCATCTCAGCCAGGATAATTTAACTACGAAGCTTCTTGAATTTGTGTTCCCATCCTAAGCAGTTAAATAGGTACACTGATATCTTATGACAAATATACCACTGTCCTCAGATGTCCAACAAACTGAAGCTGACAATGCATCCCTAAGTCACATCTGATGGGGCACATGTGGTGCGCAGCTGCAGTTCCTGGCAGGACACCCAGGTGTGCTTCAGTCTTGGATTCTGAAGCCACTCTGCAGAGCCTGTGGTCCCTTGTGAGCTGTTACAGTTCCTTACTCATTTTGAGAGTCCTCTTAGCCACAGGCATTGTTAGAATAATTTTGTAAGTACAAGTATAATCCTCTTCTTCCAAAAGACTCACAAGTCTTATTTTGACAACTGAGCAATAACAGTGATGAAAAACATTACTTTTTTTTTTAAGCGTATCTAGAAATTTACTCCGAGAGGCTCAAAACTTTAGTTTTGGAAGGGGATAATCGTTCTCACAATTAAAACATATTAAAACAAAACAAAACAAAACCAAGTCGTGGAATCTGTCTCCTGCTTTTCAAAAGTGATGTGAGTTCCCTGAAACAAGATCGGTGAGTGCCACATCCGCCCCAGATGACACACTCGAAAGCAGGGTTCCCAGAATGTGCCAGCCTTGGTCGCAGCGAGAGGTGGGAAGCTCATCCTGCTGTGCCAGATCTTCACGACGTGCGTTCATGAGCCTAAAATCATGGAGAGGGTGGGCCAGCTTCCAGGACTCGGTGAGTGTGTGGTGGGGGCCGGCGCCCTGTCCCCAACCCTTTCTCACAGCCCAGTGCTCTCACCCTCAGTCCCGACACCACAGAAGCCACTGTGGAGGGGCCAGGCCAGCCACACATCCAGGAAAGGAGAGCTAGAAGGACAATGGCTTATCTCTGCAAGCGCGTATTCAGATCAGGGAAGTCATCCAAAAGCATGAGATGAAAGGGAGGAAGCAGGGAGCGTGGGTGGGCATCATGCAATCCATCGAGGGCCTGAATAGGACAGAAAGGCAGAGGAGGGTGACTTCACCCTGGTATTTGTCTTTCTACCTGCCTCTTTGAGCTGGGACACTAGTCTTCTCCTGCCCTTGGGCTGGGACTTAAACCAGTACCACCCAATTCTTCCCCCATTCTCAGGCCTTTGGACTCAGGCGGGACCACCACCACCAGCTATCCTGGGGCTCCAGGTTGCAGACAGCAGATCTTGGGACTTCTTGGCCTCCATAACTGCATGAGGCAATTCACATAAAAAATTCCATCCATCGGCTGGGCGTGGTGGTTCACGCCTGTAATCCCAGCACTTTGGGAGGCCCAGGCAGGCGGATCATGAGGTCAGGAGATCGAGACCACAGTGAAACCTCCTCTCTATTAAAAACACAAAAAATTAGCTGGGCACAGTGGCGGGCGCCTGTAGTCCAGCTCAGGAGGCTGAGTAGCTCCTGTAGCTACTCAGGAGGCTGAGGCAGGAGAATGGCGTGAACCCTGGAGGCGGAGTTTGCAGTGAGCCAAGATCGCGCCACTGCACTCCAGCCTGGGCAACAGAGCGAGACTCTGTCTCAAAAAAAAAAAAAAAAAAAAAAAATTCCATCCATCTATCCATCTCTCTCCCTTTCTATCCATCCATCCATCCCTCCCTCCCTCTCTCTCTCCATCCATCCATCCCTCCCTCTCTCCCTCCCTCCCTCTCTCCCTCTCTCTCTCCCACTCCATCCATCCATCCATCCATTCATTCATCCACCATCACCTATTGATTCCGTTTCTCTGGAAACGTGTTTCTGTAACATGTGTTTTATCCTCCTACTGGGAGGCTGGTGTTATCGCTCCCAACACTGATCCTGAGCTGTTGAAGGCAGGCGGCCTGCGTTTCCTATCTGGTGGGAGGGGCTGCCCTGTGTGAGCTAACATCCTACTCTCCTCAATAAGCAGCCCGCTCTCTAGGCCAACACATGCACTTTACATGTTAATATGCCTGGGCTGGAACTTAGAAGGGTCTTTTCCTAAAATAAAAATTTCAAATCATTATTTTGATGCAGAATCTAATAGATTTTCTTAAAACAAAAGCTTGAGTCACATCTTTCATTTTATGGGCATGATTTTAAACAACATTATGTGTAGGGTGCACCAGATATTTAACAAAACAGAGGAAGAACATGCTACTTTAAAAAGGAAAGATGAATATTTTAAGGTTCAACAATTTCACAAACGTTAGTGAAGGAATAACATGTACCTTAAAATCAAATAAATGTTTTACTGCAAAATGAAGGCTTCTAAGCCTATCTGCCATGCGTTCCTGAAGAAGCGTTGTTATTTCAGAGACGTATCTGATAACCATGACTGGAAAAACTGCATACTGCAAAGCTTTTGGAGTAATGGGCATGCTTTAGATACTTCTATAGACAAAGACAATTAGCACCAGATTAACACCACTCCTAAAATTCAGTAACATTACAAAATGAAATGTGGTAGATTGTTTTCATGTTTGGAAATACTCATTCTCTGTGTCCACCCACCCTCAGGGGACTCACTCTCCACTCTGCTGGGCTGGGCCTTATGGTGGGCGTGACCATAGGTTATGGGATGCTGGCCAGCCTCCACCTTGCTCCACCGCAGCCAGCAGGTCTGGTGGGACTTCACCCGTCGGCCATGCTCTGAGATGAAGGGGATGCCGGACAGAACTGGATGACCTTCCATGAGTGTCAGGGAAAGCCTTTGGTATTTGGGAAATTCTGTCATATAACAAAACTCAAAGATGAAGATTACGATAAAATAAATTATTTTTCAGGCCAGGCACAATGGCATATAGACCTGTAGTCCCAGCACTTTGGGAGGCTGAGATGGGAGGATTGCTTGAGGGCAGGAGTTTGAGACCAGCCTGGGCAAAGTAGTGAGACCCCATCTCTATTAAAAATAAAAATTAAAACATGAGCCAGGTGGGGTGGTGCATGCCTGTAGTATCAGCTACTTAGGAGGTTGAGGCAGGTGGATTGCTTGAATCCAGGAGTTCGAGGCTGCAGTGAGCTGTGATTGCACGACTGCACTCTAGCCTGGGCAAGAGTCAGACCCTTTCTCACAAAAAAAAAAAAAAAAAAAAAAAAGAAAGAAAGAAAAGAAAAAAAAGGAAAAGGAAAGAAATTATTTTTCAAGACTGGAACTCAAAGATCTTTCGAAATGTACCAAGTACTTTACAGGGTACTTTCTTAGTAGAGGAAACAAAGAAAGATGGTAACTTTCCTCAAGAGTGTGTTTATAATTAGCACAGAGAGAATTATGAAAATCACGCAGTTAAGTATACACTCATGAATCATACAGTTATGTATTTTATGTGAATGTAAGCTGGCTTAATTGGTAGCAAGGAAGAAGGATCCTCTCAAACATGCTCAAAAAGAAAAAGAAAAGAAAAGAAAAAAAAAAGAGTTACGTGGGCCACATGAGGGATGCCAGTGGTGACGGGGAGACGAGACCCCTGCGCCCAAGGGGAAAGGCGCACCAACTCGCCGGCTCAGTCCACAGGTGATTTTCTGCCGGGTGGGTGCTGCGAGGGCAGCACCTGAGAAAGTGGGAATGGGACGCGGAGGTGGCGGCTGAGGGCGGGGTCCGGGCAGGGCCGCGCTGAGGAGGGGGCGTCCGCGCCGAGCCAGGAATGGCGCCCCCCGATGTCCGCACCACGGTCCGGGCATCTGCGAACGGGCGGCCACAGATTGGCCCACAGGGAAAGAGGACTTGGCGGGTATGGCTGCGTCGGGGGCCTGGAGACGGGGAGATGGTTCTGGATGTCCCAGGTGTAACCACAGGGGGCAGGATAAGGACAAAGGGTCCATACGTGGAGGACGGGCGGGGAGACGGTGGGAGTGAGCAATGGGAGACGAACACTGCCCCGAGGCAGGACGGCGGCGCCTCCGGAAGCCGGAAAAGGCCAAGAACCGGCCCTGCGCGGGGAGCTTAGCCTGTGAGCCCCGCAGCCTCCCGACCACGGACCTGCAGTCCGGGAAATCGGCCTTTTCCTCCGCGGCCCATGGGAGTGATTCATTACAGCGGCGACGGGAAGCGTCCAAGCGTCCCTAAAAGGCATTCGCCGCAGCAGCTTTTAAACGATTTGCGTTTCTGCCGGTTTGCGCTGGGACACTGGTCTCCTGCCCTTGGGCTGGGACTTACACCAGTACCCCCCAGCTCTTCCCCCATTCTCAGGCCTTTGGACTCAGGCTGGCACAAACCACTAGCTTTGCTGGGCTCCAGCTTGCAGACAGCAGATCCTGGGACTCCTCAGCCTCCGCAACTGAGTGAGCCAATTCACATAAAAAAATTCCATCCGTCTCTCTCTCTCTCCCCATCCATCTTCACCTATTGATTCCCCTTCTCTGGAAACGCGTTTCTCTAACGTGTGTTTTATCCTCCTACTGGGAGGTTGGTGTCATCGCTCCGCAATGCTGACCCCGGAACATGCTTAGTGGGAAAAAGCGGGTCCTTCTGAGATTTCAAGCCGGAAGGCGCTCTCCAACTGTGAAAGTGTGACATGGTCCTGGAATAAGGGCGCCCACACGGTGCGTTAGGTGAGAGGTCAGCATAAAGTTTACTTTCTTATCCATAGCGACCATGTGGGCTGCCATTTGGGATATAAAAACAATGGCACGGGCTTATCTTCCAGAAAGTCCTCTTATGAATGTGAGAGGCCAGAAAGTTGTTTCAGCGTGGAAGGACTTGCAAACACGGCCTAGGTTTTGGATCAATGGGAAGTCTATCTAGATTGGGTTTTTTTTTTTTCCAATTTCAAAAAGAACTTTAAAATAAATATTTAAATACAAATGGCAGGAACAATGTATTTTATCTTATTACAATTGTGTGCAGCACTTAACAGATTTCCTACATAGAAGCTCACAGTGGGGTGTAAGTGTGTGGGCTTGGAAGCCGTGGGGATGCTGGTGCAAACTCTGAACTGCATATAAACTAATCTGTCTGGATCCCCACACTCATCTGGGACACAGCTGCGCTAACATCTGCAAACAAAGCTGCGGACAAGAACTCGATAACATGAGGAAAGACCCTCAAACAGCTTCTTGCTCTTGGGGGACGCTCAACAGTAGCTTTGGTTATTATTTTATATGGCATCATTTGTTCCCAAGCAACATTGTAAAATACACAGGACAAATGCTATTAATGACCATTCCGTATCTGAGAGACTCAGGGAGATCAAGATGTCTACAGCCTGATAGACACCTGTGTTATGAAGGAGTAAGAAGTGTGGGAGCTGCCGTAGACGTCACCACGCTCCAGGTTCCTAATGTAAGGTCTCTCACCAGCACCCTAGGTACATGGCAGCAGCCAGAGTCTGCCTCCTGGCTGAGCCGATTTCCATGAGTTTCTCCTCCTGATTACAAAGACTGTCACAGGCTGGGTGTCAGTGGCACCAGACGTGCTTCTATGACATTTCTCCACCAGGTTAACAACAGTCAATAGTGAACTGGCCATTCCCAAAACCCGCTTACTCCTGGTGTCATCCTGCAATGACCAGCTTTGCATTTTATCAAGAAAAACTTGCTTAAGTCATAGATGAAAGGTCTGATCATTTGATGAGGCTGTAATGTGGAGGTAGAACAGACAGCCTTAAGCCATTTGTCAAAACAGCCTACTTCAAAGTAGCAGTAATGACTGTGGAGCTAAAAATGTATTTATCATAAGATACATGTTTTAAGTTAAATTTATAGAGAGTGAGAGAGAACATTACCAAGTACCCATCAGAAATGAGAAATTAGGGGGTCTGAGGCAGGGGTCAGCAGGGCTTGCTTCCAGAGCCTGGGTCATGACCGTGCTGATCAAAACAGGATGTAGCACAGGAGCTGGCCCAAACCAGCTGGGGCCAAGATGGTGCTGAAGCCATCTCTGGTTGCCCTCATTACTCATTATGCACTAATTATAATTCATCTGCATAAGACACTCCCACTGGCACCATGACAGTTTACAAATGCGTGGAAACAACCCAGAAGTGACCTTATATGGTTCCGGAACTCCCACCCCTTTTCCAGAAAGCTCATGAATAGCCCGCCCCTTATTTAGCATATAATTAAGAGTGGGTATAACTATGCTCACCAGCAACCAATGCATGCTGCTCTGGGCCACTCTGCCTGTGGAGTGGCCCTGTTCTGTCTGTGCAGCTACCGTTCTGCTACACACTTTGCTTTAAAAAACTTGCTTTCACTGCCACCTCACTCTTGAATTCTTTCCTAAGCAAAGCCAAGAACCCTGCTGGGCTAAGCCCCAATTCTGGGATTTCCTACATTAGGTCTGGACCTGTCCTGTAAAATTCTGAACAGTTGATCATAGTCAATAAAGTAGCAATCCCCCAAGTGTGAGCTGTGCTCTCACCATTTCACTCCCTAATTTTCACAGCTCCAGTATTCTCTCATTACCAGATCCAATTGTTAGACAGGGGAAATGCTGTTGGTGTTTGTGGCACAGACTTCCAATATTTGACCACACTTGTTCCCAAGTTTTCCTCGTGTGTATGTTTTTATATCATAAACAAAATAAACCATGCTTAGGAGAGTACTATCAATCTTTCCTTCAAAACAGCAGCACCCTCATATACTGCTAAATGGAATCACATATTAAATAAATACTACCTCCAAGCTTACCTGTGCTTCACACAAGAACTTCATTTGCTAACCGAGGGTATTCATTTTAAAGTGAAGCTCTCCTTTCTTATTAAATTATGCAGGATAGGCTTCAAAGCTTGCTGTCTTACTGAGACTCGGCCATTTTTCTTGCATACATGCTCTTTGGATTGTTGCAAGCCTCTGGTTAATTTTCAGAGTTCTAAGAAAGCTGGTTTTGACAATTTCTGTGACTGTTTTCATTGCCTTTGTGAAGGAGAAGATTTTCGGTGTCCTGTCCCACCATCCCAAGTGCTTCTTTATCATGTTTACTTTTAACAAAAACTTGTCCTGCCTGTGGTTATTTCCAAATCTTAATTTTACGCAATTTTATGTGGTTAACTGTCTCTTCAATAATCACCAATATTGTCCAATCCTGAGAAAATTTAAGTGATCAGAAAACATATTTTAAGAGTTACTGTAGTCATGATAAGTAATTATTTTAATATCATGTATGAAAATAAAAACTACTTCCAGTTGTTTGATTTACAATGCTGGGAAACAGAGGAATGGTAGTGAGGTGATATATGTGGAAGAAAGTGCACTAATATCAGTAAAGAAAGGAAATTTTTAAAAATAAGGAACCAACCAAATTTTTAAAAATAAGGTAATTTTTAAAAATAAGGAACTTAGTGAATTTATATATATATATAAATTCGGTATATGATATCATTATCCTTAATGAATCAGTATGATGTATACATATACATAACTGGCTTCTCGCTGCCTGTTCTTTAGCGGCCCTTCGTCAGGAAGCAAGGTTCATGACAACTACAACTTGTTGCTTTTTCCTCTTTATTTTTTATAACTATATTTATGCCATATTTGCTTCTTTTATTCATTAATCTCAAGGGCAATAGAGACCTACCCAACCTTTTTCTCACTGAAAATTTTCAAGTATTCAAAAAAATTCTGTCAGTCAGGCTGAAAGACATTTTGATGCCAAATACTGAAGTGTCAAGACAGCTAACATCTGACTCCCCCCATAAATCATGACACCTCTCCCCGCCGCCCAACCTGCTGGGTCTAGCTTTGCACTTTTCATTTTTCTTTCTTTCCTGACCAGTCCTCCATCTCACTGCCCAAATGCTGTTCAAAGGATTATAAAAGAATACAACAACTCAAAACAATATGTTTTAAAAATGTGGAATAGGTGATGGCACAAATATTATCAAGAAAAGCAGGTCCTTTACAGTGTACATGGCAGTCTCATCATGGGAAGAGTGAGGCATCATCAAGACATACGTCGCAGTATTGTTTATAATAGGGAAGGAAAACATAAATTCAAATTCCCATCTGGAGCAGACTGAAAAGATCAATTAGGGCCAAGGATGGAATTCAGCGGTGATGCTGATGGAAGCTCTGGTCCATGACACCACAAGATGCACTTACTCATTTTCAATATTCAATATTATTCAATATACAGCGGTAGTACCACGTGTGCCAGGCACGGCAACATGCCCTGAACCACAGCGATACGTCGTATAGCAGAGAAGAGCGGGGTCACAAGACACGTGTGGAGTGCCGTTCCACCTGGTCACACACGCTAGGCCAGAGCACACAGTCACACAGTGACGCTATTCTCTGAATCAAAGTCTCAATCTTAAAGAGACAAAATGAAATTATTTCCAAACACTGGAGATACCTAATACCTGATATTTATTTTTTATTTTTTTTGAGACAGAGTCTCGTTTTGTTGCCCAGGCTGGAGTGCAGTGGCACGATCTCGACTCACTGCAACCACCGCCTCCCAGGTTCAAGCAATTCTCCTGCCTCAGCCTCCCAAGCAGCTGGGATTATAGGCGCCCACCACCATGGCCGGCTCATTTTTGTATTTTTTAGTAGAGACAGGGTTTCGCCATGTTGGCCAGGCTGGTCTTGGACTCCTGACCTCAGGTGATCCACCTGCCTCGGCCTCCCAAAGTGCTGGGATTACAGGTGTGAGCCACTGTGCCTGGCCAATACCTAATATTTTTAATCCTTTGCAAAAAATCTCCCTCTACATTTTAATAGAAGACCATTCATTTTTATATACAATTGATTTGCAACAGTTATTTTCATGTTTTCTTCTAATTAAGAAAGTTTCTGGAAATGCTGCAGACTTTTTTCCATAAGAATTTTCAAAATCCTGTTTTTACTTGCTCTGCTGCTTGCTTTCTTCCTGGCACTGGTGTTCATGTTAGTGCCCCATGTAACCGTATTTGTCCACGGGTCTTCCCATACTTTCCTGTTTCATTCAATCAAACATGCATGAGTGCTGAGTGGCAAACACCTTCATTATAAAAGAAACTTTTCCAGATTCATTTCCCCACAATAAAGGTTTATTTCTCTCTCTCTCCAATAAAAATATATTTCCTAAGTTCTCCCTGCACTCAGTGAACACTGGCATGTAACCTTAAGTATTATAAGATTTCACCAAAATAAAGTCATACAGATACAAAAATATAATGTAAGACTTGTGTGCAGCAGAGGCGCCCCACCCACTCCGCAAGACTGTGTACCTGGGGCGCCGATGGGTTGAAGGCCACTCCAGTGACGGTGTCTGTGTGCCCAGCCAGCCGGTGAGAGTACGTGCTTGAACCCATTTCATACACGTAAGCCTACAAGACAAGATGAGCAGGGGTGCAATGTTAACTCAGAGTCAGGAATCACCTATAAGCTACGCAGAGCAGAGGGACCATCTATAGATTAGTGCAGTTAATCAAATACAACAGCAACAACTGAGATGCCTGACAAAACATCATCCAAGCTGGGGAACTAACTTTATAAAATAGGCATCTTTTCCCCTTCTCTCTTGTAGATTTTTAACATCTTAGTGACCTTATGTCATACTTTCTATTTACTATCAAAAACCTCCATAGTACCCTGTGAACAGTTTTAAATATATACTCATGATTGATGACTAATTTTAAGGAAGGAGTATAGATTCTGTAATTCAACCTTACCTTGAAGTTCCAAATTGAATGAAAAAATAATAAAGATTCTCTATTGTCCTCCCCCATAAACTTGAAAGATAGGTACATACGCTATGCTTTGCATAGCAAATTTGAGCAATTCAAATACTTAGATTTTTTATAGCTGTTGTTGATAAATAAGTTCCTCTTTAATTGTGTATACATACACACACACACACACACACACACATAAAATTCTGGATATATATCCAGAATTGCCATCAAATAGTTATTTTAGAGACAAAATCTGTTATCAGATACCATTCTGATGGAATTGAGAGATGAGATAATCATTAAGTAACTGAAAGTGTATCAACAAATATTTTCTGAAAGCCTACTAGTAATAAAGAGCAATGTCACATTGCAGCAGGACGAAGGTGTCAAAGGCAATTCCTTTTCCCACAAAAACCTACTATTTTTTAAAAATTAAGTGTATTGTGTATATTTGAAGTTTGCAACATTATTTTATGGGATCCATACCTACAGATATGAAGATAATATTACTGGTTACTGTGGAGAGGTGGACTCTCATATCTATCATCTCACATCGCTACTTGTATTTGTGACAAGAACAGCTAAAATCTATGCAGTTCAGGAAAATCCCTAATACACCATGGTTTTATTAACTTGAGCACTCATGTTGCACATTAGATACCTGGACTTCTCCATCCTAGCAGCTGCTGTTTCATATCCTTTGACCCATATCTCCCCATTTCCTCCCCCTCCCCGCCTATGTCTACCCTGTTAACCACACTTCCATCATCTATCTTGGTGTCTTTGAGCTCTTGTTAAGATACAGATTTCACACAGAAGTGAGATCCTGCAGTCTTTTTCTTTTTGTGTCTGGTTTATTTCACTTAACATAATGTCCTCCAGGTCCATCCACACTGTGGCAAATGGCAGGCTATACCATTGTGTGTACATGTGTGTACAGACATATGCACACACACTCCTATATCATATTTTTTATTAATTTGTTCATCAATGAGCTTTTAGGTTGTTTCTACAGCTTGGCTGTTGTGACTAATGCTAATGAACATGGGAGGGCAGTGACTTTATGTGGTGTTGATTACCTCTCCTTTGAGCATATACCAGAAGGAGGACTGCTGGGTCATATTATAGTTCTACTTTCACTGTTCTCTATACTGTTTTCCAGATGGCTGCACCAACCTACATTCCCACCAACAGTGCACAGGGTTCCCTTGTTTCACACCCTCACCAACATTTGCTATCTCTTGTCTTTTTGATAATAGCCATCCTTACAGGTATGAGGTGTTAGCTCAGTGGTTTCAATTCACATTTCCCTTATGATTAGTGATGTGGAGCACCATTTCATATAGCTTTCTGGCCATTTTTATGTTGTCTTTGGAGAAATGTCTATCCAGGTCCTTTACTCATTTTTTAATCAGGTCATTTGTTTTTCTGCTATTGAGTTGCAAGAGTTCTTTATAAATTTTGGATATTAAACCCTTATCAGGTATGTGGTTTGCAAATAATTTTTCCCAGTCCATAGGTTGCTTTTTCATTTAAGACAAATAAAGTTGGAGGCATCACACTTGATTTAAGATTATATTACAAAGCTATAGTAACTAAAACAATGTGGTACTGCCAAAAAACAAAAACACAGATGAATTAGACAGAGTATAAAGCTCAGAAATAAATTTAAATGTATATGGACAACTAATTTTCAATAAGGCCATCAAGAAGACACAATGAGGAAAGGATAATCTCTTTAATAAATGGTGTTAGGAAAACTGGATTTCTACACACAAAAGAATGAAATTGGACTTCTATTTTACCATACGTAAAAATCAACTCAAAATGGATGAAAGACCTAAAATCATAAAACTCCTAGAAGAGAACATAGTGGAAAACCACCTCAATATTGACCTTGGCAATAATATTTTGAACATCAGAACAAAAGCTCAGGCTACAAAACAAAAGTAAATAAATGGGACTGCATCAAACTAAAGAGCTTCTGCTCAGCAAATAAAATAATCACCCAAAGAGAACTATTTTAATGTAAGAATGAGTCCTTCAGATGTAGGCCTTCTCAATGATTCTGTCAATGACTAAGCAGGTTTTGAAGTAAAGCCTACAAATAAATGTCTGATATACAGTTGACCCTTGAGCAACATGGTGGCTAGGGGTGCCGGCCCTCCATGCAGTCAAAAATCCACATGAAGCTTTTGACTCTCCAGAAACTTTAGTCATAACCTACTGTTGACCAGAAGCCTTACCAATAACATAAACAATCAATTACCATATATTTTATATGCTATATGTATTCATACTTTATTCTTACAATACAGTAAGCTAAAGAAAAGAAAATGATATTTAAAAAATTATAAGGAAGAGAAAATATATTCACCATTCACTGAGTGGCATCATAGAGGTCTTCATCCTCATTGGCTTCATGTTGAGTGGGCTGGGGAGGAGGAGTAGCAGGGGTTGGTTTTGCCATCTCAGCGGTGGCTGAGGCAGAAGAGGTGGAGGAGGTGGAAGGGGAGGCAGCAGAGGCAGGCTCACTCGGTGTAACTTTACAGAAATACATCGTAATTTCTGCCTGACATTTTTGCTTTTTCATTTCTCTAAACATTTTTCCATATGGTACCAATCCTTCTCCTACTGTTTGCTTTCATTTCAGTGCCTATATCATAGAAGGATCCATGTCGTGAAAGACGTCAAAAGCATTGAGTCATCAGAACTCTTCTTCCAGATTGTTTAATGTCAATTTGTTTCCTGGCACTGCTTCTTCCATGTCTTCTTCCTCACTGTCCGGCATTGGTTTGAAGCACTCCTCTGGTGTGGTGTCTGTTAGCTCTTGAATTTCTCCAAGATCCATAGCTTGAACCTTTTTTGCCATATCCACGATCTCTCTCATGATTTCCTTGATTGGCCCTGTCATAAATCCCGTGAGGTCATGCACAACTCTGGACAGTTCTCTCCAGTGGGAATTGTTTCAGGATTGATGGCCCGCATGGCTTTTCCTATAACAGTAATGGCCTCTTCAATGGTGTAATCTTTACAGATTTTCATGATGTTCTATCAAAGTTCTCTTCTATAGCATTGACAACCCTTTCCATAGGGTTCCATGTGTAATGACCCTCTGATCTAGAGACTGGATTACAGACGTTTGGGGGCAAGACCACTTTGACACCTTTGATGTTAAACTCACTGGGTTCTGGGTGGCCAGAGGCATTGTCCAATATCAAAAGAATTTTAAAAGGCAGTCATGGCCAGGCGCAGTGGCTCACGCCTGTAATCCTAGCACTTTGGGAGGCCAAGGTGGGCGGATCATGAGGTCAGGAGATCGAGGCCATCCTTGCCAACATGGTGAAACCCCGTCTCTACTAAAAATTCAAAAATTAGCTGTGCGTGGTGGCACGTGCCTGTAATCACAGCTACTTGGGAGGCTGAGGCAGGAGAATCGCTTGAACCCAGGAGGCAGTTGTTGCAGTGGGCTGAGATTGCACCACTGCACTCCAGCCTGGCAACACAGCTAAACTCTGTCTCAAAAAAAAAGGCAGTCGCTTCCTGACTTCAGGGACATAGTATCAATGGAACCAACCCAGGAAAAGGTTCTCACTGTCCTGCTTTCTTGGTGAACAATGAAAAGATTGGCAGGTGGTGTTTTTTTCCCTCCAAGGCTCAGTTTTATGGATAAGGACAGCCCTGATCACAAGCTCAGCTGCATTTGCACAAACCAGTAGAGTTGACCTATCCCTTCCTGCCTTAAGTCTGGTGTTCCTTCTCTTCCTTACCAATCAATGTCCTTTGTGGCATGTTTTTCCCTAAGAATTGGGCACTTACATCTGCACTAAAAACCTGTTCAGGCAGATAGCCTTTCTCCTCAAGGATTTTCTTTTTTTTTTTTTTTAAGACAGCATCTCGCTCTGTCACCCAGGCTGGAGTGCAATGGTGCAATCTCAGCTCACTACAACCTCCACCTCCCGGGCTCAAGCGATTCTCCTGCCTCAGTCTCTCAAGCAGTTGGGATTACAGGTGCCCAGCACCGCACCCAGCTAATTTTTGTATTTTTAATAGCGACAGGGTTTCACCATGTTAGCCAGGCTGGTCTCGAACTCCTGACCTCAGGTGATCCACCCGCCTTGGCGTCCCAAAGTGCTGGGATTACAGGCATGAGCCACTGCGCCTGGCCCTCAATGATTTCCTTGATGTCTGGGAACTCAGCTGCTGCCTCTTGGTCAGCAGAAGCTGCTTCTCCTGTTATCTTGAACTTTTTAAACCAAACCTCTTTCTAAAATTATCAAGCCATCCTTCGCCTTCCCTTTGCTTTGTCAGATAATGACTTCACTTTTTCTTGAATCATATTAGAGTCTATAGTATGCCTTTCTCATAACAATCCTGTACCCACATAAAAGCTGCATTTGCAATATGAGATTAAAAAGGACTTAACAAAATGTGCAAGGTTTTCGTGCCTGCTGGCGTAGCTGCAGCCATGTCTCCATGAGTTTCCTTTTCTTTTTTTACACTATTTCTCACACTGGATTCATTTATCCTTAAATGGCAGCCGACTGCCAGTCTATGGTACATACCAAGCAATTCAGCTTTTTCTGTAAAGTCGTGGCTTTGCTTTCCCTGCTTCTTGGGAGAAGGTTCAGCATCTCTAGGGGCACCTCCTATGGGCCCCATGGTGTAATTCAAGGTTTACAGTATTGCATTAAACACAATGAAAAATACATGAGAGCTATAAGAGACCATCTTTTACTGCAACACACAATTTACTGGAGAGACAAACAGCTCACACAGAGGTGATGAGCATCACACAGCATTTTAAGGGATACTTGTAACTCCTGAGCTCACCACAACAGCAACAGCAGGGGTGATTAAATGAGGACAGTAGTGCTGGATGGACTACAGTCGAGTTTACGAAGTGATTTCATACAGCATTTCTGCATTTGTTTATATTTCTCTTGACTGAGAATGTGCATACATTCTAATAAATTTTAACTTGTTAAAAAGATGTGTGTATATTTTATGACAGTCAAGGATAAAATAGACTAGTATCTACATATATTTTATGCATTCATGACATATGTTTTTAATTTTCTTATACTTATAGGGCTATGTGGTTCATCTGTGAGTTTTTTCAAGTTGCTGAAAATCTCCAAAAATGTTAATATATTTGTTGAAAAAAAATCATGTATAAGTGGACCCATGCATTTCAAACCCATGTTGTTCAAGGGTCAGCTGAATTTTGAAGGAAAATGGAGAAATAAAATGTCTACATTTTATTTTCTTCTGCCACAAGCACATCTTTATTTGAAAAGTATTCCTGTGCAGTTGCTGCCGTAAGGGGTGGCGTGGGGCCTGGGAATGTGCACTCCTAACAGGTTCCCAGGTCAGGCTGATGCTGCCGGTCCAGGGCACCCCACTTTGGGACCCACTGGGTGAGAGTAACCCTAACATTTACACAGTGTGTCACTATTTACAAAACACAACTGTTACATAAACCATTTACAATAATGGACCAAGGTACATCCATATTTTATTGAAATCTCCATTTTTTATTGAGGAAACCATGACAGGTAGAGAGCACTTTACCAGGACAGCCACGGAGCCTCAGTGCTGAGATTCCAAACTGATTTTTCTGACTAAGGTTTTCCTGTTTATTTCACCAGGCTGCCAAAGACAGCTCCCATTCACACAGGGTTCAGGGCATCCTCAAATTCCCTCTAATCTCACAGGTGTTTCCAAAACCATCTTTGCTTATTTTGCTATTTTTAATTTAGGACTGATTTAATATCAAACAGTTTCTGAGGATCCACTCTTCAGAACTCCTGTCTGCCTGCTGTTTAGATTAAATGGATAAGGGAAATTATAATGACTGAATCTCTTTTCCATCCATTATTTCCAATGATAAAATACAGAGGTTAACAGCAGCAAGTACTTTCTGGACACTGACTTTTGCCAGGCACTGATAAGAATTTTACATAAATTTTCTCGTGTAACCCTCTCGACAGCACTATGAAGAAAACACTCTTATTGTCCCAATTCTATAGACAAGGAAGCCAGGCTGAGGGCAGGCAGCCTTCCAAGGCCACTCACCTCTTGAAAAGCGCTTCCTGAGATCAGCTGGCTCCCATTTGCATGAAACCTCAAAACACACATAGAATGACATAATATAGTGGCAGGAGGCGAGGTAAAACGTATCCAGGAAAGGTCTTTTGTTTCCTCAGTGAGAATGGAATTAAATGAAACATCTTTTGGTCCAGGGGATTCCTGGGGTACATGAATTTTCTGATCATGACAACTTTATATGTGACACAGCAATTGGAAGCCCAAATACCAATATTTTAGTAGATACACAGGTTTCTTATGCTGTGATCCTACACAGTGTCAATAAATACAGAAGGACAATAAGCCTCTTGTATGACACAGAGCGATGGTAATGAACAGCTCTGCAAATGATTCAATGTAACCACAATCCATGTGTGAAAGAAACATTTTAATTAGAGGTACTCACTAGAGTCATGAAGCACTTCACCCACCACAGAGAAACGAGCTGTGGCTAAGACATACTCAGAAAATAAACAGAGTTGGAAATAAAACCTATGCAGGTAGATCTTATGCCAGAACCACATCAAGAAGTCCTGAGAGAAGAAGCAAGAAAAAGGGAAGCAATATTTTTCAGGCAAAAGATGAGGATGTGGCATAAATCTGTGGGTGCTGGAATAACGCTTGACTGCTCAAAAATGTTTTTACAAAAATTGTAAGGGGCTGAATGTACTACTGAAGAAGAGAAGTGTTTTGGAAACAGGACTACACCGATTCATTACAACTATTTTGTAATTCTGTTGAGCCACGTCTGAGAGGATGAAGTTTCTTTCATTTTTCCTTTCACAGAGTTCCTAACATGTGACCTTCATTTCCCTTTACCCAAATTAACCCCACAGAAGAAAGGGGACAAAGAATTGCAAACAGAAGTGAGTGTTGCACTCCTGAAACTTGACAATGGTAGTGATATTTTCCACAGGGGAATCAACTATCATATTATGCTCACTTATTTTGCTTTTGAAAATAATTCCAGAAATGACATTTTCTGAGTATTCTGCACATTTCTTCAGATACTGAATTTTTAGTTTACAAAAAAGTAAACTATTCTCAGAAGACCAAAACGTTCAAGATTTAAAACAAAGTCACACTAAGACAGAAGCCTTGCCTCCTTACAGCAAGAGGCAGAGACTCTGTTAGAGAATTCCTGATGGTGTCACCCAGGGCCACCTGGCCGCCCGCCACACAAGCCACTGGAGGCGAATGGCACCATCTCATCAGGCTGCAAGGCTGACGCACAATCTCCAACTCTTGTCAACCTCCATCAAGGTCTGGCAAAATAAATATGGCACACACAGTAATAAACCCCACCCTTTTCTCTGACACTGCCTCTTGCAAAGACATAGCAGAACTGGGCACTGGTGTGGTACCACCCACTGGTCTAACCAGTGGACAGTGGTAAATACCTAAGGCAGCAGTAACTTTTTAAGGCCTTGGGATAATATGTCATTCCACGTCTACGCTGCATTTTCCTTATTCATTCCTCTGTGACGGACACTTACGGTGCTTCCACACTGTGGATATTGTGAAGAGTGCTGCAGTGGCCATGTAAGCGCGGGGATCTCTTCCATATACTGATTTCAATTCTTTTGGACAAATACCCAGGAGTTAGATTGCTGGATCATGTGGATTCTACTTTTTGCTTTTTGAGGAAACAACACACATTTTCCCCAGTGGCTGCCTCATTTTGCATTCCCACCGACCGTGCGGGAGCTCCCCTTTCTCCACATCCTCATCATCACTTGTCTTTCTGATATTCTAACAGGTGTGAGGTGGTGTCTCATTATGGTTTTGACTTGCATTTCCCTGATGATTGGTGATGTGAGCCCTTTTTTCCTGTACCCATTGGCCATTTGTATGTGTTCTTAAGCGAAATGTCTATTATTCAAGCTTCCTTTGGGCCATGATCTTCATCTGATAATTTCATCTACTGATGACATTTGCCTAAGTCAATTACTGCATCTAAGATTGAAGAGGGTGATTTTCTAATTCTGCCATTCATCCATTCCACTTGTCTGCAATTCTCTAAGAAATAACTTTCCCTTACCAAGTAGCGTATTTGGTTTACTTAAAATATAGTGCGAACAGGAAAGGCAGACAAATGTTTAGTTATTTTCCTTTATAAGGCACACTTCTGAGTAAGGGACAGGTGCCCTAGTTACCTCCAAAGGGGACCAATGACATTTTGTTTTATGTTTTTGTTTTCAGCTATAGCTTTTTGGGGGGAGCATTATCAAAAATGATGAGGGTTTAGATATACAATGTTGAAGTCAATCACAGTCATTACTCTTTGGATGCTCAGCTAGCCCTCTGCTGGCCAACAGAATACGGCACAGGTGTGGTGCTGCCCGCTGGTCTAACCAGCAGACAGTAGTGCATGCCTAAGGCAGCAGTAGCTTTAAGGCCTTGGGAATTGGCTGTTGCCTGTGGCCTTGTTATATGACTCCATTACCCTTTGATTTCTTTTCTCTTTGGCACAAGATGTCCCTGGCTCATCTTGTAAGTCTTCTGCCACAGACCTGGAACCAGCTCTCCACCCAGGGAGTTCTGGCTTCTATTAGTGGGGAACGACATTTAGAGGTTGCAAAGAGGGTACTAAGGGTGATGGCTGGAACGTCACTGCTTCCAAGCACCTTCCGTGGCGGGAGCTAAGAAATACTGGTATTCGTGCACCAGTTGCACACGGTTTTAATTCGAAGGGCTTTCCAACATAGGTTAATGGCTGACAGGGCAAGTTCTCCTCATCATCATGTTCTTTTTTCCGGGGATATTTTGACCATTGTTACTTCTTTATTCTCCCAAGTAACTTTCAGTCAAACAGTACAGCTACAGAAAAACCTACTGGCATTTTGTTGTTGTTGTTGTTGGGGCAGTGTTAAATTTACAAATTACCTACAGAGAACTGCCTTCTTTAGGAAACTAAATCTTCCTATCCAAGAACAAATTACGATTTTGCGTTTGTCCAAGTCTACACTTCTGGGGAAAAAAAATGTTCTTAATGCAGAAATCTTGTTAATGCAGAAATCTTGTTAATACCGGAATGGTTATCCTTTTTGAGGCTATTCTCAGTGAGTTCTCCTCTTCCACTGTAACTTTTCAGAGGTTATTTTTTATATCTATAAAGACCATTGAATTCCATATATTAGTTTAACTACTACTACTAATCTTTCACTTAATTATTTTATTGTTCATATTGGCTACTAATTATCTTGGATTTTCCAGATATGCAATCTTGTCACCTATGAATAATTTTAGCTGTTCTTTTCAATGGTAATATCTGTTGTCTTGTCTAATTTCATAGAGAAATACCTCCAATACCCTGTAAAATAGTCATGGAACTAATGAACATTCTGGCTCTGTTCCCAACCATAGAATACCTCTAAAGTTTTCTCAGTAAGATGTCAGCTTTTGGGCTGAGATAAGCATTTTATCATTTGAAAGAGGCATTCATGGATTCCTCTTTTACCGGATGTTTTAGCAGAAATGAATCCAGAATTTTATTGAAGCATCCAGGAACATGGTTATAAGAGTCCTCTTTTTATATCAGTTAATATTATGAGGGAATTATTAGTGGATTTATTGATAGTGAATCATCCTTGCATTCCACGCATAAACCCCACTTGGAAGTGATAAATTATTGTTAATGCACTAATTCTATGTTCCTATTTAAGCTTTTCAATTGATATTCATAAATGAAATATAACTCCTTTCTGAAATTTCATCAAGTTTTCTATCAGTTATGGTTACTTCAAAAAGCAGTCTGATGTCTTCCTTATTTCTCTATGCTTTAAAACAGTTAAGTATCTTTGGGACTATTTGATGTTTAAGAGGTTGGTAAAATCCCCTGAGAAAGCACATGGGCCTGGTACTATTTCACAAGGAGTTCTTAGGAAAGGTTCTCTATTTCTTCTATGAAAAGTGGCCTGTTAAATTTGTTTCTACTTTGGGGGCCAGTTTGATAAACTAAATTTCTGTGACTCAACCATTTGTATAGAGGCTTTCATATTAATTTGCACAAATTATGAGAAGCAGTCTCATGATTTTCAAAATCCTTCTGCTGCATGCTTCTGCCTCCTCCTTATTTCTTATTATAGATTAACCTTTCTCTCTTTATAAAAAAAAATTGCACTATTAAGTTTATTTTGTTGCTTCTTGTGTTTTTAAAAAGCTAGTGTTTTGGCCAGGTATGGTGGCTCATGCCTGTAATCCCTGCATTTTCGGAGGCTGAGGCAGGTGGATCACTTGAGGTCAGGAGTTTGAGACCAGCCTGGCCAACATAGTGAAACCCCATCTCTACTAAAAATACAAAAACTTAGCTGGGCTTGGTGGCAGGCGCCTGTAATCCCAGCTACTCAGGAGGCTGAGGCAGGAGAATCTCGAACCCAGGAGGCAGAGGTTACAGTGAGCTGAGATTGCGGCACTAAACTCCAACCTGGGCAACAGAGCGAGACTCTGTCTCAAAACAAAAACAAAAACAAAAAACACAAAACACAACTAGTGTTTTATTAGTTCTACTGATTTTCTGTTTTCTAACTTATCACCTGCTTTTATCTCTATCAATTTATTTCTTCTAATTTACTTTGTTGTTCCTTGTCTGGCTTTTTAGTTAGACATTCATTTTTTTTCCTTTTAAAAATGTGTATGATATAGGTATTTGGTGCTATAAATTTCCCTTCAAAAACTGGTTTATGAGTATTCCAGAGACACTGATATATCATGTTAGCAACAACATTATTTTCAAGAAATTCTACAATTTCATATTTTGTTTTACACCTTTAAACCAAGAGTTGCTTAACAGATGGAATTGTAATATTTAGAAGCAAGAAACTTTTTGGTTTTTAAATTTGTACTTTGATTGCATTATAGCGAGAAAATGTTGATTTTTTGTTCTTATTTTAATTTATTGAACTTTTCTCTGGATTCATTTATGGTCATTGTTTATAGATGTTTGATGTGCACTTGAAAATAAGACACCTTCCTTGTTGGCAGACAAACATTACTATGAATATCTACAAGAAAATGCATTATCAATTATGATATAGAGGTTTCCTATAACCTTATAATTTCTGTGCACTTGACCTGCCAAGGACTGAGACAGATAGGTTAGTCTCCATTATTAATGTGTGGCTACTTATTATTTGGTTCTTATTGTTTCCACCTTGTGAAATTTGTTTATTTTCTTCAAAATCAGATACTAACATATATTGTATTTTCATTGTGAATTTTAGTCTTTGGCATTATAAGTATCTTTGCCTCATAATTTTTTGGTTGAATTGTGTTTTGTGCGATACTAAAATCATATAATCTGCTTTATTTTTATTTTCATTTGCCTGGTATACATTTCACATCTCTTCTCTTTATCCTTTCTGGATCACTTTGGCTTAAGGCATCTCCTATATTCAGCATGGACTCAGATTTTTTTTCTCATCTGTAAAATCCAATCTGAAAGTTTTTTCTTTTTTTCCTTAAATATTGATATGAGTCAGGCATGGTGGCTCAGGCCTATACTCCCAGCACTTTGGGAGGCTGAGGCTGGAGGCCTGAAGCCAATTGTTTGAGAGCAGCCTGGACCATATAGTGAAACCTCATCTCTAAAAAACTAATGAGCCAGGCCGGGTGGCATGGGCCTGTAGTTCCAGCTATGTGGAAGGCTGGGGCAAGAGGATGCATTGAGCCCAGAAGTTCAAGCTCATAGTGAGCCATGATCATGCCACTGCACTTCAGCCTGGGCTAACAGAGCAAGACTCAAAAATAAACAAAAACAACAACAAAGACATCAGTGTGACTGACATTTTCATCTCAGTTTCATCACAGTATTTTATCTTTAATTCTATTTAGTGTATGGCACTTTAAGGTTTATTTTATTTGTCCTATCTAGATAGTTCTTCGGGTACTTAAAAACGGTAGAATTCTTCTTCCCGCAGATGCCTTTTATTAAAAGCTTTATGCAAAACTCTTGGTCCACTCCTCTCTAAGACAATGCATGTGAGTTCCCTACTATGCCCAATAGTGAGGTTGTCTAGCAACCATTTTTCCATCTCTCTTCCTCTACATCCAATTTTAATCATAATTATCTTAATATTTATACTCTTAATTACATTTAAGAGTTTACAATTCTATTGTCAGCTTCAACTGATCTCTTCTTATTCAATTAACATCTACAAGGAGAATCAAGAGAGGTATTCCACTTTCTACTTATATTCTCACATCTCCCAGTTTTGTACTATTAAACTATAACAGATAGAACATTTACAAAGTATTCTGGTACCTTCATTCCCATCTTTTGATCTTATATAGTTAAACATATTCAGTGCTCACCTTGAGGCTTTTGCTGAAACTTCTTCAATCTTACCTCGGTTTTACAAAGCTTTTTTTTTTTTCAATATAACTCAAGGGAACACCATTCAGTTCTGGCATATTCATAACTGTGTGTCTGGTTTTATACTCAAAAAAATAATTTAGCTGGATATTAAAATTCTTGACTCAGATTCTCTTTTTCAGTAAGTAAAATACATTCTTCCCAATGTTTTTTAACAAAAAAATATGATTTACAAAAATCCAATCCAAGCTGATACTCTATCCCTTATAAGCATTTGAACATTTTACATGGATCCACAAAGGTGTTTTTTTGTTAATGTTTATAGTCAAATAGATTTATTAAGCTATATTTTTGTGCGAACTAGTCTGAGTCAGTTTTCCCAGGTATTCTTTCAATATCTAGATTTAACTAAATTTTTTTAATTTTAAGAAAATATATTTTTGAATTATAATATTATTTGTTCTTGTTTAATTGACTTTTTAAAAAAATGTCCAGGGACTCCTTTTACATGTAGGTTGAATCTCTTCTACCAAACTTCTATATTAACCTTTCATCTTGAATGTCTTTTATCATTTTCTTTATTTACTTCTCTCATTTGTATCCTTTTTCCCTACTGTGCTCTCTGTTTTTGCTTTCTATTATATTCCTTTGCATTTGGTCTTTATTTCTGAATTTTTTTTCTAATGCTTTCCTAACTTTCATCAGTTCTCATTTCATAGATTCCTGTTGTCTAGCAATTTCTGATGTTTTACGTGTTTTCTTAACTTTCTTAAGCTAATTTGCAAATATATCATTAGTTTTCACCTGTTTACCAGACACATTTTTATGGTGTACTCTTGTTGTCTGTGAGAATATTTTTTGGTTCATCCTTTTTTTTTGTATTATTAAAAAAAAACTGTGATATCCAGAAGTTGTATGACGCAGAAAGCAGGATATATAGAAAAAAATAGAGAGAGAAGATAGGTAATTTGGAGGCATGTTGTGAAAGTCCTTTTAAGCCACACATAAGATCTTGGTTCTACATAGAGATACGGCAGAATATTTTAAACACATAGTATTTACAAAGAAAAGTGTAATCATATTTACATTAAAAAGTGTCATGATCATCAATAATCTGTTTGTTTTCTAGTCATTTCTAGTCATTAAGAGAAGTTTGTTTTAAAGTCTTCCATTATGATTGAAGATACTTCTTTTTCTTCTTAGAGTTATATCACTTTTGATTTATATATTTTGAAACTATGTTATTGGGTGCATACAGGTTTATGACATTTTCTACATAGATTGGCATCTTTGTCATATTAAATGTCATTCATTATTTTCAGTAATGCATTAAGACCCAAAGTCTACTTTACACTAAAGTATTATTATATCAGCTTCATTTCCCATCCTGCTACTTTCAACATTTCTGTCTCTACACTCTTAATTTCAAATGATATATCTTTCAGTTGTAGGAAATTCCAACAATGTGGTAAAATTCTCCATCCTTATATCTGTGGTCTCTGACTTGTACTCTATTTCCCTGAATATATTAATCATGGTTATTTTTAAAACCTTGTCTGCTAAGTCCAATACCTGGGTCACCCATAGTATTGTTTCTATTATGTTTTTTTTTTCTTGATTTTTTGCTCTCTTGACATACTTGTAATTTTTGACTGAAAGCTGAATGCTATGTATATTACAAAAAAACCTCCCAAGGCTCAAAATTATATTATTGTACTCCAGAAAGGTGGGCAGATGGAGCAAGAGAAGACTTCCTTACTATAAACAGAGTTGAGTACACTCAAGCCTGGATTGCAGCTTGGGTGAGATTCCATCAACTCCTGGTTTATCCGGGGTAAGCTAAGGTGTCCATTGGGAATTCCCACCCCACTAGCACATACTGACCTCTAATATTCATATCCTCAGCTCTGAAATATTGTTAAAAACCCCACTCTGCTTCTAAAGGTTTTCTGCTGAGTCTATCTGTTTCTTGCCCTCCTTAGCTCCAGAATTGAATAAAATATGTTAACAGGAATACTGGTAGTGTCAGGCATGGCACTTGACCCTCCATGGCCCTAAAGTTTTCAAATTTTTATCTCTACATCCCTGCAATATCAAAAAAAAGTTCTGCCAAGTTTTATGCACAACTTCACCTCTTACCATTCATACACACATTCACACACACACACACACACACACACACACACAGAGCTGCATCCCTCTGTATGGCCTTTGCCTGAAACATAGGTCTCTTTTTTTTGTTTAGAAATGGCAAACTCCTTCAGAGAAAAAGCTACAGAATGTGAGCTGCCCCTTTGCATCTCACAACCTAGTTAAACCAGGTTTTGTGTAGTAGTTCTGATAGGCACCCTAGTCAGTTTCACGCTATTCCATCATAGCCAGTGCTGAGCCTGAATATGAAGAATGTGATCTTATTTGGAAATAGGATTTTTTGCAGATGAAATTAACTGAAGGGTATTGAGATCAGCTTGGATTTAGGGTGGGCTGTAAATCCATTATCAGTGTTGTCTTAGTCTGTTTTGTGATGCTATAACACAATACCTGAAACTGGGTAATATACAAAGAATGGAAATGTATGTTCTTACAGTCCTGGAGGCTGGAAAGCCCAAGGTCAAAGAGCCAGAATCTGGCAACGCCTCCCTTCTGCATAATCACACAGCACAAGGTGAAAGGGCCTAGAGGCAAGAGAGGGACAAACTCACCCTTTGTAAGGACCCCACTCTCACGGTAATGGCATTAATCCTTGCAGGAGGGCCAGCTCTCATGGCCTAATCCACCTCTTAAAGTTCCCACCTCTGAATACTGCTAGAATAGCAAGTAAATTTCAACATGAGTTCTGGAGGAGACATTCAAACCTAGCTAGTGTCCCCAGGAGAAAGAACAGGGAAACGAGAGATGTGCAGAGGAGGAAAGGCCACTTGGAGATGGAGGCAGAGGCCAGCATGACGCAGCCACACACCAAGGAACCCCAGGGACTGTAGCAGCCACAGAGGCTAGGGAAGCCTGAAGGTTCCTCCCACGGACCCTGCAGAAGGGGCCGGCCCTGCTGATGCTTTCATCTCAGACTTCTGGCCTCCAGAGCCAACAGAAAGTAAGTGTCTATTTTTTTAACCCTTTTCCTGTTTAGAATTTAAAAATTCAGGTTACTGCCAGTGCTCATTTAACTTTACATAAACATGCTATTTGAGGCTGAAGCAAATTTGAATGATTTTCAACGTGAAAATAAAATATAAAAACTGTTCTTGAAGTTATTTTTTTTTTATTATACTTTAAGTTTTAGGGTACATGTGCACAACGTGCAGGTTTGTTACATATGTATACATGTGCCATGTTGGTGTGCTGCACCCATTAACTCGTCATTTAACATTAGGTATATCTCCTAATGCTATCCCTCTCCCCTCCCCCCACCCCACAACAGGCCCCAGTGTGTGATATTCCCCTTCCTGTGTCCATGTGTTCTCAAAAACAATAAAGCTTTTTAAAAGAGCACAGAGGAGAATACCATCATGATTTGGAAGTGAACAAAGATTATTTAAACAGGACAGGAGAAGCACTAGCCAAAAAGAAGAGATTGGTATTTGACATAGAGCTATTCAATAACATCTATAATTTAGCTGAATTGTTCACATTAGTTATGGTTTATTTATTTATGGACTTTTTTTGGTTGGTAAGCTATTAATTATTGCCTCAATTTCAGAGCCTGTTATTGGTCTATTCAGAGATTCAACTTCTTCCTAGTTTAGTCTTGGGAGGGTGTATGTGTCTAGGAATTTATCTATTTCTTCTAGATTTTCTAGTTTATTTGTGTAGAGGTGTTTATAGTATTCTCTGATGGTAGTTTGTATTTCCGTGGGATCGGTGGTGATATCCCCTTTATCATTTTTTATTGCATCTATTTGATTCTTCTCTCTTTTCTTCTTTATTAGTCCTGCTAGCGGTCTATCAATTTTGTTAATCTTTTCAAAAAACCAGCTCCTGGATTCATTGATTTTTTGAAGGGTTTTTTGTGTCTCTATTTCCTTCAGTTCTGCTCTGATCTTAGTTATTTCTTGCCTTCTGCTAGCGTTTGAATGTGCTTTCTCTTGCTTCTCTAGTTCTTTTAATTGTGATGTTAGGGTGTCAGTTTTAGATCTTTCCTGCTTTCTCTTGTGGGCATTTAGTGCTATAAATTTCCCTCTACACACTGCTTTGAATGTGTCCCAGAGATTCTGGTATGTTGTGTCTTTGTTCTCATTGGTTTCAAAGAACATCTTTATTTCTGCCCTCATTTCGTTATGTACCCAGTAGTCATTCAGGAGCAGGTTGTTCAGTTTCCATGTAGTTGAGTGGTTTTGAGTGAGTTTCTTAATCCTGAGTTCTAGCTTGTTTGCACTGTGGTCTGAGAGACAGTTTGTTATAATTTCCGTTCTTTTACATTTGCTGAGGAGTGCTTTACTTCCAACTATGTGGTCAATTTTGGAATAGGTGTGGTGCGGTGCTGAAAAGAATGTATATTCTGTTGATTCGGGGTGGAGAGTTCTGTAGATGTCTATTAGGTCTGCTTGGTGCAGAGCTGAGTTCAATTCCTGGATATCCTTGTTAACTTTGTCTCGTTGATTTGTCTAATGTTGACAGTGGGATGTTAAATTCTCCCATTATTATTTTGTGGGAGTCTAAGTCTCTTTGTAGGTCACTCAGGACTTGCTTTATGAATCTGGGTGCTCCTGTATTGCGTGCATATATATTTAAGATAGTTAGCTCTTCTTGTTGAATTGATCCCTTTACCATTATGTAATGGCCTTCTTTGTCTCTTTTGATCTTTGTTGGTTTAAAGTCTGTTTTATCAGAGACTAGGATTGCAACCCCTGCCTCTTTTTGTTTTCCATTTGCTTGATAGATCTTCCTCCATCCCTTTATTTTGAGTCTATGTGTGTCTCTGCACGTGAGATGGGTTTCCTGAACACAGCACACTGATGGGTCTTGACTCTTTATCCAATTTGCCAGTCAGTGTCTTTTAATTGGAGCATTTAGCCCATTTACATTTAAGGTTAATATTGTTATGTGTGAATTTGATCCTGTCATTATGATGTTAGCTGGCTATTTTGCTCATTAGTTGATGCAGTTTCTTCCTAGCCTCGATGGTCTTTACAATTTGTCATGTTTTTGCCGTGGCGGGTACCGGTTATTCCTTTCCATGTTTAGTGCTTCCTTCAGGAGCTCTTTTAGGGCAGGCCTGGCACCCCCCAGTAGGGGCAGACTGACACCTCACACGGCCGGGTACTCCTCTGAGACAAAACTTCCAGAGGAACGATCAGGCAGCAATCTCACCTGCAGCTGAGGGTCCTGACTGTTAGAAGGAAAACTAACAAACAGATAGGACATCCACACAAAAACCCCATCTGTACATCACCATCATCAAAGACCAAAGGTAGATAAAACCATAAAGATGGGGAAAAAACAGAGCAGAAAAACTGGAAACTCTAAAAATCAGAGAGCCTCTCCTCCTCCAAAGGAACGCAGCTCCTCACCAGCAACGGAACAAAGCTGGACGGAGAATGACTTTGACGAGTTAAGAGAAGAAGGCTTCAGACGATCAAACTACTCTGAGCTAAAGGAGGAAGTTCGAACCCATGGCAAAGAAGTTAAAAACCTTGAAAAAAAATTAGACGAATGGCTAACTAGAATAACCAATGCAGAGAAGTCCTTAAAGGACCTGATGGAGCTGAAAACCACGGCACGAGAACTACGTGATGAATGCACAAGCCTCAGTAGCCAATTCGATCAACTGGAAGAAAGGGTATCAGTGATGGAAGATCAAATGAATGAAATGAAGCGAGAAGAGAAGTTTAGAGAAAAAAGAATAAAAAGAAACAAACAAAGCCTCCAAGAAATATGGGACTATGTGAAAAGAACAATTCTACGTCTGATTGGTATACCTGAAAGTGACAGGGAGAATGGAAACAAGTTGGAAAACACTCTGCAGGATATTATCCAGGAGAACTTCCCCCATCTAGCAAGGCAGGCCAACATTCAAATTCAGGAAATACAGAGACCACCACAAAGATACTCCTCGAGAAGAGCAACTCCAAGACACATAATTGTCAGATTCACCAAAGTTGAAATGAAGGAAAAAATGTTAAGGTCAGCCAGAGAGAAAGGTCGGGTTACCCACAAAGGGAAGCACATCACACTAACAGCGGATCTCTTGGCAGAAACTCTACAAGCCAGAAGAGAGTGGGGGCCAATATTCAACATTCTTAAGAAAAGAATTTTCAACCCAGAATTTCATATCCAGCCAAACTAAGCTTCATAAGTGAAGGAGAAATAAAATACTTTACAGACAAGCAAATGCTGAGAGATTTTGTCACCACCAGGTCTTGAAGTTATTTCTAAAGAGAACTAACATCAGAATCATCTGAATCAGCAGAATCATTTATTTCAGAAAAATAAGATTCATCAAATGAATCTTCAGCCAATAACTACTCAGGAACGATATTATCATCATGACTAGAAATGCAACATTTTCTAGAACTTGGCATTTTCAGCAATCAAGAATTACTACATTTTGTAAATGAAAATACCACTACTAAAAACAGAATGCTACAGATAGAATGATGATTTTTGTTTCCAAAGTCAAGATACTAGAGCGATGAGAAAATAATAATAAAAGCAGGATCTTTTGAGGCAACATGATCGTGAGGTGAATGCTGCAGCTGCAAGGCTGCCCGTGAGTATTCTTGGGATGAATGGGAAAAGGGTTAAGCCTCCAAGTTTGTGGTAGTTTTTGGCATCCCTAGGAAATTAATACAGGCCTTTTAAAATAGATTATGGACAAGTGGATGTGTATTAGTACCTGCCCCAAATCCACCATGAGGCGCATGCACATAATGTGTAATGTGGAGGGGGCAATTCCATTAATATAAGCACATCGTTTCCTAAGGATCTAACTTAGGAAAGGATCACACCATTAAATACACTAAATACACAGGATCTGGTGTTTCACTAATTAATATTATCATCTTGTAATAAAAAAGAAAATACAACGTGTAGCACAGTGTCTTTCAAATAGTAGGCACTCAACAAGTATCTGTGAAATGATTAATAATTAATTCATGAGTGATTACTGTTTATCGTGCTTCAGTAAAAACATGTTTCATACCTCACACATTATTAAAATGCTATTACTGTGTAAGAGTCTTAAAATAATGACCAACAGTCAAGCTGAAAATAGGTTTCTATCCTAATATGCAACAATATTAAACAGTCTACACATTACCAAAGTCTAGACTCTCTACATTTATAGACTGTCAAATAGTACATACGTGTCTGTCCTCAGCCCCACAAGCCGCGAATCGTCCACAAGGACTGAAAGCGATTCCACATGGATAGCCACGGGTTGGATGCCCTTCAAAGTGGCGCTCACACCTACAGGGAGGAAAGAAACACCAGGAGAAAAATCATTTTAAAACCTGAATGCAAATTAGAGGAAAGAAAACAACTTGTTGCTTTTCTTCACGAAAAGGAACCAACAAATAATGAAAGAATATTTTATATGTGAGAATTATTAAATGGTTACTGGGTCTCTCTAGAGATATTTAAAAATAATTCAAACACTATTCAAAATCTTAAATTCCCAAAGATGACAAAACTAATAGTAAATAAGCTTTTATATATGATAAATATTAAATGTAAACATATTCTGGAAGTTTTTAAAATATCAAAACAAACCTAACAAATCTTCTAAAATAATAAATTATTTAGTTAAAGTATTCAGAGACTTTTTGGAAGCAAAACATTCTATCCAGGTGGTTAAGTTTCGCAACTATTTAAAAAGTGCCATATAAAATTTGTTTATTGTAAAAAATGCCAAGGAATTCTTGTTAATTTTATGGAGAGAATCTACAACACCTTTTGGAGATTAACAGCGCCTTCCTAAGAAGCCTCCACAAGCATTGAGCAGCACTGGGCTGGGGACCACAAAGATGCCCGACAGGGTCCCTGCTCAAGGTGCCCTGAGTGGTGGCAAAGTCACACAGCACACAGGTAACAATACCAATACAAAATACAAATACGATACAATACAATACAATACAATACAATACAATATAATACAAATACAATACAAATGCAAATACAAATACAATACAAATACAAAATACAAATACAATACAATACAATACAAATACAGTACAGTACTAACAAAATACAAATACAATACAAATGCAAATATAAAATACAAATACAAAATACAAACACAAAATACAAATACAAAAGATGTGCTTTTGTATTTGTTCTAGTGATTAAAGTGATGAAAGAACAGAGCAAAGACACTCTGCTAATTGTATCCTTGTGAACAGGTGTAAGTGCATGCACATACACATAAAAATCTGTATCAGCTTGTTATATTGTTATTTACATTATATATGCAGTGATCATAATTATCAGGAAATATATACTTTTTTGCTTAAACAGGATTTTATTGGTATGTAAAATAATTTACATTTCATATAAATATATAAAATTAACAGAACATATGTGACAAACAATATGTAAATAACAATGTAACTGCCTAAATTATCTCGCTTTGGAATACTGGAAGCCTGTTCACATAAAGATATGCAACCTTTACATATCTAGTTATGGCTTTTACTGATATAAAATTCGCTGTAAAATAGAATAAGACTAGCAGAAATAGTAATCAATTAGCTCTATGTAAGAAATTTCATAACAATTTCACTTTTTAAAATAAATATATACCTTTTTATTCCCTTAAAAAAGTAATTTCTGTTGACCACCTACAAGGAATACACTTATTGAACACTTTATATTTACAGGAATGATTTATATTTTCAAAACAATCTTTGGAAAATAAATTAAGATAGCTTAGCTAAATATTTTTTATTAACTTGTTTTCCATACAATGTCTGTAGTTCTATACGTCACAGTAGAGGCTTACCCTAAGTTTCCTGGATCTTAAAAGGCTTCTGTCCAAATTCTCTGATGATTACAAATATAAATATTTAAATATTAATTATCCAAATTTCAATGAAAAGAAGCCCTGTGCAGTAAAGCAGTGTCCGCTTCATTGTAAGACACAGCAATGGAGCTGCACAACCACAGAGCCGTCTCTGGGCTAATGTGGCTCCACCGTGGGCAGCAGTTCGGCTGAAAACAAATCCCCCCAGGCACATCTAATATCTAGAATCATGCTGGATGCAGCTACTGCCTTAAAACACTCGCCTGAAGAACAAAGCTATTTAAGCATGAAATGTTGTACACAATTGTGATAAAAATGCCATGTCTGACTATGTAATATCCTAATTTGTTCATTTTGTGTGTCAAGTTCAGTATTTTATTTATTGACTACCCATCATGTCCTATGTAGTATAAACTCTACAAAGATAATTCTTTTTTTTTTTTTTTTTTTTTGAGATTGAGTCTCACTTTGTCACCCAGGCTGGAGTGCAGTGGCATGATCTAGGCTCACTGCAACCTCTGCCTCCCGGGTTCAAGCAATTCTCCGGCCTCAGCCTCCCAAGTAGCTGGGATTACAGGCATTAACCACCACACCTGGCTAATTTTTGTATTTTTAGTAGAGACGTGGTTTCACCATGTTGGCCAAGCTGGTCTCGAACTCCTGACCTCAAGTAATCCACCTGCCTTGGCCTCCCAAAGTGCTGGGATTACAGGTTTGAGCCACTGCACCTAGCCAAGATAATTCTTTTTTTTTTTTTTGAGACAGAGTCTCACTCTGTCACCCAGGCTGGAGTGCATTGTCACAATGGCCAAGATAATTCTGTCTAGAAAAATTCTGTAGATGGTAATATAGGCTGTAGAAAATAACCTGAACTGTATTGTACTACTGAGAAAAGATTAAATCTTTATAAAAATGTCATAAACATTTGTCACAATATTTGTCATACATTTAATTCCTTTTTTCTTTTACATTAATTTTTTTAATTTTCACATTCTTCTTTTACTATTAAAAAAAAAGAAGCACAAAGAGAAAAATCGTCAAAGTCCTCATAATCCTTCCATTCAATGACAGCTCCAGAAAGTGCCGTGGCGCATGCACTGCACATTTTCTCTGCACACGCAGAGGGCTTGGTTTTCCTTTAACAAAGCAGAGATGCATCTACGCAGCTTTATATCCTGCTATGTCTACCCCAGAATACACCAGGAACATTTCCCTCACGATCATGTGTTTCTTGTCTAATGAGCTCAGCGAAGAGGCCATAGAGAGCAGTGGCCAAAGGCAGATGACCCAGGGCCAGGCTCAACCCTGACCCCAGCTAAGCCCCTTCTCACCAAATGAGCAACTTTGGTGAGTTACTCACCTCTGTGCTGCATTTTCCCCATTCATGAAATGGGCTTAAATGAGTTCATAAAGAAATTTCTTCTTACAGCACGTGGCACATTAATAAGTGCTCCAGAAGTGTAATTGGACTGGGTTCAGGAGAAATTTTAAAATTTTTGAAATGAATGAAGGTGATAACACAACATAGTAAAGCCTGTATGATACAGTAAAAGTAGTGTTAAGAGGAAAGTTTATACCATCAAATGCCTATAGCAAAAAAACTAGAAAGATCACTAATTAACAACCTAATGTTGCACCTCAAGGAACAAGAAAAGCATGACCAAACCAAATCCAAAGTTAGCAACAGAAAAGAAATTTAAAAGACCAGAGAAGAACTAAATGAAATAAAGACCAACAAAACAATTTAAAAGATCAACAAAATGAAAAGTCAGTTATTTGAGAAGCTAAACAAAATTGATAAACCACTCATAGACTAACCAAGAAAAGATGAAATCTAAATCAACAAAATTAGAAATGAAAAACAGACATTACAACCAATACCACAGGAATGCAAAATATCATCAGAGACTATTATGAAAAACTACACACTCACAAAATAGAAAACCTAGAGGAAATGGATAAGTTCCTGGAAATACACAACTTCCCAAGGTTGAGGCAGGAAGAAACAGAAAACCTGAACAGACCAATAATGAGTAGAAAGACTGAATCAAGAAAAAAAAAAGTCTCCCAACAAAGAAAAGCCAAGGACCAGATGAATTCATAGGCAAATTCCACCAAACATATAAAGAAAAACTAGTATCAATCCTGAAACTGTTCCAAAATGTCAAGAAGAAGGGAATGCTCCCTAAATCATTCTATGAGGCCAGTATCACTCTGATACCAAAACCAGACAAGGACAAAACAAAGAAAGAAAACTACAGTCCAAGATCCCTGATGAAGATGAAAACAATTTTCAACAAAATACTACCAAATAGAATCCAATAGCACATCAAGAAGATAATACACTATGACCAAGTGGGTTTTATACCAGGGATGCAAGGATGGTTCAACATACAAAAATCAATAAATGTGATACACAACATAAATAGGATCATGGACAAAAAACATATGATCATCTCAATAAATGCAAAAAAAGCACTTGATAAAATTCAGCATCTCTTCATAAAAATCCTCAATGAAAACTAAGCATTGAAGGAACATACATAAAAATAATAAAGGCCATATACAACAATCCAATAGCCAATGTCATACTGAATGGGGGAAAATTGAAAGTCTTTCCTCTAAGAACTGGAACAAGACAAGGATGCCCACTCTCACCATTTCTATTCAATATAGTCCTAGAAGTCCTAGCCAGAGCAATCAGGCAAAAAAAAAAAAAAATGTTGTTTTTTTTTTAAAGAAGCATCCAAATTGGTAAAGAGGACATCAAATTATTCCTGTTCACTGATAATATAATCTTATATCTAGAAAAACCTAAAGACTCCATCAAAAACACTCTTAGATTTGATAAATAAATTCAGTAAAATTTCAGGATACAAAATCATTGTGTAAAAATCAGTAGCATTTCTATACATCAATAATGATTTAGCTGAGAACCAGACATCAGTCCTATTTACAATAGCTACAAAAACAATGAAATACCTAGGAATATAACTAACCAAGGAGGTAAAAGAGCTCTATATGGAAAACTATAAAACATCAATGAAAGAAACTACAGATAACACAAACAAACAGGAAAAAGTCCTATGCTTATGGATCAGAAGAATTAATATCATTAAAATTAACATACAGCCCAAAGCAATCTATAGATACAATGCAATAATGCCTTTCAAAATACCAATGTCGTTTTTCACAACATTAAAAAAAAAACACCCTAAACTTCATAAGGAACCAAAAAAGTGCCCAAATGGCCAAAGTAATCCTAAATAAAAAGAACAAAGCTGGAGGCATCACCTTCCCTGACTTCAAATTATACTACAAGGTTACAGTAACCAAAACAACATGGTACTGGTATAAAAATAGACATATAGACCAATGGAACAGAATCTAGAACTCAGAAATAAAACTACATATTTACAGTCAACTGATCTTTGAAAGTTGACAAAATCAAAAGTGGGGAAAGGACACCCTTTGTAATAAATAGTGCTTGAAAAATTGGATAGCTATAGGCAAAAGAATGAAATTGGACCCCTATCTCTCCCCATACACAAAAATAAACTCAAGGTGGATTAAAGACTTAAGTGTAAAACCTGAAACTATAAAAATACTAGAAGAAAATCTAGAAAAAACTCTTCCAGACATTGGTCTAGGCAAAGAATTCATGACTAAGAACTCAAAACCAGAGGCAACAAAAACAAAAATAGACAAATATGACTTAATTAAACAAAAATACTCTGCACAGCAAAAGAAATAATCAACAGAGTTAATGAAAACCTGCAGAATGGGGGAAAACTTGCAAACTATGCATTTTACAGGGGACTAATATCCAAAATTTACAAGGAACTCAAACGACTCAACAAAAAATACCACAAATAAATCCATTAAAAAGTGGGCAAAGGACATGAATAGATATCTTTATTTTATTTAAAGTTCCAGGATACATGTGCAGGATGTGCAGGTTTGTTACACAGGTAAACATGTGCTATGGTGCTTTGCTGCACAGATCAACCCATCACCTAGGTATTAAGCCCCACAAGCATTAGGTATTTATCCTGATGCTCTTCCTCTCCCCACTCCCCTGACAGGCCCCAGTGTGTGTTGTTCCACTCCTTGTGTCCATGTGTTCTCATTGTTCACCTCCCACTTATAAGTGAGAACACGCAGTATTTGGTTTTATGTTCCTGTGTTAGTCTGCTGAGGATAATGGCTTCCAACTCCATCCATGTCCCTGCAAAAAACATGATCTTATTCCTTTTTATGGTTGCCTAGTATTCCATGGTGTATATGTACCACGTTTTCTTTATCCAGTCTATCATTGATGGGCATCTGGGTTGATTCTATGTGTTTGCTATTGTGAATAGTGCTGCAATGAACATATGCATGCGTGTATCTTTATAATAGAATGATTTATATTCCTTTGGGTATATACCCAGTAATGGGATTGCTGGGTCAAATGATATTTCTGGCTCTAGGTCTTTGAGGAAATGCCACATTGTCTTCCACAATGGTTGAACTAATGTATGTTCCCACCAACAGTATAAAAGCGTTTTAAAAGAGGATATACAAATGGCCAGCAAGCATATGAAAAATGCTCAACATCACTAATCATCAGAGAAATGCAAATTAAAACCACAATGAGATTTCATCTTACACCAGTCAGAATGGCTATTACTAAAAAGACAAAAAGTAACAGATGCTGGCAAAGATGCAGAGAAAAGGGAAGGTTTATACAATGCTGATGGGAATGTAAATTAGTACAACCTCTATGCAAAACAATGTGAAGATCTCTCAAAGAACTAAAAATATAACTACGATTCATTTCAGAAACCCCATTGCTGGGTATCTACCCAAAGAAAAAGAAATCATGATTTCGAAAAGACACATGCACTCATAGGTTTATTGCAACACTATTTATAATACCAAAGACATGGAATCAATCTAAGTGCCCATTAACAGATGACTGAATAAAGAAAATGTATACTTGTGTGTGTATACACACACGCACACACACACACATATATATAATATTATTCAGCCATGAAAAAAATGAAATCATGTCTTTTGCAGCACATGGATGGAAGTAGAGGGCATTATCTTAAGTGAAACAACTCAGAAACAGAACGACAAATACCACATGTTCCCAGTTACGTGTGGGAGATAAATAATGTGTACACATGGACATAGAGTATGAAACCATAGACACTGAAGACTCAGAAGGGTAGAGGGTGGGAAGGGGATGTAGGAAGAAAAATTATTTAATGGGTAGAATGCACATTATGTGGGTGATGGATACCTTAAAAGCCCTGACTTCACCACTACAAATCTGACCATGTAACAAAATTACACTTGCACTTCCTAAATATATACAAATAAAAAATATATAAATAAGCAATAATCACTAGAAAATGGATGTTGTTGGTTGTTTGCTGAGTACTAAGAAGATGCCAGGAGTTAACTACACAGTCATTCATCGCTTAATGCCGGGGATACATTCTGAGAAATATGTCGTTAAGCAATTTTGTCCCTGTGTGAATGTCGCAGAGCGTACTTACACATACCTAGATGGTGTAGCCTACTACACACCTAAGCTGTGTGGTGTAGCCTATTGCTCCTAGGCTACAAACATGTATAGCATGCAACTGTACTAAGCAACTATAACACAATGGTAATTATTTATATATCTAAACAAAGAAAAGGCACAGTAAATATATGGTATAAAAGAAAAATGAAATCTCCATACTGTTTTCCATGGAACTAAAAGTAGATTTCTTACAGCACTAAAAGCAGATCTGGCATACAATCCAGCAATCTCACTACTTGGTATGTACTCAAAGGAAAATAAGTCATTATATCACAAAGACACTGTGTGTGTATGTTTATTGCAGTACAATTCACAATTGCAAAGATATGGAACACTGACCAATGTATTAGTCCATTTTCACGCTGCTGATAAAGACATACCCTAGACCAGGCAATTTACAAAAGAAAGAGGTTTAATTGAACTTACAGTTGCACATGCCTGGGAAAGCCTCACAATCGTGGCAGAAGGCAAGGGGGGGCAAGTCCCATCTTACATGAGTGGCAGCAAATAAAGACAGAATGAGGAAGAAATCCCTGATAAAACCATCAGATCTCATGAGACTTATTCACTACCACAAGAACAGTATGGGGGAAACTGCCCACATGATTCAATTATTTCCAACCAGGTCCCTCCCACAACACATGGGAATTATGGGAGTACAATTCAAGGTGAGATTTGGGTGGGGACACAGAGCCAAACCATGTCATTCCACCCCTGGCCTTCCAAATCTCATGTCCTCACATTTCAAAACCAACCATGCCTTCCCCTAAAGTCTTAACTCATTTCAGCATTAACCCAAAAGTCCACAGTCCAAAGTCTCATCTGAGACAAGCCACGTCCCTTCTGCCTATGAGCCTGTAAAATCAAAAGCAAGCTAGTTACTTCCTAGATACAATGGGGGGTATAGGTATTGGGTAAATACAGTCATTCCAATTAGGAGAAACTGGCCAAAACAAAGGGGCTAGAGGCCCCATTCAAGTATGAAATCCAGTGGGGCAGTCAAATCTTAAAGCTCCAAAATGATCTCCTTTGACACCAAGTCTCAAATCCAGGTCATACTGATGCAAGAGGTAGGTTCCCATGGTTGTGGGCAGCTCTGTCCCTGTGGCTTTGCGGGGTATAACCTCCCTCCCAGCTGCTTTCACAGGCTGGTGTTCAGTGTCTGCAGCTTTTCCATGCTCATGGTGCATGGGGTCTGGAGGATGGTGGCCCTCTTCTCACAGCTCCACTAGGCAGTGTCCCAGTAGGGACTCTGTGTGGAGGCTCTGACCCCACATTTCCCCTTTGCACTGCCCTAGCAGAGGTTCTCCAAGGCAGCCCCACCCCTGCAGAAAACATCTGCCTGGGCATCCAGGTGTTTCCACACATCTCCTGAAATCTAGGCAGAGGATCCCAAACTTCAATTCTTGACTTCTGTGCACCGGTTGGCTCAACATGATGTAGAAGCTGCCAAGGACTGGGGCTTGCACCCTCTGAAGCCATGGCATGAGCTCTATGTTGGCCCCTTTCAGCCATGGCTGGAGCCGCTGGGACACAGGGCACCAAGTTCCAGGCTGCACACAGCTCAGGGACCCTGGGCCAACCCATGAAACCACTTTTTCCTCCCAGACCTCTGGGTCTGTGATGGGAAGGGCTGCCATGAGGACCTCTGACATGTCCTGGAGACATTTTCCCATTGTCTTGGGGATTAACATTTGGCTCCTCATTATGTAGGCAAATTTCTGCAGCCAGCTTGAATTTCTCCTCAGAAAATGGGATTTTTCTTTTCTATTGCATTGTCAGGCTGCAAATTTTTCAAACTTTTATGCCATTGCCCTTTCAAAACTGAATGCCTTTAACAGCACCTGAGTCACCTCTTAAACACTTTGCTGCTTAGAAATTTCTTCCACCAGATACCCTAAAACATCTCTCTCAAGTTCAAAGTCCATAAATCTCTAGGGCAGGGGCAAAATGCCATCAGTCTCTTTGCTAAAACATAACAAAAGTCACCTTTGCTCCAGTTCCTAACAAGTCCCTCATCTCCATCTGAGACCACCTCAGCCTGGACCTTATTGTCCATATCACTATCAGCATTTTGGGCAAAGCCATTCAATAAGTCTCTAAGAACTTGCAAACTTTCCCACATTTTCCTATCCTCTGAGCCCTCCAAACTGTTCCAACCTCTGCCTGTTACCCAGTTCCAAAGTCGCTTCCACATTTTTGGATATCTTCTCAGCACACCCCAGTCTACTGGTACCGATTTACTGTATTAGTCTGCTTTTGCGCTGCTGATAAAGACATACCCGAGACTGGGCAATTTACAAAAGAAAGAGGTTTAATTGGACTTACAGTTCCATGTGGCTGGGGAAGCCTCACAATCATGGTGGAAGGCAAGGAGGAGCAAGTCATGTCTTACATGGATGGCAGCAGGCAAAGACAGAATGAGGAAGACACAAAAGCAGAAACCCCTGACAAAACCATCAGATTTCATGAGACTTATTCAATACCACAAGAACAGTATGGGGGAAACTGTCCCCATGATTTAATTACCTCCCACTGGGTCCCTCCCACACGTGGGAATTACAGGAGTACAAGTCAAGATGAGATTTGGGTGGGGACACAGCCAAACCATATCAACTAATCAGTGAAAAAAGAATGTGGTATATAGACACCATGAAATACTACTACTCAGCCATAAAAAAGAACAAAAGAATGTCTTTTGCAGCAGCTAGGGTGGAGCTGGAGGCCATTATTTTAAGTGAAGTAACTCAGAAATGAAAAACCTAATACCTTATATTCTTACTTGTAAGTGGAAGCTAAGCTGTGAGTACACAAAGGCATAAAGAGTGGTATGACTGAATTTGGAGACACACAAGGGGGAGGGTGGCAGGTGGGTGAGGAATAAAAAATGACATATTGGGTACAATGTATAGACTCAGGTTGCAGGTGCACTAAAACCTTAGACTTCACTACTATACAATTCATTCATGTAACCAAAAGCCACTTGTACCCCAAAAGCTATTGAAATAAAAAAAAATTAAGTTAAATAAAAGATTAAAAAGGGTGCACCTGTATAGGGTCCTTGCCAAGAACAGAGCTTGCAGGACTGGAAGTTGCTCTGAGCAAGTCACTGAGCAAGAAGTGAGTGAATGTGAAGGTCAAGGGCATGACCACAACTGCTACAGATGTTATAAACACTGGACACTTAGGCTACATCAAATTTATTTTAAAATATCTTTATTTCCTCAGTAATAAATTAAATTAGTTTACTGTAACTTTTTTACTTTATAAACTTTTTTTTTTTTTTTTTGAGATAGAGTCTCACTCTGTCACCCAAGCTGGAGTGCAGTGGTGTGATTTTGGCTCACTGCAACCTCTGCCTCCTGGGTTCAAGTGATTCTCCTGACTCATCCTCCCGAGTAGGTGGGATTACAGGTGCACACCACCACACCTGGATAATTATTGTATTTTTAGTAGAGATGAGGTTTCACCATGTTGGCCAGGCTGGTCTCGAACTCCTGACCTCAGGTAATCCGCCCACCTCAGCCTCCCAAAGCTAATATCACTTAGCTTAAAACACAAATGCATTGTACAGCTGTACAAAAATATTTTATTTCTTTATATTCTTATTCTACATGCTTTTTTCTATTTTGAGCTTTTTCTTACTTCTTAAACATTTTTGTTAAAAACTAAGGCATAAACACAAACATCATTCTGGGCCTGCATGGAGTCGGGATCATCATTATCACTGTCTTCCCCTCTACATCTTGTCCCACTGGAAGGTCTTCAGAGGCAGTGAAATGCATGGAGATGTCATCTCCCTGTGATAACAATATCTTGGCCAGGTACAGTGGCTCACACCTGTAATCCCAGCAATTTGGGACGCTGAGGCAGGTGGATCACTTGAGGTCAGGAGTTCGAGACCAACCTAGCCAACATGGTGAAAACCCGTTTCTACTAAAAATACAAAAATTAGCTGGGTGTGGTGGCACATGCCTATAGTCCCAGCTACTTGGGAGGCTGAGGCAGGAGAATGGCTTGAACCCAGGAGGCAGAGGTTGCAATGAGCTGAGATTACGCCACTGCACTCCAGCCTGGGTGACAGAGCGAGACTCCATCTCAAAAAAATCAAACAAACAAAAAATTAGCTGGGCATGGTGGCACTTGCCTGTAAACCCAGCTGCTCAGGAGGCTGAGGCAAGACAATCCCTTGAGCTCGGGTGTGGGGTGGTGGGGTGGGGAGGTTGCAATGAGCTGAGATCATGTAACACTGCACTCCAGCCTGGGTGACAGAGTGAGACTCTGTCTAAAATTAAAAAAAAAAAAGCAACGTCTTCTTCTGGACACCTCCTTCAGGACCTGCCTGAGGCTATTTTATAGTTAGTTTTTCTTTATAAGTAGAAGGAACACACTTTAAAATCATGATAAAAAGTAGTAAAGCAAATACTAAACAAAAAGAATTTTTCAGCTCCATCATAATCTTATGCCACCAGCAATGTGATATGGTCAGTCATTGGTTAAGACGTCCTCATGTGCAACATGATTGCTCATACAGATTCTCATCACTAATTTGAAATAATAATAGTTAACAAACCTGCCTATAAGTTTTGTTATTGCATTCAACAGTAAACAACAATTATTGTTATATCAAGAATTCCTGTCCTAAAAGATCTGTAAATATTTTGCTGATAAAACTAAGGTGCTTTCTAACTTTTATAAAATGCATTTTCAAAGTCTACCAAAGCATCTAAAATATACATGATGTGAAATGAGAAGTAATTTACTTAACGATAGTATATCTAAGGAAATGCCCTCCCAACTGTGACCTAAACAGGTAGGAAAAGGAGAGTCAGGC
Source organism: Pongo abelii (assembly GCF_028885655.2). Classification (NCBI taxonomy): domain Eukaryota; kingdom Metazoa; phylum Chordata; class Mammalia; order Primates; family Hominidae; genus Pongo; species Pongo abelii. The sequence continues at coordinate 171,610,555 of NC_071990.2, forward strand.
GCTGCTGGCCCTGTGTTACGGGGGTGCTCGGCAGCTAGTGAGTGGTACCCAATGGAGATGGGAACACACTTGGGAGAGACAGCAATAATCACACCATAGGGTAACTGTGGTTTAGGAAATTCCAACGTCTCCCTCAACATTGCTGACCCGCAGGAAGGGCCTGGGATTACTCTCCTAAGCCACATATAGCAGAGAGACCAGTACCTAGTGCTTCACCCTTCCAAAGTTAGAGCTACCTTTTCTGTGCATAAATCAGTCTTAGATTAGTCAGTGTGCACAGATTAACCACAACCTCATCACATTCGGAAAAGAGATCAGATTGAGCTTATATCTCTTGAGCTCCTCACCCCTGCAGTGCAGGGCGCAGGACAGCCTTACCTCAGGGTTCTCAGGTCCCACAGTCTCATCCCATCGCCAATGGCCGTGGTCAGGAAAAGGTTATAAGCCTGAGGCTGTTGGGTTGTAAATGATGAACCCTATAATTTTAAGGGGGAAATCAAGATGTACTTTCAAAGGTTGAGTTAATAAGCATTATGCTAATGATATCTCATAATAGCTGATTCTCAAGATATTAACACAAAGTTTTTTTTCTTATTTGTAACAATTTCAGAATTGGACTCCAAAAACTTCTACATAAAGTAGTTAATGAGGGTATATTTTGACCTAGAGAATTAATGACGTGTGTTCTCTTTATATGTAATGCCACTGAGAGTTACAGAAGTACAAAATGGTCAAAAAAGACCAAGATAGTAATACACCAAAATTCGTGTTTACAGTATAGACCATAAGCCATATTCAATAAATCATCTGAAAGACGCCCCTCAACAAGGCACTTAAAGTTAAGGTGAGTTATTAATCTGCCAATTATCACCCCCTAAATGACACTCAGCAGGCTCCTGCGATGATGATGTGGGTGAGCTCCCACGGGGCCTCGAGTCCCGGCCCTGACTCTGACTCGCTCTCCTTTCCCTGTGCTGCTATCAGAAGCAATTCTCACTGAGTGAAACTGAACTCAACTCCATCTACGGAACCATTTGGTACAAAACATCACCTAAACACATTGTGATAAATAATGATTTTCATCCTCCTTCTAGGTCAAGAATATTAAAAATATTAAGACAAATTTCAAGAAGGATAGATGTACCTACAAGTCATCCTTCATTTGCAAACAGAAAATAAAGGCTTACTAAGTTCAATAATAACAAACTAATAATAATTCAAGGCCAGGTGCAGTGGCTCACACCCGTAATCCCAGCACTTCGGGAGGCCAAAGCGGGCAGATCAGCTGAGGTCAGGAAAATTTGAGACCAACCTGGCCAACATGGTGAAATCCCATCTCTATAAAAATACAAAAAGTTAGTCAGGTGTGGTGGCGTGTGCCTGTAATCCCAGCTACTCAGGAGACTGCGGCAGGGGAATCGCTTCAGCCCAGGAGGTGAAAGTTGCAGTGAGCCAAGATCACGCCACTGCACTCCAGCCTGGGCAACAGATTGAGACTCCATCTCAAAAAAAAAAAAAAAAAAGAAAAGAAAAGAAAACAGAAAAGAAAGCTGTAATACATATTTTAAAATGATAATAATTCACACTAATAATTGAGCAGGCATTCAACGAATATTTACAGATCATCTACTGAATGCTGGTGTTACATGAGGTACTCAGCATAAAAAGAAGAAAATGCAGGCTTAGTTTAACAAAAAGACAGAGAAGATAATGGCACTAACAACACCTAACAGCAGTTGCTAGTTTATGTAGGCTAAAGAGTAAAAAACTGAACAGAACAGAAATAATATGTAATGACCAAACCTTTCAAGAGAAAAGGTAAACTTTTAAAAAATGTGTTCAATCCAATAGAGGGTGAGGAAGAAGAAATAAAAAACCAAAGAAAATTCAGGATAAGTAGAAAGCAAGGAAATAAAAAATGTGGAAGAGAAAACACAAAATGATATCAAATATATGAATAATCATAATTGCAAACAGACTAAACTCAACAACGAAAAGAGAGATAATATTAGGCTGGATTTCATTATTATCATTATTGTCATTATTTCACTTTTGTTTTAGGTTCAGGGGTACATGTGCAGGTTTGTCATATAAGTAAACTTGCAGCACAGGGGTTTGTTGTACAGATTATGTCATCATCCAGATACTTAGCCTGGTACCAATAGCTATGTTTTTTGCTCCTCTCCCTCCTCCCATCCTCCACCCTCAAGCAGACCCCAGTGTCTGTTGTTCCCTTCTTTGTGTTCATGAGTTCTCATCATTTAGCTCAAAATAGTATAGTATTGATAATAAAGCCACATACCTACGACTGTCTGATATTCAACAAAGCTGACAAAAACAAGCAATGGGGAAAGGGCTCCCTGTTCAACAAATGGTGCTGGGATAACTAGCTAAATGTGCAGAAGGTTGAAACTGGACCCCTTCCTTACACCATATACAAAAATCAACTCAAGATGGATTAGACTTAAATGCAAAACCCAAAACTATAAAAAACCTGGAAGATAACCTAGGCAATACCATCCTAGACACAAGAACTGGCAAAGATTTCACGACAAAGACACCAAAAGCAATTGCAACAAAAGCAAAAATTGACAAGTGGGATCTAATTAAACTTTAGAGCTTCTGCACAGCAAAATAAAATATCAACAGAGTAAACAGACAACCTACAGAATGGGAGAAAATATTTGCAAACTATGCATCTAACAAAGGTCTAATATCCAGCATCTATAAGGAACTCATGCTGGATTTTAAGAGAAGTTCTGAAAATCTAATAAAAAAAAAAAAGTTGAAAGTGAAAGGTGGGGCTCAAACAGCACATGCGAACTCTGAGGAGGCAAGATTATATAAGCACTAGAAAAAAAACAGATATAAGGTAAAGTAAGCCTCATTAGAAACAGTTTCTTCAAGAAAATGAAAAGAAATAACTGCACATGAAAATATAAGACTGAACTTAAATGTCCTTAATAACATGCCCTTCAAATACATAAAGCAAAAGTCAATACAATTACAAGAAGAAACTAGCTGGGTGCAGTGGCTCACACCTGTAATCCCAAGTGTTGGGAGGCCAAGGCGGGCGGATCATGAGGTCAAGAGATCGAGAGCAGCCTGGCCAACGTGGGGAAACCCTGTCTCTACTAAAAATACAAAAATTAGCTGGGTGTGGTGGCAGGTGCCTGTAATCCCAGCTACTAAGGAGGCTAAGGCAGGAGAATCGCTTGAACCCAGGGGGCGGAGGTTGCAGTGAGCCAAGACCACGCCACTGCACTCCAGCCTGGCGACAGAGCAAGACTCCGTCTCCAAAAAAAAAAAAAAAAGAAAAAGAAGAAGAAGAAACTGACAAGATTACAATCATAATGGCAGATTTTTAACACATCTCTCAGTCATTAAAAAAAATTAAGCAACAAGAAAATAGGAAGACCTGAACAATTTAAACACAATTAACAAGGGTGAGTCAATGAATATCTGGGCAAAGATGTATCAAATAGTCAGCAAAACCACGTTTTTCTCACACACCTATGTAATATTAAAAACAAACCATAGCGTCCAGTTTCTCAATAGATAAAAAATCTCGAAGATACCAAGAAAATCAATACTATATATGGAGAGTATGGCTCTGAACACAATGCCATAAAATTAGAAACCAATAACAAAAAAGATGACCAAAAATTAACTCGTGGAAATCTAAAAGCATACATCTAAAGCTTGGGTTGAAAAACATCATAATAAACATGAGAAAATATTTAGTGCTGGAAGATAATAAAAATAGTGCATGCCCAAACTAGTAAAGTGCAATTTCAGCATGAAAAATCAAGCAACAGGGAGATACGGGGTTTGACACCATGTGTAAGAGGCTAATGCTAGGCTCAACAATGCACAATGTTGCTGAAGCAGCATCCTTGTGGGGGATCAATACCCAGGGTTCGTTGCCTAGCACCAAGATTAAAGACACAGTCACAAATGAGCAGCAAGTTTAGGAGCGAAGATTTCATAGGCAAAATAAAAAGAAAGGAGAGCAGTCCTCTCTCTCTTTCAAGAGAGAGGGGTGTCCCAAAGGGAAAGGCCGGCATGTGGTAGACTGTGCCAGATTTTACAGGCAGGCTTGAGGAGGCGGTGCCTGATATATGTAGAGCCCACAGATTGGTTCGATCAAGTGTGACTTTTACACGGTAGGCAGGGAAGGCTGGTTACCCCACCCTAATCTTTTTTTTGAGACCGAGTTTCACTCTTGTTGTTCAGGCTGGAGTGCAATGGCACGATCTCAGATCACTGCAACCTTCTCCTCCCCGGTTCAAGTGACTTTCCTGCTTCAGCCTCTCAAGTAGCTAGGATTACAGGGTCATGCCACCACACTTGGCTAATTTTTGTACTTTTAGTAAAGACCGGGTTTCACCATGTTGGCCAGTCTGGTTTCAAACTCCTGACCTCAGGTGATCTGCCCACCTCGGCCTCCCAAAGTGCTGGGATTACAGGCCTGAGCCACTGTGCCCAGCCGCCCCACCCTAATCTTATTATGCAAATGGACTTTCTATTTGGCCAGCGCCATCTTGCCTGCTCCTTACTGTACACGTGGCTGGCAGAAAAGAAAAGATGGAGCCACCGTTTTGAACATGCCTATTCCCAGGTAGCCTTTTCCTATTGGCACAAAGGCCCGCATTCTCGTTTACAAGCTTCCAACTTGTTTGTCTATCTCTGCAGCTTGATTTTACAGCCTGCTCTTTGTTAGAAAAGAAAATGATTTGGGGGCTGCTTTTCATTAAAAGGAAAACCTTAGGGAGGATTCCCACACCCTCATTATCTGCCTAAGTAATTTCTTCTTAACTCCTGCATCATTGCTTCTGAATGGGTACTAGGGAAAGGCCCATACCAAATTCAGTAGTGGTTATCAGAGAAGAAGAAAAGGGAGGGATGTGGGTAGGGTTTTCTCTGCATCAATAATCATTTCATTTCTTTTTCAAAAATACAGCAAGATCTAAAACTAATAAAGCAAAATAACATAAGTGACTATTCCTGAAACCTAGAATCATGTGTAATAAAATTATTTCATTAAAAAAGCTGTTTAAACTTTTACACACTGTTTTTAATTCAAATTAGCTGTCTAGTATTATGTATTTATATCACAAAATAGTACATATTTTATTCAGAGGCAGGCAAAGAGTAGTATCCTGTCAAGTTTTAAAAATATATAAAGTATCTACACCTGCTATGACTTTAAGGATATCAATAAATCATAAAACACTTATTACGTATTTTCATTTTTTAAATGAGCCATTTAATAATATAACACATAAAATAGGAAAATATGACCATCACTTTTTGATGCATCTGGCACTCTTGTTAACACAATACTAAAATGAATTTAAAATTCCATTTGTCCAACAGAATTAAGATAACTAGATAACTATAGGAGTAATTTTCAGAAGAGATCATTTTAATGGTGGTGCACTAGGATAACTGCAAAAAAAAAAAAAAAAAACACATTATTGATGCATGACTAATGTGGCTGAGCTGGTTACTAAGCTTAGAAGAAATTAGAAATGCCCTATTTTATGTTACTGGAAATACAGCATTTGGGCCAATGATAATTTCTGCTTCTCCTGTATTTGGACTTGTAGGATGACAGTTCGTGAGTAGCAGCCTCCACATGGCTATGGTTAGTTTGATGTACATTGTGCAACTGAACAAAAATGTAAGATACATTTTTTAAAAAATGCTATTAAAACATAGTGTAAACCTCTGTAACCTTACACTCTTTCCCTTTCATTCCATCAAATACCATTCAGATGTTTATTTTCAGGAAGTAAAACCTGTAATTTTCCCATAAAAAACCTCAGAACTATTTTTCTTAATATAACACCTCTCATCCAAGAGTACACCACAATGATTCACAAAATATTACAATCCTTACTGAAAGACCACATAGATTTGAGAAGATTCAGGCTACTGTATAGTAGCTGTTGAAAAATGTAGACATTTTTCATTGCTCAAGCTGTTGAAAAATGTAGACATTTTAAGCAGTTTCCTAAAGCAAGGACACTAAACCTCTTAATAAAAAGCTAAGATTTTAAAAGAGAGGAACTCCCCTTGAATTGGGAAATTAGATGGTCACTCTGTAATTCCAGGAAGAAAGCAAGGCACATCTACACAACAATGGCTCTTCACAAGGCCAACTTGTAAAAACAGTCTTCACCACAGCACTTGGAATGAAATATCCTATGCGCCTCTTGTCGACAGAGTAAAACTCTGTAAAATATTGGAAGAAATTTATTCTGGGCCAAATATGAGTGACCATGGCCCGTGACACAGCCCTCAGGAGGTCTTCAGAACATGTGCCCAAGGTGGTCAGGCGCAGCTTGGTTTTACACATTTTAGGGAGGCATGAGACATCAATCAAATACATTTCAGAAATACACTGGTTTCCCACCTGGGAAAGGCAGGAAAACTCAAAGTGGGGGCTTCCAGGCTCTAGGTAAAAGTAAACATTTTCTGGTTGACAACTGGTTGAGTTTCTCTGAAGACCTGGGATCAATAGAAAGGAAATGTTCAGGTTAAGATAAAAGATTGTGGAGACCAAGGTTCTTCTGAAGCCTCATAGTGGCTGCCCTTAGAGACAATAGGGGACAAATGTTTCCTATTCAGACCTTTAAAAGGTGCTAGACTCTTAATCTGTTTAGGATTGGGAGGGCCTGGAAGAAAGAGATCTAGCTATGTTAATAGAGATTCTTCACAGATGCATGACTAATGTGGCTGAGCTTATTTTCCCACACAAAGGACAGCTTTGCAGGGCCATTTCAAGATAAGGCAAAGACACATGTTTTGGAGTCAAATATTTTGATTTTCTTCCTTGTCTTGTAATGTTATGCCAGAGTCAGGTTGGAAAGTCAGTCATGATATATAGTGTTGAATAAAACCCATCCGATGAGAACTGATGGTTTTTAAAGCATGACTCCTCAGACCCCTTAATCAGAGCCTAGTCCTCACCCTTTTAGGACACACCTTACCTGCAGGGATGCTGTCTCAGGGAGCCAGTTTGTCCAGATGTCCATCAGGAATGTGACAAGAAAATGAATCTTGGGACCCCCAAATCACTAAGCCAAGGGAAAAGTCAAGCTGGGAACTGCCTCAGGCAAACCTGCCTCCCATTCTATTCCTAAATAAGATAGCTACAAAGATAAGAAGCTACAGACCTCCCTCACAATTTGCCCACAAGGAAATTCCTTGTGGATAAAGGACAGACAGAACTCAAAGACATCACTCTGAGGCTACCCTGAGACAAAGGCATATCTGATTGCTTCCCCTCCCCTATTGTTTATGTAAAAATGATGATTCACTGAGCCAGACTAAATTGTGTATTCAGTGGAAGGCTGATCAAGGACTCAAAAGAATGCAATCTTTTGCCTCTTATCTACTCATGACCTGGAAGCCCTCGCCTCAAATCCCACTTTACCTGACTGAACCAAAGTACGTGGTACACATATTGATTGATGTCTCACGTCTCCCTAAAGCGTATAAAACCAAGCGGTGCCCCGACCACCATCGTCAGGACCTCCTAATGCTAAGTCATGGGTGCATCCTTAACTTTGGTGAAATAAACTTTCTAAACTGACTGAGACCTGTCTTAACATATTTTGAGTTTAACAAGGGGCTCGAGGTCCACCCCTCCACCGGCTTCACCACACAGCCCACCTCCTGCACTCTGCTCCTCCAGACATAGACCTGGCACCCTTCCCTGTGTCACGAACCTGCTGCTCTAGTTACCTGGTCAGTACAGAGCACCTGACCTTGTGTAATACCCACGTTCCTATGTAAGAAAATACATTCCTTGAGCACAAGGACTTTGCCCTCTCTTCATTCATCTAACTCTTCATTCACGGAACACTGCCAAGTGCACAGTAGCAGCTAATAGATATTTTAAATGAATTAATTAATAGGCACTTTAATGAATACTATAATTAAAAGCACATATACATATGCATACACATGCATGCACATATACATATGTACACCCATGCATGCTCGCATATGTATACATACCCACACACACATTCATGCATATACATACACACACACGCACGCACGCATATACATACCCACACACACATTCACGCATATACATACGCACACACATGCACGCACGCCTATACATACGCACACACACATTCACACATATACATACGCACACACATGCACACACGCCTATACAAACGCACACATGTGCATTCGTGCATATATATATGCACACATGCACACACACACATACATACCCACACATGGATTCACACATATATACACACACATGCACGCACGCATATACATACACACACATGCATTCATGCATATACACACACAGAGGCACGCATGCATATACATACCAACACACATTCACGCATATACATACCCACACACATATACATATGCATACATTCACACATATACATACACACATGCACACATATATACATACGCACACACATGCACGCATGCATATACATACCCACGCATGCATTCACGCATATGCACACACGTATTCACGCATATACATATGCACACACTCAGGCATTCACACACAGGCACATATAGTTGCACATACATACACACTGTGAAAGGAAAATAAATCTCTGGGCCCCCACATCACTAAGCAAAAGGGAAAAGTCAAGCTGGGAACTGCTTAGGGCCAAGCTGCCTCCCATCTATTCAAAGTCACCCCTCTGCTCACTGAGATAAATGCAGATCTGATTGCCCCCTTTGGAAAGGCTCATCAGAAACTCAAAAGAACGCAACCATTTGTCCCTTATGTACCCAGGACCTGGAGGTCCCCTCCCCGATTTGTGTCTTCCTGCCTTTGCTTCAAGTTGTCCCACCCTTTCCAGACCGAAGCAATGTTCATCTTACGTATGTTGATTGATGTCTCATGTCTCCCTAGAACGTGTGAAACCAAACTGTGCTCTGACCACCTCGGGCAAATGTTGTCAGGACCTCCTGAGGCTGTGTCACGGGCACCTGTCCTCAACCTGGGAAAAATAAACTTTCTAATTTCACTGAAACCTGCCTCAGATGTTCAGGGTTCACACACACACACATACAAACCAAATTTAAGGTGGGAGGAAATGAGCAGTGATATATTTAACTGCTATTAGGAACAGGTATTGAATTAAGAGTTCAGCCCAAAGTCAGACTGTTAACACTTTACTCTCCATGGCCATTTCACTGAATGTTTATAGAAAAAAAGAGAACCACCTGGAAAACAATATGAATAAAACAATCTCCACAAAGAGATGAAGAAATGACTGAAAACGAAGTTTAACATAAAATCTATTATTCATTATTTTTACCAGAGCTATAAAAACAGGAAACTTTTCAAAGAAGTGACATTTTTACTGTGTCCCTCCTCAGGAGAGCACTGCAGTGTTTTGACACGGGAGAAGTGTCCCAGTGAAACAGCCATTGCAAAATTATAACTCAGACAGTGAAAGAAACCTGACCTATAACTCTATCTTGCTTCTAACCTCCAAGCTGTCCTTTTCATTCCTGGGCTGAGGCCAAACTAACTTGGGGAGGAACTTAGTTTATAGTTTAACTTTGAAACAAAGATGGTAACAACCCTTTCCCAAAACAAACCCCCGTCTTGCCTGGGGACTAGACTGCCTTTGTAGGACCTACAAATTAGCTCAAAGATTAGAAATTATGGTTTAGGAGTAATGTAGCTGGAGGCTACAAGATTCTGACCACCTCCCCCACCCCTACCCAAAATTGCTCCTGGGGATAACATCACTATTGTAAAACCTAAGATCAGTGCTTGAGATATTTTGCAGACCCTGCACTGAATGGATCAGCTGGTACCCCACCCAATCAATAAACTGGTTCAGCTGGTCGTGTGGCCCCCACCCAGGAACTCACTCAGCACAAGAGGACAGCTTTGACTCCCGATGATTTCACCTCTGACCTGACCAATCAGAACTCGTGATTCACTGACCCCCCACCCACCCACCAATTATCCTTAAACACTCCCACCCCCAGATTCTTGGGGAGACTGATTGGAGTCATAATAAAACTCCAGTCTCCCATACAGCTGGCTCTGTGTGAATTACCCTTTCTCTACTCCAATTCCCCTGTCTCGATCAACTGGCTCTATCTAGTCAGCGGACAAGGTGAACCGTTGGGTGGTTACCCCAGTGGCTCAGCTGTGGCCCTCAGCCAGTGACGGCACCACTCACCGGGCCCGCAGGCTTCATGCAGAAGTCACAGCCTGCGTACTCACTCACATGCAGACACAGTGAGGGTCCAGCCAGGGTGCCCGAGACAGCCATGGTGGGGGAGGATCAACAACCCACATTTGGGATGAATTATTCTGAACCATTTAGAAGAAAAACTGGTCATTTACTTATTTATTTTGTTTTTAATTGACCCATAAGAACTGCACATATTTTGTGGTACAGCATGGTGTTTTGATACACACACACATGTGAGGCCCTGATCATGAGAGTTAGCACATTGAAAACTCCTCCCAACGGCTACTCAGTGCCAACCTGAGCCTGGTTTTCCTCACACTGGCTGAGGGCACACTTCTCTAGGTCCTCGTAAATGAGCCTAGGAGTGACACAGCTTGAGCAAAAAGAAGGTAAACACAAACACAATCAAAACCAGCAAACAGGCAGCCACCCACGAGGCAAGGTGAACACCAGACACAGGATCGGGTACACGGGGCCCTGGAGACACCACATGCCGCGTGTGGCGTCAGATGTGCCACGTGCAGCATCAGGTGTGCAGCGTGCGGTGTCAGGTGCGCAGTGTGTGGCATCAGGTGTGCAGCGTGTGGCATCAAGTATGCGGCATCAGGTGTGCCATGTGTGGCGTCAGGTGTGCCGCGTGTGGGGTCAGGTGTGCGGCGTGTGGCGTCAGGTGTGCGGCATCAGGTGTGCCGCGTGTGGCATCAGGTGTGCGGCGTCAGGTGTGCGGCATGTGGCATCAGGTACACTCTGGATCCGAGGACAAAGAACACCCACGAGAACCTTCCAGGTGTGCAAAAGGAGATTCGAAGCTCACCAGAGTGCAGCCACTCATGCGTCTCTCTCAAGCTCGAGTGACTTAGTGAACGAAACGCTCGTGTCCACTCAGAACTCCTTAGGGAGCCGGAGGGAGGCTGGGCTGTGCCCCGGTGCCATCCCCGATCTCCCTCAGCCCAGCCAGGGACATACAGGACCTAAATCGAAAACGGCCATCAACCGTTTCCAGGGAGTCAGGTGACCTGCCAAGTTCTCTAATAACTAAAGAAAACTTATTAATTTTCATAAATAAAAAGGATAAAGTGACCAATTTAATTAAATAACTTTCCCATGAGAGTTTGACAACCACTGAGAAGAGGGCTCACCTGACCGTCAGCTACAGAGCCCTGGCTGTGGCCTGTGACTGAGGCCTGGCCCACGAGACACGTGAGCCGCGGCCATGCAACCCCATGGGATGAAAAATTCGAGATGTGTGTCCACTGAAGCCCCAGGTAGATGGTACGAGACCAGGAACACAGGTTCCACTGAGTCAGAGCATGGGGAGTACAAGAGCAGCCGTCCCACAGCCTGGCTGGGCAGCCAACGGTGGCAGCCCTCACCCTCGGGGCCCGGCCCATCCACTGAGGGGACCTGCAAGATGAAACTCCTGTTCCAGGCTTCACTTGGCATCTGGAATAAACACACATGTAGCTGCTTCTCTTATGTCACTACTAAGGAAAGCCAAAGGCTGAGTCCTGGAGTGCCCGCGCCAGCAGCAGGTCATGGAGCTCTTGTGGGTAAACGATGGTCCTACTGAAAAAGGAAGGCAGATCCAACGGTTGTAACTCAAACGGGCCCCTTAAAACTGCCAGGATTGGGCTTGGACTAAGCAAGCAATTTTTGAGCACCGACTGTATGCTAGTAAGGGATGGCTCCGTGCTCAAGATGAGAATCTCACAGGAGAGAGGATTAATCACACGCCATTCTGACTGCACTGATGAGCCCTGGAACAGCAGTGTAGACACAAGACCAAGTAAGGGGCCGAGTCCAACTACTGAGAGGCCAGGGAGGCCTCCTGGGGAGGTGGTGGAGACCGAGCCTGGACAGTCGGAAGGGTTTGCCTGTGACCCAGGCCACAGAGCAAGAGCACAGAGTGCAGCTGGCGGACGCTCAGCTCCACCTTCTGAGAGCCCTGGGCTGAAGTGCCGGGGACCAGGCCCAACGGGGTCAATCCTGTGTCTCAGAGTCAGCTGCATTCACTGCGCTCATCATCAGGCGGGTGCAGTCGGGAAGCCGGTGTGGAGCCTCAGCTGCTCTGTGGGGTCAGAGCTTAGGCGCCAGTGGTGCCTGCTCAGATCTCACGCCGGCACCCCCACTCCGTCTGGGGCTCTGGGGGGGATGAGGATGCCCCATGCTCCATGTTCATGATGCTGCAACTCTGAGGACAGAGCCCACCTCTTCTCAGCAGATAGAGCATGTATGTCACATAGGAGCTGGCCCTGATGCCCTCCTGTGACGGTCCAGGCCACCACAGAGGCCGACCGGGGCGTGAGAGAATGGCCCAGCCCAGCAGCCCAGGCTTCATGTGGGCCCCCAGCTTGAGACTGGGTCTGAGGCATCACCAAGGACACCGACAGGGTCAAGGCACAAGAAGGTGGTACAGGGTCTGCATGCAGCCTTGGGCTTTTATCCTAAAAGCTGCTGGGGCCTCTGAAGAATTAACAGTGAAGATTAAAATAACCCGAATGGGGTTCTGAAGGTCAACGGTGGGTGGTGATAGGCGGAGACAAGCCCGTGGGGACAGCTGCTGGGGAGCAACTGCAGGCCACAGGTGGGACAGAAGACGGCAGCGCTAGGCCTCCCACACCTGCACCTATGCGGGTGTGCGTGTCGCCTTCCTGAGGCTTTGCACACCCACAGAGAGTGACAGAGAGGGGCCGTGCTGTGGTGAGCAGGGTGGGTGCAGAGGCACCAGCCAAGGGGTGCTGCATTGCCTGTGGGGCCAGGTGCAGAACACAGCAGCCTGTGCCAGGCTCCTGCTGCCTTCTCTGAGCCACACAGTGGGTGGTGGGGGGTCAGGCCCGGGCCCCTCCTGCTGGTGCAGCTGTCCCCTCCTCCTTCAAGGCTCAGCCCAGGACCACCTCCTGGGGAACACCTTCCCTGACCCCGCCTTGCTCAGAGGCCCTACAGACCACTTCATAAACTGAATACACCTCCTGCCTCCGACCTGAAAGATGATCCTGAGGATGACATCATGCCGCTTTCCACATGAGTCCACACCGTGCAGCTCAGAATGCACTCACACCACGTCCATGAGTGAGTAGATGAGGCCATTGTTCCACAACAGAGCACTTCCATGCCAAAATGGATACCCTTCACAGCAGTGGTTTTTAGACACACAGAACCAGCCCTTCAAGAGGCCATGCATTCATCCACTGTGTAAAAGAGATAAAGGCAGAAGTCTCCTGGCGGACTGGGCATGAGGATGCTCCGCTGTGGATGCCAACAGCACCACTGGGCAGTGCCTGTGCCTCCGAGGAGTTGAAAACCTGTACTCTAAAGAGTCCTCACTATAACAGATCAGCAGCTGCCTTTCTCCTGACAGCACATTTCTCATTTCCTAGTAAGAAAAGCAGAGTTCTGATGTGAAAAGCCACAGCGGCTGTAATTCAGGACTGGTCCTCCAGCGTCGCTGTAATTCGTCACAGTCCTCCTCCATGATTTCCTTGATAACTCCTCACCATCATCATCTAATTGCTGATTTCTAACATATATTTAGAAACAATGTTCATTACAGTAAATTAAATGGGACAAGAATGAAAGTTGATGCTTTAAGTCTTGAGAATAAATGTATTACAATCAAACTAACAAAGTATAAACACCTTTTAAAAAACAAATCTTAATTATGCTACAAATTCACTTCCTATATCTTCATTCTCCAAGTCAATGCTTTTTTACGGCTTGAAGTGTTCTAAAAAATCTATGATGATGCTTCCAACACAACATATTTTAAAAGCCAGAATAAAGCTAAATGTAAACACAGCCTCATCTGGCTCATCAAGTCTTCTCAATTATTGAAATAAAAGATAAAAGCCAAAATGACATCAGCACTAGAGGAAGAGAGGAAAAACACGTATCAGACTGTGGAGATCGTCTATGTATTGAAGCGCCATTCACCATGCCTGCTGTCCTGAGGCTCCCGAGGCGAGCCAGGCCCAGCGTCTCCATCCTCCTCCCTTGGTGGTGTGCACAGGGAGCCTCCACATTGCTCAGGCAGGTGCAGCCACAGCATGGGGTGTGATGTGAAGTGTCAGGACCTGGTTGACCTGGTCAAGATACTGGGTTCACTTGAGATAACCTGACATTTAGATGGTGAAGAGGGAGGAAAAACGGCATCCAGGCAGAGGAACCAGGCAGGCCTGGAGTCCAATTCCCAGCTCACAGCCCATGTAGAGGGAGGAGGGAGGCCCTGCACTCTGAGTCCTCATCCATCAAATGTCCTCGCTGAGCCTGTGAGAACACACAGGGAAAGGCCATGGCATTCCAGAGACTTGGTGGACATTAGTTCCTAGCTGTGACACTCAAAAAATTCCACACACAGACTCTGGCAAGCACCTAGGGGTGACTCGGCGCCACGGTCTGGACGTTGGTCTTCCCACAGAATTCATCAGTTGAAACCCCCATTGCAATGGTATTAAGAGGTGGGGCCCTTGAGAAGTGATTAGGTCATGAGAGTGGAGCCTGCATGAATGGGCTGAATGCCCTTATGAGGGAGGTTTCAAGGAGTTTGTATTTCCGTCCACCACGTGAGGATACAGCAGGAAGACCCCGTCACTCAAGCAGAAAGCCCTCATGAGATGCTGATCTGCCAGTGCTTTGATCTCACACTTCCCAGCCTCCAGAACTGTGAGCAATACATTTCTGTTGCTTGTAACTATCCCAGTCTAGGGCATTTTGTTAAAGCAGCCCCAACAGACTGAGACTCCACATTTGGAGCCTCATGCACACCAGCCTGCCTGCAGGATTTTAAATATGAGTAGCTCTACCAGCAGGAACACAGCGTGTCACAGGGAGACCAGGACACCACACAGCTTTCAGTCCAAACTTGCTGACTACATGGGAGACTAAACAAGTTTATTCAATCTTTCTATTTCTCCATTTTATGTGCCTTTAAACTCCTCATAAAACCAAAAGTTTTATCTAACAATAGTGAGAATGGATAATGCCAGTTCAGATGCAGCCTTCTCTCATCCTCCCAGGACAGGATGGCTGTCCCCATCCCTACTCTCTGGCAGCGATTTCCCATCATTTTATGGTGCTTAGAACAGTCAGCCTTGTGCGAATGTCATTCCACCCATGACTGCCACCTTCTGCCTTGTATTTCTTTGAAAACTGAAACCATATCTAACTCAGCTTCTGATCTTCTGCTGCAGGTGGAGAAATTCTTGTGCATTTATCCCTAAACCTCACAGGAACAAAAGAACTGTGTGAGAGTGGTTGCATGTGGAACGTAAGAGTTGTCTAAAGCAGTACCCATCAGCCTCCATAAATTCATATTTTAAAAATAAGACAAATAGCTTTCACTTAATGGACTTAGCACATACTAAGAGATTTACATACATTTAACCCTTTAACAGAGAAAAGCTTTATATATGCAAAAGGTTAGAAACTCTTCCATTATGAAGTGGGAACAGAGAGGAAAGGAAATAAAATTACAAGATCACACCAAATAGCATCATATCATTTTCCAAAATAATTCTCTTGAAAATATTAGAAAATTGGTTAGCTAAAGTTAAAAGAATTATCTTTACCATTATCTTAAACCTCGCATGTTACTTTTTAAGTTATAAATTAGAAAGCATTAAAAACTCCGAAATTATATTTTGCATTTGCAACCTAAACATCTGAAACAATTTAAAAAAATATGGGAACTAAATTGAAAAAAAATCTCAGCCTGAGCTCTAATAGGCCAAGTTTTAATCTAGACCAAGTTTTATGGCTCTGTCATAAACCCCAGAAAGAAAAGAACAAAAAGAGAAAGAAAATAGGGATTTATAATGGAAATGCTGACAGACCATTTTCCAAACACCAAAAATAAATTATAATTGGCTTTGCAATGACCACCTTTAATAAGAGTCATGCACAACAAATACAAAATTAAATGAACTAAGAAATATTTTTCTAATAATTGACAATGTTTGAGACAAGAAACAGCAAGTGTCAAAAAGCATGGTAAGAAATATGTTTTAAATGTAAAACTGGCCGGGCGCGGTGGCTCATGCTTGTAATCCCAGCACTTTGGGAGGCCGAGGCAGGCAGATCACCTGAGGTGAGGAGTTTGCGACCAGCCTGGCAAACATGGTGAAATCCCCTTTCTACTAAAAACACAAAAATTAGCTAGGCGTGGTGGCCCACGCCTGTAATCCCAGCTACTCGGGAGGCTGAGGCAGGAGAATCGCTTGAACCCAGGAGGTGGAGCTTGCAGTGAGCCAAGATCACGCAACTGCACTCCAGCCTGGGCGATAAGAGCGAAACTTCATCTCAAAAAAAAAAAAGTAAAATTTACAACACGAAAGAAACTTCACGTATAAGATTCATTTATCTTCACAACGGAAATTTTTAAACTCAAGAATGACAATATTTGAGAAATTTAGTCAATTCTCACTTAACTGTACTATCTAAAGACTCACAGACTTTTAGAAAAACTGACCAGATAGACAACTACATAACATCTCAGGAGAGACTTTTCTTGTTAGCAATCTTTTTCTTTAGATAAATTTTTAGACATTGCATTTTGAGAATAATACATCAACAAATTTTAAATACTATTTGTCAAACTTTAACCTCTGAAATCTACATGCTGACAAGTCTTTTTAAGAAACCATTTTTTCTCTAGATTTACATCTACTTTCTTATGCAAAGAATCGAATCCTTTGCTTTCTGTTGGTAACAGCGAGTCACAGTTCAAATTGGCGCATGTCAAGTGAGCAGATTCCAGGTTCCAGGTACTACCAAGATCAGACACAAAGACGGCACAAACCCTAGTCTGCACTCAGGTATCTTAAAGTCAAATGTCTTTGTGCAGAAGTTTCACTAAATAAATTTAGTAGGTCAGACTTACACTTTAACATTCTACATCCAAATATTAGCTATCAATATCTCATTAAGCTGCACTTGAATTCAAAAAGAATCATAACACCTAAAAAATAAGACAGGTTGGCCGGGCACAGTGGCTCACACCTGTAATCCCAGCACTTTGGGAGGCCGAGGCGGGCGGATCACGAGGTCAGGAGTTCGAGACTAGCCTGGCCAACATGGTGAAACTCCATCTCTACTAAAAATACAAAAATTAGCCAGGCGTGGTGGCATGCTCCTGTAATCCCAGCTACTCGGGAGCCTGAGGCAGGAGAGTCATTGGAACCTGGGAGGTGGAGGCTGCAGTGAGCCGAGATCATGGCACTGCATTCCAACCTGGGCAACAGAGGAAGACTCCATCTCAAATCAATCAATCAATCAATAAATAAGGTGGGTATTAGGCTAACAATCATTTTAAATGTTAGTAACTCAATTATTAAATTCATTTAAAAGCTGAGAAATATATAAAATCTAGCAATCAAATCTTTCCCGAATCTTGACAGATCTTACTGCGAAATTAGTAGTATCAGATCATGGCTCTCAAATACCAACAGTGCTGCCTAGTCTCATCATAAATTACCAAACTGACTTCTTTTTCCTTCACAGCTTTCCCAGAAAACATAGAAACATGGAGTATTACACACAGCACTGATTCAACTAATTCGCACTTCGTTTGTGAAGTGTGCCATTTTAATAGCCTCATAAAGAAGTTACAGAATTCTTCAAAGGGATTCCTTCATTCATCTGAGAGACCCACTGCACAGTATTTAAAAACATGTTTGCTCTGGTTTATATGCAGGAAGAGTCTAAACAAAAAGAAAAAATGCAGAAAAATCATCTTTTCTCCAACAACTCTCCCCAAGCTGATATTTCCACCGTGTTATTCAAACCAGAAAAGCTTTCTCCTATTGAAACTTGAAATGTCCTATTAATGAACTGGGTGGTGGGGGTTGCGGGGTGGAAGATTAAAAGGAAGGCAAGATAAAGACGCCTGTCGGAGCCTTTAAACCCTCCCTTCTCCAACCAAGGCCGCCCACAGGGAGGGCACGGAGGTCGGCTTCGCTTCCGCAGGCAGCCTCCCCAGGCGTCCTCCTGGCCTCCGAAGCTCTGACTACCCCACGCTGCCAAGTCCCTGCATCTGCCTCTCTGAAGAGCCATCCAGACCGACATGCAGGGAGACCATCTTCCTGGACACGGAGCCTCTGAATCCCGGGGTCTCTCATGCTGCACCCGTTAAAGTCTTCCTGTGGCCCTGACACCTCCATCTCCCCTTTATCCAGAAAACACGCAGGAACAAATCTGCTTCAATGTAATTTACCTTAACAGCCCAGAACCCTTGCTCTTTCCGATTTGAACTGATTAAAAAACTTTATAGATAATCAGACCATACCTGTCCTATTAAACAGAAATTTAAAGACTCAAAATATGGGCCGGACACAGTGGCTCACACCTGTAATCCCTGCACTTTGGGAGGCCAAGGCAGGCTGATCATGAGGTCAGGAGTTCGAGACCAGCCTGACCAACATGGTGAAACTCCGTCTCTACTAAAAATACAAAAAAATTAGCCAGGCGTGGTGGCTCATGCCTGTAATCCCAGCTACTCAGGAGGCTGAGGCAGGAGAATCGCTTGAACCCAGGAAGCAGAGGTTGCAGTGAGCCGAGATAGTGCCACTGCACTCCCACCTGGGTGACAGAGCGAGACTCTGTCTCAAAAAAAAAAAAAAAAGATGCAAAATGTGTTAATCTGTGGATAACAAAGTCTGTTTAACCAATATTGCAATACTTCACTTGGCAAAATGATACCCTGAATCATGATATAAATGCCAGAGGCATCATAAGTTAAATCCTTGACTTGGAAAACCTTTCCAGGCATATCAACAACCAAAACTGCAGTTTTAGTCCTAAGAAATACAGTTTTGTTCCCAAGACTTAGAGGCCCTCTTGGGAACCAAGTGTCTTTTGAACCATGCAGCTATCAGACAATGAACTCATCAAATGTTTCTCCTGTAATGCCACCCTTTAACCTACCGCTGTGGATATTTGTAAACTTTGTCTCTGTCAAAACAGACTGGCTGTATCCAACAGCCTCCACCTTCAAAAAAAAAGCTACTGATTTAGCAAGGCTGCCCCAGTTCATAGAATCTATGTGTCTACCATGCAATCCATTATTGCTTAACATATACAACCCTATCAAGTTTTATGTGAGAATGTTTTACTAGTAAAATCTTAATATGGGCCCATAAAATAGTCAAACACAAACGTACAAAACTTAACATTCAACATGATATTAAAATATTTCCTAGGGTCAAACATCAAGCCTTTGAATAATTTAATGATCAATAAAAATTAACACTGAATTTGGTAGCAAACACTTATAAAATGGCATCAAACATTTGTATCTATTAAATGCTTTAAGCACATAGTTTTACAGATGATATATGTTATCCAAAAACTTACTCACTTTATTTTGGCAGATTTGATGGACAGGCCGCGAGTGGGCTTCCGCTATCACTGCTGCACTGCAGCCAGCGTTGAGGTCGAACACTTCCACGGTCCTGTTCCGGCCAGCTGTGAGTACGATGTCTGCGATAATCCAGTTAGGGAGCTCCTCTCAGAACTCTTACCCACGGGGAAGGGACAGTTCCCTCTCTTTTACTAATAAAAACTTTGGAATATTAGAAGACTCATGAATGGATGACTAGTTAAGAATTTCTGAAATGCCACCGGAAAAGTCCTGAGTCCAGTCCAGCCCCACCCCATCTGACCCCAGGCGTTAGCAAGAGCAGGTGGGCAGGGGTCGGGGGGGCTACTTAGGAAAAGGGAGACCACCACTGTGCCTATTTTGAGGTGTGAGTTCCAGCTTTAGATACGTGGTGTTTGAGATGTCCATGAAACACCCAAATCAGATGTCAAATAATTGAATATGTAGATACTGCACTCAGCAGAAAGCACTGAACTAAGATTAGACAGACCCACAGAGTGGGTGACAGCACCTGGGGCAGGCTTCACGATGGGAGACACAACCCAGACAGTGCCATGTCGGCAGGTGACTGTGACGGACTTCATAAACATGACCTAGGAGGAGCAATGTATACATTTAGGGCTCGTGTGACCACCAACACTCCCCAAGCCTCAATGCTCAGCCCTGAATGCTGTAGTAATGAGTATATGTGGTGGGAACCCAGATGCACTGGAGTCAAGAGACCCGTAATGCTGGTGGTAGCGTTGGATTACTCTTGACTCTAGTACCCTCGTATTCCAGAAACCATCATTTAAGCTAGAATAATCCTAATGACATATTTCTTATTTCTGCTAGGTATTTTAACATCTATTCTAGCATGAAATTATCACATTTCTAAAGAAAATATACTACAACCTCCTAACACTTTTAGTTCAACTACAAAACCCTCCAATAGAGTTCAACTTAGATTGAACTTTGAGTAAATTAAAACTTTATACAATGAATTCCTAAAGATCTGGAGCTTTTCCCCTAAATAAATTAAAATTAACTTTGAAAATTAAAAGCAATGGTGTTAGCCATAAAAATCTCAAAAATTAAAGTTGTGGGATTCCATTTCATATTATTTTGAGCAGCAACCCCTATGATTTTTGCCAGCTCTGCAGATGAGATAGAATGACTAAATTACTAGACATTAGGCAACAAAGTCCAGAGCAGAAGGGCCAGGTCAGCCCACCTGCTGGATGGCATGAGCTGTACGGCACTCAGGTTTCTTCTTCCTTTGAGGCCCTTTCTCAATATTGAGATGAATTATTACATGTACAATTAACACAAGGATGGCGAGCTCCATGAGAAGGGTCCCTGCATTCCCGGAGGCCCACACAATGCCTGACACTCATGAGATGCTCAGCACACGCCTCTGCCAGAGGAACAACACTCAGGGCGTAAAACCCTACCAGGATCTGGGAGAAAGGATACGGGAATAAAAGTCATTGACTGCCGATAAACTGGTCATGTCTACTGCACCCGTCATGGAGAGCCTGCAAATCAGCTTGGACTTGCTCTTCTGTTTATATCTGGAAGAGAAAATCAAGATGATCAATCTTTTTGCTTTCCTTCCACTACAACTAAATACCTTATCTTTAAAAACATTAAACTTGAAAAGAAAGTTTTCATATTACTTTAAAAGTCATATTTCATGATACTGAGGGGAAAAGTGAATTAGCTACCTTAATTTTTCTTTAGGAAAAAAAAACCTGTTTTTCTATTAACATCTAATTATTTGTGGTGATTTTTGACATACAAAAGATCCCCCACACCATCCTCCTTCTTCAGTCTATGATCAAATGCACCAGCCTTTTTCTATAGGGTATTTCTGTGTATGCTTAGAAAAACCTGCCCATCTCCCGCTACATATAACTGAACACATGCCTCAGCTTCACTGCCTCCCGAAACCCAATTGAAGTGCCTGCAAAGTGATCTCTAAGAGAAAGTCCCACAAGATCAGAAAGAGGAGGCAGGAACAAGAAGAGAATCCGCCAACTCTCAGGGGCAAAGGGCTGTACCAGCCGAGATGGGAACGCTGTGATGTGAGCTGACTTGTGAAGCTCCCTCCCAATAAGTAAAAATAAACTTTAGGCCAGGTGTGGTGGCTCACGCCTGTAATCTCAGCACTTTGAGAGGCCGAGATGGGCAGATCACGAGGTCAGGAGTTCAAGACCAGCCTGGTCAACATAGCGCAACCCCGTCTCTACTAAAAATACAAAAACTAGCCAGGTGTGGTTGCGGGGGGGCGGGGGGGGCGCCTGTAATCCCAGCCACTTGGGAGGCTGATGCAGGAGAATCACATGAACTCGGGAGGCGGAGGTTGCGGTGAGCCAAGATCTCACCACTGCACTCCAGCGACAGAGAGAGACTCCGTCTCAAAAACAAACAAACTTTAGGTCTGAAAGTCCCAGGCACCTCTGAAGACAAGGCTGACGGAGGGGCCGCAGGAGGGGCTGCTGGGTCCTGGAGCCCTTCCTCTGCATGCAGCCCGCCCCTGCACAGGCCAGATGCTGTGCCACAGGATAGATGAGAGTGGGGATGCTCTCACTGAGATAGGGGTGAGATCGGGGTGAGATCGGGGATTCCTTGCAAGCCCGTCTATCGGATGCGATCGGATAGGAGCCCCAACCCTTGGCAGGTCCCAACCCGATGTCCCTCCATGAGAGAACCAGGCAGACGCAGTGCCCATTCCGACCGCAGGGCACTCGCCCCAATTAAACTGAAGGCACACATCTCAGAAACATAACTTTGATTAAGAAAGATGTGCTCATGTTACACTCAAAAAAATAAAATGACATGAATACACAGAGATACAGCAAAAATATAAAACTACGACCAAGAAGCAAATATATCAATCTCAAAAGGAGGAAAAAGGGAAGAGGACAGGACTGGGAGACAGGTTCCTAAGTTCCTCTGTAATATTTTATTTCTTTAAAAATTCTGGAAAACAAAGTGAAATGTTAATACTTGTCCAAGCTTGGTGTAGCTAAGAAGATATTATTCCCCATATATATGTATATATTTGAAACAGTTCATAATTTAACTTTATATTATCAATAGTATTTGTCCCACATAACATCACTTCAATATGGTGCACAGCCGAGATGATAATTGAAGATTCTCAAACCCCCCAAATTCTTGGATTCCGTCATGCCAAAGGTCCCGCGCATAGTAATACAAAAGAAGGTTTAAAATGTGTAGGATCTGGATAATTCCCTCTCATCAAGAGTTTGGTGATATGAGGTCATTATTAAATTTGGGGCAACATTTTAAAATGTGAATACCTTTCAACATCACATTATTGAAACAGCTTCCTGTGATCTAAAAATAATGCACAGGGTGGAGGGGTGCCTACCTCTTAATCTCATCTTTGCAAGTGTCGATGTGATACTTCAGTAGCTGAAATTCAGGGCCAGAAGATAACAATATAAAGGCATCTATATAATAAAACTGTGCAGACTGTATAGGTTTAGAAAACATGTCTTTGCCCTGTAATGCAAATCAGTAATTACTGTCGATATAATAAATGTTAACAAAAACACTATTGCTCTAAACATAAAATTATTTCTTCTTAAAACCCAACATCTATTTGTTCTAAATGTGTACATAAACTTTGTTAGACCCAATCTACAATTTTTGTTTCTGCCTACTACTTCTGAAAGGTATTATATGATTAAAATTTTACTGTAATGAATGCTTTGAATTCCAGCCATTTAACAACTTTAAAAGAAAATTGAAACTTAGCAGTAAACATACTAAGTACCAAAGATTTTATTAAAGCTGAAATTCAAAATGTTTTAAAATGTAGTTCTGAGGTGTCTGCTCTCAAATTTAGACCTCACAACCAAACATGTTACGACACAGAGCAAGCTGACGGCATCCGCAGCTCTCAGCGAACTCCTTCCTGAAACTGCTGCCAAACGCTTCACCTTTAGAGAGGCCCTAGGTCTTCCTTGACACTTCCTTTCTTGTCTTTCTCGTATTCAATCCCCTTTCTATAAAAGACCCATAGAAAATAAATGCCAACATCTTTGAAAATTGGACTGCTTTTTATGTTATGTTCTTTGCAAGTCGCCTGCTCATAATTTCATGATTTGAAGGTGAGTTTCCTACATTGCCTTTTCTTTCCCTGTCCTAGTCATAAGGTTATCATCTTCCTGTCTCTCCTTTCCTGTTCTGCTCCCAAATGATCTCCCGTAAGTTCATCAAAACAAGCCACTCCTCTCCCTAAAATATACTTCCCCCACATAATAGCCCCTTGGCCATTACTGCTATCTGGACTATGAAATCACATTGAATCAATATTTAAAATTCTTCAAATGTTTCAGTATTAATCATGTGGCATTCGCAGACCATAACAAACATAAGGATAGATTTAACCATATGAATGTATGCACGCACGTGGCAAGTATGTAAGTGTGCGTATGTGTATGCATCTATATGCGTGTGTGCCTATTGCATGTGTCTGAATATGTGGCAAGTATGTGTGCATATGTGTATGCATCTATATGTGTGTGCCTACTGCATGTATGTGAATATGTGGTAAGTATAAGTGTGCGTATGTGTATGCATCTATATGCGTGTGTGCCTACTGCGTGTGTCTGAATATGTGGCAAGTATGTAAGTGTGCATATGTGTATGCATCTATATGCGTGTGTGCCTATTGCATGGGTGTGAACATATACATGTAGACACACATTTAGGAAACTAATCAATAACTGTTATTGCATTGAAGCAATAACTTTTAATCAATAACTTTTATTGCATTAAAGCAAACTCTTGGCTTATGTCCCTTTCCTCATCTCCTGTTAAGGTAAAAGAATGAGACTTTTGAGAAGCTCTCAGCTCCTTTGGAAATGACTGCCCATGGCAGAGATGACTGTCCATTACCAGAAGCAGTGCGAGCTCTGCCCCACGAGCCGACCACACCCGCAGGGTCCCGTCCTGGGCCGCAGAAAGCAGCCACCTCCGGTCCTGGCTCCAGCACACGGCGTTCACTGCCCCGTCGTGACCTAACAGAAATGACCAGAGAAGGTTACTATTTCTACTATTAATATCAGTTTTGACTGAGTGCTACTTATCTGGTACTTTCATACAACACAACTGGAACAGCATTTTTCAAGTAATTAAGGGCATGCCAGGAGGCTTCTCCTCGCCACAGTGAGGCCGCAGAGCCTGAGGCAGGGTGCACCATCTCCCTTCAGTAAAAATTCAATGTGGCTTCTGAAGGCAGTTGCTCTAAAACCTCACGTTCCATTTTTTCAACTTTTATTTTAGATTCAGGAGGTGCAGGTGTGGGTTTGTTAGGAGCATGTACTGCGTGGTTCTGGGTACTGTGTGGTGCTGGGTACTGCGTGGTGCTGGGGTTTGGAGTATGACCAAATGTCTCGGCCAGGCAGTGCGGAGCGTGTACTGTGTGATGCTGGGTACTGCGTGGTGCTGGGTACTGTGTGGTGCTGGGGTTTGGGGTATGACCGAATGCCTCCGGCAGGCAGTGTGGAGTGTGTACTGTGTGGTGCTGGGTACTGCGTGGTGCTGGGTACTGTGTGGTGCTGGGTACTGTGTGGTGCTGGGGTTTGGGGTGTGACTCAATGCCTTGGCCAGGCAGTGTGCAGCATGTACTGTGTGGTGCTGGGTACTGCGTGGTGTTAGGTACTGTATGGTGCTGGGGTTTGGGGTGTGACCGAATACCTCGGCCAGGCAGTGTGAAGCGTGTACTGTGTGGTGCTGGGTACTGCGTGGTGCTGGGTACTGTGTGGTGCTGGGGTTTGGGGTGTGACTCAATGCCTCGGGCCAGGCAGTGTGGAGCGTGTACTGTGTGCTGCTGGGTACTATGTGGTGCTGGGGTTTGGGGTGTGACTCAATGCCTCGGCCAGGCAGTGTGGAGCGTGTACTGTGTGGTGCTGGGTACTGCATGGTGCTGGGGTTTGGGGTGTGAGTGAATGCTTCGGCCAGGCAGTGTGGTGCTGGGTACTGCGTAGTGCTGGGGTTTGGGGTGTGACTGAATGCCTCGGCCAGGCAGCATAAAACCTCGCATTTCTTAAACTAAGAAGTTTAACATTATGTGTGCATCTGTGAGTGTATGTTTTCAGAGAAGAACATGATAACATTTAGTATTATGAACTACAGTATAGAAGTCTGTGGACTCCATGATAATGTATCAGTATGTTAAAGAACTGCTGTCAACATTCAAGAAAAAAGTGAAAAAAAAAATCCCTGAGCACACACATATAAGTCGATCATTTGTTGTGACAGATTTGAAAAGTTTTGTCTAAACTCACAACGGCTGCTTGGATGCTGATTTCTGAGAGCGCCAATGCTGGTCTTCAGGTGTCTGAATATCGGCAGTGTGTGCCGCTCTGATACTAAACTAAGGCAGGTGATGAGGCAAACAGCATTTATTTCGTACACCTATAAGAGCTTTTCTGCCCACTCCCCACCTCATCCTACTCCCAGCCTAACCCTGGGGCCCAGGCCCTGAGCACGTGCTGGTTTCTGGACCTGTCTTGCCTCATAACCCCTAGAACGGCTGTCAGGCCAGGAGGCATCTTCAGTCTCTCAGCTGCCACCACCTGACGGTTCTAAGAAGCGGCGGACACAGAGGAAAGGAGAAAGCAAAGACGACCAGGGATGCGCTTCTTCTCAGAGGTCGGCCCTGGAGCGAAAGCCAGCTGTGTGGCATGGTGAGGAGGGCGAGAGGGGACGAGCTGGGGAGGTGAGGGCAAGGAGAGGCAGCGCCCAGCCCTGCAGCCTCTGACCCCTGAGCACCCGGGCTGGGATGGCAAGGAGAAGACTGACGGGCAGCCTCACTCATGCTTCCTGACAACAAATGACCCTAGACCTGCTCAATGACCCCACTTCGCCTCCATAGCTCACAGGGGATGGGTAACCACAACTCCCAAGAAAATTCCTGCCATAGCCAACATCTCCCCACGCAGCAGAAGACCCCTTCCTGCAGGCCTCAGCATGTGAATCACACATCACAATTTACAGATTAGACAATGAACTGCAATCTCACTACGTCACATCTGTCAGGGTACCAACATAAAAAAGAAGGCAAAACCAGGAAAGATATAAGAATAAGAACATAACTCAGTTCTGCAACAGGACGCCAGGAAACGCAGAGCTGAAATTCACAGCGCAGAAAAACGTGAAATAGCTTTGCTGCCCTCACGTGTAGAGTTCTGGCAGTTTTAGCAAAAGTACAGAGGCTGGTTAAAGAAAGCTCCAAACATTCCTCACTGCTGCCCAGCTAACAGCAGCCCTAAGACTCAAAGGAAAGTCACGTTCGTGACTGCCATTAATAGACACCACCCATTCTGCTTGTACTGAACACCGGTGGTGTCCGCAACTCCGTACCATCCGAGAATATCGCAGTTTCACAGACACCTGCTGCAGGGCCTGGTCCAGGCAGCCTGGGCCACAAGGGCGTCCTCTCAGTGGGAAGGGCCTGATGCATCTGCCCGGTGACCGACCTCACAAGTCACTCCATTACCAGCCATGTGAGCCACTGTCCTCCAATATCAAGCTCAGACCAGCCTCCACTGCCTGACCCACAGGCTGCCAGAGGCCGCGTGAGGTCACACAGGAGGAGGGTGAAGTTACTGCTACCCATCTCTTCCTTCTTAGTGAGAGGTGACAGCGTGCTGGCAGTCCTCAGAGCCCTCGCTTGCTCTCAGCACCTCCTCTGCCTGGGCTCCCACTTTGGCACCTCCTCTGCCTGGGCTCCCACTTGAGGAGAACTTCAGCCCACCGCTGCACTGTGGGAGCCCCTTTCTGGGCTGGCCAAGGCCAGAGCCGGCTCCCTCAGCTTGTGGGGAAGTGTGGAGGGAGAGGCGCGAGCGGGAACCAGGGCTGCGCGCAGCGCTTGCGGGCCAGTTCTGGAGTTCCAGGTGGGCATGGGCTTGGCGGGCCCTGCACTCAGAGCGGCCGGCTGACCCTGCCGGCCCCCGGCAATGAGGAGCTTAGCACCCAGGCCAGCGGCTGTGGAGGGTGTACTGGGTCCTCCAGCAGTGCCGGCCCACCGGTGCTGAGCTCGATTTCTCACCAGGCCTTAGCTGCCTTCCTGTGCGGCAGGGCTGGGGACCTGCAGCCCGCCATGCCTGAGCCTCCCACCCCCTCCGTGGGCTCCTGTGCAGCCAGAGCCTCCCTGATGAGCGCCGCCCCCTGCTCCACGGCACCCAGTCCCATCAACCACCCAAGGGCTGAGGAGTGCGGGCCCACGGTGCGGGACTGGCAGGCAGCTCCACCTGCAGCCCCGGTGCAGGATCCACTGGGTGAAGCCAGCTGGGCTCCTGAGTCTGGTGGAGATGTGGAGAACCTTATGTCTAGCCCAGGGATTGTAAATACACCAATCAGCACTCTGTATCTAGCTCAAGGTTTGTAAACACACCAATCAGCACCCTGTGTCTAGCTCAGGGTTTGTGAATGCACCAATCGACACTCTGTATCTAGCTACTCTGGTGGGGCCTTGGAGAACCTTTGTGTCTACACTCTGTATCTAGCTAATCTGGTGGGGACATGGAGAACCTCTGTGTCTAGCTCAGGGATTGTAAACGCACCAATCAGCGTCCTGTCAAAACAGACCATTCAGCTCTACCAGTCAGCAGGATGTGGGTGGGGCCAGATAAGAGAATAAAAGCAGGCTGCCGGAGCCAGCAGTGGCAACCCGCTCGGTTCCCCTTCCACACTGTGGAAGCTTTGTTCTTTCGCTCTTTGCAATAAATCTTGCTACTGCTCACTCTTTGGGTCCACACTGCTTTTATGAGCTGTAACACTCACTGCGAAGGTCTGCAGCTTCACTCCTGAGCCAGCGAGACCACGAACTCACCAAAAGGAAGAAACTCGGAACACATCCGAACATCAGAAGGAACAAACTCCAGACGCGCCACCTTAAGAGCTATAACACTCACCGCGAGGGTCTGCAGCTTCATTCTTGAAGTCAGTGAGACCAAGAACCCACCAATTCCGGACACATCAGTGAGACTGAGAATGTGTTTGTCTAGTCCTTCCCACCTGCTCCTACCAGCACAGCGTTTGCTGCGTGCCCAGTGGCCACTAAGCCACCAAGGCCAGCAGAGGCACCAGCAATGCAGGGGTTGCAAAGTGCCACCTTCTGCTCAGCCCTGACAAGTCAGCCTGGTTCTTCATCTCAAGTGTCAGGGACGGACCTCCCACTCCTAGGATGAAAACAATGGAGATTCCTTAGAACTTGCCAAAGGGGGGAGCCCCCTCCTCTCCCGAGCTCCAGCCCCAGACACATGCGTGAAGCGCTGCGGCCGCAGGGTGCATCGAAGACAAATCACCGCAGGCAAGGCCGGGCCCTCTGGAGCCAATCCCCACGAAGCAACGTGCCCATGGGGGACCACATGGGTGCCTCCTCTCTCTCCCCACAATCTCCTCACGGTATGGAAGTCCTCCCTCCTCTTTTCAATTGACCAGTTTCCCCTGTGGTGAGTGTGATGAGATGAGGAGCTTCAGAAACAGAGTGAAAAGGATTCTAAAACCCTATCTAGGTCAGGGTTTTTTTGTTTGTTTTTATGAGATGGAGTCTTGCTCTGTCGCCCAGGCTGCAGTGCAGTGGTGCCATCTCGGCTCACTGCAACCTCTGCCTCCCGGGTTCAAGCGATTCTCCTGCTTCAGCCTCCTGAGCAGCTGGGATTACAGGTGCCCTCCACCACGCCCAGCTAATTTTTGTATTTTTTAGTAGAGAAAGAGTTTTGCCATGTCGGCCAGGCTGGTCTCGAACTCCTGACCTCAGGTGATTCGTCCACCTCAGCCTCCCGAAGTGCTGCGATTACAAGCGTGAGCCACCGTGCCTGGCCTAGGTCAGGGTTTTAGACCTCTGGACCTAGACTTCCTCTGGACATGGACCCCGCGCTGGGGATGCAGTCAAGGGTGTGGGGACATAAGCAGCATGGAGGCCAGCGTATGCAGTCCCTGCTCTGAGCAGCATGGAGGGCGGCATGTGCAGTCCCCGCTCTGAGAAGGAGCAGAGTAGAAGCCGCTCAGCGCAGCTTGAGCCAACCAAGAGCTCAGGACCAGGAGAGATGCTCATCTTCACTTCATACTTGGACAAAGATTTCTCTTTTTTATATAGTTCCACTAACTGTAATGGAATTTTAGATTTAATCTTCCGAAATGCCTGACCCCAGAACTTCACAACGATCACCACTGGCTCCAGGGCGTGTCACAGATGACGCAGCTCTCCTGCGTGGCGTGCTCAGAACCCGCCATCCCGTATCGCTGAGAATCTACTCTGTGCCAGGCACATGCTCGGCGGAAGGCCTGGGACTCAAGTACCTGTCTTTGGACTAGACACAATTTTTGACAGGAAAAATTCTAACATCTAAAGCAGAAACACGTAACTTCTCTATTAAATTAAATACGATTGCTCTCAGTGGTTTTCAAGCTGGGATGTGCTACCTGGCTCTATGCTCAGAGGCCCCTGAACTCTCCAGGAGGGAATTTGAATTTATACTTATTTGTCCCAGATCATAATGGAAATAAAGACACTCATTTTTCTGTGTTCTGGGCAGGTGCTGAGAGTCCAGTCATATTTTCAACGTTGAGTGACGTCACTATTAAACATTACACACCCAAAGTGAAACGATGTGGCTTGTGCAGTTGAGATGGGTAATGTGGCCCTTTTCCCCCACACAGAAACAGAGCAAGTTTTTGTAAACATGAATTTGAAAACCCACTGCATTTTCTTAGATCAGTGAGAAGCCCTTTTTCCAACAATAAAATACACAGGGAAACACCCATGGTCAACAGAACAACCACTCATATCAACTATTCAGCCATGAAAGAGGCCGGCTCAGGGCTCCCAGGTGCAGGTGAAGATTCTGAGGCTGCAGGATGGAGCGGGGTGGGACCAGGAGCAAGGGGCTTGAAGGGCGAGGGTGGCATCCAGGCCAAGACTGGAGAACCGTTCTCCACCCAGACCATGCAGGGGCGGCAGCTTTGCTCATGCAGGAGCCGAGCCCAGCTCTGCCTGCCCTTGGGGGCCTCCCAGACCTGGCCCTGGGTGTTAGCAAGCAGAGGGTGTGAGGCCAGAGTCACTGGGGGCGCCCATCTGCTCCCAGGTGTGGCCTTGCCTAGGCCTGGCTCCCACTGCCTCTGTCCCCAACTCAGCCCCACCGGGCCCCACCTCCGCGTTTCCTAATGACTGCCCTTGGGGTGGTCATGCAACAGGCTGAGTGTCCCATATTCACAATGCTTGGGATTAGAGGTGTTTTGGATTTCCCATTTTTTCAGATTTTGGAATACTTGCAGCATTATGGCAGGTAAGCAACCCTAATCCGAAAATCTGAAATCTGAGATGCTTCAACGAGCATCTCCTTGGTGTTATGTCGGCACTCAAAGGGTTCTGGATTTGGGGGTATTTGGATTTCAGAATTTTGGATTACGAATGCTCAACCTGTATAAAAACAGAAGGACTAGTGAGATATTTTGTGTTGTTTCTGTGCTTCTGTTAAAATATCTACCAAGTGTAAGTTCTGAAGCAAGCCGTATCAGGATCCTAATGAAGAGCTGTCAGGTTTTATAGGATTAGAATTAGGAATCAAATATATGTCCCAGTTATGAGTTGAAATGGTCATAATTTTAACACTGTTGCTCTCAGATCTACTTCTTTTTTAAAAAAATGTTTGCTTTGTTACATTTATAAAAATGTCTATGTACAAACCCTACTAAATTTCAAAATATATTTCAACTGTATGCCTTTTGATTACATTAATTAAATATATTTCAATTATTTAGGATTTGACCTCATTCACTCCCCTAAAACTCTACAAATGATCGGCTCTTGGCCTCCAGGGCAACAGCCACGAAAGTGGTGCCACGCTGTTCTCATGAGTTATGTTTACCCTGCTTGGTTTAAGATCTCAGTGAATCTAGTTTAGACTCCAATTCAAGCCATGGTTTTGTTTTGCTGATGTCCTGAAGGAAACAAAAGTGTACTTTAGCAACTGACAACCAGGACCTAAGTGAGACCCATCTTTAAGTTCATACTGACTGAAATTAAGACACATTTTACCTGAAAACACAGCAGGTGTCCCAGTCAGGCTGGCATCAAAAACGAGTGACAGATGGTTGGCCAACCCACAAGCCAGCCACTGCCCATCTCCTGTTAAAAGAATTTTAAAAAAAGACCTCTTAGAAAAGCCTAATTTGTAGGAGTCACACTGTAGAAAAAGCCTAATTTGTAGGAGTCACACTGTAGAAAAAGCCTAGTTGACAGGAGTCACACTGTAGAAAAGCCTAGTTGACAGGAGTCACACTGTAGAAAAGCCTAGTTCACAGGAGTCACGCTGTAGAAAAGCCTAGTTCACAGGAGTCACGCTGTAGAAAAGCCTAGTTCATGAGTCACGCTGTAGAAAAGCCTAGTTCATATGAGTCACACTGTAGAAAAGCCTAGTTCACAGGAGTCACACTGTAGAAAAGCCTAGTTCATATGAGTCAAACTGTAGAAAAGCCTAGTTCACAGGAGTCACACTGTAGAAAAGCCTAGTTCACAGGAGTCACACTGTAGAAAAGCCTAGTTCACAGGAGTCACGCTGTAGAAAAGCCTAGTTCACAGGAGTCACGCTGTAGAAAAGCCTAGTTCACAAGAGTCACGCTGTAGAAAAGCCTAGTTCACAGGAGTCACGCTGCAGAAAAGCCTAGTTCATATGAGTCACGCTGTAGAAAAGCCTAGTTCACGGGAGTCACGCTGTAGAAAAGCCTAGTTCACGGGAGTCACGCTGTAGAAAAGCCTAGTTCACGGGAGTCACGCTGTAGAAAAGCCTAGTTCACGGGAGTCACGCTGTAGAAAAGCCTAGTTCACGGGAGTCACGCTGTAGAAAAGCCTAGTTCACGGGAGTCACGCTGTAGAAAAGCCTAGTTCATATGAGTCACGCTGTAGAAAAGCCTAGTTCACGGGAGTCACACTGTAGAAAAGCCTAGTTCACGGGAGTCACGCTGTAGAAAAGCCTAGTTCACGGGAGTCACGCTGTAGAAAAGCCTAGTTCACGGGAGTCACGCTGTAGAAAAGCCTAGTTCACGGGAGTCACGCTGTAGAAAAGCCTAGTTCACGGGAGTCACGCTGTAGAAAAGCCTAGTTCATATGAGTCACGCTGTAGAAAAGCCTAGTTCATATGAGTCACACTGTAGAAAAGCCTAGTTCACGGGAGTCACGCTGTAGAAAAGCCTAGTTCACGGGAGTCACACTGTAGAAAAGCCTAGTTCATGGGAGTCACACTGTAGAAAAGCCTAGTTCACAGGAGTCACACTAGAAAATCCTAGTTCACAGGAGTCACGCTGTAGAAAAGCCTAGTTCATATGAGTCATGCTGTAGAAAAGCCTAGTTCACGGGAGTCACACTGTAGAAAAGCCTAGTTCACGGGAGTCACACTGACCACAGGCAGGAGTAGAACTTCTAGTTAACCGGGTTCTAAAACACAAACACTAACATCGGCACGGGGGTCTGCAGGCGCCAGCCCGTGTTAATCCTTTCTCACATCCTCTACCCAACACCTTGTAAGGCGCTGCCTTTGTCAACCTCGCCATCCTCCCTTAACAGAAGAGGAACAGCAGGATGAGCAGCAGGATGAGAGAGTGAGGCTGCTGTTCAAGGTTGTGGACAGGAAAAGCACCATCCAAAAGGCCCCTGCACCCAGGGCAGGACGCCAACGGCCCCTGAAACAAGGCCCCAGAGCCTGCCTCGAATCAGCAGATTGCCCAGAGGCATATTCAGCTAAGCAGTTATGTTGAAACATTTTCCAAAAACAGGGTAGAAATAAATGATAGAGCTGGACGAGGTGGCTCACACCTGTAATCCCAGCACTTTGGGAGGCTGAGGCAGGTGTATCACCTGAGGTCAGGAGTTTTGAGGCCAGCCTGGCCAACATGGTGAAACCCCATCTCTACTAAAAATACAAAAATTAGCCAGGAATGGTGGTGCATGCCTATAATCCTAGCTACGCCAGAGGCTGCGGCAGGAGAATCACTTGAACCCAGGAGGCGGAGATTGCAGTGAGCTAAGATTGTGCCACTGCACTCCAGCCTGGGCAACAGAGTGAGACGCTGTCTCAAAAAAAAAAAAAAAAGAAAGAAATGATAGATATCACCCACAATATTCAAACTTGAGGGCCGATAACACTGAAGGAATGTTCAGTCTATCAAAGATCAAAAGGACATTTACTGATAATACTACATATCTAATTTCCGAAAATGATTTTAAAACTTCTTTGGCTACAATTGTATAATAAAATAAAGGGAATTTAGCGGAGTGGTACATGGTAACCCCTAGGTGACTCAACCCTCTGGACAGATGGCATGAGGGTGGGGCAACGTACCGGCCCAGACAGGACTTTCTGTCCAGCCCCAGGCAAGGGCACAGCTCGCCTGCAAGGAAATCTCACTTCTGAGATGCGTTCAGGTGGTGGAACTACCCAGCCGAGGTCAAGAGTTCAACAGCACTCTCACAAGCTGCTCCTCCCTTCTTTCAAACAC
This sequence comes from Pongo abelii, assembly GCF_028885655.2. Classification (NCBI taxonomy): domain Eukaryota; kingdom Metazoa; phylum Chordata; class Mammalia; order Primates; family Hominidae; genus Pongo; species Pongo abelii. Next base: position 171,644,671 of record NC_071990.2, read on the forward strand.
TATTTAGAAAACAGTGCTGAGGTCCAAGAGAAGCCCGGTGAAGGCATTATCAGGACACACGTGAGAATAGGGCGACTGTCACGGAAGCCGAGACACACTCAGCCCTGCAGGAAAAGGTCCCGGCTGAGGGTCTGGTAAGGAAGGAATCCTGTGCACAGCCCGCACGACGCCATCCCCAGCCTGGCGCCTCCAGCCCATCCATGAGCAGAGGCCGCGTTTCCAGAGGGAAGCAGTGACTGTTCCATTAGCTTCTTTGCCTGCCAAAGCCCTCCCACCTTAACACTTCTGTAGGAGGGGTCAGACACACAGAGCAAAACCTGGAGGAGCTGGACACAGAACAGCAAATTTGCTGCTAGTGAGTGCATGCCAGTGTCTGTGCCCACACAGGGTGAGATGCCCGGAGATCACCCTCACTATAGTCGAGTGAAACAGAGTCTTGGTTTTCATCCATACACAAACCATGCCATGCAACTTCAAGTAACCAAGGTTTTTAAAAATATATTTACAATTATGATACAATAGAAAAATGGTTACAGTGGGCAGAATAAAAGACTCTTACAATGAAACGCTACCCAGCTCCCGCAGGACGGGGCGCACCTGAGTACTGGATGCAGCACACGCGTGCGCAGGTGGGGGCGGCGGTGACCTGGGGGCCGGGCTTGGTGGGCACAGCGCACTCCACGGGGTATGCCTCCCTGAGGGAAGGCCACAGGTAACGGTGATCAGGAGACATTCAAAGTGAGATTAGAAGTAAAACATAAGCAAGAAACAAAGTGGGCTTCCCCCCATCTACATATATAATTGTATTCCAGTAAACTTGAATATTTATCTATATATGTCTATATTTAGACTCTTATATTCAAAATCAGGAAATAACTCTTTTAAATAGACTTACATTCCACATTGCCAAAAAAGACACATATTTTACATATAAAACAGCAAGGATTTGTTGTGTTTCATATAAATTGATGTGAGTACTGTGACGATTTGGGGGTGAGGGTTCTCACTAAGAGAAAATGAATTTCACTTTCCAGTCTCATGCCGCTGTGGGTGGCGTTGTAATGCTCATCACTCAAATCATCTACAGATGCCTTCTGTGCACATGCCAATGCCTTCCGTGCACATGCCAATGCCTTCTGTGCACACGCCCGAGTCCTGTGTGGCATTTGGGGCCTTGCCACCACTGCTGCCCAGCAGCTCCCAGCAGAAGGCCCAAGAGAGCCAAATGCAGAAGAGCCAGCGTGCTCTGTCTGGAAAGCGGGGCCCTCACAGAAAAAATTACCAAAAAAATCAGAGCTGAACGGAACTCTGATGCCACACTTCACCTGCATAAGGCCTGGATGCATTTTGCTGCAAGCACACGCGTAATATCAAGCAGAATGTGGCAGAACAGCAGCAAGGCTGCAGAAAAATGCAGCGAATGCGGGCAAAATCAATATTGGCCCTCTGTAATGCAGTGATTGCAAAGTAGACCCATGTACGTTAAAATGAGTTTTAAGTGCAGTAGCCCATATCTCTCCTCGGACAATGTAATCTTAAATCCAGGACTGGGAGGGACCCCAGACGTCCCCAAGCTCTTCCCTGTCCAGTCACAAGGGGCCCAGGTGTATACAGGACATGCCCACAGTCAGAGCTGCAGCCAGTGTGGAGCCAGTCCCGTGGACAGGCGCCCTCCCCAATGGCGTGGGCCACGGCCACTCAGAATGAGTTGAGCACCTGGCACTACAATGGCCCCAACATTTTCACCCAATCCACCTGCATGACAGGGAGGAGCATCGGCTATGGCATTTTCTAAACTAAATTTTAATAAAAATTTAATATTTCAAAATTGTTAAGGTGGTAAGAACAGACCATGTCTGAAAAATTAACAGGAAAGATTAAATTTGGCTAAAAAGATATATAAATAATATAGACATACATATCTGTGTACATATGTATGTAAACACATGTACACATATAAGGTTTTATACCTGTTTGGAAAAGAACCAGTTAAAGTATTGGCAAGGTCTAGGTTATTTCAAATGTACTTGGAATGCATGCTACATCACACACCATGCGCAGCGGCTCCTGCGTCTTGAAGATCCTTTCCCCTCACTCTTAATGTTGGTCTTTGGTGAAAACATAGTCACACTGTGGAAAGAAAACTCTAATATCATTCTCAAATATTAAGAGGTCTAAGTTTCCTAAGAGATTTATATTTACTGTGAAAAAAATTATATACATACAGACGTCTGCATAAATGCTTTCAGGCCCCTCCCACCTGTCCTCCAGCCCTTAAGTCACCTCCTCCCCTCCTGTGTCTCTCACGCTACCTCAGAGATGTTGCCCTGCCACACATTGTCCTGTGACTCCTTTAAAATCCTGTAATAGGACCCTGATGCTGGGCTTTTCCTTTAAGTCCAAAGCCCCAGGTTGGCACTCAGGGCCACCAATGTCTATCAACCCCTCATCCCCCGGGGCTCCCACACAAAGCCTGACACTCACGACATGCCTTAATATGGCGGAACTGAGGAATCCATACAAAGCTGCAGATGCCACTGCAGCAGAATTCATCCATCCAACCATCATCCATCCATTCACTCATCCCTCCACCCCTCCCTCCATTCCTCCATTCCCTCCATCCATCCACGCACACATCCCTCATCTCTCACCATCCATCCCCTCACGCATCCATCTCTCATCTCTCTCCATCCATCCCCCCTCCATCAATTAAACCACTCATCCATATCTCATCTCTCATCCCTCCATCCCCCCCTCCATCCATTCACCCATACATCAATCCCTCATCTCTGCATCCCTCCATCCCCCGCCATCCATCCACCCATACAACCATCCCTCATCTCTCCATCCCTCCATCCCCTTCATCCAGCCACCCACGCAGCCATCCCTCATCTCTGCATCCCTCCATCCCCCACCATCCATGCACCCATGCATCTATCTCTCATCCCTTCACCCCTCCATTCCCCCTCCATCCATCCACCCACACATCCCTCATCTCCCCATCCCTCCATCACCTCCACCTACTCATCCATCTCTCATCTCTGCATCCCTCCTTCCCCTCCATCCATCCATCCACTCATCCATCTCTCAACTCTGCCCCCTCCATCCCCTCCATCCATCCCTCCACTTATCCATCTCTCATCTCTCCATCCCTCCATCTCCCACCATCCATGCACCTACTCATCCATCCCTCATCTCTGCATCCCTCCATCCCCTCTATCCACCCACCCACTCATCCATCCCTCATCTCTGCATCCCTCCATCCCCTCCATCCACCCACCCACTCATCCATCCCTCATCTCTGCATCCCTCCATCCCATCTGTCCACCCACTCATCCATCATCCCTCCATCCCTCCATCCCCTCATCTATCCACCCACTCATCCATCTCTCATCTCTCCATCCCTCCTTCCCCTCATCTATCCACCCACTCATCCATCCCTCGTCTCTCCATCCCTCCATCCCCCTCCATCTACCTACTTATCCATCTCTCATCCCTCCATTCCTTCATCCCCTCCATCCATGCACCCATTCATCCATTGCTCATCTCCCTATCCCTCCATCCCCTCCATCCATGCTCCCACTCATCCATCTCTTATCCCTCCATCCCCACCATCCATCCAACTCATCCATCTCTCATCTCTGCACCCCTCCATCCCCTCCATTCACCCACCCACTCATCCATCTCTCATCCCTCCATCCCTCCATCCCCACCATCCATCCACTTATTCATCTCTCAATCCCTCCATCCCCACCATCCATGCACACACGCATCCATCTCTCATCCCTCCATCCCCTTCTGTCCATCTCTCCATCCATCCATCCCTCCAGAAGTGCCTTATGAGAGGGTCCAGGGTGCTGAGTGCTGTCCCAGGCACAGGAGTTTAAACAACAGATAATAAGACACAGTCACCATTGTTCAAGCCAGAGAACAAGCAGAGCAGGGAAGAGCTTGGAGGGTTGGAGGCTGTCTTTACACAGAGTGGCCTGGGATTTCTGCCTGGAGTACAGGAGTACCACGGGGCGGGGTGGGAGTGGGGGAGTGGCCAGGGGCACATGAAGAGGGGAGCTTGGTAGAGGTAAGCGCCAACCAGGGAGACAAGCGTGTGCGCTGAGGACAGGGACTCCAGGTAACAGAGCCATTTTGGCCGCTATGTTAAGAGACATACAAAGTCAAGAGGTGAGGTAGGATGCGGGGGATATGTCTGCATTTTCTTCAGAAAAGTCACATTTGCCTTTGAGGAGCGGGCTCCTGAAGGTTTAGGGAATCTCAAGGCCTCCCCGTGGTTTCTCGGCTGCTTCGTTATCTCCTTGCCTTTGAGCAGTCTTGCTAACTCAGGGACTCAGGGCCTAAATGCACTCGGTTATCGTGCTCTGATGTTACAGCAGAGCTGTGTTCTAAGAATAGCACTGTGTCCGGCCTTGATGGGCCACGTTTGTTTACAGCATCGTTACGCTCTCCCAGCCGCACACCCCACCAGCTTCCCCTCACCTCCCAGGACCACCACGTTATCAGAAAAGGACTCGGAGGACTGCTCTGAGGCCCGGCACATGGTGAATGCTCAGGAAATGTTTGCTGCTGCAGCTGCTGCTAATGGGCATACTGGGGTCCAACCCACCATATTTTAACTTCTGTTTCTATTGCTATGTCCTCTCTCCATACTGTGGCCCTCGGGGATGTATGTGTGTCCCTATTTGTGTTAAAGTCCCGCATCTGTGATGCAGGTGCATTTTTGTCTCTCATTGACATGAGTTCACTCACTGTGGTGCTGACGCATAACCAGACGACCTAACTTTACTATGGAAAACCAGGCGTTGGTCCTTCATGACGTTCCGTGCAGCTGTGGAAAGGCAATTTTAAAGAAGAAACAAACACTTAAAATTAGCATCTCATGAAGAACAGAGTCTCTTCAAAACAGAAACATTCACGCAAACAGAATGAATTTCTGACCATAAATTTAAGAGGTTTCATATCTGAAGTCACACCAACCATCATCAGCAAAAGATTAAATCAAGGGATTAAAAGGATAAGAAAATAGCCCAAGTTGGTTGTTTTTTTGTTGCTGTTGTTTTTGTTGTTGTTGTTGAGACGGAGTCTCGCTCAGTTGCTAAGGCTGGACTGCAGTGGTGCAAGCTCGGCTCACTGCAACCTCCACGTCCCATGTTCAAGCGATTCTCCTGCCTCAGCCTCCTGAGTAGCTGGGATTACAGGCACACGCCACCACACCTGGCTAATTTTTGTTATTTTTAATAGAGAGGGGGTTTCACCATGTTGGTCAGGGTGGTCTTGAATGCCTGACCTCGTGATCCACCCGCCGCAGCCTCCCAAAATGCTGGGATTACAGGCGTGAGCCACTATGCCTGACCTAGCCTATTTTACATTTTGCATAGCACTACCAGTTGACAAAAACTCTGACATCAAGTGAACTTACCACAAATATTTACAAATCAAAAAAATGTTTTCAGACCAAATATAGTTTTGCCTGAACTATTTATTTCTGCATAAATTTAATAGTTGGTGTTCAATATGAATAGTCTGTACAATATTATAAAACAGATTTAGAAAAACAGATATTTGCATAATACTGAATAATTCAAAAAATAGTTTTCTTAAAAAACAAAGAAATTCAGTTCCTGTTTGTGGCACTATTTCATACTGGAAAACCTAATCACATTCCCATTAAGAATCAAGTGGCCCTAACAGAGTATTAACTTAATACTGTGGACGTCTCACTGTGCAAATCAGAGTCCAGGAGGTGACCAGGAGTCTGTAAGCCAAGTCTCCACCCTGGGCCTGGGCTCCGCCAACCTCACAGGCTTGCAGAGGGCGAAGCCGCACCTGGAGGGGAGAGGTTTCTAAGGGAAAGGAAGATGCCACACACACCTAGGACCCCAAAGGGACCCTCGGAGGGCAGCGGCGCTAGAAAACTAACTGCTCCCAGGAGAAGCCAGGAAACCGCACTGTCCAACACACACAGTCAGGAGAGGAGAAAAAGTCTTCTCCAAAAAATAATCAAATATCACCAAAAGGAAAACAATTTCAGGATAAAATAATAAAGTTATGGGCACATTAGTAGTATACTTCATTATGAGAAAGTCTTAAAAGTCCTAGAATAAGGTTTATAAATACATAACTGCATATTACTTTTACAAATGCTCTAAGAATTAAAATATAATAGCTCCTCATCTACCACATATATTCTGTTTATGTTATCTCTGTTATAGTGTTGTAAGTAGAGGGAGGCAAATTTGGGGATTATAGCATTACTGTAAATGAAACATATCCATTAATTTTCCATGGGAATATTTTCTAAACTACACACAAAACACCAACATGTTAAAATTTAATCACTTTCTTGCTACAGAAAAGTTATCTCTGTATTAAAACTATTTATATAATTGTTCTTACTGAAGGTTTTGTTCTAAACTCTAAATGCTATCGTTAGTTGCGAACCAGAGTACATCACATACGCTAGTCTGAAACGAGATGACCCCTGTTGACAAAAAGTTTAAAAATTCCACTTTTAAGGAGTGATCTAAATGAAGCGTATGTAAGAAGAAAAGCTAAGGAAACAAACATGGTAAGTTTTAAAGGTGAAATCACGAGACTCGTGTCTCCTTCACGACAGATTGTGTGCACAGATCTCACTTCCCAAACGTGCAGCCATCCATGGCGGCAGACAAGACGAGCGGATCCCGTGGGTTGGACATGCGGGAGGCACTGCTCGCCACTCAGCATGGAGCCCACTCTCGTAGGGGAGTTTCTTTCCATGAAAACAGTCAGAACCTTGGAAAACCATCTGAACAGTCTAGTATGATTCCAACTATTAGCCATTTTAATTAATATTGGTTAGTCAAGGTTTCCAAAAATTTTTTACTAGAAATGTACATATACATATAAAATTCCTTTGTTATTAATTAAGCAAATGGTTCAAAAAGGCTTTTTTACATTGCACAACAATGTGAAGGTATGGAATGCCACTGAACCACACACCTAAAAATGGTTAAAATGGTAAGTTTTATTTTATACATATCTTATAATGAAAAAAGTAAAGAAATGAACAGAAAATGTCCTTTAAAAGACTACGAAAAACAGAGTCTTTACCACATAAATCATGTGTAAGACCATATTATTTACCTAATAAACACTTTCAATTCTTCATTAGCATCATTACTACATAGGACTTTTTCAATTTTTTGAGGGTACTGCTATTTAAAAGGTGAATGCTAACTTTCATTATCTGTGTAACACACTGGTTAGGTATTCAGATGGCCTCTCCCACAGAGAAAAGCCACAAAAGCCAGAAGAAATATGTGCTTCACTTTGTTAAAAGGGGAAAGAAAATGAGGACAAGATATCGAAACTGAGGTGAGCTGTGGATGGCGGCAAATCCAGCCACACAGGCTGAGGATTTGTGTGGCCTCAGGGAGGTGAGGGCAGAAAGGCCAAGTCCCCGGCCACTATGCAAGCTTCACCTTCTCCGACTGGCCCAGGAAGCCTGTGCCGTGATGGTCTGTACTGGTCCCAGGCTGCCGGCCCTGCAGTCAGAGTGACCTTGACAAGTGGCTTAAAAGGCCGGAAGCTGTGGATTTGTGCACCCAAACCCCTAGAAAGCAACGCAAATCTCCTTTGAAAGAACTCGGTGCATTTCATTCAGTTCCAAAAAACAAAACAAAAACAAACAAACGAAAAACTAAAGGCCCACTTCTCTACTGAAAATTGATGCAAAAATCAAAATATTAGCAAACCAAATTCAACAACACAACAAAAAGAGTATACATCATGGGATTTATCCCTGACATACAAGGCTGGTTTTATACTCAAAATCAATCATACACCTAATTTAAAATTTTACACCAACCATTCAGGTACAGAAACAGAGAAAGCTCTCCCTAGCTCATTCTGTGGAGCTGGCACACCAAAACCAAACTCAGAAAGTTCCTGAGAAATCAATCACGCGAGAACATGAATCCAACAGATCCTGTACAAAATAATAGTGAAGAGATAATAAATGCAAATTAGGCTTATGACAGTAAAGCGTAGCTGATTAAACACAAGCAATAACCACCTCATGTTTAACCAGGAAAACGCAAACGAAATCATAGGACACCTCTGTATCCTCACTGGTTGCCAGACGGCTCAGGAGGGTCTCCAAAGGCTGGTGAGAGCCCACTCCCAGCCGGTTTCCAGGTTCTTCGCACCTTCAGAGCAAGAATTTAGATGCGAAAAGCAGCAGCTTTTGCTGCAAAGCGAAAGCACACGCCTAAGTGACAAGCCACGCGAGCTCAGGAGGCGGCGCGCACAGGAGGCGGCGGCGCGCACAGAAGGAGGCGCGCACATGAGTAGGCAGTGCGCTCAGGAGACGGAGGCGCGCTCAGGAGGAGGAGTCCCGTTCAGGAGAAGGAATCCCGTTCAGGAGGAGGCGCCCGCTCAGGAGAAGGAAGCGCGCACAGAGGAGTTTGTGTTCCTCATTTTGCGGGTGTTTCTTTAGTGACGGGGCGGGATCATCATCAGCTATTCTGGGAAAGGAGGGGATTTTTAGGTAACCGCCACCACAGCCTCGTTCTTACTCGGGTTTTCCCGGGAGAACAGAGGACACATCACGCTGATGGGTTCGCCTTCTCTCTCCCTCGCTTTGGATTTTCTGCCGTCCTGTGGTTACTTTGCCACGTTCCTGTCTTCGCTGTTGCCTGGGTTTTCCGTCCTCCTGTGACCACCCAGTGCTATTCTTGTCTCACACTGGGTAAGAAATTCCAGCGTCCAGCGACATGCAGCCGTGGCAAGAGCTCGGGGCAGGAGAGGCGGCGTGTGCTGCTGGAGTAGCCGCTGGCCAGCCACCTGGGAAGACCCTTGCCATCGTCTGCCATCGACCTGCCACGTGAGGAACCCCGAGCCCAGCAGCTGCCCCTGCAGAAGATCAGGGCAGCCCTCCCGGCTCCAGGGTACAGCAGGGTGCTGCAAAGACTGCTCACAAAAGCAACAGCCTGGGACAAGCCAAACGTCTGTTAATACTGAATAAAATTGTGGGTTCATAAACTGCAGTATATCCAAACAGAACGCTGTATAGCAACTGAAGCAAATCTCACAGACACGAAGGAAAAAGACAAATCACAAAAGAAAGAACTTAAGAAAGAATATTACTCCACGTATAAACAGCCCCCAGATGACACATGAGAGGATTCATTGTGATGAAGGACTTCTCGGTGCCTCTTTGCCAGCTGGAGACCCCCGAGGCTGGCGATGCCCCTGCCTGGGCCTCCCTCGCACCCAGCTCACTGCAGGAGGTACCCACCTACTCCGCCCGCTTGTGTGAGGCTCATTCAGTCCCACTGCCCTGCCCTGGCCTGCGGCTCTGGGGCTGGCCCAGCCCCACTGCTGTTTCCTGTCATGTGGGGCAGCTGCTCAGTGCTGGCGGAAGGAGGAGGGTGGAGGGCTACCATGTTACAGCATTTTTCGTACCCGCATTTGGCAAGTCCTGAGTCCTTGTTCTGCATCCAAGAATAGGTTACCCTGACAACTGAAGGGTGAGCAGGGCAGAGTTTTTTTTATTTTTTGAGACGGAGTCTCGCCCTGTTGCCCAGGCTGGAGTGCAATGGCACGATCTCAGCTCACTGCAACCTCCACTTCCTGGGTTCAAGCAATTCTCCTGCCTCAGCCTCCTAAGTAGCTGAGACTACAGGCGCCCGCCACCACACCCAGCTAATTTTTTTTTGTATTTTTAGTAGAGACGGGGTTTCAGCGTGTTAGACAGGATGGTCTCATCTCCTGACCTCGTGATCCGCCTGCCTCGGCCTCCCAAAGTGCTGGGATTACAGGCATGAGCCACTGCACCCGGCTGGAGAGTTTTATTGAATGACAGCTCTCAGCAGAGAGGGGACCCGGAGAGGGCAGCCCCCTACCCTCAGTCAGGTAGTCCCCCAGTGTGGCTGAGTTTGGGGCTTTTATGGACTCAAAATGGGGGAGTGCATGTTGATTGGTTTGTGACTATGCAAAAAAGGTTAAAAAAAAAAAAAGGTACAACTCAAAGATGGGCACAGCAGTGTCAAAAACCAATGAGGGAGGAGTGGGAATATGTAAAATAGATGAAGAGTGGGGGCCAATCAGAGGAAAGTGCGCCAAACAGTAAAAGAGGTTCTCAATTCGGTCTGTGGATTTATCCAAGACATGTGGTTTGGCTTTCAGATATGAACCTGTCTTTGGTTTGGAGGTCGGGTTTCCCTTGGGACCCGCCTGTGTCCACCTGGAGATTTCTCTGACTCCTGCTGCTGTCAACTGTTAAGGATGAATGGTAGCAGGCAAGACTGACAGGGCCAAGAGAGACCAGGAGGGGTTGGGGGAAAGCATGTGAGGAGGCTTGGGGGGTCCAGGAAGACAAAGAGGTTGGGGGCGCTGAGAACAAGGAGGCCGGGAGGGATCAGGTGAGGAGGCCTGGAGGGCCTGAAAGGAGCCAAAAAGGCCCTGGAGGGCAACAAGGAGGCCAGGAGGGCCCAGGAGGAGGAGGCTGGGATGGCCCAGAAGGAGGCGACAGCTCTGCATTAGGCCCGCAGCAGCCCAGGGGCATTCTCAGCCATCTTCACACCCACCTGCTGTTGTCTTCTCTGCTATAGTGTCTTTTGCAATTTAAGATGCCTTTTCAATGGTGAATAATTAGCACCTCCTTACAAGGCAGAAGTTCCATGACTTAATGAGGAGGAAGGAGGTCAGAGGCCACTCCCAGCGGAGGAGTCAGCTTGGCCCAGAGGCTGCAATGCTGGCTGAGCCTGGCCGCCTCCCCCAGGCCTTCATTCTCACAATTTCTCAGAACTGTCCCCATGGTGATGGGACGGCAGCAGAGCATAAACCGGCAGGAGACGGGCAGTTCACCCCGACAGTGGGTCTTTCATGGAAACAGGGCAGAGGAATGGGGGACCTGCCGGAAACCCCCAGCAGCAGGGACCGCCATGGCAGGACGAACAAGCAAACAGCTCCAGCCCCAGGCTCAGCTCTGAGTCCCCGCCTTCCACATGAAAGCTCTCCCCGATCTGCAAGGCGGGTCAGAACCACACAGTCGGTGAGACCCAGGAATGGCACAGAAGGTGTTTGAGGCCTGATTTCAAAAAGTCTGGTAGGGAAGGGAGAGGCCAGAAGTCCCCGAAGTCAAGCTCAAGGGCTGTGTGGGAGCATGAAGGACACAGCCCATGTCTGAGGATGGACTGACGCAGGAACCCTAGCCCAGCCCAGCCAAGCCCGGCCCGGGGAGAGGCCCAAGGGTGGGGTCGCCAGGTCGCTGGCCGGGGAGATGCTGGCCGGGGAGATGGCCCTTCTGGGAGGTGAGGCTCAGCAGTCAGGCAGCTACCAGGCAGAAGGTGAAAGGGGGTTGCAGGAATGCCTCTGTTTTTTGAATGAGGTCCAGTAGGTTTCACAAGACCAATTAAAGGGTTAGACTGGTCACTGAAGGGAAAAAAGAATTATCAGTGAGCCTTGAAAAAAATGGAACATAATGACGTTTACCATCTCAAAGTGAAAGTTAATTTTTACATATTTGAAAGATGCAACATGTGGATTTGTTTGGCTGCTGCTCAGAACAAACCAACAGAAAATATTGTCGAGGCAATCAAGAATAATTTATTATGGCCTTGCTAATACAAGGTTCCAAAAAATTACTGGTTTTGATATAATGTCATGGTGGCTAGGTAAAAACATACGTGTTCCAGAAATGCACACTAAAGTGTGCAGGAGTACAATCACGTGCTCGGGATCTGCTTTCAAATTCCTCAGCAGAGAAAAAAGGGGAAAAAATGTTCTCACAATCAATAATTGTTGAAGGTCCACTCTGCACCCCCACTGCACCGGGCACCAGAGGAACAGCAGTCAGTCTTGGGCACATTGCTGAATCCCATGAGTGACGGCCAGTTCAGGAGGGGAAGCACCCAGCATGTTCCCCACCACAGCAGACATGGAACAAACACATAAGAGGCAGAGACATGAAGGAGGGAAGGATGGAAGGAAGTACGGAATGCATATTTTAACAGATAGGAATTTGCAAAGCAATACAGCAGCCCTAACCACAATGAGAACGCATCAGCCTTGTATTCTTAGATCTCACAGCACCCTGTACTGACCACATCGCTGTTGACTAGCAGCCTTGGTACTCTTCTCCTTGGCAATTCCCAGATACAGTGGAGAGGTCGGTAGGACACAGAAGCTGAAACAGAAACAAGCCCCATGAAACTAGGAGTGCAAACGACAATACGATGGAAATGCTTCAGTGACACACACACTTTAAAGACAGTTCCAAATGACTAATTCATGCAGCTATAGACATAACAGTGTTTGAAAATGAAAACTCAAGTGTATTCTTATCCTTGTAGGAAAAAAACATATTCCTAATAAAAGTGCGTTTTATAATGTACATTCTATTATGAAATAGTGTTTCAATTAAAACAAACTATCAACTATTTCGTTTTCAACAAGATAGAAGCAACAGCATGAAAAACTTTCTTCCAAACAGTGTTGGCAGAGCTCAAAGTTTTCTTTCTTTTTTTTTTGAGATGGAATCTCGCTCTGTCTCCCAGGCTAGAGTGCAGTGGCATGATCTCAGCTCACTGCAAGCTCCGCCTCCCGGGTTCCCGCCATTCTCCTGCCTCAGCCTCCCAACTAGCTGGTACTACAGGCGCCCGCCACCATGCCTGGCTAATTGTTTTTTGTATTTTTTAGTAGAGATGGGGTTTCACCATGTTAGCCAGGATGGTCTCGATCTCCTGACCTCGTGATCCACCCGCCTCGGCCTCCCAAAGTGCTGGGATTATAGGCGTGAGCCAACGCGCCCGGCCAGAGCTCAGAGTTTTCTAATCTTTATTTCTGAACATAGAAAGAAATCCAGATGGCACTTATTGGTGAACACGCACACACACTCCACACTTGAAGACACTCTACCTGGCTGGCACCGAGAGGCTCTGCCCCACGCTGGGGCACTGCTGAGCCCTGACCAGCGCGGCCGGGTTGATCTCCAACACGGCAATCTTCCCGCCAAAGAGGGAGGCCAGCAAGCACAGCGCCTGCAGGGACGTGGTTTCAACATCGTTAGCGACACCACCCAGTAAAAGCAGACTAAATGTGCATCTGCATACGTATCCTAACAGCTGCTTCATTCTCATAGCAGCAACATCGCCCTGTCACTCCTAAAACGTTTTCACACACAAAATCCCGTTTACTCAGCCAGTCGTTACAGGATCACTCTGAAGAAAGAAGAAATCAGAGGCACGTCTCATAGGGAGGGCCACGTCTCAGTACTGACCTTTCGATCCGCAGTGCGGTTCCTCAGGGCACACGATCCGGCCAGCAGGATGCTGAGGCTCTGGAAATCTTCAGTTCAGCAAAGACCAGGAAGAACATGATGGGGAGGGAGGTAGCACATACACACGGAGTCACTGCCCAGGGCCCCACCACACACAGTCCAGGCCCCACCACACACATTGCAGGCTGTGCACCACATACTCACACATACAAGGCCCCAGGCCACACACACACCAGGCCCTGAGCTTCACACATACCAGCCTCCGCTGTGAGGCTGGGATGTGACTCGGACTGAGACCTGCAGCTCAGCCTCCTGGAGAAGCCACATGTCCAGCACCAGATCAGAAAGGAAATGTGTAATTAGAGCTGTGACCATTTGGGGGAAGGAAAGGCTGAGTTTTCAAGGAGATGCCGCACCTGGCTGAGCTGGGGAGGGGCAGGGATGGGCGGCTGAAGGGAAGGGGGTGTGTGAAGACACAGATGGATCCCGCAACCCCACAGAGGTCTGAGCGTTCAGGGCTAGAAAGGAGGCACCGAGAGGAGCAGTGCCCGGGAGGCCGCCGAGGAGGCCCTGCTGCAGTGGAGGAGAGAGACGGAATCCAGCCTGCTTTTCAGAAGTCGCCTGGGCTCCTGGGCAGAAAGGGTGCGGCTGGTGGCAGCCATGGAGCCAGGAGGGGGGGGGGGGTGGGAACCACTGGGGTGGGGGGATGAGATGGGGGTCTTGGGGGAGGGGGTGGGGGTGGAGGTGACTATTTCTACATTTCTGGGGCTGGCAGAAACTGGGGAAGGGAACCAGGGTTGGAGAGGAGTGCGCCTCGGCCAGGTTTACGCTGTGCTAGCCTGGGGCTCTGAGAGGCTCTCTAGGGATGGTGGAGAATCCAGGGGCTTCCCAAGGGTGTTCCTGCAGGTGTTCCACGCTGCTGGGGCCCCGGCAGCCTGGAGTGCCAGGTGAGGGCCTGGCAGATGTAGGCACGGAGTGGCTCCAGGACTGAGTGCCCGAGGGTCCGGGAAGGGCCCTCGTCCTTCGGATCTAGCAGCACAGAGGTGCTCACGTTCTCAATGCTGAGTTGTGACTGAAGCATCTCATCCTCAGATTCACACGGCGAGGCCTTCTCCACAAACACTTTCACTACCCCACATACCAGTCAAAGGAAAACATTACAGTTACATGGCGTTTACACCAAAGATCTTACCTTTGTAATACAAAGCAGCTTCCACTTCCAGGTTTGCCAGGTTAAATACGAATAAGCCCACTGAGCTTCCGATCCATACACATTGGGTGTTCTCAGAAGAAAGACTGATTTAAGGAAAAAAAGAAAAGAATACCCAATAATCTTATTCCTGAAGGTTGGGCCCCACATGCGCCCCCTGGCCTGGCCGTGAGCGCTCCGCAGGAGTGGGGAATGTAGGCGTTGGGCCCCACGTGTGCCCCCCGGCCTGGCTGTGAGCGCTCCACAGGAGTGGGGAGTGTGGGCATTGGGCCCCATGTGCGCCCCCTGGCCTGGCTGTGAGCGCTCCGCAGGAGTGGGGAGTGTGGGCGTTGGGCCCCACGTGCGTCCCCTGGCCTGGCTGTGAGCGCTCCGCAGGAGTGGGGAGTGTGGGCGTTGGGCCCCACGTGCGCCCCCTGGCCTGGCTATGAGCGCTCCGCAGGAGTGGGGAGCGTGGGCAGGGGCAGGTTCTTGCCAGTGAGAACCACATCTGTGCCAGGCTGGCCACATCTGTGCCACCAACGCATTTCAGCCTGTGGTGGGTCCCCTGGGCACCTGCTAATGTCTGTGAAGATGCTCGCTCTGACCTCTGGTTTCTATTTTCTTCTAAGGTTACAGAAAAGGTCGGTGCCAGCGCCTGGGCCAAGGCCACTGCTCAGGTAGCCTCCGAGTGACTAGACTTAAAGGCCACGCAAGCTGCCCACCTCTGTGAATGAGGAACCAACTCCAGGGGGAAAGTAGCTGGCCCAAGGCGGCAGAGTTAATACCAATGTCAACGGGGTCTGCTAATACACTGAGAAGCCATCTCCAGGGAAGCTGGACATGGACTTGGCAGAGGCCCCCAGCTGGAACCTGCTTTCCAGACCTCCCCTCTCCAGCTCCGCCCCAAGCAGCACCCTGGGCTCCTCCTGGGCATCCACCAGCACCAGTCCACGGTTTACCCAATGACCACTGTCAACAGAATGGGTCGTGTGGCTCTGGCTTAGCTCTGAGGGCTCCCTCTGCTCTAGGTAAGACAGGGAAGCTTCAAAGTGCCTCAGGTCCATGCACCCGCCGGGAGCACCATGTCCAGCCTCCATGCCCACCCTGCTTCCTCTCTGTGGTTTGGACCAAGCAGGGAATATCCTGCTCCAGGGGCAGCTCTGCACAGAGACACAGACAAGCAATGGCCAAGGCTATTCAAAGCAAGGTTGCCCCTAATCTCAAGCATTTTGGGGAGGAGAGGTAAACATAATTGTAATATATTCTTTAATCACAGTTAAACAGTACTTCCTTATGTTGCCAAATATGTATAATATTTCTACTGAGCACAGAAATAAATAAAATTAGTCTGGGGTTAACTTTAAATGTGTAACGTACAGCACAGTGGTAGACGTGAAAGTCTAGGCCATTCCGATCACCATTTCCTCTTTCTAAAGAAAAAGTTGTATCACAGAGGCAAAGATCTGCCTAGACTTTGGTAATAAACTTAAAAAATCATCCAATTCCTTTTATTAAAGACACTTACATATCATTGCCTAAGTTTACCAACTTTAAGATTTAAAACATGCAATCCCAAGAATGAGGTGAGTAATAATCAGAGACAAAAATAATTTGGTTTTATTTCAGTCATTCTTAGAAAATGAAGCTAGTGTTCATCTAAGGAATTTAAGAGGTTTCCTTTATATGGCACAGGCAAAGTTTTTGATACTTACCATCCACATGCAGAATTTGGGATGAGTGACAGATCACAGGGTGCAAGTCTCAGTACAGGAAATGTTACTTCAACCTGCTCTCCTTTTCCCAGAGCACTTGTAGAGGGAAGATGGCTTTCTTCTAGGGACAGAATTATTGACAATCTGAGAAGTGAACTTAAACGTATCCGTCAAGTTTAAAGGCTGAGGACTGCCATACAGAGATGCTGCAGTGAATGCGCACCACGGAGTCACTCAGATCACAGGTCAAGGAAAGCACTAAGGTAACACCCAGCATGACATGTGTGCACTACGGAATACTCAGATCACGTGTCAAGGAAAGCACTAAGGTAACACCCAGCATGATGCGTGGGCACCACAGAGTACTCAGATTACGTGTCAAGGGAACCACTAAGGTAACACCCAGCATGATGCATGTGCACTGCAGAGTCACTCGGATCACGTGTCGAGGAAAGCACTAAGGTAACACCCAGCATGACACGTGTGCACCATGGAGTACTCAGATCACATGTCGAGGAAAGCACTAAGGTAACACCCAGCATGATGCGTGTGCACTGCAGAGTCACTGGGATCACGTGTCAAGGAAAGCACTAAGGTAACACCCAGCATGACACGTGTGCACTACGGAGTACTCAGATCAGGTGTCAAGGAAAGCACTAAGGTAACACCCAGCATGACATGTGTGCACTACGGAGTACTCAGATCACCTGTCGAGGAAAGCACTAAGGTAACACCCAGCATGATGCTACCTGGGAGCGATGCAACTTCAAGTGCAGAACCAGAGCAAGGGAGTGAGAAAGAGGAGATAATCAATTGAAAGAACTTAACTTCATATTTCCTAAAACTAAGTTAAAGATTTGCTTCAGCAGTAGATACTTATTTATCAAATAAATAACAAAAACCAAGGTTTAAAACATCAGGAAAAAATTGGTATACTGGATAAAAGTAATTTCAGACCTAATATGAAAAGAAATAGTTTAAAGTCATCTACGAAAAACACAACCTGAAAGAAAGAATGAGTAACCAGAGTGAGGAAGAGAGTGTAGGCTGTGAGCCCAGAGATGATTTCTGTAATACGAAACGTCAGCTGCACACACCAATGAAAGAGGCGGCCCTTGGATTGAAAAGTAAAATCAACGTTTTCTTCCAGGAGAGGGTCAGCTCCTTTGTGACAGTACAGGAGATAAAAAGTGCACATGAGGAGAGCTGTGGTCAACAGGAAATAACTCTGGACAGCCAGAGACCAGGTGAGGACGAGGGTGCTGGGCGGGTGCAGGTGGCAT
Organism: Pongo abelii; assembly: GCF_028885655.2. NCBI lineage: Eukaryota > Metazoa > Chordata > Mammalia > Primates > Hominidae > Pongo > Pongo abelii. The sequence continues at coordinate 171,662,131 of NC_071990.2, forward strand.
CTGCGATGCGCAGGAGACCAGGTGAGGACGAGGGTGCTGGGCGGGTGCAGGTGGCATCTGACTCATGCAGTGCACCTTTCTGATCAGCATGACCTGCCCTCCTTGGTCGCCCACTGCAGGAAAGCAACCCATAGCTGCAAAGCTGCTGCCTTGGGGCTCTGCTCTTCTGTTCACCAAAGCCCCTCACCCCCGTCCCCACACACACCAGGTGCGTCCGTCTGCTGATGGCCCACCCCTCACATGACCTGCAGGGCCTCAGTGGTTTTCTGAGGTTGCAGCCCTTGGCTTCTCCTACATTGGGACCTCTCTCTCCCCTCTGTGTGACATAGGGCCCTCGACATGGCGCCTGGTGAAAGATCTGGGCCAAGTGGGAGGCCTGAGGGAGGGTCTGAGCAACCCACCTGGCTGGCTGCACAGCCCAGACTTAACCCTTCTTGTGGAGAACGTCTCTGTCTTCTTCCTTAGGTCAACCCGTGCCACACGACGATAATGGTGTCCATCCATCAAACTGAAGATCCAAAGCTACAAAAGCAAAGAACATGCAAACATGGCACTGCAGCAAAGGTCCTTACGCAGAAGCAGCACCACCAGAGGAGGAGCAGTGAGGGCAGACACATCACAGGACATGCCCTCCACGGCCTGCAGAGGATCCCAGCACAGCTGTCTCCTGCCTTCAACATCCACCCTGGAGGCCCTCCTTACGGCCCATGCCCATGGTGTCAGAGCACTTTCGCACGGCTGGCACATCAGCTCAGAGCACACGGGCAGGGTCCTATTGTGCAGGGCTCTCCAAGATGCTCCTCCAGGAACCCCGGGCCCCAGGCTCTCTGCACACACCCCACAGCTTCACAGCCAAGAGCACCTCACACATGCTCTGGGTGAGAAGACAAGGGCAACAGCGGTCAACTTTGCCAAAAGGAAAAAAAAAATCTAAGTTTTCAAAAATATCTTTCTCAAATTATATCAAGAGCAACTTTATCCAGGCTTTGTGAAATAAACTTAAAATGCTCGCCTAAAAAATGTTTTGAAAAAGGCCAATATCTTCAGGTTTTTCAACAGTGTGTAAAGCTGACCTTCTGTGGGTCTCAGCATCACTGTGGGTTCAATATGGTCCTGGGCCCCCTGGTCTGCAGAGGAGCTGGGTCTGCCCGTCCCACAGCTCCATACATGGTTCTGGAGTGCAGCAAGTGAGGGCCACTCACGTAACCTTGAAAACCTGATGAAACAGGAGCACAAGCAGCACTGGGAATGCCACCACAGGAGCTGTCCAGGGCGCCTTTCCAGGGCGCGGGCAGCATGCGGGCACGGGGGATGCCACCACAGGAGCTGTCCAGGGCGCCTCTCCAGGGCGCGGGCAGCGTGCGGGCACGGGGGATGCCACCACAGGAGCTGTCCAGGGCAGGCAGCGTGTGGGCACAGGGGATGCCACCACAGGAGCCGTCCAGGGCACCTCTCCGGAGCATGGGCAGCGCGAGTGGGAGCAGGGGATGTCTGCTCACAGCCCTCTTCTCATCAGGTTTTCAAGGTCACGTGGGTGGCCCTCACTTTTGCTGCACTCCAGAACCATGTATGGAGCTCTGGGACGTGCAGACCCAGCTCCTCTGCAGACCAGGGGGCCTGGGACCATATTGAACCCACAGTGATGCTAAGACCCACAGAAGGTCACGTTCTCAGCACTGAGGTAGACAGGTTTTTTCAAATCACAGAAAAATACAAAGTAGCATGAAGACAAAGACCTTTGTGTACAAGCTCACGTACAGGCATGTCTGGGAACTGGAACTTAACTCTGTGGCTGTCTCACCTGGCCGTCAGCACATCCAGTGACCAGCTGCCTGCTTTCTGCATCAATGAATAAGCTGAGAAGAGGATATGCTGGTGAAGGGAACATTGGAAAATTTAGCTTTATAAGTGCCTTGGTAGCAATTAACCCGAGAACTGTCAGTTTTACTTATCTCTTTACACGTAATATTTACCTACAGTATTTCTGTTAGTCAAGTTTGAACTATTCCAAAATAATTTCTTCACCAAAAAGTAAAACTTGCACATGAATACAAATGTTGAAAACCCCATAAGCACAAGGAAGGCTGGGGACATCACCCCAAAAGGACGCCCGGTGAGTCTGCCACAGATGGGTCCTGAGGAATCCCATCCCACCTCCCGACAGAAGGCCTTGTGGGCTTAAACCACAGCCCAGCTCTGGCTGCTTTATAGCCTAGAGGGAGGGCAGCACTGGTGTTTAATTGACATTGCACTTGGAGCAGAAGGATTCCTGAGTCAGCCAGAAATAATAAAATTATGGACTTAGTGATGAAAACAGCAAGTAAATGGATGTCTTGTTTCCTTGAAAAAAAAAAATTGTTGCCTAGGATGTCATTTCATTTAAAACTTACTCTAAACTGTCAGTAATTTAGGAGCATTAGATACATGAATATTGAAAAATACTACATATCCTAATTAAACTATAAACGAAATCAAAGATCAAGTGTATCATTGTTCTTGGCAACCAAATAGTAATTCCATATAATTAATTTCAGAAAAAAGATTCCAACGTCCTTCCAAGAAATGTGCTTCACCCTGACAAAAAGCAATGTTTTTAAGTCATTACAGCACCATAGTCTACACATGGATACATCAACCTCAGAAAGAATGTTAATCTTTGAGAAGATATAACAATAACTCTACCAGGTCACCAAAGTATCTGTATACGCTTTAAGTGGCATTTTCATGTCACTTATCACATGGAAGAACGCTCTCCTTTTAATTCCTTAACTCTCTTCTTCCGGGAAGACAGAACGTGCACAAGAGGAGCAAAGTGAATGCAGGAAACCAGTGCCCTGAGATGCCAGGAGGACAAGCACAGGGGCTGCACGGGAGAGGTGCTGGGGCATCGCAGGCCGCTCCTTATGCTGTGCTCCACAGACGCCTGCACCATCAATGCTGTATCTGTGTGGCCGTGTGCCAGCTTCATTTACCAACAGAAAGCCATCTGAGGGAAGAACGCAAGGACCCGGGCATTCACGAGCTGCACGCATGCTCAGTACCTGACCATGAGGCCAGGTGTGGCACACGCCCACGCTCACGCTGGATGGGCAGGGCAGTCCTGTCCCTACCAGCACCACTGGTTCTGGGACGTGTTTCTACAGAGAGCAGAGGGCTCGCCTTCCCTGGGTGCTCAGGCATTTTATCTGATAGCAAACGTGCTTTACCATTCCAAAACAGAAAGGCCCAGACTCCAAGCATACATTTAATTTTAAGTGAAAAACATCAAGGACATTCACTGTTAAGTGAATCCTCTCTCTGTGTGGACGGGAGTGAAGGGCTCTAAGTCTGAGATTGCCTCATTCAGATCCACTGTAATGTCATGGCTCCATCTTATGCCCCGTAATATGCTCTAGAAAAAGTGGGTTACACACAGCCTATTTACAGGAAACATGAAACTTTTAAATTTACCTGATAACACAGATGAACTGTATATTAATGATCCTGTACAATGGTCCCAGACCTTTGGATAAACACAGGATTCTTTAGAAGAGGTAACAACGTTGCCATTATTGCAACAGGTGAGGCTAACAGTACTATTCAATATCAGATTAGTCAACATAAATGATTATCTAAAACAGAAAACAATAAAATCAGCACAAAAATAATAAAAATGTAGTAACACAATAAAATACGTCAGAATCAAAAAGAAAAAATTAACATCACTTCCATAAAGAAACTCCTGGTGGATTTGAAGAATTGGAAACAAAAATGAAACAAGGTTAAAAACAGTTCCCAAGCACTTGGTCAACGCTGCCAAGATAGAGGCACCAAGCGGAAACTGTAGCAGTCTACACCCTGTCAGGTCAGGTGCACACTGGCTGGTCAGGTCTACACTGTCAGGTGCACACTGATGTCAGCTGGATAGAAACTGAATTCGCATTCCATTTTCTTCTACAGCCGCATTTCGTGCTGACTGAACCCTCCACCCTGGGACTGTCTCTTCTGCTCTGGGCCTGGGAATGCTGTGGAGAAGAATTCGTGCTTGGGCGTTCCCAGGCCCTGAATACAGTTGTGGGAAATCCGGGGCCGCAGAACTGTCCTGTCAGGAATCCAAGCCCAGCCAGCGGCCCTGGCAAAACATCCGGGCTTGGCGTTTCTGTGGAAATCAGGATAGCAGGCGCCTTGCAGAAGTGGGGTAGAAACAACGTCACTCAGGCGGCCGTGGCCATGAAGCAACTGCACAGCTCCCCTGTCACCACAGCTCTTTCCACAGCGCGTGCCACGCGGGAACGCCGTCCAGCGTCCATCCCTCACCTTAAAGCCTCTGTCCTCGGACACTGAGATGAGGATGCCTGCTCGCCAGGGACAGAACTCCACCGCAGTCACCGGGCCCAGGTGGCCGTGCAGCTTGGCCTGGACAGCCTGAGTCTGAGAGAATGTGTGCAGGAAGGTCGGTGATGGGACTTTGTGGCGGTTATTAACATCAGGACGTTCTATGTATGTCACAGAAAATAGCTGCTATTAAAATAAAGCCCATATTATTCCTCTTTTCAAGTTGGAACTCTCTGTATATAAACCAAGGGTGAAAAGCCAGATGTCTGAGCTAAGAGGAAAGCTCAGGCCACAGGCACGTCTCAGCAGTGTTAAAAGATGACACTGACTGGAGCTGACCCTGAGCGAATTAGGAAGCTGGCGTCTCCTCAGGAATCCTCTCTCCCCACCGGCTGCCCCATGCATCCACCCTGAGGCTCCCTGCCTGTAACTCAGAATGTACTGCTCTGCGTTCCCAATTCCTCAGCATCTGTTCTCCACCTGGGGCTTCCTACAACAAGACAAGATGGTGCGGCAATAGGCGCTCATGAGTTACCCTTTCCTCCTGAAGTCCCTAAAACCTCCAACAGCCAAGACAGCACCCCAGAAGTCAGCGTCACAAGCTGGAGACACACAGGGCTTCCGTTTATATGGAAATCAGGCTTGAACAGCATGACTGAGGAGTAGTGAGAGCACTGGGGGGTTCCTAAAGGTCATCGCCCTGAGAATATCCCCAAGGGACTCCAGGCGCAAAGTGCTGGGCGCTATTTTTGAATTTTACAGCATTCTATTTAAATAAGACAAATATCCCTTAATATACATGCAGAAAAAATAAACATGTATATATATGGTGACTTAACTTACAAACAGACATTTAACTCTGGAAGACTTTCTTTAGTAATACAACATATCGCCATCAATAAATACAACTTAGAATACTGAGTATATTATGCCAGTTACCATCAGATTGTTAAAAATAAAAGGCAAGACTATAACCTGTGTAGGAATAGGGAGAGTTATGAGACTGAGTGTTATGAAATATACATTTCCATTTTCTCCAATTTCTATAAAATAAAGCTAGTCCCTTGTCTGATATGAATAACATTATATCCTGAAAAACATTTAAGTTATTTCCTTTTGACATTTTATGTTGATTAAAAAGTGCCTTTTACCAGAAAGTGCTCAGTATTCATATGAAGTCTTTCAAATCAAATAGTATAAACTGTTGACTTGCTGAGTATGCTGTTAAAAGAATGTGAGCTCTTCATGGACTCACGTGGCAACCATTCCCCATGTCTGAAAGTCATTCTCCCCGAGTGAAGTGTCTTTCAATTGACACGCCTGCTGCTAAGGACGTGTGGGGAGGATCTCACAGGCTGCACACGCATCTGCAGCAGGCACCTGCTTACTCACCTGCTATGTGCCCGACTCAGGGATGTGGCTCCGACCTGACCCCAGGCTGATTGTCCTCTCCATCTGGGACCCAGTATCTTCCTTCAAACACTAACAGTTTTCCGCTTCTTCCTAATTCACTTTGGTTTTCCTTTCCCTGACACAACAGTGTTAATTCTTTGCACATTAATGGTAGTTTTGTTGTAAATGGTGGGGTGGCCTAATGTTAATCTATCACAGGATGTTTACAACAAAACATGAAATACAGCTCAAACACCAACATATCCAGAAAGCTTTCACAGATAGACTAGAAATAGTGTGAAGCCCTTTACCTAACTCCCAGATACTTCCCATCATCTCTCTGTGGCTTAACTCATGATGTGAACTTTTTAAATTTATGAGCCTTAATTTCATAATTAGTCCAAAAATAGTTTGAAGACATAAATGTCTTCTCTCCCAAAATGCCTATTACACATGAGGCCCATGAGAACCAACTAATATTCCATGCCTAACATCCTTCCTCGCCTACATTTATTAAGTGGCTATCAAAAGAAATGCTATGCAGGCAAACAACTTTGTCGGCCATGTTGACAAAGCCACAGAAACGACCCCAGGCCTGGGGTCACCTCCAAAATCAGGCTTGGGCAGAGCAACAATTCAGAGGAAACAAAAGTCCTCCTTCGTGTTCCCTTAGATTCCCACTTCCTGATTTCTAACACTGCTTTTTAACATTGCAGTGGGGCAGCCGACTGTTCTAGTCACACATGAGGTTGAAATCACACAGGCAGGAAGAGGTGACACATTTTCTTAAACTAACCCTGGTGATGAAATGGCTGCGAAAAGTCTGATTCTTGATGAAAAGAACATTTTGATAAAAGATAGAAACAAAAGCGCTATGCTGGGAAGGTGCCTACAATCAGGGAGTATCTGAGAAATAAAACTTTTGCAGAACATGTTTCTCTAAAGTCATACCTGAGACCCAGATTCCATAGAGAGTTTTAATATTTATATAAATATTACTATGTGATACCAGTGGTTTTCCAATTGCAAGATAAAGATGATTTCATAAAAGTAAACTAAATTGAAGATACAGCTTAAAAAAAAAGGAGTACAGAAAAAAAGAAAAGACCGCTGGGCAAGGTCCCAGAAACTGGGAGGCCCCATCAGCTAAACCCTTCCATGAAATCCGCGTGTGAATTTCAATCTTACCTCAATATCCAGCATGAATATTTTGTTTCCAGCACACACGGCAACAACATGATCATCCGGGCTCAACTGTAAACACAGCACCTTTCCCAAAAGCGAGCCCATGACAGTCCCTCGAGGGACCAGCCCTAGAGTGAGTTTCACCATTAGTGCCAGTTACCAAATGCATTCAGCATTACATTCATCTGAGAAAAGTACTGAGAATGTAACCCTCTATTCTAAAATTACTGGGAAAATGACAATGAATTTTGATGTGATTTTGATTCTTTAAGAATATCAAAAATACTGGATATACAGAAGTCTTCTGAAAACCTGGGGAATGCAGCACCTCCCTGCAGAGACTCTCTCAGCATCGAAACAGGAAGATGCCTTTCTCTGGAGAAAACATCAAGCTGCATGTTTCGATGCTTCTCACCCACATCCAACCCCGTGTCCACCCTCATGTCTAGGTTCAGCTAACACTGGTTGGAAGGAAAGGAGTAGGGGCCTATCCAACCCAGGCCTCCAGGGGCTAAGCAATGTCAGGACACCCACAAGCAGCCAGGAGGTTCCCAAGACCCGGAAAACATGTGCAGCAGCTGCAGCCTGATGCAGAGCCCGTCATGCAAATCCACACAAGTGAAGGAAAAAATGGCAGGCAAGGTCATCTGGTCCTAGTGTGCACCATGGACCTATCACCAGCAAAATGCAAATATACTCCACCCAGAGCCTGTGAGAGACACATGTGCTCATGTCCCACAGCCACCAAGTCTAGAGAGAGACACGTGCTCATGTCCCTACATAGAATACATAGATTTATAGTCTCTTTGCATTTAGGTTTTAACGTAATCCTCTAACTTCTCTATATAATTGCACAAAACTCAAATTCCTTAATGTGGTCCCCACCTAACTTTTCGACCTCCTCAGATGAGACTCTCCTAACATCAGCATCTTCCTCAGACGAGACTCTCCTAACATCAGCATCTTCCTCAGACGAGACTCTCCTAACATCAGCATCTTCCTCAGACGAGACTCTCCTAACATCAGCATCTTCCTCAGACGAGACTCTCCTAACATCAGCATCTTCCTCAGACGAGACTCTCCTAACATCAGCATCTTCCTCAGACGAGACTCTCCTAACATCAGCATCTTCCTCAGACGAGACTCTCCTAACATCAGCATGCTCCAAGCACACAGGCAGGTTCTCACTCTTCCCAGGGCCTTGGCACATTCATCCCTTCTCACCCTCACCCTCAGCCCACATGCCCCTCCCTGAGATCCCGCTTCTCAAAGTGCTCCCATGCACGTGCACGTTGCCCTGGCCTCATCTGCCTTCTCCTCTGCACACTCACAATTCACAGCCACTCAGTCGCTGGCTCACACAGTGTCTCTCTCAAACTCTGAGCTGTGACTTCCACAGGATTTGGGACCAAGCCCTTCCTATTCACCACTGTGTCTCCAGCCTGAAATATTACAGGTGCTCAAGACACCTTCCTGTGCAAGAAAAGAATATTTCAACTTTCCTACATATTTTCAGGTTGATACAAAATGCACAGTTCTTAAAATAAAAAGGGACATAAGATCAAAACCAATGAGCCTATACGATCAGCATAACAGCAAAGGTCAGTGAGTCTGAATGGCCTGGGGCCCTTCCCATATAAAGCACCCTGCTTGCATGCCTGGTTTCAAGGTAAAGGGAATACAAAATTATCCCAAATCCCCCCGAGGGATTGGTGTTACCTAAGGGAAACACCCCTTGGGTGGTACCAAGTATACTGAAGGATGAGTTACTCCTTTTGTAGGTTTTTAAAAACATGTTTTAGATTTTCATTTACCTTGAAGTACTTTCTCTCTACATTCCTCCAGATTCCACATTATAACATAATCCAGTGATGCTGAGCAGATTAGAAGTGGGTTCACTTTATTTCCAAAAGCCATAGCAGTAATTGGCTGATGGTGTCCTCGTAGGATTAGAAGCTGGGAAAATTAACAAAAATAAAACACAGATTGTAGACATTTAAAAATAAGAGTACAACAACATAACTTCAAACCTAAGAAATTAAAAGATAGAGTTTTTCAAATACATTTATCTTACATATTCATTAATTCATTTGTTAAAATCCCTGCTATGTACTACTAAATTATTCTCTCAAGTTAACCGTTTCACTGCTATTCACTGTCACACACAATAATAAAAAGATACAGGTTACCTCATTCTTCCATTTCTTTATCACTTATTAGTTAACCAAATATAGAACATGTCTCCACCACATGCTAGAAGAGGTAACAGCTGAGCTGAAAACTGAAGGATAAGGAGAAGAATGAGGGGTGGACAAGAGGAGGGGAGCATTGAGGTCCCTGGGAAAACAAGGCCTGGGTAAGAAACTGCTGGGACAAGCAAAGGAGTGAGAGGAGGCTGGAGAAAGGTGAGGCCCAGGTGTGGGGACCTCGGCAACTACACAAGGAGTGTTGATAGCACTCTAGGAAATTAAAATCCAACAAAAAATGCACAGTCAGAATAATACAGTGACTAGATTTATTTTCTAGGAACAAAACATCGCTACAAGTATGGAGCAGACGAGTGTTGGGGGTACACTGGGCTGGAGAGACAGACAGGAATGCAAGAAGACACTCAAGGGAAATCCAATAAAGACCTGGACTAAGACAGTGATGATGGAGATAGAGAGAAGATGATGACTGAAGATTCCATGACCAATGGATATGCAGGGATGGAGGGAAAAACAAAAGCAAAGGGATAGGGTTTGAGGTTAAAAACCTAGGTGAACGATGTCTCAAGAACAAAATACAAAGGGAAAATGGGATGGGACTGGGGGTCCATAGTAAGTTGAGATGCTTACAAGGTGATGTTAAATAGACAACAGGCAGTTTAATATGAGAGATATCACTGGAGAATTCCACTTCTAGTAAAGGCAGGATACGTCACCTCATCTGTACCAACCCTACTGATGAGAAGTACAAGAAAAACTGGACAAAATTAAATATAAATATATATATATACACATACACACATACATATATATACAAACATATACACATATACATATACACACAGAGAGACACACATTTTGAAGGCATCAGAAAGCAACCCAGTTGTTGAAGAATTATGATAACAAGATTATAGGGAAGAAAAAAACAGAGGGAAGTAACCCCAGATGCTGGGGTCACTTGTCCCATAAAGATATCTACTATAAAGACAATTTTCTGACAATTCCACTAAAGGCAGCTGAGGAGCTGAGATTCAAGGGGCTAAGGGCACAAAAATGGTGTAATTAAATGAGTCATCCTCAGGGACACAAACAGATCATACTGGGAGAAGGGAAAAGATTTCTGTCACCTTACAAAGTAATTTTGTGATACAGCTGATTGCCTTAATGTTGATAACTCTACAATTTTTTCCCGTAAAGAAATATGAATGGATTTTAAGTAAATGTCTGCCTAGAATACAATCTACTAAGGTGAGAGGGATGGGCATGCTGCTAAACCCCCCTAGGCTTAGAATGGGAACCCCAAAAAAGACAAAATCCAAGGAGTAAAGATGAACTGTAAATAAAACAACCCTCATAAGAACTGACACCCAGCTATGAATTGTCTTAACACCTGACTGGCTTAGGGTAATCTAGGACTGCCAGTGCCCTGAGCATGACTGGCTACCAGAAGCTAACATAAATTTGATTTGGAAGAATGTAAGAATCCAGAGTATCAAATCAGCTATACTTTTTTTCATATATAAAATCCAGCAATCTAAAAAATAACCAGGTATTCAAGGAGACAAGACCATTTAGTCAAAAACAAAGAAAAATAAAGAATAGAGAAATGCAATGCCTACAAGTCATCCAGATAGACTTGAAACCAAACTAAAACTGATCCAAATGTTAGAATTACTAGACAAGAACATTCAAAACATTATCAAAACATTTTCCGTATGTTCAAAAGTTAAGTAGAGGCATAGAAGATATTTAAAAGTCCTAAACCTAACTTCTGGAGATGAAAACTAGAACTAGATAAAATATTAAAAAACACTTAGTGGGATTAACCACATATTAGATGTTGCTGAGGAAAAGATTGGTAAATTTAAAGACAAAGCGATAGAAGCTATATAAAAACGAAAGAGAGAAAAAATACATTCCTAACCATGAGAGTACCAGTGAGCTGTGGGAAACTTCACGTGACCTGACATACATGTAAGCAGGGTCCACAACGTTTGGGAGGAGGGGAATGTTTGAAGAAATAATGGCTGAAAATTTTCCAAATTTTGATGAAAACCATAAACCCGTAGAACCCCAATGATAAAGTTTGGATGTCCCCTCTTTCATGCGCGTCCGTGTGAAGAGACCACCAAACAGGCTTTGTGTGAGCAATAAAGCTTTTAATCACCTGGGTGCAGGCGAGCTGAGTCCGAAAAGAGTCAGTGAAGGGAGATAGGGGTGGGGCCGTTTTATAGGATTTGGGTAGGTAAAGGAAAATTACAGTCAAAGGGGGGTTGTTCTCTGGCGGGCAGAGTGGGGGTCACAAGGTGCTCAGTGGGGGAGCTTTTGAGCCAGGATGAGCCAGGAGAAGGAATTTCACAAGACAATGTCATCAGTTAAGGCAGGAACAGGCCACTTTCACTTCTTTTGTGGTGGAATGTCATCAGTTAAGGCAGGAACCAGCCATCTGGATGTGTACGTGCAGGTCACAGGGGATATGATGGCTTAGCTTGGGCTCAGAGGCCTGACACCCTCCAAATCCCATGTTGAGATGTAATCCCCAGTGTTGGCGGTAGCGCCTACTGGGAGGTGTATGGGTCATGGGGGCAGATCCCTCATGGCGTGGTGCCATCCTCACCATGGTGAGTTCTCATGAGATCTGGTCATTTAAAAGTGTGTGGTACCTCCCCCCACCCCTTGCTCCTGTTTTTGCCATATGACATGCCTGTTTCCCCTTTGCCTTCCACCATGATTGTAAGGTTCCTGAGGCCCTCACCAGAAGCCAAGCATTTGTTGGTGCCATGCTTGTGTCGACGAAAGAGTCAAACTCTGTAAAATGTTTTAAGAGATTTATTCTGAGCCAAATATGAGTGACCATGGTCCATGAAAGAGCCCTCAGGAGGTCCTGAGAACATGTACCCAAGGTGGTTGGGGTACAGCTTGGTTTTATGTACTTTAGGGAGGCATGAGACATCAATCAAATACACTTAAGAAATACATTGGTTTCGTTCAGAAAGGTGGGACAACTCAAAAGCTGGGGCTTCCAGGCTATAGGTAAATTTAAACATTTTCTGGTTGACAATTGGGAGTTTATCTAAAGATCTGAGATCGACAGAAAGGAAATGTTCAGGTTAAGATAAAGGATTGTGGATACCATGTTTTATTGTGCAGAGGAAGCTCTCAGATAGACTTCAGAGAGAGCAGGCTGTAAAATTTTTCTTATCGGACTTAAAAGGGTACCTAGCTCTTACTCGATTATCTCCTGGATCTGGGAAGGAATGAAGGAAAACAAAGGAGAAAGGGGATTCTCTACAGAGTATGGATTTTTCCCACAAGAGACTTTGCAGGGCAATTTCAAGGTATGGCAAGGAAATATATTTTGGGGTTGAATATTTTTTCCTTATCTCATAATGTTATGCCAGAGTCAGACTGAATATACAGGGTCAGTCATGATATACAGGGTCAAATACAACCCATCTGATCAGAATTTATGGTTGGTAAGGCATGACTCCCTAGGCCCCTTAGGTAGGAATTTGAGCAAGATAAAAAATCAGAGTGTAGTCCTCACTTGTACAGCCTGCAGAACCATGAGCCAATTAAATCTCTTTTCTTTATAAATTACCCAGTCTCAGGTATTTCGTTACACCTCAGGACAAAACTCTGACCTTTTTCTTCTCCTGTCCAAATTCCTATCTAAGGGGCTTAAGGATTCACACGCTAAAAACCGTAAAGTCTCATCAGAGGGTTTTATTTAACCCTATATAACGTGGCTTACTTTCCAACCTAACTCTGGCGTAACATCACATGACAGATAAAGAAGGGAATTAAAATATGTTAACTCCAGTTATGTTTCTTTACCATATCTTGACATAGGCCTGTGAAGCTGTCTCTTGTGGGGAAAATCTACATTCTGCAGAAGATCCCCTTTCCCTTTGTAGGCCTTTTTCCTGATCCAGAAGAGTATCCACTAAGACTCTGGCACTTTTTAAGTCTAATAAATATTTACAATCTATTCTCTCTGAAGCCTGCCACCTGGAAGCTTCTTAGGTATATTGGGGACCTTGGTCTCCACTATCCCTTATCTTAACCCAGACATTCCTTCTATTGAGTCTAGGTCTTTAGACAATAACTTAACACTTTCAACCAATTGCAGTTTAGAAAATTATTGAATCCACCTATGACCTGGAAGCCCCCACGTCCCACTTCTCTGGACCTAAGCAATGTACATATTATGTGTATTGATTGATGTCTTATGTCTCCCTAAATTGTATCAATCCAAGCTGTAGCCTGACCATTAGGCACATGTTCTTAGGACCTCAAGACCGTGCCTTGGGCCTCTGGTCACTCGTATTTGACTCAGAATAAATCTCTTCAAATATTTTACAGACTTTGATGCTTTCATTGACATAGCAATTCATGAAAGGCCTAATACAGAAAATTGGTACCAAGAAGTGGGGCATTGCTATAAAGATACCTAAAAATGTGGAATTGGCTTTGGACCTGAGTAACCAGCAGAAGTTGGAAGAGTTTGGAGGGCTCAGAAGAAAAGACACTGAGGGAAACTTTGGAACTTCTTAGAGACCGGTTAAATGGCTGTGACCAAAACACTGACAGTGGTAAAGACAGTGAAGTCTAGGCTGAGGAAGTCTCAGATGGAAATCAACTCGCTGAGAACTGGAGCAAAGGTCACTCTTCTTATGCCACAGCAAAGAGCTTGGCTGCATTCTGTTCATGCCCTAGGGCTCTGTGGAAGCTTAAACTTGAGAGTGATGGCCTAGGGTACCTGAAGGAAGAAATTTCTAATCAGCAAAGCATGTAAGATGTCTCCTGGCTGCTTCTAACAACCTACAATCATATATGGGAGCAAAGAAATGTCATAAAGTTGGAATTTGTATTTAAAAGGAAAGCAGAGCATAAAAGTTCAGAAAATTTGCAGGCCAGCCATGTGGCAAAAAGAAACAGTGTTTTTGGTGACAGGAATTCAAGCAGGCTGTGGAGCAACCATTTACTTAAGATATTTGTGTAACTAAAAAAAGAACCAAAGGCTGATAGCCAAGGCAATGGGAAAGGCCTCCAAGACATTCCAGATATCTCCAAGGCAGTCCCTCCCATTACAGGCCCTGAAGCCTAGGAGGAAAGAATGGTTTTGCGGGCCAGGGCCTGTTGCCCCAAACAGCCTCAGGACACTGCTCCCCTCTCCAGCTCTGGCCTCAGCTCAGAGGACCCCAGATACAGCTTGGGCTGCTGTTTCAGAGGGTGCAAGCCACAGGCCTTGGTGGTTTCCACGTGGTATTAAGCCTGCGGGTGCACAGAGTACAAGAGTAAAGGAGGCTGAGCAGCCTCCAGCTAGGTTTCAGAGGATTTGTGAGAATGCCTGGGTGCCAAGGCAGAAGCCTGCTGCAGGAGTGGAGTCTTCACAGAGAGCTTCTACTAGGGCAGTGCCAAGCGGAAATGAGGAGTTGGAGCCCCCACACAGAGTCCCCACTGAGGCACTGCCTACTAGAGCTGTGAGAAGGGCACCATCATGCAGACCCCAGAATGGCAGATATTCCAGCAGCTTGCACCCTGCTCCTAGAAAAGCCGCATGCACTCAACAACCAGAGAAAGCAGCCACAAGGGCTGAACCTTGCAAAGCCACAGGGACAGAGCTGCCCCAGGCCTTGGGAGTCCACCCCTTGCACCAGTGTGCCCTGGATGTGGGACACAGAGTCAATGGAGATAATTTTGGAGCTTTATGATTTAATGACTGTCCTGCTGGGTTTCAGACTTGCATGGGGCCTATAGCCCCTCTCTTTTGGCCAATTTCTCCCTTTGGAAATGGGAATGTTTATCCAATGCCTATAATCCCTTTGTATATTGGGAGTAAATAACTTGTTTTTTATTTTACAGGCTCATAGGTGGAAGGAACTTGCCTTGTCTCAGATAAACTTTGGACTTAGGACTTGGGACTTTTGATTGAATTGATGCTGGAACAAGTTAAGGTTGAGGATTAAGCTCTGATTTTTTTTTTATCTTGCCCAAATTCCTTCTAAGGTGTCTGGGGAGTCATGCCCTACCAACCACAAATTCTCATCAGATGAGTTTTATTTGACCGTTTGTATCGTGGCTTACTTTCCAATCTGACTCTGGCATAACAAGGAAGAAAATCAAAATGTTTTACCTCAAAATATATTTCCTTGCCATACCTTGAAATTGCCCTGCAGAGTCTCTTGTGGTAAAAATCCACATTCTGTAGAGAAACCCCTTTCCCCTTTGTTTTCCTTCCTTCCTTTCCAGATCCAGGAGATAATCAACTAAGAGCCAGGCACCCTTTTAAGTTCAAAAAGAAACAATTTACAGCCTGCTCTCTCTGAAGTCTGCTATCTGAGAGCTTACTCTGCGCAGTAAAACTTGGTCTCCACAATCCTTTACCTTAACCTGAACATTCCTTTCTATCGATCTCAGATCTTTAGATAAACTCAACCAATTGTCAACCAGAAAATGTTTAAATTTACCTATAGCCTGGAAGCCCCCGCTTTGAGTGGTCTCGCCTTTCTGAATGAAATCAATGTATTTCTTAAGTGTATTTGATTGATGTTTCATGCCTCCCTGAAATATATAAAATGAAGCTGTGCCCTGACCATCTTGGGCACATGTTCTCAGGACCTCCTGAGGGCTGTGTCACGGGCCATGGTCACTCATACTTGGCTCAAAATAAATCTCTTAAAATATTTTACAGAGTTTGACTCTTTTCGTCGACAAGACTTTGGGGGACTGTTGAAAGACATGATTGTATTTTGCAATGTGAGAAGGACATGAGATTTAGGGGACCAGGGGTAGAATGATATAGTTTGCATGTCCCCTGCAAATCTCATGTGGAGATGTAATCCCCAGTGTTGGAAGTGGGGTCTGGTGGGAGGTGTTTGGGTCATGCCGGCTGATCCCTCACGGCTTAATGCTGTCGTCAACACAGTGAGTGAGTTCTCATGAAATCTGGTCATTTAAAAGTGTATGGCACCTCCTCCTGACCACTGATGTTCCTGTTTTCACCCTGTGAAGTACCTGCTCCCCCTTCACCTTCTGCCATGACTGTAAGGTTCCTGCAGTCCTAATTAAAAGCAAAACAGACGTTGGTGCCATGCTTGTACAGTCTGCAGAACCATGAGCCAATTAAATCTCTTTTCTTTATAAATTATCCAGTCTCAGGTATTTCTTTATAGCAATGCAAAAATGGCCTAATACATACAAGAATAAGAAATATGAAGAAAAATACACCAAAACATAGCATGATCAAATTGTTCAAAATTGGTAATATAAAAGTTTTAAAGGCAGCCAGACAAAAATAACCCATTGTATACATAAGAACAAAGATAAAGATAATAACAGAATTCTCATTGAAATGATAAAAGAGCAACGTATTAAAAACCTGAAGAAAAATCTGTCAAACTAGAATTCTCTACTCAATATAAATGCCTTTCAAAAACAAGGCAAAATAAAAACTTTTTTAAACACACAAAGGCTGAAATAATTTATCACCATATTTGCACTGAAACATGTTAAATAAAATACTTCAGGCAGAAGGAAAATGCTACCAGACAGAAACATGCATGTACACAAAGGAATGAAGAGCACCAAAAATATAATTACGTGGGTAGATGTGTAAGATATTTTTCTTTCTTAAATTTAAGAGGCTTAAAATTAAAAAAGAAAAGGCAAGGCGCAGTGGCTCACGCCTGTAATCCAAATACTTTGGGAGGCCGAGGCGGGTGTATCACAAGGTCAGGAGATTGAGACCATCCTGGCAAACATGGTGAAACCCTGTCTCTACTAAAACTACAAAAAAAAAAAAAAAAAAAATTAGCCGGGCATGGTGGCACACGCCTGTGGTCCCAGCTATTCAGGAGGCAGAGGCAAGAGAATCGCTTGAACCTGGGAGGCGGAGGTTGCAGTGAGCCGAGATTGCGCCACTGCACTCCAGCCTGGGCGACAGAGCTAGACTCCATCTCAAAAGACTCCATCTCAAAAGAAAAAAGAAGATATTTTTCTTATTGTTTAAATATCTTTAAAAGATCCCTGAATGTTTAACAAAAGTAATAATGGATTGTCAGGTTTGTAGCATATGCAGAAGTAAAATGCATGACAACAAAAACATAAAGGTTGTGAGAGAGGAAATGAAAGATATACAATGCTAACATTAATGAAAATAGAAAGTAGCCAAAGAAGATTTCAGAGCAAGAATATTACCAGGGATCAAAAAACAGTATCACTTTATAATAAATGAAGTCAGTTCAAGAGGACATAAAATATACTAAACACATATGTGCTTAATAACAGAGTTTCAAAATACATAAAGTAAAAACTAATGGAAGATAGATAAGTTCACAATTAGAGTCATAGATTTCAATATGTCTCTTTTAATAACTGATTGAACAACTGGACATGAAATCATCAAGAATATAGAAGACTTGAAGAACACTATTAAGCCACCTCAACCTAACTGACATTTATAAAACAAAAGACACAAACACAATTATTCCTAATAGTGTTACTTGCAATAGTCAAAAACTAAAAATAACCTAAATTCCCACCAATAGGAGAATGCATAAAGTATATCCATACAATGAATATTACTCAATAATAAAGAAGAATGAACTACTGAATGCAATAACATGGATCTCAATTATCCTGAGTGAAGAAAGCCAGACAAAACGAGTAAATATCGGACATCACCAAGTTGGCGAAATAGAAGCTAACCCACTCATATCCCCCGACAATAACAAAAATTCTGCACCCATCCATGGTCCAAAGTCTCTCCACAGGAGCCTCAGAATTCAGGTAGAAGTTGTGAAACCCCAGTGGAGCCAAGATCTTAGAAGGTCATTTTGAGAGTTCAGACCCACATCTAGGTGGCTGATTCACTAAGTGTGCTCTTAGCTTCAAGCCCAGAAATGTCCCAGTCCTCCTGGGGCTTGGTTACCATCTCATTTGGCCTTGAGCCTGAAAACAAAACCAACAGCCAAAGGGTCTGGCAGGAATCACACACTCTACTAACTGATGGAAGGGCTCATCTGCCTATTGATAATGGTCTAGGCAATGAACCTGAAAGCTGCCCTGTGGCTTGGCTCCAATTCCCTCATCTGAGGTCCCAGGTAAGAGCTGCTTACACAAAGACCCACAGGGAGACTTGCCCGTATCTTGCAACCTGGGAGTCTCAGCCCTCCCTGGCAGGCTCGCCACACTTCCTCCCATGACAGATCCTGAGGGTACCCAATCTCAGCTCTGGGCTCTTCCGCTGCACTCAGGGAACTATCCCATCTGTGCTGAGACCTGCTGGGAGATGCATGCTCCTCTGTGCTAACTAGACTGACCTCTCTAGCCTCCCACCCACAGCAGATCATAAGGGGCCCCAGTCCCAGCTCCAACTCTTCCTGTTGAAATTGCGGAACTATCTCATCCCTGCAGGGACTTCCTCAGAGACATGCAACCCTCTGAATCAATGTGACTAGGCTCTCCAACCTCTGTCCCACAGCAGATCGCAGAAGGGCCCAGTCTCAGCTCCAGCCCATCCTGCTGCAGTTGGGAAACTATCTTATTGGCGGAGGGTCCCCCTGGGAGACACATGACCCTCTGAGCCAACAAAATCAGCTCTCCAACCTCCATCCCACAGCAGATCCTGAGGTGACCCAGTCTCAGTTCTGGCCCCTCTCACTGCTGTTAGAAAACTATCCATGGACTCCCAATCTCAACTCCCATTCCTCACCTGTGCAGAAACCTGCTGGGTGACACACCTGTCTGGGCCACTAGGACAGCATTCTGGACTCAGGTGCCTGGTCAGCATTCCCACAGAGCCCCAGTACCCACGTTGAGTCCTACCCAGGTCCATCTGGGCCAGAAAGCTGTGTCAACCTCAGAGTTCTTGCAAGACTCACAGCAATCCTGTGCTTAAAGCATCCTCTAATGCTGAGATGGCTGCAGTGGTCATGGGCTCAGGGAACTCAACAGTCAGTCTATGTAGAATCCCTGGAAGGCCCTCTGAAGGACAGGCACGAACAAAGCCAGACTTACGAAGACTTAAATAAATACCTAATCCCTCAGTGCACAGACGTAACCACATGTCCACAAGCATCAGCAATGCTCGGGAAAATATGACCCCATCACACAGACAAAATAAGTTGCGACAGACTGACCATAAAATAATGAATATGAGTGGTCCCTCAGACAAATCACTAAAAATAGCTGTTTTAAGGAATCTCAAGAAAATTTAGAAAAACAGAGAATCAACTCAGAAATCACCAAAGAAACTTAACAGAGAGATTGTTAATTTAAAAAAAAATCAAAAATTTTGGAGCTAAAAAGTACAATTAATTAAATGAAAAATGCAATAGATAGCATCAACCACAGAATTCAGCAAACAGAAGAAAGAATCAGTGAGCTCAAAGACTAGACTATTTGAAAATACACAGTCAGAGGAGAAAAAAGAAAATGAAAAGGAATGAAGAAGCTTATGGGAGCTATGAGACAACAAAAGAGCAAATATTCAGGTTATTAGAGTTAAAGAAGGAACTGAGGAAGACGAAGTGGCAGAAGGTTACTCAAAGAAATAACAGAAAACTTTCCAAACCTGGAGATATAAATATCTACGTACTGGAAGGTCAAAAGTTACCAGTAAGATTCAACCCAAATAAAAATACCCAAAGACATATTATAATCAAACTTTCAAAGGTCAAAGACAAAGAGAGGATCCTGAAAGCAGTGAGATAAAATAAGTAAATAACATATAAGGGAGACCCAATATGCCTGGCAGCAGACTGTTCAGCAAAAACCTTACAGGCTAGAAGTGAGGGGAGGCAGTGATATACTCAGGGAAAGAAAAAAGATGCCAATCAAGCATACTGTACCTGGAGAAACTGACAACTAGACTGAGTGATATCAGCAAGATGGCTGACTAGAGACACCTGGCACTTGTCCCCCTCCAAAAGAAAAAAAAAAAAAAGGCAATAAATAACAGCTAAGATTTGACTAGAGTGTGGAAGGAAGAGCACTGCAACACAGCAGGGGAAGTGAAGATGCACCTGTGGTGACTAAGTCCAGGAGAGCAGCATGGAGGCACCTGGCCTCTGCAGCCCCAACTCCCCTGCCTGGGTCAAATCTGCCCAGTGTCAGATGGGACTTCCACCTGCAAGGAAAAGGTAAGCAAAAGATCCCCAACCACCCACATCACCACCACAAACACCTGAAGTCTTTACAACAGGAGAATCCCACAGTCCCTGCAAGCCCTGAGCCCAGTTTGGGAGCTGCTGGAAATTCATGCTGTTGCATTACCTCAAATTAGGAGCACGAAGTGCGCACCCCTCACTCCCCACCCACCCTGTGAGCCAAAGCTGCTGTAGCACAGCACCATCTTGAGACCAGAGCTGCCTCTGGAACATGCCCTGCTCTGGGGGCCAGAAGTCACTGCCATTCTCCAGCCCTTGGGCTCCATCTTTACTATACCAAGCCCACATGAGTGGCTGAATGTCACAACCCCAGTTGCATGGAGCCTGGGACCAGGATTGGCTGTGAGTCTGGCCCTGCACAACAGAGAAACCAACCCTCGCCACTGCACTTCCAGCCAGAGAAACAACCCAGCACTCCTGCCCAGGACAAACCTGCCCTTGATTGGGCCAAACCATTGCACACCCTCCCCAAAGCAGGAGAGGCTCCTGAGCCTCCTAACAGATGATTCACCCCTGGGCCAGCAGAGTTGCTAAACACCTGTGCTCAGGACCTGGGAAACACCCCTGTGGCACCCCTGCCCCAAGAAGAAATACTTCTGGGCTGCCCAATGTTCCTGAGTCTCCAATAAAGGCCTGAGAAACAGTCTCACAGGCTGACCATGGCAAGCATGCTCCCAGGCCCAACAAACAGCTATGTGCCCATGTCTCAGACTCAAGAAAAAGACCCATGGGTTGCCTTAGGCGGCACACCACCAAGCGGCCTGAGCAGCCCTGTTCCCATGTCCTGGGCCTACACTAGCCCTGTGCCCACACCCAGGAGACATGCCCCCAGGTCAGCCAAGCAGCCATAAGCTGTGTGACTATGTCCTGGGACTGAGAAGCAGCCCTGTGAGTTTCCCCCAGCAGATATGCTCTCAGACAAACCCAGCAGCTGTGTGCCCACTTACAAAGCCTGAGAAAGAGCTCTGTGAGCCACCCCTAATGGGCATTCCCGCAGCCAGCTGAGCAGCCTTGTGCCTACGTCCAATGCTGGAGAAACAGCCCCAGGAGCTGCCCCAGCAGATATGTCCCCATGCTGGCCAAACAACCATGTGCCCATGCTCCTGCCACAATAACATCCCTGTGGCCCCAACCCCAGCAAGCCAGACCCCAAGCTGGCTGACCCTATGTGCACATGTGTACCCCCAACCTGAGAAATAGCAGGTGAGCCCATCCTTGGCAAAGCTAAACAACCATCACCACAAATTCTCTTAGTCAAGGCCATTGAGAAACTCATAAATGTCACTAGTGTGGATTACAACAGAAGAAACCACACGGATACTACACTACTACATCCACCTAGAACCAAGACCAAAAGACCCCACTAAACTGACACCCCAGGACCCATTCATACAAATAAATCCCTATGAAACACGCCCCATATGACTGGAAGGTGCAACTTTCCCATCAGATGCTCTTAAATCAATGTCAGGACATATCAACCATGAAAATCAAAGAAAAAAAAAAGCCAAAAACAAACAACAACAAAAAGTCACCTCCAAAGGAAAACAACAATTTTCCAGTAACAGACACCAATCCTAAGAAAATATATGAAACGTCAGAAAAAGAATTCAAAATAATAATTTTAAGGAAATTCATTGAGATTCAAGAGAATACAGATAGACAATTCAACAAAATCAGGAAAACAACTCATGATTTGAATGAGAAATTCAACAAAGAAATAGATATTATTTTAAAAAGAACCAAAGGGAAATCCTAGAGTTAAAAAATTCAATGAATAAAATTTAAAAACATAATTGAGAGCTTTAACAACTATATTAAGCAACTAGGCTTGATCAAGCTGAAGAAAGAATTTCTGAACTTGAAGACAGGACTTTTGAAATAATACCAGCAGACAAAAAAAGAATAAAGAATAACAAAGAATAAAGCCTATGTGATTTATGAGACATCACTAAGCAAATAAATATTCATAATATGGGCATTCTAGCAGAAGAAGATAAGGGAGAAGGTGAGGAAAACATATTTAATAAATCATAGCAGAGAACGTCTCAAGTCTTGGGAAAGAGATGGAAATCCAGGTCCAGGAAGCTCGAATAACCAAATAGTTTCAAACCAAATAGGTCCTTTTAGAGGTACATTATAGTCAAATTGTCAAAATCGAAAGACAAAGAAAAAATTAAAGCAGCAAGAGTAAAGCATCAAGTCACATATAAGGGAATTTCTATTTGACTAACAGCATATTTTTTGGCAGAAACCTTACAGTTCAGGAGGGAATTGGTTGCTATATTCAAAGTACTGAAAGAAAATAAACTTCCAGCCAAGAATATTATATCCAGCAAAGCTATTTTTAAGAAATGAAGGACAAATTAAATCTTCAGAGACAAAACTCAAGGAATTCATCACCACTAGACTGGTCTTACAAGAAATGCTCAAGGGAGTCTTTTATCTGGAAGTAGAATGATGATAACCACCATCATGAAAACATGGAAAACTGTAAAACTCCCTGGTAGAACCAATACACAAAGGAGAAAGACAAAGGAATCAAATCTATAGAAAACCACCCAACTGAAAAAACAAACAGTAAAAGAAGTAAGGAACAAAAGATATACAACTAGAAAACAATCAATAAAATGACAGGAATGAGTCGTTACCTATCAATAACCCTGAATGTAAATAAATAACATTCCCTATTAAAAGATATCGACTGGCCGAATAAAAAGAAAAATATGACCCAACTGTATGTGGACTACAAGAAACTCATCTCACCAATAAAGACACACATAGTCTTAAAGTGAAGGGATGGGAAAATATATTTCATGCAAATGGAAACCAAAAGCAAGCAGGAGTAGCTATACTTACATCAGATAAAACAGATATCAAGTTAAAAGCTGTACAAAGAGACAAGTAATTACATTATATAATAATGCACTCCCACATTTATTGCAGCACTATCACAACAGCCAAAATATGGAATCAACCTAAGTGTCCATCCACAGATAAATGGATAAAGAAATGTGGTACATATACACAATGGAATACTATTCTGCCATAAAAAAGACTGAAATCCTGTCATTTGTAGCAACATGGATGGAACTGGAGGTCATTATGTTAAATGAAATAAGCCAAGCACAGAAAGACAAATATCACATGTTCTTACTCATATGTGGAAACTTAAAAAGTGGATCTCGTGGAAGTGGGGAGTAGAATGGTGGTTACTAGAGGCTGGGAAGGGAATTGGGGAGAATGAAAAGAAGTCAGAGAAGGGATAAAAAATACAGTTAGATAGTAAGAATAAGTTCTCATATTCAATAGTATAGTAGGAATATTACAGTTAATAATAACTTATTATATAATTCAAAATAGCCAGAAGAAAAAAAAACTATGTTACCAACACAGTAAAAAGATAAATGTTTGAGGTGATGGCCATCCCAATTATCCTGATTTGATCATAACACACTGTATACTTGTATCAAAATATTCCATATACCGTCAAAATATGTACAACTATTACACGTCAATAAAAATTAAATTGCCATATGATTCTATTTACATAAAACTCTAGAAAATGCAAACTAAAGGGACAGAAAGCCAATATTTATAATATAAAGAACTCCTTCAAATCAATAGAAAAAAGACAGATAATCCAATGAAAAAAATGGCAAGAGATTTGAAAATACATGTCACAAAAAAGAATATCTAAATGGCCAATAAATGTGCAAAAATGTGCTAAATCTCTTTAATAATCACGGAATTACTAATTATAATTAGGTACCACTATGCCCTTTTTGAAAGGCTAAAATAAAAATAAACAAGTGTAGGTGAAGATATGGTTCAATGGAAAGTCACACACCATTAGAAAAAATACAGATTGGCACATCCAATTTGGAAATCTGCTTGGCATTATCTACCGAATATAGACATCCCTCACTATCATGAGGGATTCATTCCAGGAACCCCACACAAACCAAAATCTGTGTACACCCACATCCCACAGTTGGCTGTGTGGATTCCACATATATGAAAAGGTGCCCCTCCAAATATGCAGTTTTCATATCCTGAAAATTCTATAGTTTTGACCCACATTGCGTTGAAAAAAATCCACGTATAAGTGAACTGGCACAGTTCAAACCCATGTTGTTCAAGAGTCAACTGCTTATGTATCCTTTACAACTCAGCAATTATGTGTGTGTGCACCAAAAGACATAGGAAAGAATCTACCAGCCAAAAAACTGAAATACAACAAATGTCTACCAACAGAAGCATGCATAAAGTGTGGTCTATTTACGTAAGTAGAATGTAATTCTATTTATCATTCTATAATAAAAATGGATAAAGTGTGTTCTATTTACATAAGTAGAATGTAATTCTACTTATTACTCTATAATAAAAATGTATTTTTATTTTAGCCTTTCAAAAAGGGCACAGTGGTACCTAATAAATCCTAATACTGTGTAGCAATGAAAATGAACAACATGGATGAATCTCATAAACATGCTGATTAATCAAAGAAACCAGCACAAAAAAGTACGTAATGTATAATCACATTTATATAAAGTTCATCCAAGCAAAACTAACCTGTGGTATTAGAAGCCAAGATAGTGTTGCCTTTTGGGGAGGAGAGAAGTGGGCACTGATGGAGAAGAGGCATGACCTAGGGGTGGCTACCTGGGCATATTCATTTAGTTAGTGTCATTACAACATGCACTTATTATGAGGAACTTTTTTTTTCTAAGTAGTTTATACTTCACCGAAAAAGTGAGAAAGGTCAACCTAAACATTCGAATGTAGGAAACTTGATTATATTAAGATGAACCATTTCAATCAGTTTCTTACTGAAGAAAATTATTAAATTAATTCCAGATCACTTGTGTTCTAAATATAAAAATATTATAAAATACATAAAAGTAAATTTAAAAATAAAATAAATAAATATCTATATACAATGTTTTTATTGATATTTTTCTCCCATAGTTGGTAGCTGAATCCACAGAGGGTAATGCTGTCCAAACAGCATCAAAGACATGGAGAGACAAAGGCAAGGCCTTCATGGCACTGGACATATAACTTGTTCAATACCTGATGAGAAGGATCCTCAGTGTTCCATATACAAAGTTCAGTCCCATCCAAAGGGAAAGCACAGTCCTGCATGCTGCAAGCAAGCTGAACATGAGACACAGACTCCTTGGATTCAACCAGGTATTTTTCTATAACTATATCAATTAGACAGCCACCATTACTTGAGAAAATGTCTTGGGGATTTTCCATCTTCGATCTGAAAACAAAAAGTACATATGAGATGACTTTAGGTATCATATTTAATATAGAAAAAAAGTCTATTACCTATTGATAGTTACTAGCTTGACCACACACACATACCACATCACACCTATTTATTTACCTCTCCTCACCCCAAGAAAAAAGGAGAGAAATTGCTGAAAACTCTGGAGCTTCCACATTCTCAACTGCTCCATTCCTCTCATTGGCTTTCCAGTTAAGCAAACTTTGACTCAAATACCACTATTCCCACTTCACAGAGCCTGCTTAGGCTTCCTCGATCAGCTTCCACAACTGTCAAATGAGAGCAGTTACTGAGAGGCAAAGACTAAACAATGATCCATGTGGCATGGGTGCAGCGCTGGCACTTAGCGTTCTAAACGTTGGTTACTGAAATGACTAAGACGCAAAGTTATTTTCTGAATTGACCACAGCAAATCAGTTGTTAGGAAACTGCAATTGGAGCCCACATCTCCCATAACTAACCTGGGCTTTATTCAACAATTTCACAACACCCTATGTAATTACAGTTAAGCTACCACAGGTTCTATAATCAGTGATTCACTGGCTATGTTTCATAAAGCATAAACTAATGAAACACTGACAAAGATAAAAAGTTTCAGATCTTCATCCAACTTTACACTTAACTTTACAGCACAACCACTTCAGAAACACGTGGGAATGGCGCTGGGGTCATCCTTGATTCTGTTGTACCCCACACCCCACTGCAGGCCGGCAATAGATGCACCTGAAGGCACAGACAACAGACCTGCTTAGAAAGTGATGGGCAAGCACCCAAACATCCAGTGGGGTCATGCATGCTGTGGGTAGTCAACGGCCCACCCATGAGGCCCTCACACTGGTCACGCGGATTCAGAGGATCCACCCATGCAGCCCTCATGCTGGTCACGTGGATTCAGAGGATCCACCCATGCAGCCCTCATGCTGGTCACGTGGATTCAGAGGATCCACCCATGCAGCCCTCATGCTGGTCACGTGGATTCAGAGGATCCACCCATGCAGCCCTCATGCTGGTCACGTGGATTCGAAAAATCTACCCGTGTGCTCCTTGTGCTGGCCCTGAGAGATTCTGCTAACCCAACCTCTGCCTCTCTCTCCCTCTTCACCGGCTCCTCCCTCCACTGCTACTCTTTTCTATTTACTCTTTCTTCCAGCTCTTACAACACAGCAGGGCTTTTATTGCCTCAGGACGCACACTTTATCTTCATGTTCCATTCCTCCTCATCTCTGCACCCTGGGAGCTCTTCCCATTCTCCAGGTCTCAGCAGAGGCCCCTGAGAGCTGGCTCCCATCCCTGCCCCCCTACCCCATCCACCTCCTTCCCAGCACTTCACACCATCTAAACTATTTTGCCCTTAGGAGGCAGCGGGACATGGATCCATGGCCGGACTGCTAGGATGGAATCCTCTGTCTGAAGGACCCTCGGTCAGACAAGAATTGCAGAGAAAGAAAGAGCACTGTAGGGTGCTACTCATCAGCAGGACCTTCTGCTGCCTGCCTCCCAGCCCCTTGACTGAGAAGTCTGACATTCCAGTGCAAAGTGTGACCGCTCAGCACCACCTCTGTGCTGCGGGCGGGGCAGCAATAACAATTTCCTGTGTGCAGGGGGGAGCAGAGTTTCACGAGAAGTGAGGCAAAGGAGAACTGACCACTTGAGATCATCTTCTGAAAATACTTCAAAAGAGGCTGGGCGCGGTGGCTCACGCCTGTAATCCCAGCACTTTGGGAGGCCGAGGCGGGCGGATCACGAGGTCAGGAGATCGAGACCATCCTGGCTAACATGGTGAAACCCCATCTCTACTAAAAATACAAAAAATTAGCAGGGTGTGGTGGCGGGCGCCTGTGGTCTCAGCTACTCAGGAGGCTGAGGCAGGAGAATGGCGTGAACCCGGGAGGCAGAGCTTGCAGTGAGCCGAGATCGCGCCACTGCATTCTAACCTGGGCAACAGAGCTAGACTCTGTCTCAAAATAATTACATTAAATTAAATTTTTTTTTAAAAAAAGGTAATTTTTAAAGGCTTGAAAATTCTCAATATTTGGAGGAAAACAAAACAAAAGCATGTGTACATTATTTTAAAGCACATTTGTCTCCAATTCACAATTTTTATCTCACATTTTTTTTAATATTTGCAAAGATACTTTGAGTGTCATATGAAAATAGCTACACCTTCCAAAGCTACCACAGTTATTCAGTAACTTGAGCATGGCAGTAGGTGCTGGGCAGATGTGTCCTGAGGGAACAATATGAAGCTGCTGTCACCAGATCCACCGCTTCCCAAAGCACAAAACATCTTGGGAGACAGACGAAGAATACATAAAAAATTATAGTTGTTTCAAAAATGCTAATAATACACTCATCAAATTGTGATTGAGTTCCATCTTTTTCTTCAACATAAACTTTTGTTGCAGTATAATTATCTTACTCTCTTCTGTAAGTCCCATAGAATTCGGCAGCACATTTTACAAATAATAGTACTTGTATGCCAATTTGCAGTTTACAAACCACTTTTGTAGACATTAATAAGCAGATTTCTATATATGAGTACATAGATTATATCATTCTTACAATAACCCCTTAAAGCGGTTAGGCAAGAAGATGGCAGATAGGAGGCAGGATTAATGTGCATCTCCCACTAGGATGGACTGAAAGGCATGTGGAGACTCATACTGTGAAGTTTTGTTCCAAGAACCACTGCAGGAATGTACCAAAAAAACTTAAAAGAATTCTCAGATCCTCTTAAAGAGGCAGCAGGCCACTGCAAATTCCATGAGATAGGCAAAAAACTGTGAGTTCCCAAAATGTGAGAGGGGGGAAAACTGCCTCCAAACAAACACCCCCACTGGGGAATCTAAAAATCGATATCACAGGAGAAGGATGTAACCTTACCTAGAGCTGAAGCATATTTAGGCAGCCAAGCAAAATATAAAAGTAGAAGCAGCAGTGAGAAGAGCCTTGTAGGCACTCCCAGTCTCCAGTTCGAGTCCAGGGAAGCCATCCCTGACTGCATCTCACAGGGGTCCTCCCTCAGAAAACACAGCCAGAGGAATTAGGGAGAGGTCATAGGGTGAAAGAAGCTTCCAAGTGAATTATGTGATAATTTAGACTGGGCATGAACTTCCTTGAGCAGAATCAGGAGTGGGTAAAAGGGAAGTGCTACAGATATGAGCACAGGAGCTGCCAACATTGTGGACAGATGGGGAGGGGCAAGACCTGAAAGCCAGCCATGCTCGTTTTCTCAGCGCGGAACTTATAGCCTGGGGCAGGGCTGAGTCCCACACACAGGCTGTCTGCATCTAAACCTGGCGCTGTTAGCTGGGCACTGTGGGAGCAAGACCAGCCTCACAAACTGCGTGGGAGCTGGGTGAGGCCTTTCACTACCGGCTTTCCCCCACTTCCCTGGCAACCTATGTGATGCAGCAGACACAGCCATAATGCCCTCTGGAACATAATAACTCCATTGGCCCAAGAACCACCTCCACATCTCCCACAGCAGCCGCAGCAAGCCCTGCCCAGGGAGACTCTGAGCCCAGATCCACCCAACCCTGCCCCATCTGATGGTTTTTCTCTACCCACCCTGGTAGCGAACACAAAAGACATAAACTCTCGAGAACCCTATGGCCCTGCCCATCACCTGAGAAACCAGAATGCCTCCCCTGGCCAACTCAGGGAAAGCTTATATACCCCTTCTAACACAGCAGCCAATACTCTCTCAAAGAACTCCTGAGAAATTCATCACAAAACGATCATGACCTAGGTATAGCCATCTGGTTATCTAAAGTCAGGAAGAATGAAAGAATCTTTAGAGCTGTGAGACAAAAGCATCAGGTAACCTATAAAGGAAAACCTATCAGATTAACAGCTGACTTCTCAGCAGAAAATTTACAAGCCAGAAGGGATCGGGGTCATATCTTTACCCTCCTTAAACAAAATGATTGTCAGCTAAGAATTTTGTATCCAGCAAAACTAAGCTTCACAAATGAAGGAAAGATAAAGTCTTTTTTAGACAAACAAATGCTGAGAGAATTTGCTACTACCAAGCCAGCACTACAAGAAACGGTAAAACGAGTTCTAAATGTTGAAACAAAACCTTGAAATACACCAAAAAAGAACCTCCTTAAAACGTAAATCTCACAGGCCCTATAAACAATAACACAATGAAAAAAGGGTATTTAGGCAAGAACATAATGAATAGAGCAGTACCCCACATCTCAATACTAACGCTGAATGTAAATGGTCTAAGTGCTCCACTCGAAAGATACAGAATGGCAGAATGGATAAAAATACACCAATCAAGTATCCGGTGTCTTCAAGAGACTCATGTAATACATAGGAACTCACATAAACTTAAGGTAAAAGAGAGGAAAAAGATATTCCACACAAATGGAAACAAAAAGCAAGCAGGAGAAGCTATTCTTACATAAGACAAAACAAATAGACTTGAAAGCAACAACAGTTTAAAAAAAAAAAAAAGACAAAGAGGGACATTATACAATGATAAAAGGATTAGTCCAATAGGAAAATATCACAATCCTAAATATATTCACATCTAACACAGAAGCTCCCAACTTCATAAAACAATTATGACTAGACCTAAGAAATGACATAGCAACACAATAATACTGGGGAATTTCAATACTCCACTGACAGCCTAGAAAGGTCATCAAAACAGAAAGTTAACAAAGAAAGAATGGACTTAAACTACACCGTAGCACAAATAAAATTAACATGTATTTGTGCCTTGCTAAATGTAACAGTCAGGCCGGGCGCAGTGGCTCACATCTGTAATCCCTATACTTTGGGAGGCCGAGGTGGGCAGATCACAAGGTCAGGAGTTTGAGGCCATCCTGACCAACATGGTGAAACCCCCTCTCTACTAAAAATACAAAAATTAGCCGGGCATGGTGGCAGGCGCCTGTAATCCCAGCTACTCAGGAGGCTGAGGCAGGAGCATCATCGCTTGAACCTGGGAGGCTGAGTATGCAGTGAGCTGAGATTGCACTGTTGCATTCCAGCCTGGACGACAAGAGCGAAACTCCGTCTCAAATAAATAAATAAATAAATAAATAAATCATCAATGCACACACACACAAACATTTCCACATACACTGCTGGTAAGAGAATAAATTGACATAAACTTAACTATCTGGCAATCAAACATTCTACTTTCATAAATGTATAACAAGTAAATCATTCTACCTTTCCCAAAATGTATTTCTTCAAGGCTGTCCATCATAACACTATAATATGAAATGTAGCAACGGTTCTTACATTAAGTGGAATACAATGCAGATGTTTTAAAAAATGACATTGAAAAATTAAGTTTACTTTGTGTCTCAGAAGAGAAAGCAAGCTCAACCTAATCCAATGGAGAGAAAAGGAGTTTAATGTGTAATTAAAAAGTTAGCACATGACTGGCTACAGCAGCTTCATCGACACCGTCAGGACAGCCCCCTGGTCTCCCCAACCCTCAGCTCCACCTGTCTAGGTGCTGCTCATTGTCTGTTCCTATGCAGTGGCGAAAAGATGGCCAGCATCACCCAAGTGTGGCCTCCCATGTTGCAGGGCGCTGGGGAAGAAAGCATCTCTTTCCATTAATCCTTGAACATTTCTCATGAGTTTGGGCCAGTCTGAGACACTTTCCATGTTTGAATTAATCATGTAATCAGAAGGATGAAATGATGCCAAGAACTCAGGCCTGGGAGACAGACCTCTCCACTGAGTCCCAGCCAGCAGAGGGAGAAGGGTGGTAGCCCAGAGGAAATTCAGGTGCTTTTGCCCAAAGAGGACGTGGATGCTGAGACAACAAAAATAGTAATGCTTAGAAGTATAAAAATATCAAGAAGGACAAACAAAAACTTTAATGGAATAAATATTTACAAATTTAAAACTTCTATTTTTCAAAAGATCATTGGTGCTGGAGCCTAAGAGCAGGGTTTAAACAAACGGACAGCACATGTTATTTCTGAGCTAGGACCGATGGAAGCCAGTACGGGTTGGTTGCTGAAAAGGAATTTGAGGAATCAGGAGTGGCTCCTAGCTTTCTGGCCTGAACAACAAGAGACCCCACTTACTGAGCTCGGGAAGAACAGGTTTGGCAGGGAAGAAGCATAGATTCTGTTTTGGATATGTTATGTCAAATGCTGAAACATCTACTGTGGCTTCCTCTAGGCATTGCACCAAAATTTCTTTCAAGTAACTGTGGAAGAAACAGATATCGCTTCTCTAGTCCACAGTGTGTCCATTTTAGAGGGTAACACTCAGAAAGCCATCTTGCGTCTCTCATTTCTAAATGATTACAGAGCACCCAGCGTTGCCCTTTTGCACCAATTACATAAAATAGTACCTATGAGCTGAATGGTGAGGAGTCTAAATACCCCAGGGCACGGTGGTGACAGAATAACACTCTCCCTAAGATGTCCGCATGCTAATCCCCAGAACCTCTGCAAACATTAGGCTACACAGCCAAGCGAATTGAGGTTACTAATCAGATGGGCTTCAAAAGAGAGATTATCCTGGATTCTCTGGGTATGTTCAATTTAAATACTTTCCTTAACTAAGCTAGAGAGAGAAGAGTTGGGATGATGATGCACTGTGGGAAGGACTCAACCTGCTGTGGTTACCGGCTCTCAAGACAGAAAAAGGAACCAGGAGCTGAGGCCTGTGGTGGCCTCTAGAAGCTGGAAAAGGCACAGAAAGGAGTTTTCACCCAAAGACTCTGGAAGGAGCCAGCCCCAATTCCACCCTGATTTTAGCAGTTTGAGACCCATTCTGGATTTGTGACCTCCAGAACCATAAGATAATCCATTTGCACTGTTTTAAACCACCAAATCTGCATTAGTTTGTCATAGCACAATTAACAAACAAATACAAGTGCCTACAAAAGGAAAACTGTAGAAATGAAATGACGATACCCTACATACGTCTACACAGTGATCTGTGTCCTATCAGGACTGAACCCTGAAGTAAGACTAGAACAAGCAACCGACAGCAAGAGTCCAGGGTGACCCAAGGGTTGAGACGGTGCTAGGAGATCTTGGGAAGAATGGCACAGTGAAGCTTACGAGGAAGAAGTTAAGGTATGGGCAGTTGTGAAGAAAGAGATCACATACACACATGCATGCACACACACAAAATCTCACACCTGTATACACACATGCACACAAAGAATCTCACACATGCACCCAAACGTGCACACACATATGTATGCCTGCACACATATAAAAAGCTGTCCGATCGAAACGGGTTTGGTGAAAGGTTTGGGGTCAGAGAGCCCAGGGTCATAGGAGAAAGACAATCCGAAGACCTGAAGACCTCTTCCATGCCTGAAGCACAGGAACCCCTTCATGTCTTAAAAACAAAAGCAGACGCCGGGCGCAGCTGCTCATGCCTGTATTCCCAGCACTTTGGGAGGCTGAGGCGGGTGGATCACGAGGTCAGGAGTTCAAGAACCAGCCTGGCCAACATAGTGAAGCCCCATCTCTACTAATAATACAAAAATTAGCTGGGCATGGTGGCGCGTGCCTGTAGTCCCAGCTACTTGGAAGGCTGAGGCGGGAGAATCACTTGAACCTGGGAGGCGGAGGTTGTGGTGAGCCAAGATTGTGCCACTGCACTCCAGCCTGCACGACAGAGCGAGATCCTGTCTCAAAAACAAACAAAAGCAAAAACAACAAAAAACTATCTCCTGACACCCAACATCTGATATCACTGGAATTACTTCCAAAATAAAGACAGTGTGGGCGGCAAGCCACCCAGGTGCCGAGGCAAGAGACCGAGTACACGAGCTGTTCCAGTATAACAAAATATAAAACAAGTTATACCAGATATAGATCTTAGATATGATTATATATGAATATCATTAATCATTAGTTTGTAGCAATTACTCTTTATTCCAATATTATAATAATCCTCACTCTATAATCATAACCTAGGAAAAACCAGGCCATATAGAGTTAGGAGCTGAGGGGACATAGTGAGAAGTGACCAGAAGACAAGAGTGCGAGCCTTCTGTTATGCCCAGACAGGGCCACCAGAGGGCTCCTCGGTCTAGCGGTGACGCCAGCGTCTGGGAAGACACCTGTTGCCAGGCGGACCAAGGTCTAGCGGTAGCCTCAGTGTCAAGGAAAAACACTGGCTACTTAGCAGACCGGGAAAGGGAGTCTCCCTTTCCCCGGGGGAGTTTAGAGAAGACTCTGCTCCTCCACCTCTTCTGGAGGGCCTGACATTAGTCAGGCTTGCCCGCAGTTATCCGGAGGCCTAACCGTCTCCCGGTGATGCTGTGCTTCAGCGGTCACACTCCTAGTCCGCCTTCAGGTTCCATCCTGTATGCCTGGCTCTGCCTTCTAGATAGCAGTAGCAAAATTAGTGAAAGTACTAAAAGTCTCTAATAAGCAGAAATAATGGTGTAAGTTGTTTCTCTCTTTGTCTCTCTCTCTCCCTTGGCTGCCAGGCAGGGAAGGGCCCCGTCCAGTGGACATGTGACCCACGTGACCTTACCTATCATTGGAGATGAGTCACACTCCTTATCCTGCCCCTTTTGCTTTGTATCCAATAAATAACAGCGCAGCCAGATATTCAGGGGCCACTACCGGTCTCCGCACATTGGTGGTAGTGGTCCCCCGGGCCCAGCTGTCTTTTATCTCTTTGTCTTGTGTCTTTATTTCTATACTCTCTCATCTCCACGAACGGGGAGAGACCCACCGACCCTGTGGGGCTGGTCCCTACAGACAGTATATGAATGTGCTTGCATTTCCTGATGTGTGCATAGTAAACAAATAACACCATGACTCACTAGTGTGAAGAGTTCACAGAAACAATGGTGTGAAGCCAAGGAGGGAAGGAAGCCTTGTCAGGACACATAAGCCACCTTCACGAGGAAGCACTAGCCTGCGCTCAGAAATCTCTGGGTCAGTCTGGCCCCAGTGTGCACGAGCTGATGTCCCACCTCTCCAGCTGCCCCACACCTCCGTTCCTCGGTGTTCTCAGCTTCAATGCCTACCTCTCCTGCCTCTCCTGCTCCATGGCAGGGTGGTACAGACAGGGATGAGGGAGTGTCTGGTGCAGGCAGAAACATCGTCAGGGACACACTGACACACACACACACACACACACACACACACACGTGTCCGTGTCGACGACATGAGTCCAGGGCAGCTAACTGAATTGCAACCTATCCTCCCATTGAACAGAGGTCAGATGGCCCCTAAAACCATTTGGGTAAAAAGTTACTTTTCTATCTGTTAAAATATTCATTTTTCTATTTCTGTGGTCTGCCAGTTTTCCCCAAGCTCTTTCTGCTTCCTCCCTGGAACCACTAAGAACATGGCTGGACCACATTTCCAGCCTCTGAAGTCGAGGGCAGCCGCGCACCCATTTCTGGTCTGGAAAGCACACCACGCATGCACAGGCTTGGTCCTGTCACAGCCCGTGCACAGCCCTTCATGCTGGAGGCGGAGGGCTCCGAAGGCTGAGGAGAGGGGCCACGGTGGTGGCACCTGGCGGCCTGTGCTGCTCCCACTAAAGGGTGACCAGGACACCAGGCTGGACTGTTGTGTAAGCAAGAGACATTTATTGCATGAAGCTGAGGTCACTTCTGTCAGCCTACCTTGACTGATGTGGGTACCTTGAAGCAGGATGCTTCAGTGACACTGTAGGATGTTGCTGAGTGACTGAGTGATGGGGCACAGAAACAAATTCAGGAGGGGAAAAGCTCAAGACTCACGTTAGGCAGTGACAAACAGGTTCAACTGCAACAACCTGTAATAACGCAGAAAACTGACCACAGGCTTACTCATCCTGCAGCCCTACAGGAAATTATTGCAAAGAATAAGCATTAGCAGCCAACACACGGAATCGGACTAGAAAACTGGCTGGTGTGCAAGCGGAACGGACAGGAAAAGAAAGTACGAAGAGCAGGGGCTGCAGCACTGGGACACCTGAGTGCCCTGAGAGGCTGCAGGGAGGGACGAAGGACCATCAGGTCTTGGCCTTTCAGCAAAGATCTGACTTAGGATGGCTACCTTCCCACTCAAGCCTTAGTTCCACACAACCTCAGGCTATCAGCTGCCCAGGAGACCAAAAGAAAACAAAGTCAGGCTTGAACAGTAGACACCGGAAGAACGACAGTGGCATCACCAGCACACAGAGCTGACAAGATACACACAGACCAGAAGCTGCTGTGCTCGTGAGGACATGATGAGGCCTAATAAATATCAAGCAAAGAACAGAATAAGGGCACACGGTGGGCTCAGGGCTGACTGCCTGGTCCCCACTGCCATGCTCCAGGAGTGAACTATGGCAGCCTTCCAAGACAGCATCCTCATAGCCACATCAGATGAGACCGTGGAGGAAAAGGACCAAGGGTAGAATCAAGGGCCTCAGAAAACAAGCCAGACACAGTGGCTCACATCTGCAATCCCAGCACTTTGTGGGGCCGAGGCAGCAGGATCACTTGAGCCCAGGAGTTCAAAACCAGCCTGGGCAACACAGGGAGACCGTGTCTCTACTTTAAAAAAAAAAAAAAAAAAAGTAGTCAGGCGTGGCGGCGCATGCCTATAGCCCCAGCTCCTGGGGAGGCTGATGTGGGAGGATCGTTTGAGCCACGGAGGTTGAAGCTATAGTGAGCTGTGATCGTGCCACTCTACTTCAACCTGGACAACAGAATGACATCCTGTCTCAAAGGAAAGAAAAAGAACAATGCACAAGGGAATTCTTCCCAGATAGCAGAATCAGGGTCTAGTTGGGAAATTCCTCCCACCTCCACCCCAGCATCACTTCACAACTGCTA
The DNA here is from genome assembly GCF_028885655.2 of Pongo abelii. Taxonomy (NCBI): domain Eukaryota; kingdom Metazoa; phylum Chordata; class Mammalia; order Primates; family Hominidae; genus Pongo; species Pongo abelii. The sequence continues at coordinate 171,698,485 of NC_071990.2, forward strand.
TAGACCAGTGTCTGCCATGTGTCTCCCTTTTCCAAAAGGGAGATGGTTACAAAAACCATGGTCATATTTAACCACTGCATTTTAGTGGGGAGAGCAACTAGTTTGTCTTCTTAGTCCATAGGGCTCTGGACCACGAGGAACCACAGCCAGGCCTGATGGAGAGAACTGTGCAATCCTGGGAAATGTTCTGTGTTGCACTAGGCACCTTGACAAAGTGTCCCCCTTGGGGTGGGGAGAGTGTGTTCTCCATCTGGGATCAAGAGTGGAGCAGATATTTGGTCACCAGAAGAGAGACTACGGTAAATGCTGTTCCTTTTTCACTAAGCCACTTCCCTTTCCTTCTAGACACAGAACTAAACTACATTCCCTAGCTTCCCTTGCAATTAAGTGCAGCCATGTCGTCGAGTGCCTGGCCCATAAATCCCTCCTGCACTGCTTCTCTTCTTTCCCCACCCACTGGCTAAATGCAGAGAATTCAGAGGGCCTAAGGAAGAAAACCACAAGATGGAAGAATTTTAGGCTGCAGCTTGGAGAGAGCTGCCCAAAGGAATCGTCTGACTAGAAACCGCTACACAGGACTGTGTGAGCAAGAAACATGCAACTGTTCTATTGGGGTGAATTGCTACAGCACTTAACCTACCTGCACTAATATAAATTGTTTAACATTTTTTTAAATTACAAAAGCAATACAATGCAAAACATTTAAACAATGCAGAAATAATAAAGTTTTTTATCCCTACCTCCTCTCCCTGCTGTGCCAACCCTAAGGTATAATCAATGTTACAGGATATCCCCAGGGATATCCATGTACGTACATGCACAGAAGAAGTCAGGGAAAACAAACTAAATTTATTATTTTAGTGAGATTCTAGTGCACCTAACACTAGGTAAGCACTTCAGGAAATGGCAGTGACAAGTGATTGCTAAAGAGACCATAGTCTTAAAGTTAAGTCAGTAAACACAAGGCAGTAATCCCAGATAAACTGGAAGCTGTCGAGTTAATACCCCTTTACTGGTACAGAGCAGTGTGTGTAAATCGTAGAAAACTTAGAAATGCATAAAAAGATAAACTCTCTACTACTCGAGGAGTACCACTGATAAAATCCTGTGCATTTCCTTCTTTTTTTTTAATGTATATACGAATATTTTTAAAAAGAGAAAATTACTCCCTTCTGATTACAAAAGACCGAAATTTTTCTCTTTTAGTGACTAAGCAAGCCAGAAACTTGCTGTTTGGCTCGAGTTAGGAAAACCTAGCCTGGTAGTTACCATGCAGGGTGAAAGGCCAGTGGGGCATAATTAAGGAGCCCTCAGGATCCACGCTCCCGCCCTCGGAGCACAGAACCGACGGGAGGTGCAGGAGGCCGGGCATTTCTACAGTCCTGGTTCGTTCCTAAACTACTGAATCTTTTAAAGAGGTCTGAGTTCTCCTTATACACAGCGGCTTTAATTAAATTAACCACCTGCGCCCTTTTCCTCCGAACTCCACATGCGCTCAGTTCTCAAAGCGCCGATCCTGCGTCTTCGCGCCACGGCCGCCCTGATGCTCCGGCCCGACTTGTGCCCCGAATTCCCCTGCAGACCCTCGCACTAGCACGGCGTCAGGAGGCGGCTTCGGGTGACGAGACAGCGTGCAACGGTTCTGGTCCAGAGCGCGCGTCTCCGCCGCTGGGAGCGGTCACGGCAGAACCCTCAAATCGCCCCCTTTCCTAGAGACCTCAGCGGAGCCGCGAGCAACCGCGCAGCCCCTGCGCTCCAACCCTGCGCCCTAGGCACACGCCCCAGAGCAGCAGCTCGGGTTCGGCGCCGACTCCGCGCCGAGAGCAGCCCGCTAAGGGAGGACTCACAGCACCCAGCTCCCAGGAGGGAACGCAGAGGACTACCAAGCCACACTCCGCCCCACGCGCGCCGCTACGGTTACTTGCCCGCCGACCCACGCGCGCCGCTATGGTTACTAGCCTGCCGCCCCTCGCGCCCACGCCCCTTTCGCTATCTCGCGACAGCTGGCGAGGCCTCGCTTCCGGCCGGCTCACTTACTGGCCTAGCGTCACTTCCGCCTCCTCCGGCGAGGCTCCGGCCTCGGGTCCGGATGCTTAACGCGCGGCCCCCTGCGGGGAGTGGTGGTGAGTCCGACGGTGCCACAGCGGCCCTGCCCCTGCCCCTGCACTTGGTGGGCGCCGCGTTACGGGGGGAAGGGTTAACCCACCCCCTCCTCCCCGGGGCCTCACGCGGGTGGGAAGGGACAGTCCCAGCGACAGACCAGGCTCCTGGACGCGCCGTGGCCCCGCGGGTGGACGGCGGGGACGGGCTCCGGTGCTGAGCGCCTCCCGTGTCCCCAGCAGCACTGACCAACTTGCAGGCCCCGGAGCTGAGCCGCCAGCCATGGCCGCTCCCCGCGGGAGGGCTGCGCCTTGGACGACGGCCCTGCTGCTGCTCCTAGCCTCCCAGGTCCTGTCTCCGGGAAGCTGCGCGGACGAGGAGGAGGTCCCCGAGGAGTGGGTGCTCCTGCACGTCGTCCAGGGCCAGATAGGCGCCGGGAACTACAGCTACCTGCGGCTGAACCACGAGGGCAAGATAGTCCTCAGGATGCGCAGCCTCAAGGGTGATGCGGACCTTTACGTCTCCGCCAGCAGCTTGCACCCCAGCTTCGACGACTACGAGCTGCAATCGGCCACCTGCGGCCCGGACGCCGTGTCCATCCCCGCACACTTCCGGCGCCCAGTGGGCATCGGCGTCTACGGACACCCCTCCCACCTGGAGAGCGAGTTCGAGATGAAGGTGTACTACGACGGCACGGTCGAGCAGCACCCGTTCGGCGAGGCCGCCTACCCCGCAGACGGCGCAGATGCCGGCCAGAAGCACGCTCGTGCCCCGGAAGACGCCTCGCAAGAGGAGGAATCTGTTCTCTGGACGATATTAATTAGCATTTTGAAACTGGTACTTGAAATTCTCTTTTGAGTCGTTGATCACGCTCTGGGATATAAAACCCTCCATCTGTGAAGCTGATTGCAGTTTGCTGTGAACCTTGCTACTTGTACTTGGTTGAAGTTCTAGGTACCTTTTTCTAGTCAAGGGATGGAAAAATAAAGCCATACGCAGTTTTGTTACCTCAGTTACCCCAAAAATAGGAAAAGCAGCAAGCACAGTATTTTCTTTTAAAGATCAAAATTCCTATAAAAGGACTGTGCACAGTGTTTAGACTCCATTTTCATTAGGCAGGTTGACTAAAAATGATTGCCGTAACAGGTTTATATAAAAAAAAATAGAGCAACCTTTCATGCTGTGACACAAATCAAAAGGTTGATAACTTTGTAATTTTACTCTGGAGATTCTAAGCGAAGTTCAAGGTGTAAGTTTTCAAGAGTTACTAAAATCAAGTTGGAAATGATTTATGTACACTTCCCTGAGCCTGGACTAAAGCCTCATGCCTGTACTCCAAGTAGGGATGGTACTTTTCTATACAAAAGGGATTTCCTGGCAGGCAGGTATTTACAAACTTTGTTCCTGTACCAGTCCAGTGATGACAACTCTAAATCTAGCTGCACCAAATCTTAGTAGGCTACTTGTCATACCTATGAAAATTCTTTAGTTATTAAATAACTTTGTCAATGCTACCTATGGTAGGCCAGAAACAATGTAGATTAGGAAGTTTCATGAAAATTAACTTTTGGGGCTATGGAGAAACAGTTAAGTATCTTAAGTTACTAAACATTTCCACTGAATTTTTGGAGTGAGCCAAGGTTACTATAAAATACTTTGGAAGATGAATTCTCTACCTGGAGTTAGTTTCGAGAGTAAGTGTAGCTTTTAACAGAAATAACTGCAGATTTTAAGCTCATAATTTGCAAAAAAAAATCTTTTATTGGCATGAAAATGAAAATGTAAATGGCACCAAATATTCCACTTAAATGCATATACAGTATTAGAGTCAAAAACTATTTTATCCCTCTTTGCTGTTTTTCCCCCTTCTGCCCACTTTCCTGGGTGTTGGGGGGGCCTGCTGACAACAGTCACAAATCCAGCGACCTAGGAAAAAAATTGTTAATATAGAATGAAAAATTATCTTTACAGGACTGAATTTTAAGCCCATCCATACTCTTCTTCCTTAGCTATCACTAATGATATTCCTCTGTGGATTTTGTGGTGAGAAGGGCACTACGAGTTCCTTAATTTAAGGAGAAAAAGTAAACAATCAATGTAATCAATGCCATGCAAAATTCATTGCAAGTCAAGGGGGATGGGAGAGATGCAATGCCATACGGTGATATGGACCTTTAAAAAAGTACAGTCTTTCCTGAAATTCAAACACTATCATACTTCAGAAGTTCAATACATACTTCAAAAGTTCAAAACCCATTCCGGAATTTGGTTTTTAAGACTTTCTCTCTCCTGCTCACTGGCAGCTGTGTGTCTTAACAGCATTCTTTCAAGTCCTGGTGTACTCTGCTGACAGCACTTTAAAACTTTAACAGCACAATGATAACTTATACTACATACTTGATCTGAATTACTACAGAAAAATAATTATGTTGCTTGCTTAATGATTACCAGGGAACTTCGTTGTAGGCATATATTTTATGAGTATTATACAGTGTTAACTATGCAAGTTCTAAAATTACACAATTATCTGTGTAATGTTTTAGTCCAATTACTGTGATTTATTCAACTCTGTTCTAAAGTTATCTGGAATTGTCATGCTGCCTCAATTTACAGAAATCTATAATAGATTTCTATAGAAATGTATAAAGACGTAGCAGTCATTTTGTTAAGTTTCTAAATAGATAACATATAAAAATAAAGGCTTTGAAACATGATGATGCTCTGTTACTTTAGTATTTCAGTAGAAAAACACAAGCTCATTCTATAGAACTATACTTCCAAAACTTAGCAGGGGCATTCTGGCCTTTCACTTATCCTTTAGTTGGAATTGTCTAGGGATGAAAAGCTGGTGGACATGACCTGTATAATCACAGCTTTGGTCATATTTGCACATAAGAGTCCACAAGCTCTTCATGTCATGATAGCGTTTATGCAGCCTTTTGGAGTGCTGGGAAAGTCTCATCACCCAAAGATAATGTTTGCTCTTTTTTTAATCTTTACCTGATGGAATAGCACCAAGGCCCACACAAAAAGTATGATAACCTCTGTCACACATATCACAGAACATCATTTCTTCTTCATGGTGGGGTTGTCCACATATAATGCATGTTTTACATTCCATACACTGCCATGGGTAGGTCTTAATCATAGAAACAAGCTCCATTGTCATATCCAGGCAAGAAGGATGGCCTAAATCAAAACCAGTATTAGTGGTATCTCACATAAGAAATTTTAACTTAATATGGCACATAAAATACTAGTTTGCTTTAGGACTTCCAGAGAATGGCTATAATGTCAAATCGCCAAGGAGAAATGAATATACAATGTAGAGGAAAACACATGGGCTGTGTCTATGCCTCACAAGCTACCCTGTGTATTTAATTTGATGACTCTGGTTGAAATCTGCCTGGAACTATAAATTCTAGTTTTTGAACCAACAAATACAGTGGTTAAAATTTTAAAAAGACATTTCAATACTTACCACTATTCTCACATTGGGAGCAGTGTATAAGTGATTCAGCCTTTCCTTTCTTGTTGGACTCCTTACCCTTCAGACAAATTCCACATATAGCATTTGGAATGACCTTTGGCTGGAAGGGTAGAAGAGGGCTATAAATTCATGCCGGAAGAGCTTACTATGGGTTTAAAAGGAATTCTGTTACTTTATTGTCCTATTTTTACTTTTGGTAACTTGCTAATGAGGACCATTTTGAAAGACAAAAGTTGACAGGAGTCTGCCTACAATGTAAGATTGCCTACTGAAGAAAGCATTAATTTCATCACAAAATTTTGTAAACAGCATGATCTCATAAGATTAAATGTAGTATTCTATACTCCCTATGTGCACAGTAAGACCTGTTTAATGCATGGAAGGAAAGACTAAATACAATGTCAAATGTCACTATTAATTGGACAAGAAAATCCAAGTAGCAATGACCATTAAATGTAAGACTTACTCTAAAAAGACCATTTTAAATAGCTCATATATTAATTTTGTTTAAAAACTGCTATTTTCCAAAACTGTAAAACTAGAGCTATAAAATCTAAGTTAAAAAATCAGTTTATCCTCATTGGTATAGTGGTATTTTTTAAAAAATCAGTTTAAACATTTTTAATTGAAAGATGTCTCATGCATACATTGGCGTGTACATAAACGTTTGCGGAAAACTTAGTTGTGTGATTATTCTCTTTGCATGTCTAATAAAAGAATCTATACTTAGGATTCACTATAAAATGTAAAATTATAAAAGGGAAAAATAAGTTTTCAGACAAGCAAAAAAAATTGCAGTCACTTAAAAAATACACGAACACTCTGAGTACTACTCATCTTTCAGATTAAAAACATGCATGGTCCACTGAAGGTGTCTGAATTTTAGACATATTTGGTTACACATGGAAATGACAAAGGAAAAAGAGTTCACTGCACTTAAAATTACTACGGGAGGGAGGGCATCCGAACGTCACAGTCTTGACTGTTACAAAATGACGTTCACTCATGCTATAGAAATAAGTAAATAACAGTGGTAAAAAAGAAAAGAGCAAGCATGGGCCAAGAATGAAATGGGGTAAGGGGACATACATACATACACACACACACACACACACACACACACACACACACACACGCACGTAGATGAACTGGGAAAATAATTATTTTAAGTAGAATTGTTTCATTTCTGCTTTATTCCACCCTGCCAAATGCATCCCTTTCCTAATTTACTGACCAAAGAGGAACCTAAACAAAACTCAAATGTTGTATACATTCCAGCTTTGAAATGTCTCACTGCCACCTTCATAACCTGTTAGACCTAAACAATTTGTTCTTAATTATTTTAAGTTTTGTACTTTTTAAATTATCTTTCTTTGCAAAAGATGACAGAGGCATTCAAAAAGAATTTTTGGCTTATTTATTTAAAAAAAGTCAACCTTATACATAAATAGAATAAAAACAAGAACTCTAAACAATCACAAATGTCTCTACAAAATAATAAATATCATGGAAGTTAAACATACATATAAAACTTTACTATTAAACTAATCTCCTGTATGTATTTTTATACCCTGCTCCCCCCAACAAAAGGATAGTGTCACATGCTCAAACCATTTAAGTCTTGCAGTGTAGTTACCCTCTGTTGTTACTGCTACATTCTAAACATAAGGTTCTCATTGTGTGTTCCTATACCTAAATAAAAAACAGCTAGGAAGTGCACTTCTATAATCCAAATTCTGGTTCAGTTATGATCATATCTGTACCTGCCATAATATACAGCAGAATTCTCTCTCTTAATCCATCAAAACTAAGAAATCTCTTTTGGTTATGGTACCTGTACTAAATGTAAAAGATATTTAATACTCATAGTTTAAGTTAGATACTGGCATAGTAAATACTCTAATATCTTTCACTAAAGTCAGGGAAGTAACCAAACAATATTAAATTCTAAAAACAGAACTCCTCATAGGAGATTCTTTACAAAACGCCAAGAGGAATAAAACACAAGGGTAGTCATTCACATTCTAGAGCAATTCAAGTTCTACAATCATTAAAATATACATTAAACATCTATGATAAAAGGGACACCAAAAAATTCTAGGTTTATTTCTAAGTTTAAATCATAATGATTTGTTAAATCACTTAGTTTTTCTTACCCAACAGTCTTCATCTTGATGAAAAGAGGGAAACATGAGAGAAGGGGAAGAGAGACAGCTTTGTAGCGTTTTCTATGATGAATGCTGCAGCTCAATATACAAAGCATCTGCCCTCTCTAAGAAGCCACAGTGCTGGCATCCAGGACTTTACACAGCAGATAACAACTGTGGCTTAGAGAAGCCAGTCTCAGTGGATTGCACAGTTGAGGGAGGGGTTAATGTGCAGCACTCTCCCCAAGGCCAATGGAGCACACTCCTATGTGTGTCTGGTTTAGACAATCAGTTCTACTTCAAATAACTGCAACATCATCAGAGTTCCACTATTGACAAGAAAACTGAAATACTCATCCTAATAGCTCTCAGCATCTCAAATAAAAGGCTCACAGTACACTTACTTTTCTACTTGAAAAACAGCCAAAGATAAGACTTTCATGGTAGCAATAATATAGATTTTAATTATATATTTATAGGCCGGAATCCTAATAATTATGCTTTAAATTTCAGGTTAATGTAACCTAAACAATACTGTCCTACGAATTAAGGGCAAGCACTAGTGAATCTTATTAAGCAAAGCATCAGATGCATTACTTTCTTGAATCTCATTTTTTTAATATATATATCTATATATATAAATATATATATAGATATATATATAAACAAACTATGACCTTTAGCTTGAAGTACCCTAATATTTAGGCACATCTTGGTTTATTAATACTTTTTATAAAGAGGTTAACTTTTAATAAGCATGTTCACATTAATGTATGATGACTAGATACTGGTTGTTCCCATCTTTGAAATACCTGAAACATTTTTAGGTACTAAAAATGTTCACAGATTATGTAAAATATAAATTTTGCATATCCTACTTGAGTACTATTAAGTTCAGTTAATCTATATGATTTCTTGTATACTAAATCAATGATAGTGTTGAATAGGTGATTTCCAGCCTGTATTAAAACATCTATTTCAATATTCTCTCTTTTTAACCCATGATCAATCAAGCTTACTGTTGGAAAGATCTTAGCACTCAAGAGTTAACAGGACACTGTGCTTTGAGTGGCCACTTCCATTTAAAGCTCTTAGCAGACTGGTAGAACACACTTATTCATGTATACTGTTTCTGAAATTTCATCTTTGGAGCTCACTTGCTTTCAGTTATTAAGCATTAATTTATATAAAGAAATTAGATAAGCTATATATGTAAAAACAAGTACAAAAATCACATAGCTGCAGCCTATTGCAGCCACCCTTGGAAGCCAACCCTTGCTGAATTGAATTAAGCTTAAAATTTGCTTGCTATAGGCTACAAAAAAAAAAAGAATTTTTAAGTTAATTACATAAAAGCATTTTCTAATAAAATATGAAATACACTAATAAGTCGCTTTTTTTACTTGAAGAAAGGTAAATGAACATGTTAGAACGTGTTCTAGTTAGTTTGAGGGAAAGGTGACTTACTTCAGCCTGTTCTTGTGAATTATTTACCACAATCACAGTTCTGACATACAAGGTGTTTAACAACTTCACTTGGCAAAACTTTCTCATCAGCTTACTCTTAAAATTTTCCTTCAATACACCTTTGTAAGTGCAATAAAAGCATGTTCTAATACATTTCAGACCAAAAGAATCAAAAGGCAGTATATTTTACTACCACCATCCCAAATATGAAACTGTACAGCTAATTCTTCCTTTTATGATATTCTTAAATCCCTATATGCAAATAAGGCTACTCACCTCTCACCTCACCTTTTCTTCAGAAGAAAAGGGAGTGGCAGACAGAGGGAGGAAAAGTTCAAAATACAATAATAGTTGCTGACAACCTACTACTTTACTCTGAGGATAATCAGATCAACAAGTTAACAAGTATGTTTTAATTCTTGTCATAGAATCATATAGGCGCTTTACCAAGGTTATGCTAAAAATCACTAAAATGTAAATAACGGGTTTTATTATTTTCTATCCCAGAGTTAGCTAAATTTAGCATATGGATCAAATAATCCTTAGATTAAACCCAGATCTTTCTTAATGAAAGGCACTAAAAAAAATGCAACTTAGTCTAACAGTATATCCACTCATACTTTATAGCTCAGCAGCTTTAGCTACACTAAATGCTGGGGCATTTAAAATGCCAAATAATTATGATCTTTACTCCAAGGAAAGAAAATATAAACTTCTGCCTATGAAATAATGTTTTAAAAACCCATACTTGCCTGGTTATTCTTTCAAAGAAAAAAAAAGACTTATAAATTGTACATATACAGAAAACAGAAGCTAAACCATAGCCAAAAGTGACAGAAAAGCCACCAAGGAAATAAAGCAAAAAAGAAAGCAGTGGACAAAGGGCACACGATAGAAGAACAGCTAGTGAAGTACAGCAGGCAGAAGCTCCACAATCGTGAAAGTCAAGTTAAAATATTTCAGGGAGAGAGGCTGGTCAGTAAAGAAGCTGAGTCAGGGGCTTTTTTCTTCTACCTTGTACCCAGGAACTGACTTGGACAGTACAGAACGTTTGGGACCATCTTTTCTTGGAGTGGCAGCTTTGTCTTTTGATTTCTGTCTTCCCTGGAAAGAGTCCTCCTGGCTGTCAGGAGGGCTTTCCCCTTCAGATACATTGCCAGAGGAGCTGTCCTGGAGTTTAAAAGGCAAAAACAAAGATTCTTTGGAATTAAGACAAATTTGAGTCTGGATTTTGAAAACTATGGAAAATATTCAAAAAAAGTTTTAAAGCTTTATCAATTTAAAAATAAAAAGATCATTCTAAATGTAAGAAAGCTTTTTCCAGTGGAGACTAAAGTAAGTTATGTTAAAAATCATTCATCCTTCTTCTAAGTATATTGTATAAAACTGATTCCATTCATATCAGTGCCCTCATCAACTTTGTTTTCTGACATAAGTCACAAAAATGCAATTATCCGCTTCAGCTACTATTAGGGCACACAGCTTCAACATCATTTTCCATGTCACAAGGGAACATATTTGTTTCATACAAAAATATATTGTTACAAATAAGTGTGGGTATTTTCACTGAGTACTAAAAGTCATTAAGAAGGTCCTTCAGGAAAAATGAAGTGCTGCAGTTAAAAAAAAAAAAAAAGTCCTTCAAGTACACATTTGTGTTTTCACAATGTTAAACTATGCACAGCCAATCCCTCAACTATCTACAACAGGATCTGAAATATTTTATATATTCAAGGTTTAAGACCTCAGTATCTGATCATTTAATTCTTCATTTTATAATTTAAAATGTTCTAATTAGAACTTTCATATAAATTATGAAAATTAGAAATTAAAAAATTAGGTTACCTAGAGCCTCCCCGATAAACACACACTGACTAGAAACATAAATATATCTACTTTATCTTTTTTCTGGGTGTCCACTTACATACATAAAGATACCGAGACTCACGCATTACCCCCTACCTCATTGTGCCCTCATTTTTTAAAACACAAAACTGGATTACACTGCGTGTGTATGCATATGTGTATTTTGGTATTTTAAAAGCATTATGTGCATTTTCTCACAATCATTATTCTTTGAACTGCACTTCTATCCTATAAATATAATATAATATTACCCACTGTGGGCATTAAAATTTATTTGTAACTTCCAGCATAAAAAATACTGTCAACACTCAAATGGACCTTTTTTTTCTAATTAAATTTTTTCAGCATCTCATTAAATCCTTAGGATAAATTCTACTAGTGGATTTGCTAGGTCAAATACTATGGAACTTAAACTGGTAAGACTGTCAAAATGCTTTCCCATAATGTTGGATTAGTTTACACTTTTCCTAGCAGTATGAAAGGAAGTCAGCTTCATCACCCTTTGCATGCCATAGCTCCCCTTTTAGCAACATGACAGGAGAAAAGTTGTGTCACCACTTTAATACTTGAACAGTATCTTATTTTGCATAATATATATTATTAAAGATGTTTTAGAAGCTGCTGGTGACAAGGAAATAATGTCCATTCAATGGTAGCACAATCTCACATTTAGGTTGGCTTCAATGAAAAGTTTGAAATAGCCAGTTACTTAAAACACAATGCTAAAGAAATTCAAAGCCCTATGTCATCACTGGGATCAAAGCCCTAAACCATCATTGGGATTTTATTCTCCTTCAGGTCCACAGAATACACCAACTGCCCATTGTCTTGCAAGTGCATTTTGCTACAAAAAAAAAGTCATACAGGAAAACCCAACAAATTGTACAACACATTACTAAACATAATATTTTCCTATAGGAAGCATAAGATTAAGCAAAAGAAACATAAGTTAATGCACTCCCCTAAACTAAGAAAACTACATTTCTGTGTCAAGAGATCAAATTCTGTTTTGTTCAATATTTTAAGCTGAAGAGACAGCAAGCTGAATAACTGATTGTAAGCTAATTTTCCATATCCTTGCCTAAATTGCTCACGGTAACTACAAAGGGGCGATTGTAAGTATAAAGCTTACCAAAGGCCATTCACTGCTTGTTTTTATCAAAACATACTATAAGTAACTTTTCTTAATGAATACTTTCTGGAAATTACATGCAACCATCCTTTTTCAAAGAGAGGGTGATGACAGAAGTTCAATGTAACAAAAACTCAAAGAGAAAGGAAATGCTTCCTACTGGAGAGAAATGTTCTCACCGAAGTGCCTTTATTTTTCCGTTTCTCGTCACCTCGACCATCTTCACCATCATCTGAATCACCGTCACTGTCTAGAGCAGGGAGCTCAGGATCCAGAGGGGGCTCATACAGGGCTGTGTTTAATGGCAGATACCGCAGCTCATCTGGTGAGTACCTGAAGTTCAGAGAGTTTATTTTCGGTTTCCCTTTATTATTAAATATAAACAGACTCGTCTTTGACCTATGAAGATAGCCTTAAACTTCTTGAGTAACCCCAAAGACTTTTGAAAAATAGAGTATTAATTTTTCATTTTTGTCATCAAGTAGGGTTAATTAATAAAAAGCCTGAACATCTTTTCACTAGACTTATGTAAAATATGCATTTGATTCTTACTAAGAGATAATGTGCCTCCCTTCTTTGCCCTCAACCCAAAAAAAGAAAAAAGTAAATAAAATGTCAGTAGCCCCAAGTCTGGCTGCCAGCTCACATCCACCTCCACCACTGTCCCAGGTCTTTGCTACTTCTCTGTGCTGTCACTCCATTTGTAAAACAGGCCTAATAACAGCATCTACCTCATACAATTTATATATATGCATTAACTTACTTAATGCATATATATCACACCAGTGCATGGTACATGATATTACTTAAAATAATGATATAGAAAGCAAAATTTTTAGTAACAAATTATTGTAAACAAATTTGGGAAGCATGTATTCAAACAAATTTAATCATCTATTTTGTCTGAAACTATATTGGCAATCTCTTCCCCTAGGTCAGACAGCAGTGCTTCGTGCCACCTCCATTCTCACCCTCAGTAGCCCTCATTCAGGAAGTGACCCTAGATCAAGACTTCTCCAACTAAGACAACACACCAAAAAGCAAAGGGGTTAATATACTTGCATATGACTTTTAATAATTTGCTGATGCCAAAATAAAATTTTTAAAAATTAAAGGCCAGGTGCAGTGGCTCACGCCTATAATCCCAGCATTTCAGGAGGCCAAGGTGGGTAGATCACCTGAGGTCAGGAGTTCGAGACCAGCCTGGCCAACATGGTGAAACCCCGTCTCTACTAAAAATACAGAAAATTAGCTGGGCGAGGTGGTGGGCACCTGTAATCCTAGCTACTCGGGAGGCTGAAGCAGGAGAATCACTTGAACCCGGGAGGCAGAGGTTGCAGTGAGCCGAGATCACGCCACTGCACTCCAGCCTGGGCGACAGCGTGAGACTCCATCTCAAAAAAAAAAAAAAAAAAAATTGAAGAAAAACTTTTAAAAAATTGATGCTCATGATTTAAATCTGAATTTAAAAAATCTTTTTTTAATTAAAAAAATTTCTGCCCAAGATTTGACTTTCAAATGGTGTGAGTTATGATACTATATTTTAAATTCTATTCTCTAAAAAATAGTATATTATGAAAAACATACGGTTCCAGAGTAAGGCTTAAGGTTGAAGTAAAAGCTGAGACTTTAAAACAAAATGGGCTGGGCGCAGTGGCTCACACCTTTAATCCCAGTACTTTGGGAGGCCAAGGTGGGCGGATCACAAAGTCAAGAGATCGAGAGTATCCTGGCCAACATGGTAAAACCCACCTCTACCAAAAATACAAATAATTAGCTGGGCGTGGTGGCGTGTGCCTGTAGTCGCAGCTATTTGGGAGGCTGAGGCAGCAGAATCGCTTGAACACAGGAGGCAGAGATTGCAGTGAGCCGAGATCACACTACTGCACTCCATCCTGGGTACGGAGCAAGACTCTTGTCTCAAAAAAAAAAAAAAAAAAAAAAGAATCCGTTAGCCCTGTTTTTTTCAGTTACATTTAGTGTGGGAATAGGAGATAAGTAACATTTAGGGTCCAGATTGGAGCAGCAGCCAGGCCAGGTCAGCAATGTGGCTGGGGCACCCAGCTGCCCATACCTGCCCCTCTCTGCTCCTTCTTTCATCTTCTGTGCAGTAAAAGTCAGTGTTTCTCAAACTCTAACCTGCACATGAATCATACAGACATCTGTTAAAATGCAGACTCTGAGTTATAGGTCTAGAGTTGTGCCTGAGATTCTGCATTTCCAACAAGCCTCTGAGCAATAATAGTGCTTTGGACCACGGAACATCATACCCTGAGCAGTGAGGTGCTATAGAACCCCCAGCATCTGTCTCTAACAAACCCAAACAGAATGGGCAGAGACAGAGGCATCCAGACTTCACCAGCATATATTCAAATTCTGACTACAGGGTGTTGTTTACCACAGAACCAGAGAATAGCAACACAAATCCTATACAATTTCTTACGGTGATATCTATAGACTCCAAAATTGTTAGGAGGCAAGTACAAAAGGCTCCGAAACCCCTTACCAATAGCCGATACCAACTGTAACTAAAACTACTAAATACCTCTTATAATATTCCTGGAACTGTCCGGGGATGAGAGCCACTGGGTAAGAACTGACCTTTGTTCGCTCTGTTGGCAAAACTTTGTACTTCCCTTGAGGTACCTGGATAACCTATGTTAACATAAAGAGAAACACAAAACTGATTCCATGCTAAGAATCAAGGCTTTAGGAAGAGTCCCCACATGCTCTGCACTGAACGCCCACTTCCCCCTAGAAAAGCTAAAATTTTAGGAGATATTGGGAGCTATAACCTAAGAGGACAGTTGGTGCTTTCAGTTCTATGTATTATTGTTTTAGAGGCCTATTCTCCTGAGGAATGGCAGTGGATCTCTTGCTCACTACTTAACAGCAGAGTGATCTGGGTAGCTTATACGACTTCTCTGTAGCTCAATTTCTTTATGAAATGGAAGTAATCCTAGTTCCAACCTCACATGGTTACTATGAGAATTAACATGCAAATCTCTTTTAAAAACTCTTGGGACACACAGCAAGTATGATATGTAGCTATTATTAATCTCATTTAGTAGAATTATCAACCGTAAAGCAAAAGACATCTCACAAAAAAATGTAAATTGAGTATTATTAAGCACACCATTAAAAATAATATCTCAACTTCTGAGGAAAAAAAGAACACCTAGGTGTCAGCATGGCCAACATGGTAAAACACCATCTCTACTAAAAATACAAAAAATTAGCTAGGTGTGGTGGCAGGCACCTGTAATCCCAGCTAATGGGGAGGCTGAGGCAGAAGCATCACTTGAACCCAGGAGGCGGAGGTTGCAGTGAGCGGAGACCATGCCACTGCACTCCAGCCTGGGCTACACAGACTCTGCCACAAAAAAAAAAAACAAAACAAACAAACAAAAAAAAACACACACACATAGGTGGTACAAAAAATAACGATAAAGGAGGTAATGGGCACTCTGAAATAACAAGTAATAAACTAAGTTCAGAGGGTACTAAATTTAAGTTATCCTACATGTGTCTGCAAGTCAAAATAAGCTCTTCTTTCTTCCATGCGTTCCCGGTTTAAGTTGCTATTAAATTCAGCTGCTTTTTTGGCAGCTTTCTTAATATACTCAGGCACTTTACTGGCTTCAACTTTCTGAGTATTCTGTTGTTGCATTTGCTGGAAAAAAAAAATACAGTTGGAAGTCACATATAACTTTATGAAATGTCATTCTCCCCAACCCAAATAAAAAATGCCAGTCACCTCAATTACTTACGGAATACTCTTTATAATGGTCTGTAATTCGCTGACGTTCTTTTTCTTGCAGAATAACAGAATACTCAGCATGTTTGGCTGGATATTCTTTTATCATTAAATCAATCACTTCATCACTGCGCAATGCTGTTAAACCTATTTTAGACCAAAAAATAAAAAAAAATAAAGAAGCTCTTTTAAGGATAAGTGAACAAAAGCACTCTTCAAAATTTACTTCTTCAAACCACTCCACATTGTAATGGTTTTCCAATAGCCAAAGCAAAATATCTTAGTACATTTGAAAATAATTAAACTTAATATTCATAATATAAACTCGAGCAATTAAAAGATTATCTTGCAAAAGGCAAACATATCAATTTTTCAACCAAACAAGTTTATTTTTAAGATTCTATGTGCTTTGAACATATATCCCTTTAGTTGGAAACAACCGTTAAATAATGAAATGCACTAACTACTAACAAGTACTACAGAATAATGGATGAATAAAAAAAAAAGTTCAGTGTATTATAGTTCCCAGTCTTCAAATTCCATACAAAAGAAATATTACAATCAATTAAAATTTCACCAAAAACATCAGCACACACACACATATCATGGAGAAAATTTTCAAAACTCACAGTATCAGATTTCACCAATTGCTAAAATGCATTCCCAAGAATTTATATAAAAAGTAGCCATGTTGCATTAAAATGTTTGTGAAAAAAAGATTACAAATAAAGCACAGACATAATTATACAGAACTAAAAATTGAACAAAATTTGCCTTTTTGCATTTTAGAGATGTGGTCTCGCCATCTTGCCCAGGCTGGAGTGCAGTGGCTATTCACAGACATGATCACAGCACACTACAACCCCAAAGTCCTGTGTTCCAGTGATCCTCCTCCCTCAGCCTCCCAAGTAGCTGGGACTACACGCACACACCATGCACTTAGCAAAGAACCTACAACTTAAAAAAATATATTGTACAAGCTTTGCACACAAAATACAAACACTCTGAAAACTCTGTAAAAATTATTAGACAAGGGCTAGGCATGGTGGCTCATGCCTGTAATCCCAGCACTTTGGGAGACCAAGGTGGGTGGATCACAAGATCAGAAGTTGGAGACCAGCCTGGCCAATATAGTGAAACCCCGTCTCTAATAAAAATACAAAAATTAGATGGGTGTGATGACATGCGCCTGTAGTCCCAGCTGCTCGGTAGGCTGAGGGAGGAGAATTCCTTGAACCCAGGAGATGGAGGTTGCAGTGAGCTAAGATCGTGCCACTGCACACCAGCCTGGACAACAGAGAGAGACTCTGTGTCAAAAAAAAAAAAAAGAAAAATTAGACAATTATACTCTGTTATAGAATAGAGGTTGATCCTTGACTTGCAATGGGGTTACATATGATAAACCCATCCTAAGTTGAAACTATCCTAAAAAGAAAAAGCATTTAATACATCTAGCCTACCAAACATCTTTGCTTACCCTAGCCTACCTTAAACATGCTCAGAAAACTGACATCAGCCTACAGCTGGGCAAAATCAGCTAACACAAATTTTCATATAAAGTGTTGAATATGTCATGTGATTTGTTACATATTATACTGAAAGTGAAAAGAATAATGGTTGTATAGACACTTGAAGTATGGTTTCTACTGAATATGCATTGCTTTCACACCATCATGAAGCTGAACCATCATAAGTCAGGAACTACATGTGTGTTCAAGCTTCATTATCCTGTGCATTTTAACAATAATCAAAAATGAAGTAAATAATGTAGCATTTAAATAGTTCAATTTATTTTACTAATTTTGTAAAATATTTTAGGAAATAAGATACTTATCTAGTATTATCTCATAAATGTTCAGCTTGAAAAATTCACATTAAAAAGCTATTCTTACCTAGAGTGCACTGAGTTTCAGTAATGACATTTAGCTCTCTCAGGTAGAGTTTCTCCTTGTGAGATAAATCTCGTCGCTCTAAATCTCCAAAAAAAAGAACAAAAGACTATTAAAAACAGCAAAACCTTATGCACTTGTAAAACTTTTAAAAGCTTAAAAACCTTGATTTTTTAAAGTATTCATATTACATATTCCAAATATTATTAAAGGGGCTACAAAAAAATTTATAAATTCAAGAAATAACACTCAGCAAGACACAAAAGTTAGAATAAAATAGGACATAGAATAATCCAAAGCAAGAAGGTCATACAAATAACTATACTAAACTAGTTCATGAGGAATAGCCTTTCTCAAATTCAGATATGGCTCATATAGCTAACTCTATTCCTTAGATCAAGGGACAATGGTAAAAATCCCAAACTTGACTATAAAATGATTTTTTCTAAAATTTTCCCCACGAAATTCATGTTTCCCATTTTGCTTTTAAATCAGTTTATGAGCCATAGAAAATATCAATAAGGAAGAGAGATGCTGAATGATAGTAGTAAGTGAAACACAGCCACGCATGGTGGCTCACACCTGTAATCCTAGCAATTCAGGAGGCTGAGGCAGGAGGATAGCTTGAAGCCATGAGTTTGAGACCATGCTGGGCAACATAGCAAGACTTCACATCTCTAAAAAAATAAAAATTAAAAAAATTTGCCACACCTGGTGGTGCACACCTGTAGTCCCAGATACTTAGAAGGATGAGGCAGGGAGACAGCTAGCCCAGGAGTGCAAGGCTGCAGTGAGCTATAATTGCACCAGTGCACTCTAGTCTGGGTGACAGAATGAGACCCTTAGTCTTTAAAAAAAAAAAAAAAAAAAAAAAAAAAAAACAGCAAGCACAAGAATATAAAATATAATCTACAGAAAAATTCAGAAGTTGACAGTGTATCATAAAGAATTACCATCAATTATAAATTAATCTATTATATAAACTAGTACCTGGATATTTCCTTTTAAAGGAGGTCACACCCAAATATTCACTGACTTGTTCTTGAAGCATATAGTATTCTCCTGTTTCATCAGGTGGCCATTTGTACTCTATCAAGTTTTCTGCTGGATAGTAACTAAAGCTAAGTACAGAAATATATATTATGCATTAAATGTAGCTTTCATTAATTTTTAATCACTTTTATTGAGGATATTTTGAAAACTATTTTAAGTATTTAAATTATTTGCCTCCTATGACTTGACTTCCTGTGTATCAAAGAAAATTACAAAACAGGTACAAGGAATAGAAATAATTATCTGGTCTACCAAGTCAAAAAGGTACAGTGAAAATAACATCTTTTATACACTGGGAAGAACCTAGAATCACAATTGCTAAGAACGAAGGCATTTTTAGTTTAAGGGACCTATGAGGCCAAAGCAAGGTGATGATGGTATCAGCTCTGAATTCTTTCTCTTGGGCTTAAAATGCATAGCCAGTATTTCACCCACCCAAGGAATAATCAACTTCTCTCTTGTCTACTGTTCAGTGAGTCATAAATAGCTGAGAAAACAGAACTCTTAAAAACCTATTAACTCAGTGCATCATATCATAAACCATCACTGTTTGTTCTCAGATACTCCACAAACCCAGAAGCAAAGAATGGACCTAGTTTGAAGGTGCCAGGGTATCACAGTCGATCTCCATCCTGAGTAACAGAGTACAGATTTCAGGATCTGGGCCAATTCAACCTCTATATTGGACATGGGAAAGTGACACTATGTTATGCATCCATCTATTTAAAAAGTAACCTTTAAAAAGAACAGTGTTCTCAAAAATGGTGCTGGGAAACTGGGTATCCACATGCAAAAGTATAAAATTGGACCTTTACCTCATATCACAACTCGAAATGGATCAACAACCTAAATATAAAAGCTAACTAGAAAACTCTTAGAAGAAAACACAGAAATCTTTCACAACCTTGGATTTGGCAGTAGATTCTTACATATGACACCAAAAGCACAAGCAACAAAAGAAAAAATAGATGAAAAATTTGGGCTTCATCAAAATTGAAAATTTTGTACAGGGACACTATCAAGAGAGTGAAAACACAACCCACAGAATAGGAGAAAATATGTGTAAATCATATTTTTGATAAAGTATTAATATATAAAATATATTTAAAAAGCTCCTACAACAAAATAAAACCCAAATAAAAAACGGACAAAGAACTTGAATAGACATGTCTCCAAAGAAGCTATACAAATGGCCAAGAAGCAGATGAAAAGATGTTCAATATCAGCAGACATTATGAAAATGCAAATCAAAATCACAATAAAATATCGCTCCACACCTTTTAGGATAACTATTATTTTAAAAAATGAAAAATAACAAATTGGTGAGAAATGTGAAGAAACTGGAAACTGTGAATTGCTGGTAGGAATGTAAATTGGTGTGCAGACCCTATGGAAAACAGTTTGGCAGCTTCTCAAAAAATTAAACATAGGATTACCATACAATCCAGCTACTCCACTCCTAGATAAACATCCAAAAAAACTGAAAACACAAACTCTGAACACCAATGCTCACTGTAGCATTATTCACCTTGGCCAGAAGGTGGAAACCCAAATGCCCATCAACATCTGAATGGATAAACAAACAGTATATACATAAAATGGAGTATTATTCAGCGTTAAAAACAGAACAAAAGTCTGACATATGCTACAAAGATGAACCTTGAAGATATTCGAAGTTCTAAGAGAAATAAGGCAGCCACAAAAGGACAAATATTTTATGGTTCCACTTATATGAAGTAACTAAGTAGTCGTATTCATGGAAACAGAAAGTAGAATGATGGTTGCAAGGGGCTAAATAAAGGGAGAAAGGGAAGTTATTGCTTCATGGTTATAAAGTTTGGGGTAGTGAAAAAGTTTTGGAAATGGATAGTGGTAATGGCTGCACAACACTGTGAATGTAACTGATGCCAATGAATTTCACACTTAAAAATTCTTAAAATGATTAATTTTATGTATGTATTTTACTATCATAAAATTGTTTTTTAATTACACTCAGTAGCAAGACCAACTTTGATGGCACATTATAGAACAGGAAGAAAATATTCTACAATTTTTAATAATTGCCTTTGCCAGAGCTGGGGGAAAGGGAAGAGGATGTTAAGGCAAAGAGAAACATCACAAAAAATATTAATAACCGGTAAAATGACAGTACCCAAGATCTTGACTTGAAGTTTCACAACTCCTAGAACTATCTCCTGAGCCCATTCGCCTCCTTTTGGATGGCTGGGTCCCATCATTTGAATTATCTTCATTATCATCCTATACATTTAAAAGATTCAAAAATAATAATTAGAGAAAGAATAAAAGAACAGTAAGTCTCAATAAGTGAAAGACTGTCTAACGACAACTAGTCATACAAGTATTAACTTCGTATTATAATTAAAAGGGACCAA
The DNA here is from genome assembly GCF_028885655.2 of Pongo abelii. NCBI lineage: Eukaryota > Metazoa > Chordata > Mammalia > Primates > Hominidae > Pongo > Pongo abelii. The sequence goes on from NC_071990.2 coordinate 171,719,779, forward strand.
GAGTTTGGCATGAGCAAGACCTTGAATAAAATTTAAAACTGATCTTCAATCCAATCCAAATAAGAACATTTTCAATGAACCTGTAAATGTAAATCTGCTTTTGCTTTCTGTTCTTCATAAACATATCAAACTGCTGCATCACTCTAGGATTAAAGCACACTCTCCTACCCAAGCTCGGGGGGAAAAAATGTATGGATCATTTAAAGTTCTCAATTCAACTTGGAGCCGGTTCATAGGACTATTTTAATTGACTACTTTAGGCATTTATGTCCCTGTGAAAAGGGGACATACGAGACTGAAAACAATTCTAACTACTCACTCTTCTTCTTACACTGCTAAAATTTAGCAAAAATATACCCTAATAAGGGTCATTAATCTATAATACAGCAACACACACACCAAAAAAAAAAGCTTAAGAGCGGGAGGGGAATTTTTTTTTTTTTAAAGAAGAGGCTTATATATTTTTAATGTAATCCATTATGTGGCAAGAACATCAAGGTTATAAATTCAACCATTTCATTCAGAAAAAGTACCATATGTTAGGAAATTGATTTATTTACTTATTAGCCAAGGCTTAAGGTCTAAAAATCATAATTTCTTTAATGTAATATAGCTTTCAATGCTAATCCAATTTTGCTAAATACCATAGTCCTGTTGCTACATATTAAAATGAAAGCAATCCTGCAAAAGAATATAGAGAGGCAATATGGTATAGTGGCCAGGCATGCCAGAGCTGGACGGCCTGGGTTCTCACTGCCCACTGTCCCTTACTAGCTGAGTAGGTTATTCTCTGTGAGCATCTCCTTATCTGAAAATTTGAGACTATAATAGTGCCCGTATTACATGGCTAATTCAATGATTAAATGAGCTACTGTATTAAAAGTACTTAGAACAAGGACTAGCGAGTTATCTGATAAATATTGGTTAAAATGATGATTATGATGATAATAAAGTCTCAAATGTCTCTAGCTCCAAGTAATTTAGTTTATTTTCCAAATAGTAAAACATATATTCTTTTTCACTCCTTATAAGTATTTCATTAAAGAGCTCTGCATAGTCTAAATCTACTCTCTGAAAATTTGCATAAGTATCACAACTGCAACACTGCATATTCAATACTTTCAACATAACTCATTTTAAACATTCCAGTACTTTTTCTATTTTATTGGTGAGCATTTTAAGGATTTTTATATCCTTAAATATATTTCCCTTTAGCTAAAAAGTTTAGACACTCAAATATATACAAAAAGTTAAAAATGCAAAGTGCTCAAAAAAGCTGAGACTACAATTTCATCAAGTGTTTTAAATTACTACTACATATTCTAGGCAAAGGCATTATTATATAAAGTGAGCATCTGGGCAGCGGGCCTTTTTCTTGAGGGAGGTAGTAACAGCAATATTGTTCCCAATACATGACGGAATAAGGTAAGAATTTCCGTGTAAACGCAATACTGATACAGAGGCCCATGTTTTCAAAGACTCCCAAACGTACTAAATCAGAAATGTGCCTTCCAGAGTTACAGGTGGTTTCCAACTACAGATCAGATGAATTTCTATGCATCACATCCTTCCTAAGGCTCAGGGATCAAGAGTGCACTCAGGGAGCACTGGCTCAGTGCCCTCCAGGTGCTGGGCCAGACGTCAAATGCTGGAAGTGCAAGGATGTGCATTCAGAGTCTTATAATCTAGTTACTTCCATTGGCGAGGGCCTTTGAGGAACCTTCAAAATGAGTCTCTTACAGAACGGTGGACGTGCGCAGCGGGAAAAGCTCCCAGGCAGGCGCGGCCCAGCTAGGCTGCCACAGGACGGCTTCCCCTGCCAACACGCACGCCGCACACCGCACGAAGGCTGGCTGGCTCTGAAGCATTCCAGTTCCCACCGCCTTCTAATTTCAATCCAATTTCAAGCTTTGAGGCTTTTAAAACATCATTCCTCCCTTCCAACCTTCTGTCACAAACTGCTAGCCTAGCTTCAGAACCAAAACGTTTTGATGCGTGACACTACTGCTCATCTCCATTTTCTCCACAAACACCAATTTCTTTTCACCTCCTCAAGCAGTAAAAAGTTTTAAACACAGACTTCCGCTGAAAACATCCGGACGCTTGCGTATTAAGTTAGTTATTACAGTAAGTTCACTGAGTGTGCTGATTTTCCATATCGTTCGCCACTCGCTGTTTTGCAGTAAGCTTTCAAACACTTCAGCAAACTATGCGCGGAATGAAGGCTGAGCGAACGCGCGCTTCTGCAGGCCCCTCCGAGGCCAACTCTCTCGGCCCCGGGCGCGTTCCGTCCCACGGCTGACCCAGGAAGAGGCGTTTTGGGGACAAGCTTGTCAAGCGGGGCCGGCTGCCAACTTCGGGGAAGCCGCGCCGCGCCGCGTCCCCCGCCCGCCCGCACTTGTTGCTCGCTAGAGGCCGCGGGCTCCCCTCGGGGCCCCGCCTCGCCGACCACCCCCGGTCTCAGGCGCGGCGCCCGGCCTGGGCCCACGCCCCCGGGACGCTGGGCGGCCGCCGATGGGACTGGGCCGAAGCCCCGGCACCAGGGCCCGGGACGGGGTCAGGGTCGGGTCGCACCGGCCACTTCCTCACCTTCGGGGACTGCGCTCCGGGGGTGGCTGGGTCGCTGTCACACGGCCGCGGGGACAGCGCAGCCCCGGGCCCGGCCGCCGCCGCCATCAGCCCGAGCGCCCCGCGCCGCCGCCGCCGCCGTCGCCTCCGCCTTGTCCCGGCCGCCGCCGCCGCCGCTGCCGCCGCCGCCGCCGCTGCCGCGCGGGCCCCCCGCCGCCCCGGCCCCGCCCCCTCCGCCCGCCCGCCCGGGGGCCGGCCCCTGCCGCCGCGCGCCCCGCGGCCCGCCAGCGCCGCCGCCACCGCCATGGCCGCCGCCAGCGCGCCGCCCGCGCGGGAGAGCGCCAGAGGCTGGGAGGGCGCGGGGCTGCGGGCCGGAATGGAGGAGGCCCAGCGGCGGCGGCGCTTCTCACGTCAGCCCAACCCGCCTGGTCGCGGCCACCGCCTCAGCACCGCCGCCCCCCACAGCTCCGCCGCTGGCCTAAGCGCCGCGGCCCCCCACAGTTCCGCCGCTGGCCTCACCGCCGCCGCGGCTCCCTTCAGCCCCGCCACTCGCTCGCCTTAGCCCCGCGGCCGCCTCAGCCCCGCCGCTCCCCTCAGACCCCCGGCCGCCCCGGCCCCGCCGCTCCCCTCAGCCCCGCGGCCGCCCCGACCCCGCCGCTCCCCTCAGCCCCGCGGCCGCCTCGGCCCCGCCGCTCCCCTCAGCCCCGCGGCCGCCTCGGCCCCGCCGCCGCCTGGCTCCCCACGGCCCGGCGTTATACTCGGCCGCGGCTCCCCCCAGCCCGCGGCGCGCCCCACCTCCCGCCCGCCCTCCGGCCCGCCCCGGCCCGGCTCGTCGCCACTTGGCGCGCTCGCAGCCGCCCCCTCCCCGCGGCCCCCGGCCCGGCCCGGCCCGGCCCCTCCGCGCGTCACCCTCGCTCCCTCCCGCTCTCCGCGCCCCCGCCCCGCCCCTCCCGGGGGTCCCCGCCCCGCCCCCTCCCGGGGGTCCCCGCCCCGCCCCCTCCCTGCCGGGGGTCGCCCTGCCCGGAGCAGCCGCGCGGAGACTGCGCGGCCTCCGCCTGTACGCGCTCGCGGTCGCCGCTCGTCTCCCGCCTTTGTTCTCGGGCCGCCCCTCTCGCTGGCGGCGCTCCGAGAGAGCAGCGGAGCCACCTGCCCGGGCCGCGCTTCCCCGAGCATCCGCAGCTGCCCCCGGGGGCTGTCGGCGCCCGCCCCGGAGCGTGCGGGAGGCACGGCGGGAAGAAGTCGCTGAGATTCGGCCCTCGTGGCTTTGCGTTCCCGCGTGGTTGATGCCTCCGCCGAGAACGCGGTCGGCCGGGAGCCGGGGAGGAGCGTGGACACCGGCCTGGCAGGTACCCCCGCGAGAACGTGGGAGCCGGTGTATTTCAGCTGCATTTATTACTCATCTCAGGCTGCACCAGGGCACTTGTAGGACCGCACTAAAAACAGCGGAAAGTGAGGAGCCAAGCCTGGGTCCGGAGCGGGCCGCCGTACAGCTGGCCTCATGGACTCCATTGCCTGCGCCTGCAGATGACTTGTTCCGGAGAGTAGAGAATGTTCTTGGATTTAAAGTACAATCCGGTTTCCTTTCCATTCATTATAGTTGCCTACACTCAACAAACAAAAGTTGGGAAAGATAAAGGGATTATTTCTAGCGCGTCACATTGACAAACACCGACGTTAACACGCTTAGTCCAGCCTAGCTCACTTGCCTCAGGTCAGAGGTCACCACTGACGACGCCGGGCCCTCAAGCCACTCCTAATCCAGCTTCGTTCTCTCAGCAGCAGCCTCAGACCAGCCCTACTTCCCTCTGTCCCACCACGTGCAGGTGTAAGCTTCCGCTGCACTCCTTGTCTGAATCTGCCAAGAAGAAACTGCATGTTTCAGCTAAATTCTGATCAGGATAGAGTTTAGCGGTTTTTTTTTTTAAAGGAAAAAAAAAAAAAAAAACTCTTCAGCTATTTGGTACTCCTCTCCCTCCGGGATTCTGTCTCTAGATTGTGAAAGCTGTCAGAAAATGGAGTCAGGGAAAGCCATGATGGGAAAGTTCTCACTAATAATTGCCTGATATAAAGAATTAGCACAAAAGACTGCCAAAACCACAACCTTGCACAAAGGCCACAAAACTACACAAAAAATGCTTCAAGGACATTTGTGCAGCAACTGCGTGTCCAACCTTGGACTGGCCATCCCCTTTGTTACTGATCTTTGTGGCCAAGGATAATTGTTTCAAAACAACTTACGTAATCCTCCTCGGTTTTTCCTTTTAAACCCCTTGTCTTCCTTTACCTCCCTGAATACACGTATAGTTTACTATGACACCATATTCTACATTGCAATGCCCACTCTCAAATAAATTTGTCATGTTTGGCAAACCTGTCTGTTATTTAGGTTGACAAGATCAAATGCAAATTTATTCCGGAGTCAACAAATAACTGATTCAGTCTTCCAATGTGCAAGGCAAGGAAGAATATTAAGGAGACACTGTATAGATTAGATCCCTGCCTATAGGCAGCTTCAACACTAATACAATATGTTACGAATATATAATTGTACTTTAAGGCAGCTTAGGTGGGAAAACAACTAGCAACTAAAAAAAAATGGAGTTTACTACCAACTAAAAAAATGGAGGTTTCAAGGTTGACATAGAATTTGAAAACTGCTTTAAAGACAGGTAGGAAAGATACAGGTAGATGTGCAATGGAAGTAGAAATTGGGTTTCAAGCCCCAGACAGGCTGAGGGGTAGGAAAATAGACATATTCAGGTACACCAGTCGTTCCAGCTTGGCATAAGAATAAGGTAAATGAAGATGGATTCTAGGAGTTAAGGATGAAATATGTAGGGAGGTACTATGATGTAATGGAGAGAACAAAGATTTAGAGTTAAGACTTTGGTTTAAATCCCAGCTGTGCCTCTTATTAGCTGTGTGATCAAAGGTAAATTAGTTAATCTCTCTGACCCTCCATTTCCTCATTTGTATGATAACAATAATGTCCAATTATTCCACAAATATTTTATGGCAAGCCAAGTATTAACTAAGAACTATGTTAAATGATGAAAATACAAAAAAACCATTTATTCATTCATCAAATGAATGCCTTACTGTTTACTAAGTTACACCCTGTTAGGCCCTGGAAATAAAGTGATAAGGGGGAAAAAAGCATGAAACTGTATGAGACCACTTAGATTATGCAGATATAGGTGAAAATAAGGCCCAAGACCAAGAAGTCCAAAGGTACTCAACTTGTGGAAGTAAGATAGAGAAGGAAAAATAAGAAAACTAAGTGTAAAGTACTGTAAACTGAAAGGAGAGAGGGTTTTAAAAGAGGGACTGGTCACCTCTCCTAATGGAGAAGTTAGTAAGTTGGCAGAGAAGAATCCATTGTATTTAGCAACCTGGAGGTAATTAACTATCTTGACTGTTTCCAGCTATTTCAGCAAAGTGGTGGTTTCAGAAACTAAATTAAAGCAGATTAAGGGAGGAATGGAAGCTTAGGAATTGGAGCCAGAGTATAGACAACTCTTCTGTGTAGTTTTATTATAAAAGGTAATGGAGAAAGAGAGTATCTGGAGAGGTGGTAGGGATGTTTTTAAGATGGAAGACATTAGCACATGTTGGTATACTAAAAAGAATGACTGAGCAGGAAGGCAGAAAACCATGAATTGAGCAGAGAGAGGAAACACTACTGGAAGGCAGCTTGTGAGAAGGCAAGGAAAAATGGGCTCCAGAGCACAGGTATTAGACAGGAAGCAAAATCCACCCATTTTAACAGGAAAGACAGAAGGTGGTCGCAGCTGCAAGCAGGTGAGTGGAAAACTTGAAGGTTTTTTTTCTTTTTTTTTTTTTTTGAGACAGAGACTCACTCTGCCGCCCAGGTTGGAGTGCAGTGGCCTGATCTCAGCTCACTGCAAGCTCCACCTCCTGGGTTCACGCCATTCTCCTGCCTCAGCCTCCCAAGTAGCTGGGACTACAGGCACCCGCCACCACGCCTGGTTAATTTTTTGTATTTTTAGTAGAGACGGGGTTTCACCATGTTAGCCAGGATGATCTCAATCTCCTGACCTCATGATCTGCCCGCCTCGGCCTCCCAAAGTGCTGGGATTACAGACATGAGCCACTGCACCCAGCCAACTTGAAGAATTTTTATTTCTGATATATTTTCTTTCCTTCATGAAATATAAAGGGAAAATCAGCTGACAGTTGAGTAGGGTAGAGAGATACAGGTCTGAGGAAGAAGAAGGTGTGTCAGAGAGCAGGAAAGCAAAGTTTCCAGGATGCCAAGTGTTTTGCCTTCTTGAGACGTGGTCATGAATTTAAAGTGAAACTACTCAGTCTGGCTTTGTCAGGTTCTCCTTCAAGTTTAGCTACTTGGATTCAGGCTTGGACAAAGTGGATAATGGGGTTCATTCAAGAAGGGGTTTTCCAGGTGAGGAAGAGGGACAAAGAAATTGAAGTGTGTTTGTAAAGGAGTGATTATAATGATGAGCCATGATATCTAAGCTGGACAAGGTAGGAAATTTGAGGGCTATAAATGGTGAAAAAAGCCAATGAACTGGAGATTTCAATAAGATTAGAGAATGGCTGTCTTCAGGGTACTAGAGGTGGTGAGCTGGAAGGACAGGAAATGATTGCATGAGAATAACTTGCTTGAAATAAAGATTTCAGAAGTCATACTAATATTGGCGACAGCAAGGTCTAGAGGGGTAAAAGGCAACTGAATGTGAGTTGGTTAAGGAATTAGAAAGTAGCATACAGCCAGTCCTAGCTTGGCATGGTAGAACATGACTATAAAAATGACCATGGAAGTTGAAATTGTGCAAAGTGATCTTAATAATCAAAGAGAAAAATTAAAATTGTTCTGTGACACTTAAGAACTTTTGTTGAAACATCAAAAACTCTCTTACTGCTATGTAGACATATATCAGGAACTTTTTAAATTGTAAAACTAATTTATTTGGTATGCCATAATTTAAAACATGAGAAACATGGAGAATCAGTCTTTATTCTTTGTGAAAAACAAAAGAAAACAAAAAAACTTACCAATAGTAGTGTGAACTGTGTTTGCCTCTTCTCATACTATTAATCTTCTGTCTTGAAAAATTGTCATTCTGCATTCTAAGTTTAGATTAGCTTCCAACATTTTATCTTTGCATTTTCAATCTTGTGAACTATCTCAGGAATTCTTTAATACAAAGTGTATCAGCAACACTTCCTGTGGACCTCTTCACCCTTTTGTCACAGCCACTTTAATCTCTTAACATAATTCATAAAATGATGAAACCAGAATTTACTGGCTGAAAAAGGTTTTTATTTAGTCTCTGTGTGATTATCATTTTCTTTCAACAAGACAACCAACTTCAACACTTCGCCCGAATGCTAGCCAGACTGATTGGGAAAAAAAATTAAATGTATTACAGTCTTCAGTCAAAAGCAGGAAAAAGTCTTTATATCGGCCATAATTTGCATTCTCTTTCTAGCGCAATTTAAACCAAAAGATCCTGAAGCAACTTTACCTTGTTTTTTCTACTTACTGAACTTTTTCTCTATGGCTTCTATGGTGCCTTTTGTGTAGGCCGAGGTCTCATCCTATCTCTGCTTTGCTTTTATCATTTTCAAATTCCCTAATCACATCTAATTTCATTTCTGCATTTTTTTTTTAATTTGCTGTACTTTCATCTTTCTTGGCCAATTCCCTTTTAATGATCCATTTTTGTAAAATATCATGTTAGTTTATCACTGGGAAACAAGGAAGCTATACAACTACATGCTTTGCTGCTTATAAACTGAAAAACTGTGTAACAGTTGTGCAGTGACCAATAACTGACAGACTCTGAAAGAAGGATTGTGATATCTGCTATGGACTGAATGTTTGTGCCTCACCCGCAAATTCATAAATTGAAGCCCTAATCCCCAGTGTGATGGTATTTGGAAGTGAGAACTTTGGGAGGTGATTAGATTTAGATGAGGTCACGAGAGCAGAGTCCCCATGATGGGGATTAATATCCTTTCAAAAAGAGGAAGAGATACAAGATTCATATTCCTTCTCTCTCTTTCTCTCTTCCCTGCCCCCACCCCCACCAAGGAAAGACCATGTAAGGACATAACCAGGAAGAGGGCCCTCACCAAGAACCCCACCATGTTGGCACCCTGATCTTAGACTTTCAGCCTCTAGAACCTCAATTAAAAAATATTTGTTTAAGCAAACCAGTCTAAGGCATTTCATTATATTAGCCCAAGCTAAGACAATGCCCATCTGTTATTTACATAGTGATCTGTGAACTGAGGAGCTAGCTGTGAATTTTCTTCTTTATGCAATTCCTCACATAAAGTTAATATGCCATCATAATTGAAATGTGAACCACGTTGTAGGGGAACTGGTATTATTTAACTAAACCACAGTAAATGAAATTTGCTTGAATATTCTCAAAGTGAAAATTGCACAGTGCATACTAGAACCGTGCAAAGTGAGGACTGCCTTATTGGATGGCTCATCTATGTGGATGTTGAAGTCCCAAGGAAAGATGACAGGAGTTGGGTGGGGATGAAGATTATAATCCAGTAGCTCAAGTCTTCAAGTGATGGGGAGGAAAAAGCCAGGGACTACAGGCAGCAGAAATCAACAGGTAAAAGATTATATATCCAGATAGCATAAATTTTCAGGAGCCAGAATTTTTTTTAAGGTCAAAAGGGTTACCTACGCTAACTCCTGGCTGTAAGTCATCAAAGATTGAGAGGAAAAAAACAGCCTTCATTTGAGAGGGCTGCAGTGGCACTCCTCTTCAGGGAAAAGTCAGATTGCTTTTAAGGAAAGGAACTCAAAATGCATGTGGAAGAGAGGTTGGGAATATAGAGGAGACTGATGAACCATATAAAGAAAGTTCCAGCCGGGCGCAGTGGCTCACACCTGTAATCCTAGCACTTTGGGAGGCCGAGGCGGGCGGATTACGACATCAGGAGATTGAGACCATCCTGGCTAACACAGTGAAACCTCGTCTCTACTAAAAATACAAAAAATTAGCCGGGCATGGTGGCGGGCGCCTGTAGTCCCAGCTACTCAGGAGGCTGAGGCAGGAGAATGGCGTGAACCTGGGAGGTGGAGCTTGCAGTGAGCCGAGATCGGGCCACTGCACTCCAACCTGGGCGACAGAGCGAGACTCCGTCTCAAAGAAAAAAAAGGAAAGTTCCATAACCTACCTGAAAAGCTTAGAGAAGCAAGGAGTCAGATGAGTGGATGTTCAGATTTGACTGATGGAAATGTTTATGTGATATTTTATGTCAGTGATCTTCACAGTGGGCAAGTGGTTCAAAAGTTATCTATCTGAATACTTAGCATGACAGTCTAGTGGGGTCAGGTGATCCCACCCTTTTATAGGATCGTGGTGAAGTACAGCCTAGGTGGAGGAGCCTAGGGGAAAGAGGCTGATGATAGCAGGGCAGAGGTTTTCTTGGTACAGGTCTCAACATAGCTTATTGGGGAAGAAGAGGAAAGGGGTTTTATGTTAGAGGAAAGGCAAGAATAGAAGATATTATGAGAGGACAAAGGGGGGTATCTCACCCAATCTGGAGAAGCAGTGAGAAAGACGTTGGATTGACAGAAGTGTTGCTAGGATCTGAGATCTTTATAATGCACCTGGAATCCACTTAACCTTAGAAAACAGCAGAGTATTACATTATGGACAATCTAGAACCTTAAGAGTAGGCACAAGAGTTGGTATTCACTCATAAGGCAATCAAGAGCCACTGAGGGGTTTTGAGGCAAGGAGTGATATAAAGTTATGCTTCCAAGATGAAAACTCCATCAGTTTTATGTGTAAGGTATGGAGATGAGACTTAAGGCAAAGAAAATAGGCCCATTGGGTTTTCTCCCTGCCTCATTCTTGGAAGCATTTACTAGAGGTGTAGTTGCTGAATACCAGCCCCCCAATACAAAAGAAGTTCAGTGAGGTCAAGGGCCTTGTCTGTTTTTTTCACAATACAATCTGCATCTCCAACAGTGCCTAGAACATAGTAGATGCATGATTCTGTTGAACAAAAAAATAATAAATGAATCAATGAAATAAAGGGGCTATTGAAACAGATTTGAGGGAAGTGAGTACCTAGGCTAGAGATATAACAAATGGAAAATTGAAGCTATTTTGAGCCACTTCAAAAAATTAAAATCTATAGAATTTAACAACTAAGTATATATGGGGGTTTAGAGAAGGGAAAGAGAAAGAACAGAGCTAAAGGTAATTTGGAGGTGTCAGACCTAATAAGAATAGGTGTGCATAAGTGCTTGATTACATATTATTTACTTTAATTCACATGCAAACCTTAGGAAAAAGGTATAATTCTCATTTTACAAACAAGTCTATCTATGAGGCAGTCAACTCAATTACCAGGTAGTATATTTTGCAATTAATTCATCCTGACAAGTTCATCAGGAAGGCAAATTGCATGATATGACATATTTCATAGGTTATTACTAATGTTTTCTGTGGTCAAGATTAGCATCAATAGCTCCTTTTAAAGAGATTTTTTTGGCTACAACTATCATATGTATTCTCTGTATAATGGTGGAGTGATTTTTTTTTCATCAAGCATATTTTTCTTTTATTATGAAAGAACAGTTGTTCTGATATATAGCTGCCAGAAGGAAACTCTCAGGGAATTTTAGTTTACTAATAGAATTGGTAGAAATTGTAAGAAAATGATCAAAATTTTTTTTATTTCTTCTTAAAAAAAATGGGATACATGTGCAGAATGTCCAGGTTTGTTACATAGGTATACATGTGCCGTGGTGGTTTGCTGCATCTGTCGACCCATCTTCTAAGTTCCCTCCCCTCCACTCTCACCCCCAACAGGCCCTAGTGTGTGTTGTTCCTCTCTGTGTCCATGTGGTCTCAATGTTCAACTCCCACTTATGAGTGAGAACATGTGGTGTTTTTTTCTCCTGTGTTAGTTTGCTGAGGATGATAGCTTCCAGCTTCATGCATGTCCCTGCAAAGGACATGATCTCATTCCTTTTTATGGCTGCATAGTATACCATGGTGTATATGTACCACATTTTCTTTATCCAGTCTATCATTGATGGGCATTTAGGTTAGTTCCATGTCTTTGCTATTGTGAATACTGCTGAAATAAACATACATGTGCATGTGTCTTCATAGTAGAATGATTTATAATCCTTTGGGTATATACCCAGTAATGGAATTGCTGGGTCAAATGGTATTTCTGGTTTTAGATCCTTGAGGAATTGCCATACTGTCTTCCACAATGGTTGAACTAATTTACATTCTCACCGACAGTGTAAAAGTGTTCCTATTTCTCTACAGCCTCGCCAGCATCCATTGTTTTCAGACTTTTTAAAATCACCATTCTGACTGGTGTGAGATGGTATCTCATTGTGGTTTTGATTTGCATTTCTCTGATGATCAGTGATGTTGAGCTTTTTTTCTATAAGTTTGTTGGCCATGTAAATGTCTTCTTTTGAGAAGTGTCTGTTCATATCCTTTGCCCACTTTTTGATGGGGTTTTTTTTTTTCTTGTAAATATGTTTAAGTACCTTGCAAATTATGGATATTAGACTTTTGTCAGATGGGTAGATTGCAAAAATTTTCTCCCATTCTGTAGGTTGCCTGTTCACTCTGATGATAGTTTCTTTTGCTGTACAGAAGCTCTTTAGTTTAATTACATTCCATTTGTCAATTTTGGCTTTTATTGCTTTTGGCGTTTTTGTCATGAAGTCTTTGCCCATGCCTGTGTCCTGAATGGTATTGCCTAGATTTGCTCCTAGAGTTTTTATGGTTTTGGGTTTTACATTTAAGTCTTTAATCCATCTTAAGTTACTTTTTGTATAAGGTGTAAGGAAGGGGTCCAGTTTCAGTTTTCTGCATATGGCTAGCCAGTTTTCCCAGCACCATTTACTGAATAGGAAATCCTTTTCCCATTGCTTATTTTTGTCAGGTTTGTCAAAGGTCAGATGGTTGTAGATGTGTGGTGTTATTTCTGAGGTCTCTGTTCTGCTTCATTGGTCTATATGTCTGTTTTGGTACCAGTACCATGCTGTTTTGGTTACTGTTGCCTTGTAGTATAGTTTGAAGTCATGTGGCATGATGCCTCCAGCTTTGTTCTTTTTGCTTAGGATTGTCTTGGCTATATGGGGTCTTCTTTGATTCCATATGAAATTTAAAATAGTTTTTTCTAATTCTGTGAAAAATATCAATGGTAGTTTGATGGGAATAACATTGAATCTATAAATTACTTTGGGCAGCGTGGCCATTTTCACGATATTGATTCTTCCTATCCATGAGGATGGAATGTTTTTCCCTTTGTGTCCTCTCTTATTTCCTTGAGCAGTGGTTTGTAGTTCTTGAAGAGGTGCTTCACATCCCTTGTTATCTCTATTCCTAGGTATTTTATTCTCTTTGTAGTGAGTGTGAATGGGAGTTTATTCATGATTTGGCTCTCTGCTTACCTACTGTTGGTGTAAAGGGAAGCTTGTGATTTTTGCACATTGATTTTGTATCCTGAGACTTTGCTGTAGTTGCTTATCAGTTCCACAAGTTTTGGGGCTGAGATGATGTGGTTTTCTAAATATAAAATCATGTCATCTGCAAACAGAGACAACTTGCCTTCCTCTCCTCCTATTTGAATACCCTTTCTTTCTTTCTCTTGCCTGATTGCCCTGGCCAGAACTTCCAATATTATGTTGAATAGAAGTGGTGAGAGAGGGCATCCTTGTCTTGTACCAGTTTTCCATGGGAATGCTTCCAGCTTTTGCCCATTCAATATGATATTGGCTGTGGGTTTGCCATAAATAGCTCTTATTATTTTGAGATATGTTCCATCAATACGTAGTTTATTGAGAGTTTTTAACATGAAGGGATGTTGAAGTTTATCAACGCTATCAATCTGCATCTATTGAGATAATCATGTGGTTTTTGTCTTTGGTTCTGTTTATGAGATGGATTACATTTATTGATTTGCATATGTTGAACCAGCCTTGCATCCCAGGGATGAAGCCAACTTGATCATGGTAGATAAGTTTTTTGATTTGCTGCTGGATTCGGTTGGCCAGTATTTTATTGAGAATTTTCACATCGATGTTCATCAGGGATATTGGCCTGAAGTTTTCTTTTTTTTGTTGTGTCTCTTCCAGGTTTTGGTATCAGGGCGATGCTGGCTTCATAAAATGAATTAGGGAGGATTCCCTCCTTTTCAATTGTTTGGAATAGTTTCAGAAGGAATGGAACTAGCTCCTCTCTGTATTTCTGGTAGAATTCAGCTGTGAATCCTTCTTGTCCTGGGCTTCTTTTGGTTGGTAGGCTATTAATTACTGCCTCAGTTTCAGAGCTTGTTATTGGTCTATTCAGGGATTCAACTTCTTCCTGGTTTGGTCTTGGTAGGGTGTATGCATCCAGGAATTTATCCATTTCTTCTAGATTTTCTAGTTTATTTGCATAGAGGTGTTTGTAGTATTCTCTAATGGTAGTTTGTATTTCTGTGGGGTCAGTGGTGATCTCCCCTTTATCATTTTTTATTGTGTCTGTTTGATTTTTCTCTCTTCTTATTAGTCTAGCTAGTGGTCTTTCTATTTAGTTAATTTTTTTTCAAAAAACCAGCTCCTGGATTCATTGATTTTTTGGAGGGTTTATTGTGTCTCTGTCTCCTTCAATTCTTCTCTGATCTTCTGCTAGCTTTTGGATTAGTTTGCTCTTGCCTCTGTAGCTCTTTTAATTGTGATGTTAGGGTGTTGATTTGACATCTTTCTAGCTTTCTGATGCAGGCATTTAGTGCTATAAATTTCCCTCTTAACACTGCTTTAGCTGTGTCCCAGAGATTCTGGTATATTATCTTTGTTCTCATTGGTTTCAAATAACTTCTTGATTTTTGCCTTAATTTCATTATTTACCCAGGAGTCATTCAGGAGCAGGTTGTTCAACTTCCATGAAATTGTGTGGTTCTGAGTGAGTTTCTTAATCCTGAGTTCTAATTTGATTGCACTGTCGTCTGAAAGACTGTTTGTTATGATTTCAGTTCTTTTGCATTTGCTGAGGAGTGCTTTACTTCCAATTATATGGTTGATTTTAGAATAAGTGCCATATGGCACTGGAAAGAATGTATATTCTGTTGATTTGGAGTAGAAAGGTCTGTAGACGTCTACTACGTCCACTTGATCCAGAGCTGAGTTCCAAGTCCTGAATATCCTTGTTAATTTTCTGTCTCATTGATCTGTCTAATACTGACAGTGGGGTGTTAAGGTCTCTCACTATTACCGTGTGGGAGTCTAAGTCTCTTTGTAGGTCTCTAAGAATATGTTTTATGAATTTGAGTGCTCTGGTATTGGGTGCATATATATTCAGAATAGTTAGCTCTTCTCGTTGAATTGTTCCCTTTACCATTACATAGTGCCCTTCTTTTTTGATGTTTGTTGGTTTAAAGTCTGTTTTGACAGAGACTAGGATTGCAACCCCTGCTTTTTTTTTTTTTTTTTTTTTTTTTTTTTTGCTTTCCATTTGCTTGGTAAATTTTCCTCCTTCCCTTTATTTTGAGCCTGTGTGTCTTTGCATGTAAGATGGGTCTCCTGAATACAGTACACTGACAGGTGTTGACTCCTTATCCAATTTGCCTGTCTGTGTCTTTTAATTGGTGGCATTTAGCCCATTTACATTTAAGGTTAGTATTGTTACGTGTCAATTTGATCCTGTCATGATGCTATTTGATTATTTTGCACACTAGTTGATCCAGTTTCTTCATAGGGTCATTGGTCTTTATATTTTGGTGTGTTTTTGCAGTGGCTGCTACCAGTTTTTCGTTTCCATATTTAGTGCTTCTTTCAGGAGCTGTTGCAGAGCAGGCCTGGTGGTAACAAAATCCCTCAGCATTTGCTTGTCTGGAAAGGATTCTATTTCTCCTTCGCTTATGAAGCTTAGTTTGGCTGGATATGAAATTCTGGGTTGAAAATTATTTTCTTTAAGAATGTTGAATATTGACCCCCAATCTCTTCTGGCTTGTAGAGATTCTGTGAGATGTCCGCCGTTAGTCTGATGGGCTTCCCTTTGTATGTGACCTGGCCTTTCTCTCTGGCTGCCCTTAACAGGTTTTCCTTCATTTCAACCTCGGAGAATCTGACAATTATGTGTCTTGGGGTTGATCTTCTCATGGAGTATCTTAATGGTGTTGTCTGTATTTCCTGAATTTACATGTTGGCCTGTCTTCCTAGGTTGGGGAAGTTTTCCTAGATAATACCCTGAAGTGTGTTTTCCAGCTTGTTTCCATTCTCCCCATCTCCTTCTGCTACTCCAATCAATTGTAGGTTTGATCTTTTTATGAAGTCCCATATTTCTTGGAGGCTTTGTTCATTCATTTTCATTCTTTTTCCTCTATTCTTGTCTGTATATCTTATTTCAGTAAGGTAGTCTTCCAACTCTGATATCCTTTCTTCCGCTTGGTCGATTCTGCTGTTGATACTTGTGTATGCTTCACGAAGTTCTCATGCTGTGTTTTTCAGCTCCATCAGGTTGTTTATGTTCTTCCCTAAACTGGTTATTCTAGTTAGCAATTGCTCTAACTTTTTATGAAGGTTCTTAGCTTCTTTCCATCGGGTTAGAACATGCTCCTTTAGCTGATCATAATTTTTTCATTACACATCTTCTGAAGTCTACTTCTGTCAATTCGTCCCTCTGATCCTCCGTCCAGTTCTGTGCCCTTGATGGAGAGACACTGTGATCATCTGGAGGAAAAGAGGCACTCTGGCCTTTTGGGTTTTCAGCATTTTTTCATTGATTCTTTCTTATCTTCATGAGTTTGTCTAGTTTTGGTCTTTGAGGCTGCTGACCCTTAGATGGGGTTTTTGTGGGGGCCTTTTTTGTTGTTGTTGTTGTTGTCATTTTCTGCTTGTTTGTTTTTCTTTAAATAGGCCCCTTTTCTGTAGGGCTGCTGCAGTTTGCTGGGGTGAATGGCCCTACTCATCTGATTTGCTCTTATACCTGGAGATGTCACTCAAGGAAGCTGGAAAGCAGCAAAGATGGGTGCCTGCTCCTTTTTCTGGGACCTCTGACCTTAAGGGGTACCAACCTGATGCCAGTAGGATCACTCCTGTATAGGGTATCTGACAACTCCTGTTGGAGGGTCTCACCCAGTTGGGTGACACGGGGAGCAGGACCCATCTAATGAAGCAATTTGTCCCTTGGTAGAGAGGGTGTGTTTCACTGGGGGGAATCCACTTGTCTGGGCTGCCTGGATTACTCAGAACTACCAGGAGGAGAAGCTAAGCCTGCTGGTCCACAGAGACTGCAGCCACCCCTCCCACTAGGGGCTCAGGCCCAGGGGGATCCAAATTCTGTCCCTGAGCCTGTGGCTGGAGTTATTGGAGATCCTGCAGGAAAGCCCCACCCACTGAGGAAGGATGGGTCAGAGTTAGACCTGAAGAGGCACTCTGGCTGCAGACTGCCACAGCTGGTGTGTTGGGCTGTGGGAACAAGTCTTGGGACCAAGCTGTCCGGCCTGCCTGGCTCCAGCAAGGGAAAAGCGCAGCCTGAAGCTATAGAAATGGGTGCTGCCCTTCCCCTACCCAGGGGGCTTAGCATGCTAGGCAGTTGCAAGTCCCAGTGCTGGCTGCTGCCCCTCCCACAAGGAGTTCAAATGGCTTAGACATCAGGCAGCCGCAGCCAGTGCTGGCCACCCTTCCCCATGGGAGTTCAGTAAGCTTAAGCAGATTCCAGCTGAGAGGCTGTAAGAATCTGCGGATTCCAGAGTTGTGATGCTAAGCCCCAGTGGCATGGGTTTGAAAGTGGAATCTTCCGATCTGTGGGTTGCACAGTTCCATGGAAAAACAACAGTTTCCCTGGCTGGGTAGCACACTTACTCACCACCTCCCTTGGCTTGGGGGAAGGGGGTTCCCCTTCCCCATGTGGCTCTCAGGTGGGCTGCCGCACCACACTGCTCTTCCTTCTCTCTGTGGGTAATGCCAGCCTTCTAGTCAATTTTGATGAGAGAACCTGGATACCTTGGTTGCTGGTGAAGGATTCACATGCTTCTGTTTTTTTTCCCATAGGAGGCTCCTATATGGTGCTGCTTCTAGTCAGCTGTCTTGGCCCCACCCCTAGTTTCGCATGGCTGGGAGCCCTCAGGAAACTTAACAATCATGGTGCAAGGCAAAGGGAAAGCAACGCACCTTCTTCACAAGGCAGCAGGAGGGAGCTGGAGTGATTTTCTAAGAGTAATTCTGGCCAAACTTTCATGCACTCCCTCAGCCAAACTCCATTTGAATCTATTCAGGCAGGAATCATAGTTCAGCTCCTTAACTCTCATAAGTGGAAACTGACACCAACTCATTATAAAACCTAAGTGGGAAAAAAACCCCTTCTCTGCTATTTTTATCTCCTTGTTTAGAGATAATTCAACTAATAGGTATTTTTACTGGTCAATACTGACATGGTTGTTTTCAGTTCTGGTTGTAATGATGAAAATCATACTGATTATCACAGGTATTGCTTGCCTCCCACAAGTGCACACCCTGCCTCCCTGCTAGAAGAGTCTCAATTTGTACACTGGATCCACAATTTTCTCCTTTTTTTTTTTAAGAGATGGAGTCTTGCCATGTTACTCAGGCTGGTCTCAAATTCCTGGGCTAGAGCAATCCTCCCACCTCGGCCTTCCCATGTGCTGGGATTATAGGAGTGAGCCACTGTGGCTGGCAAATAGCCACACTTTTCACATGATCTCATGCTTCAGAAAAGGTAGGCTCCAGCCTCAACCTTAAGGAGGGAATTACAACTGGTCTAGTCATAGGAACATGATTAAATTCTGTCAAGCAAAATGAATGTACGTGGAAGTCTGTGGGGAGAGTGGGAAGTTGGAGAGAACCTGGATCCTTGATCACATCCCTGGGAAATAAAATTTTTCTTATTTCTTTAAACAATTAATATGAATTTTCAGTTCTTGCATCTGAAAAAAAACATCCTAGAAGGCTCACAGAGCCTAACAGAGCCTAATAGATTAGTAAATTGACTACACACTTGTAAGCAGTTTGGCTGGAGTGGGAGGATATTAGGGAATTATGAAATATAATAACATCTTTCAAACTTGGTAATTCCTTTCAAAACAATGAATACAAAGTATTAAAATATCATTAGAAATTTCCAAAATCTATCTTAACATCTACTTAATTTGATACTTGACAAGGTTGCATTTTAATTTCCTGTAGCAAATTATCATTTTCTTAAATCTTACAAAAATGATCTTTTCCCTATACTCTACTCTAAGAATTTGTATATACATACATATATACACACACAGACACACATGCATACACCTTTTATAGTACTTTGGCATAATATTATGTTAGTTAATATAATAGTAAGTATAAATATAAAAATCTAGCTTCTACTTTGTTGTTAAAATAATACAATTGAAAGGCCTCAAATGAGAATAAGAATATAGCAAATCAGAAATATTACAAGGTTCACAAATATGTAAATTTCATTTATTTTTGAAAGGTTAGGA
Organism: Pongo abelii; assembly: GCF_028885655.2. Lineage (NCBI taxonomy): Eukaryota > Metazoa > Chordata > Mammalia > Primates > Hominidae > Pongo > Pongo abelii. The sequence continues at coordinate 171,738,832 of NC_071990.2, forward strand.
AATAAACAATCCTTAGTACCTGTAATGAGCTATTCATAATAAAGGGCAAACACCAAGACCAGTGCCATGTAGGATTCTCCTTCGTGTTTAGCTGCGACCCAGCTGTCCCATGCAATGTCCCAGATCCATCTGCTGGCAATCTGTGAGAGAAATTTTGTAAAGACCAACTTTAGATTGAACATATTAAGAAGTAATTTTCAAATCTACACTAGTTTTTTAAAAATGAATGCATCAGTATCTCAGAAATTATTTTTAAGATGTAATTTGTCTGGTTTTCCCTTTCATAAAGAGCCTGGAGAATGACGCTGCCCCAGCCCATCCTTCTTCTTTACCAGAGGCTGGCCTTTCTCTAAAACAGAGAGAGGCTCCCCTAGCTGTGTTTCCAGGGCCAGGAGCAGAAGGCCCCTGGGAATGGGGATGTAGTGGCTCTGCATACAGTATGACTCTGCCATGTAGTCCATGATAAGGAAGTCTTCCCACCCTTTAAAGATTTTCAGCCAAAAAGTTTGTCAGGGCCTTGCCTTGAAATGAAGAAATGGCATTAACTATACAAGTAGGCTGTTATGGCCAATTCTAACTCCTTTTCTCTGTGTTCAAACCCGTGTGTGATCCGATTCCAGCCCACTTCTTTGTGGAGAATCTAAAATGGCCCAAATTCTTTTTTTTTCTTTTTCTTTTCTTTTTTTTTTTTTTGAGACATAGTTTCACTCTTATTTCCCAGGCTAGAGTGTAATGGCGTGATCTCGGCTCACTGCAGCCTCCACCTCCTGAGTTCAAGTGATTCTCCTGCCTCAGCCTCCTGAGTAGCTGGGATTACAGGTGCCTGCCACCACGTCCAGCTAATTTTTGTATTTTTAGTAGAGATGGGGTTTCACCATGTTGACCAAGCTGGTCTTGAACTCCTGACCTCAGCTGATCCACCCGCATCAGCCTCCCAAAGTGCTGGGATTACAGGCATGAGCTACCACGTCCGGCCGAAAAAGGCCCAAATTCTTTATGGCTTCTCCTATTAGGAAGTTGACATTATGTCCCCACCCTGTGAATAAGCCTTGGCCTTGTGACTTGCTATGAGTTGTAAAATATGACACTGGGAAACTTCCAAGCAAGGCCTTCAGAGGTCTTGTAGCTTCCGCTCTCACGCTCGTGGAACACTATGCTGAGACCCCCATGTTATCAAAGCCCACTCAACCTACTGGAGGATGCTGGCTCACATGCAGGAGAACCCAGGTGCCCAGGCCACAGCTAGCCCAACAGTCAGACAAGTGACAGCCGTCTTGGACCTGCAGGCCCAGGTAAATCATTAGAGGGCTACAAGTGCATCAATGAGACCAGCAGAAAAGCCAAGTAGCTGACCCAGGCTGAGCTGACTCACAGAAAGTAAGCAAATACATGGCTGTTGTTATAAGATACTCAGTTCTGGGGTGGTTTGTTGTGCAATAATATTAGCTGAAACATTCCCCCACTGCACATCATGCCACTATCTACTAGCTACTAGTCCAGCTACACTTGTTACATATCAAGCACACCAAGTCATCCCTGCCTCAGGATCTTTGCACTTGAAGTTTTCTCTGCTTGGAATATTCTCCCTTCTCTTTGGTATAGCTGGTTCCTTCTTATCTGAACATCAGAGGGTTTTCCCTTCTCTAAACAATCCCAGGTAGCCACTCTGCTACTCTGTCATATCCCTACCTTAATGTTCTCTTTGTAGCACTTATCATCTAGAACGTCCCTGTTTCTTAAGTCTGTATGTCATATGTGGTGCAGCTTCTCTTCTCCATGGGAGCCAGGATGGTCCTTTCTTGCTGACTGGTGGTTCTCTCACCAGTACCCCTCTGCCAGTCCAGGTCCCCCTCCTCATGCTTCATCATGCAGTCCACTCCTCTATGGAACCTCTACGGATTCTTCCAAACAGCTTTTTCTCTCTTTTCTCTCCAACTCCCACATATTCCTTATCAACTCCTTACATAATTACACAGCCTAGTGATATTATCTCTTTATTAATAAATAATGTTAATAATTACCTTGCTGTTTATTGAGGGCTCTGTGCTGGTGATTATGTTAAGGATTTTAATACAGATAATTTCATTTAATCTTCACAACAGCTCTAGGAAGCCAGTTTTATCATCACCATTTTTATAGATGAAGAAACTGTGCGGAGGCCACAGCCAGCAAGTGTGGCAGAGGCGATCTGACTCCAAAACCCAGGCTGTTTACATTATCCCTATCATTTTATTTCCCTAAATTCTAAATTGTGCTGCTTTATCTCCTTAAGTAGAGTAAAATCTCCTTGAGAATCATGCTCCATGTTTTATCATTCTTTGATTTTCCTTAGTACCTAACACCCATTAGTGCCCAAAATAAATTTACTGGTTAACTTAAATGACATTAAACTGTCAAAGTTGATATGATCAAGGAACAGAATAGCAGTGCAATTTAATAAATTAGTAGTACCAAATTGCTACTTCTAGGTTTGTACTTTTCTTTCTTTCTTTTTTTTTTTTTTTTTTTGAGCCTGTTGCCCAGGCTGGAGTGCAGTGGAGCGATCTCGGGCCACTACAACCTCCGCCTCCCAGTTTCAACCGAGTCTCCTGCCTTAGCCTCCCGAGTAGCTGGGAATACAGGCACCCACCACCATGCCCAGCTAATTTTTGTATTTTTAGTAGAGACGGGGTTTCACCATGTTAGCCAGGATGATCTCAAACTCCTGACCTCAGGTGATCCACCCACCTCAGCCTCCCAAACTGCTGGGATTACAGGCATGAGCCAACGCACCCGGCTGGTTTGTACTTTTCAAATAATTTACAATGAAATAAATATACTCAACAACATGATACTTTCTTTCAAAAGGTACCTCAGAATCTATGGCATGCCCTTGAGTCATCACAATAAAGATCAAATCACTAGGGAGGAGATGCCTTATAGTTCTAATTGCTAGATCCTGTATCAACGGGGTACTTACATTTATTGCTTGGCCAGTCTTTTGAATAAATAATACTTTTATAATGAACTTATAACGGTGGTACCCAAATTCTTTGACTGCTAACAGTATGCGGTCTGCCAATTCAAGTGACAAGTGAGAGAATACTTTATCATCATATTTGACATCTTTAAGACTTTCCTTTAAGAAAATTTAAGAAAAATAATTTTATTTTCAAACCAAATATTTTCTGTATAAAAATTCAAGTAGAAAACATGTCTAAATAATATATGTAACTGTTTTAAAATAAATATATTCCTAACTAAATAATATTAAATAAATTTTATGCTTACCTATTTCAGTAACAATTTTGAGGAATATTTATTGGGGTTTTCAAATTATATTCAATTACTTTTCATTATTGACACAAGCTGTAAGTTGTAATTTACTAGACTACTCTGCCAAACAGTTAATAGAGAGACACAAGGAGATTTTCTAAAGAAGACTTCTAGAAGGTAAAGGAAATTCTTAGGTAAAGAAACCTTTTTAAATTTATACATTTATTAAAATTCAGATTTTGGTTTTCTTATACTGAAGACTGCTTGGACTCAGAACCTGTACCAAGTCACTGCCCTGCTCAGTGGGCTCACATTAAAACTACTTCTTTCCAGCTCTCCCCTGTAGCCTCTCACTCCACTGATTTTTCTTTGGCCTCCAGGAAAGTGAAATCAAAGATTTCTAAGCATGTTTATTAATAAATTAATGTATAGCTTGAAGGAAATGGACATGGCTTGTGGACTATAAAGCATTACTCTTTCTTACAAACCAGGAGCAGAACTGGACACCTAGCAGACAGACTACACATCTCTGATTAACTGACTTGTTGTGCCTGCACCAATGACACAATGCCTTCTGGTTCTAGTGACAATTGCATGAGCCAATTCCTAGAATAAATTTCTTCGTGCATATAATTTCTGTTTCTCTGTAGAACCCTCATACAATACTGCTATCATATATATTTATCAACCTACTGTTAGTATCTGCTGGACTTTAGTTTCTACTGAATGAGCTTGGAATTTCTTCAGTGGCTCCATTCTATATGAATTAGCAAACTTTAATTTTGCCAGGGCACTCTTCCATTCTTTACCTATATCAGCAATTGAGTCATCAAAAGGAGGCTCCACATACTGAACATCGTGAATTGACTCTCTCAGTCTTTCTCTTAAAATCTGTGCATACTGGAGGAGAAAGAGAGAGGGGAAGAGAGAAAGGGAGAAAGATTACTTTTTAAACTGTAAATGAGTTTTCAGATTAAAGAACCCTGTACAGTGGGACAGGGCTCACACAAAGCTTGGAAATTTGTTAAACAGATTTCTACAATAATGTGGTTGCTAAATCCTAGATTCACTCCTAGCTATCAATTTGGCAAAAAAAAAAAAATAGGAATACTATTTATCCTTTTATCTATACTCACAAACATATACATACAAATTGCATGCATATATTTAGAATATCCATGGACGATCCAAAGGAACTAGAAACAAGAGTGGCCTCCAGGGAGGGCAACTAAGTGGCTATGGGATGGAGATATAGGGAAAACCTTTCTTCCCCCCTACCCTGAGATTATGAAAATATTATCCTTCATTGTCTTAAAATTGTATTTTACTTCATTTACTTATTTTTAAATAATACAATTATTTAGGTAGCACATTCATTAAGTCTTAAGGTGAAAAGACACCAAAAGAGCATTGATTTGATATATATATCAGTTCATGATTTTGACACGAAACATCCATTCTGGGACACCAATATGCATTAATGAAATATTTGCTTAGTGCCCAATATGTCCCAGATAAATGCTCTAGCCTCTTAGGTTAAAGCAGTGAGCTTCATTTTATTAATAGCCAGGAATTTCTTTGTCTTGCCTAATTGCTTGGCTAGAACTTCCAGTTCTATGTTGAAAAGAAGTGGCAAAAGTGGACATCCTTGCTTTGTTATTAATATTACAGGAAAAGCTTTCAGTCTTTCCCCATCGAGTATGATGTTTGCTGTGCAGTTTTTTTTGTTGTTGTTGTTGTTTTGAGACAAGTCTTGCTCAGTCACCCAGGCTGGAGTGCAGTGGTGCGATCTTGGCTCACTGCAACCTCTGCCTCCCAGGTTGAAGTGATTCTTCTGCCTCAGCCTCCTGAGTAGCTGGGACTACAGGTGCATGCCACCACGCTCAACTAATTTTTTTGTTGTTGTTGTATTTTTAGTAGAGACGGGGTTTCACCATGTTAGCCAGGATGGTCTTGATCTCCTGACCTCGTGATCCACCCGCCTTGGCCTCCCAAATTGCTAGGATTACAGACATGAGCCACTGTACCCAGCATTTGCTGTGCAGTTTTCATATACAGCTTTTATTAGGTTGAAGTAGTTTCCTCCTATTTCTAGTTTTTGGGGTGTTTTTATAATAAAAGAGTGTGGAATTTGACATATGCTTTTTCTTCATCAATTGAGATTTATCATGTGGTTTATTTCATTTAGTTAATGTGGTGCATTACCTTGATCGATTTTCATATGTTGGACCATCCTTGCACTCCAGAAACAAATTTCACTTGGTCTCGGTGTCAAATCCTTTAAATAAAATGCTGAATTCACTTTGCTAGTATTTTGTTGAGAATTTTTGCATCAGTGTTAATACATGATATGGGTCTGTAGTTTGCTTTTTTTGTAGCGTCTTTGTCTGCCTTTGGTATTAGGGTAATGCTGACTTCATAGAATGAGTTATACAGTATTCTCTCTGCTTTTATCTTCTGAAAGAGATTGTAATAATTGATATAACTTTTTCCTTAAATGCTTGGTAGAATTCACAAAGGAAATCACCTGAACCTGGTGATTTCTGCTTTGGAAGGTTGTTATTGATTCAAGTTTTAAAAACAGATACATGCTTATTCAGATTATCTATTTATTTTTGTATGACTTTTGGGAAATGGCATCTTTCAAGGAATTGGTCCATTTCATCTAAGTTATCAAATTTCTGGGACAGAATTGTTCATAATATTCTTTTATTATATTTATGGTGTTCATGTAATTTCTAGCAATATCCTGACTTGCATTTCTGCTATTAGTAATTTGTGTCCTCTCTCTTAGCCTGGATAGAGGCTTATAGATTTTATTGATCTTTTCAAAGAAAAAGCTTTTGGTTTTGTTGGTACCTGATTTCAATTTCATCAATTTCTGCCATAATTTTTATTATTTCTTTTCTTCTTGGATTTAATTTGTTCTTCTTTTTCTAGTTTCTTTGAGGCTTATTTTAGCTCTTTCTTCTTTTCTAACATATGCACACATTCAATACCATACGTTTCCTTCCAAGCCCTGTTTTTGCTGCATTCTACAAATTTTGATATGTTTTCATTTTTATTTAGCTCAAAATATTTTTTAAATTTGAGATTTCTTCTTTTGTAACAGTGTTTTTTGATGTCTAGCATTTCTTTCTAGTTCTTTCTTAGGATTTCCATTTCTATGCTTACATTGCTCATTCATTCTTGCATGCTATTTTATCAGCTACAGCCTTTTAACATATTAATCATAGTTACTTAAATTCTGATAATTCCAACATCCCTGCCATGTCTGGTTCTGCTGCTCACTCTGTGTGTTTGTTGTTGTTTTTAGTATGCCTAATTTTTTTCTTCATAGACAGACATGATTCACCAGGTAAAGAAACTGCTGTTAACAAGGCCTCTGGCAATGTGCTGGTAATGTATTAATGAAGAGGAAGCATTCTGTAGTTGTATGACTAGGTATTTTAGTGAACCTGTGCTTCTGGACTGTGAACTTCACAAACGTTTCTGAGTTTTCTGTTTTTTTCCCTACTTGCTTAAGTCACACAGGATGGCTAAGGAGGGCTGGAGTGAGGTCACAGAGCAAACTGCTGCTTTTCAATCTACTTTTGGGGGCAGCAATTTGTCCTGTGACCTCACTTCTCTTACGGATCTAAGAAGAGTTAATTTTTTCAGTTTGTTCAGCTTTTTACTTGTTAGGACATAGTAGGGACTTTAAGGAAGCTGGAAGTCTTACCTTTGTTTTTTGAACGACATTTTAGCTGGATATAGAATTCTAGGTTGTTAGTCATTTTCTTTCAGTCCTTAAAGATGATGCTTCAATGTCTTCTGTCTTGCATTGTTTCTGAGAAGTATGCTGTCATTTTGTCTGTTTCTATGTATGTAACGTTCCTTTGTTCTAGTTGCCTTTAAATTTTTAAATCACTGGTTTCAAGCAATTTTATTATTGTATGTCTTGGTATAATTTTCTTCATGTGTCTTGTGCTTGGAGTTCACTGAGCCTCTTAGATTTGTGGGTTTATAGTTTTCAACAAATTTGAAAATTTTTCATTCCTTATTTCTTCTAATACTTTTTGTCTGTCCTCTCTCACCTCATTTGGGGACTCAAATTACAAGAACATTAGGCAACTTTAAGTTCTGTCAAAGCTCATTGACATCTTGTAATATTTTTTTCAGCATCCTCCCCCAATTTCCACGTCTCTAAATGTCCTTTCCTCTGCACTGTTGAATCTGCTGTTAATACCATTTAGTGTATTTTCATCCCTGACATACTATTTTTCATCTACAGAAGTTTGATTTGAATTTAACATGCTCAGTCTTTCTCTACACTCTTAAATATATGGAATGTAATTATAATAACTTCATAATATATGATTTAATTTGATGAAAACTAATAACTACTTTAATGTCTGTTTATACTAATTCTATTTTTGTGTAATTTCTGGGCTGTTTTTACTGTTTCTTCAATTTTGGACTTTATTTTCGTGCTTTTCTGTAGGTCTATTAAAGACCAGACAGTGTGAATTTTACCTTCTTATAGGCTGGATATTTTTGTATTCCTAAGACTCTTGAGCTTTCTTCTAAAACAAAGACATTTGGAAACAGTTTAATCCTCTTGAGCCTTGCTTCTCAACCTTGATAAACCAGATCAGAGAACTCGCTCTCTATTTTTTCCCACTACTGAGGCAATACACCTCTTAGCACGCTAAGCAAAGCCCTGTATTTTTCACGGTTTTCCACTTTTTCTGGTGGGAACACATCCAAGGATTTTTTTTCTGTTCCTTTTGGGTGATTCTTTCTCCACCTCCACTCTCCACCTTTGGTGAGAAGCTTCCTCACCAGATGCACTGCTGCACTAAGCTGAATACTCTGGGAAACCCTCTGTAGGTCTTTGCGGCAGTTTGTGCAGCCCTGTCTTAATACTCTGCTCTCCAGTCTCATGCTAACTTGGCTTCCCAGGCTCCCAACTCCTTTTGAAACAAAGGAGGCCTTTCCTTGTGTTGTAGCCTGGAAACTCTCACCAGGCAATTAAGGTGGGGGCAATATTGGGGTTCACCTTACCTATTTCTCATCTCTCGGAAATCACTCTCTTGTCCTGCCTGACACCTAAATCAATGGAAACAATTGCTCCATACATTTTTGTGTGTTACTTTAGTTTCTGATAAGAATTACTCCATATTGGCTGTGAGTAAAAGTCCCTCACCATAAATAAATCTCTTCTTGTGATCGTCTGTCAGGCTTCTGTGTCTCTTAATTGCAGAAGCAGCATTATTAGCTCCCTAAACCTCTTAAAAACAAAATCATTTTGTTCTTGTTTATTAAGAGAATGCTTCTCTAAGGCAGTGATTGGGACCTTCCTTTCCTCCACAATATACTCAACGGATGCAACTACATAGTATCATTAACAGCGGCTTTCAACTGCAATGATTCTTAAGGAAATGGGGCATTCATGTGTGGCTTGAAAATAACCATTAATGCTTCTAATATGCTGAAAATTTACATCTGTACCATTTCTCCTTTGTGTATAATATTGGCTGACTTGCTATACTTATTAAGAGTATTTGATTCCTTTTATTAAGAATCTTTATAATCTTTTTTAAATTGGGACTAGGCTTTAAATATGATCAACTTTTTAGCATCTAATAATACCTGAGTTTCTACTGATATAGCATTTCCTTATATTGAGCCTACATATAGCCCTAAAATAAAATGAGCTTGGGCATGAGATATTACTTTTATTTCTAAATGCCACATGCTAGTGTTTATGATTCTTTTTTCTTTTCTGAGACAAGAGTCTCACTCTGTCGCCCAGGCTGGAGTGCAGTGGCATGATCTCGGCTCACTGCAACTTCCTCCTCCCGGGTTCAAGCAATTCTTGTGCCTCAGCCTCCCTGAGTAGCTAGGATTACAGGCGCCCACCACCACTCCCGGCTAATTTTTGTATTTTTAGTAGAGACGGGGTTTTGGCATGTTAGCCAGGCTGGTTTTGAACTCCTGACCTCAGGTGATGCATCCGCCTCAGCCTCCCAAAGTGGGGATTACATGCATGGGCCACTGCACCCGGCTGTATTTAAGATTTTCAATGCATGTGCACAAGTGAGAACAATCAAGTTTTCCATTTTTAGTAATCTGCTTCACATTTTGTTACTTTGATGGCAACAACAGGAACTCATTCTTGTTAAGCCGAAGTATAATTTATTGGAAAGATACAGTTTACATAACAGCAGAGAAGGCTGATGAACCAGATTCAGAAAGACACAGAGAGCACTTTAGCTTCTCATCTACAATGTGAATAAACCTCAATCATTTTCTTTGCATTATTTTAAAGAATTCATCTAATTAGCTTAGTTTGGGTCTCATCCTCATTAAAAAGTTAAGGGAAGTAGCTGACAATCTCACCAAAGCTCTAGACAATTGCAGATGAGTTAATTCTCTAAAAGTTAACTGAGGTGCTACCACTAGAAAAAAAGAAATGGAAGCAAGACAGATAAAATCAAGAGATGGTCATGTTGATTAAACGGTATGTCTTAAATTTTCCTATGCTCCAAAATAGGGAAATTAACAGCTACCTTAAATTAGAAATGAGTAAGTGAACAGTTTCCTCAGGTACATTTAGTGAGCATTTGCAGAGTCCTTTCTCAATTTCTTCCCAATTATTGTTCTATTCAAATTTCTCATCTCTAAAAGAATCAACTGTAGATAGCTATAATTGATCACATCCATATCAAATACTAATAATTACTTTGGTCCATGTCCCCTTACTCCCAGATTTTAACTTATATACCAGGTGCACTTATGTGTCTCCTCATTTTGAGTTCAGGCTCATTGAATTTTAAAGACCACTTCAGATCTCAAATAGGCAGTAAGTTTATAAAAGTCACCCCTGTCTGCCTAAATATATAGAAATTTTTCTTTACTGTTGGTGACCCATCTGTTACTCAGACTCATTGCCAAGCAATACAGCATAGTGTTTGGGAGTGTGAAGTTTTAAGTCCAACTGATTTAGGTTTCTAGCCCTGCTCTGCTCTTTTTCTTAGCTGTGTAAACTTGGCCTGTTTACTTTTCCTCCTTTAGTTCGTTCTTTCCTCCGTAAAATGCAGACACCAGGGAAACAAGAACCTGAAATTTCGCCATTAATTATTTTGAGAATTCTCTTTTTGAGAGTAACCTTAAAATGTTTTAGGGTCTTCAAAAAATTGTTTTGCCTGTCATCTCTTTCTTCATCCTATTATAGGTCCACGAAGTAAGCATGAAGAGAAACCAGTACAGGCCAAGTGGACCGAGTACTAGCATACAGGTTCTGGTCTCAGCTCTATCATTACAGCTTTGTATCCTTGGGCAAACTAATTTTCTGTTAAAGTATCAATAAAATATGGAGTCTTTAATACATTAACGGTTTTCAAAGCCTAATCATATAGAAATACTTGTGTTATACCACCAATAAAACTGAATAATGACCCTTTCCATCAGTATCAGTAAGTTTTGGACAGAATATTTTCAACTTAAGTTTTTTTCTCCTGTACATTCTTCAAATATCCAGACTGCTGATGTTTTAAAAACCCAAAACATGGCACTACTCTGCCTGGTTTATCAAATTATTTTTTTAATACAACACACACTCATTTTTCGCTAGCAAAACTGCTTACAATGGCACTAAATACACTAACATACTGTGTTTTAGTACAAAGCAATAATACTCAGAGCACTCTCAGGAAATCCGCAAGCTCAGTAAATCTGAAAAGAAGATCTTGTAACCACCCTTTCAATCGACTTACGTAGGGTTCTATGGCCCTAATTAAAAAACAAGAAAACTAGCACTCAAGTCCAAAGGTGACTGCCCAACTCAGTCTCAGGCTTCAATTTCGCATCTGGGGAAAAAAGAAACACAAAAGGGAAATACTGCCCCCTTGGCTCTGGGGGTGGTGACGGGAGCGGGGCCCACTGGGGAGCGATTTCAATTAAAGGGTCGGACATAGCCGTCTCGGGCCCCTAGCAGTCTCCGCACTCACTGCCTCCTTCTCGAACATGCTAGGCCTCCTCTCTTTTCTAGGCGTCACCGGAGCCTGCTGAGGGGTCTGGTTCGGGGTCTGGATGGGGATCGACTTCACGCCTCGGCCTCGCTTCTCCATCTCGCTCTGTTCTCCAAGACTCCCACTGCCTCCCCTTCTTGGCCGGCGGTCAAACGCCCCAAGCCGCTCCCACGAGGGCGGAAGTCTCCCACCTGCGCCTCGAACGGTCAGAAGTGCCCGCCAGGGCTCCAAGGCGCCTGGAGGAGGGGCGCGGAGGCGCCTGCGTCATTCACGCGCGCCGCAGCAGGGCACCGGAAGTTATGGAGGTACGGCGGCTGCAGGGCCTGGTTCGATCCCGAGCTAGGCAGGGAGTCGGCGCCAGGCTGGGTGGTGCTCGGCTACGCGGAGTGGGCGAGCGAGCACGCGCCTGCGGTGGCCGGCGGTCCCGCGCTGGAGGGCGCTGGCGACGTCGCGGCCCTGGCCTCTGTGGCGGTATCGGACGCTCGGCCCTGCAAGACGCCTGGCGGGCCCTGCCGGCCTCCGTGGGCCAGGCTTGTTTCTCCGTCGCCTCCTGGCCCCGAGCTGGAACGCGGCGGACGGTCAGGGAGGGCTGTGCGCGGTGGCGCGGGGGCGGAAAGCCGCAGGTCGGGCTCTCACCTGACCGTGGCTTGTTCCTAGAAGCGCAGTTTCCTAGTCGCTGCCTGTAGGGTCCACACTCGGACAGTAAATTTGTGTTCATCGCTTTTAGACCGTTTGAGTCACTGTAAAACTCATCACGACGGCCTCACCGACCTCGTGTCAGGAGATCTGGTTGTATGTGGTTGCCTCATAATAGAGATTTATCTATTTTCCCTCCCTGAGGCAATTAAATATCAAACGCCTATCGTCAGCAGTGACGACAGCGGAGCCGGGCGTGGTGGGACCTGTGGTCCCAGCTACTGCGTAGGCTGAGGTGGAAGGATCGCTTTAGCCCAGGAGGTGGAGGCTGCAGTGAGCCGAGATCGCGCCACTGCACCCCTCTCTGGGCGACGGCGAGACCCCGTCTCCAAAATGATGATAACGATAACTACCATTTTTGAGTAGTATGTGCTAGATGGTTTTCATGTGTTATCTGATTACTGCAGCCCTACAAGGTGCAGCCTGGCACCGTTTTATTTCACTTAGAACTGAGATTCCGATGAAGTAACTTTTCCAAGGCAAGAGGTAGTCAGAGGCCGAGGAATGATTCAAATTTAAGTCCAGCTCCAAAGCACCGGCCCAGTGTAGTCTGCAGAGTTCCAGCCCTGTAGAGCCACATGGAGGATGCGAGTGACAATCGCCAGACAATCAACAAATAGTTGATGTAGATTTCTTTAGTGATGACTTGTTAGGGCCTGCTAGGATTGTTCGAAAACCAGGGCTGAGAGTGCAAAGTGCAACTTCTGGGGACAGGAGGAGCAAACAGGGCAACTGATAGCAGTTTCCACATTAGGAAGTTGCCCACAGTTAATTATGACTGTCACAACACAGCCACTCCTTAACACACCGAAATAAAGAGCCTTGGTTCAGCTTTAGATCCTGAATTTGACTTCTTTGCAGGTTTATACGATGGTCTTAGCGTCATGTGGGATAATTGTGAGGATTTTGATTGTATTTAATTCTCCATGGAAAACCAGTACGGTTTGCTACTTTTTACATGGCAGGGAAGGCTAAACTTTACCTCTGCCCATCTTAGTTCAGAGTGACCCCTTTAACAAATGAAAGGATAACAAGAAAAAAGTTTATTAATGTACAGAGTACATATCACAAGGGATAAACCTTAATGAAAAGTAACTTGAAATGGTGGCTTAGAACTACATTTGTATACCATCTTCAACAAAGAACTGTAGATTTGCAGAGAAGTGACAGGACACAGGAGAGCAGTTTTAGGCTTCAAAGGGCAGGAAACTGGGAAGGTAGATACATATTGGAAACTAATGGAGTAAGAATTGTTTGCAGATTCCTCTGGTACCTTAACTGGTCTGGTAAGAGTCTAAAGTTATCCCCAGTAAAGAATTTATATCCTGTCTTTGGGCGGAAGAGGGGGAGGATGGAGAGAGCTTTTCCTTCATTTGCTGCCCCTTGTCTTCAGCTCAAATTTGTTGTTGTTGTTTTTATACCAAAGAGGCATGTTTTGGGATGACATTGTGGTTTTCTTCAACACCGTTTAGGGAGTCAGAGGTACGTCGGGTTCTTTTTCCTTCTTGTTCGTTATACTTGGTTTCTGCTCTCCCATTACCCATTTTAAAAAATTGCTTGTTTTGATAACTCTGGGATAGTGAAAGAATGCTGAGAGCAATAATGCTCTGGTCATAAAACACATTCAGCTTCCGTGAACTTGTATTTTTTTCTTTTTTTTTTTTAAGTGAAAGGCAAGTTTATTAAGAAAGTAAAGGAATAAAGAATGGCTACCCCATAGGCAGAGCAGCTTGCAAATATTATGATTGATAATTTTAAGTCTTTAATCCTTTATCATATTTGAGAACATTTATGTAAATTATCTTTAATATTTAATCACAATGTTTTAATCATACAGCTCTCACGATATCCAGAAAGCATGTTAACAGCAACTATACCTGAGTGCGTTCAGTTCTTAAAGAGATGTGACTTAAATACATAATACTCTATTTTTCTTTCTGTTAAGCAGTTCCTTTTATTTTATTTTATTTTTTTAGGTATTAATAGGGGACCCTATTACCACATGTCTTTCTCCCTCAGTGTATGATATAATTTGTAATCTTGGGTTTCAACTCAGAGAAAATTGTGATATCAATAGCATTGTAACTCAGAATGGTGAAGTATGCTGGAAAACAATCACAGACTGTGTGAGCTACACAGAGTCAGGTTTGTGCTGTCTTTGTACTCCAAACTTTCATAACTGTTCCATTGAAAATGTCTTGACCTGTAAAATTCCGCTTTCTGACCATTGGTTCCTTTTGTTGGATAATGTTATAATACAGGCCTAACTCCAAGGAGAACAGGAATCAATGTGAAAAGAGAGGGGCTGAGGCCAGAGAAGCATGGAAAAGTTAATAGAAAGCTGGCCTAAGAAAACCACCTCTACAGAGGAGGTGTCAGGAGGCAGAGAGGGGCTGGTGGGGCTGTTGATGATGTAGATCTCAGGGCCTTGAGATGATTCTCCGTAGGAGTCATACGAATTAAGGGTAGAAAATGACCAGTAATAGATTATACAGTTATTTTAAATGTCTTCTAGGCATTCTTGCACACTTTGGAGCAGAGATATAGGTGGGGAAATTTAATAATAGTTATAAAAATTACAGATGAACATACTCTGGCTTAGCAGTCCATTTTGAGGAATCCTTAAGACAGATACAGATATGAAAGTGTGTGTGTGCAAGGTTATTCCTTGCAGCATTGTTTATAATAGCTAAATAAATAAAATAAACAGCCAAACATCAAGCAGTAGGGGATTGGTTCAGTAAATTATGATAAATTCATATAATGGAATATTATGCAGTGGTAGAAAAGAATGAGGAGGCTCATCTGATACAGAAGTCTCTGAGCTAAGTTGGAAAAAGAATAGGAGGGGCTTGTATTTGTATTTACCCTTTGGTATGTATTGATCATGAACCAAGTAGATGGTTAATCCCAAACTTATCAAAAAAATTAAAACAAAAACTTCGTATTATAAATATGTTTAAAACAATTCATTGCCATTAGAAATCTCAGTCTAATAACGTTAACTTAAAAAAATCAGGTTACAAAATTGTATATACAGCGTGAGCCTGGTTTAACTTAGAAAAAAAATCAGGTTACAAAATTATATATACAATGTGAGCCTGGTTTTCTGTATTCTTATGTACAGGTAAAGACATTGACAAAATAGTTTTCTCTTGTTTGAAACTTTTTGTATTTTCCAAATTCTCTGCTGATAGTATATTTTTCTTTCATAACCTGATAAGCATTATGTGATTTATTTCCAACAATATAAAAGTATATCATATGTTCAATGGTAAGCTAATTGTTGATTTTGTGGAAATTTTATAATTAAAGCATTTTTTTCTTTGATGATGTAGATATTTTATATCACGTGATATGGAGCTATGGTGCTGAAATTTGTTTTCTTATCCTTTAAGAGCAGGGTCTGGATTACTGGGGAAGCGTGAGGCTGCTGGGCCCTGTGTGTGAGGCTGTCCATTCACATTTCTTATCTCTGACCAAGGGGCAATTTGAAATTCGATATGCACCGTGGTTCCAGTGGACAAGTTTTCCAGAGGTGTGGCTTTTGAACAACCTTTAGAAATAAAAGACTGTGCAAATACTACTTAGAGGACTTACTATTTGCCAATTTTAAAGGGGCCTCCTTCATCCCCAGGCCTTCCAGCAGTGAAGTGTTAAGGGTTATAAGAGAACCCTGGGCTATTATGCAGGGTCTCCAAAGCCTGAGCTGAGAAACATGCCCCTTGGAACACAGGAAGGTTTTGAATTCATTATCACAGGATTAGGGGTTGGAGAGCTAACATTTGGCACATGGTGCTCATCCAAGGATAGAGGAAAAATTGACTACTCCAGAATAAGAGGCGTTGTGGAGAGGTATTGAGGTGTTCTAAGACAGCGGGGCCTGGAGACCAGAGCTGGGATACTTGGTTTGTTAATGGGGAACTGAAGGGAGTATGGGTAATTTGGGGCCTAACCCAAAATCTTGTTTTTGTTTGTTTTTTTGGTCAGTTTTTCTTCATTTTATTTGGCACACTAAATGACCCCAGTAAAGCATTAACTATAACAGATCTAATTCTGCTTTGAATTTGGAGTGAAGGAATCATCATGTCCCCCTTGTGCTAGCACTTTTAAGTGGCAGGATGAGTGCCTTTTGTGTATCTGTTTGAGGACTCAGCCAAATCAAAAGGAGAAACATGATGGAGGTCGAAATGCTTGACTTTTCCACTTAAATTATGCCAGATTTGTTGCTTTCAATAAACGTTTAAATAAAGAACCTTCAAGGAATTCTTTAGCTATTAAAATATTTTTATCGATTCTTTAGGCAATATAATTATACAGAAAATGTTTACTTATTCACTGAAAACTAAAATATGGCAGTTGAAATCTCTCAAGGTTTGAATTTCAACAAATAATACTATTACTTTGAGAAGTAGTTTCAGAGTGTACATCCTAATATGTGTTTTATTCTAAATAGTTATTTCCTGAAGTATTTGATGCCTTGGAAAGTCTACAATCTCCTGCTATTTCTCTTAGCTTAATGAAACTGACATCGTGTCTAGAACGAGCCTTGGGTGATGTAAGTGTGAGAACGCTTTCATTATTGGCCCATTAAATTGTCTGAATGAACATTAAACTATTTTACAGTTGTCCTCAGTTTTCTTGATTATTTTCCTATAAGATAAAATCATTTGGTACAAATTTTTAATATTTCCCTTTTGAATGATTGTGAAATCAAAGGATTGGTGTCTAAGTACTTTTCACCCTTCATTTGTACAAACAGTTGCTTCATGGATAATGTTTTTAATGTTTATTGGCTCATAATGCAACTGTTAACACAATTTTTGTTTGAATTTTAGGTATTTTTGCTGATTGGGAAGGAATGCCCCTTTCTTTTAAGAGATCTGCTTGCATCTGAGGAGCTTGCTCAAGTCTTCAGTCAGTCTGTGGTAAGCTTGTTCATGTAAACTCATGGTGTATATTAGTCCGTTTTCATGCTGCTGATAAAGACATACCCAAGACTAGGAAGAGAAAGAGATTTAATTGGACTTATGGTTTCACATGGCTGAGGAGGCCTCAGAATCATGGCGGGAGGAGAAAGGCGTTTCTTACATGGCGGCAGCAAGGGAAAAATGAGGAAGAAGCAAAAGTGGAGACCCCTGATAAACCCATCAGATCTCGTGAGACTTATTCACTGTCACGAGAATAGCACAGGAAAGACCAGTCCCCATGATTCAGCTATCTCCCCCGCATCCTTCCCACAACATGGGAGAATTCTGGAAGATACAATTCAAGTTGAGATTTGGGTGGGGACACACCCAAACCATATCATGGAGTAAGTGCAAAACAACAATTCACATATGCTGAGCTTTTGTTCTTCCTAAACTGATGATGCTTTAGGGAAAAATTGTATCAGTGATTCAAGCATATTCTCCCTTCCCACCTTCCCTTTCAAAATTGCCTCTCCTCCAGCACATAGAAAGCTTTCCTATTCCGAGTGTGAATAACTCTGGGACACCACAGGGCCAATGTGAAGCATGTTGCCTCGATCAATTACATATTAATAACTAGTACTAAATCCAGAATACAACTTTAACCCTTTAAATGAGTGATAATACAGTTTTATTTGAAAATTTTAACGTGAAATTATGCCTTTTGCAACCATTTCAACTTACAGTGGAAAAAAAATTCAGATGTTAAATCATGCAGTTACATACTATATTAAAATCTCCTAAAGGGCACATGATCAAGAGACTTAAGACTAATGAATAACCTTAGGCAACTGAGTGAGGTAGGGTCAAGATGAAGAAACCCAGAAGAGCCTTGTGTGGAAGCTGTGCTTGCCAAGCCAGGGAGCTGCTAGATGATTTTTGGAGTAAAGAAATCTGTCTTCAGTGGAGCTTTTCCATTCTTTTCTGTGGATCTTTACTCCTTGTCCACTTAAAGATCATTTTCTTTTGTGGAGAGCATGGAATGAAGATAAAAAGTGCAAACCTCTTGTTACACTGAATTCTTAAACACATTTTGTTTCTTTGATCTGTTCTTTGGTACTTGCTTATACGTGATTGGCCTTCTGCCCACTGGTGGCCCCTTCAGCCGCCAGGTACTTTTACTTGGTCACTGGCATTTATACATCTGATTGACCAGATAGTGTGAACAATGAGTATTTCACAAATTATTGGTAGAGCAAAAAGATCTCCTGAAGTTGCATAGAAGAACTGCTTGTTAAATGTTCCTACATTCAGTAGAACTGCTCTTGATCATTTCCACCTCCTGGTTTTGGGTCTTCCCCCTGAGGGAAGTTCAGAGTGCGTCCATATTCCCTTCTCAGCAGCCATCTTTCACATGCATGAAGACAGTGTTCACTTCCTTCTCGAGTCTTCTGGAGGCTCAACCATTCTTTCTCCTATGACATGAATTTAATGTCTCAAGTCTTCTGGATTCTCAACCGTTCTTTCTCCTATGACATGAATTCTTTTAGTCTTTGAACATTTTCCATTATGTTCTGAGTTTCTTCTAAGTATGGTGCCTCAAACCCAAAGCAGTTCTCTGTGCATGACATGATTGCAGTCCATTAAGTAGGACCCCTGGTTGGGTGTTTTCTTCACTCTGTAGATAGACGGTGGGGTGGATAATTGATGGGCTTCACGTCAGACATCTGGGAAGTGGAGGCTCAAGCCTGGAGCCATGCTGCTCGGGCATCTGCCCTGCTGCCTCTGTTTAACCACACAGTTGCATGCTGCTTAATACAGTGAGTGATATGTTTCTTCTTATCATATCATTGTCTTTTTACATTTTATTTAGATATTATGCACATTTGAAGCACTTTATTAAAGCAGGATAACCTGGGTCAGATCTTATCCCCTATATTTACTTTGTAGCCTTTGAGACCTTGGTTTCACCTTTCCATGCTTGTATTTTTTTCACCTAGATGCTGGGGATAATAGTAATACCTTCTCATAGGTTGTTCTTAGGATGAATGAGTTGATGTACACATATAAAATGTGTCTGCACATATTAAACACGCAGTAAATGTTGGTTTTATTATTACTGCTATATACCAGCCAAAACTGTTGACTCTGTCAGTTAAAATGAAGAACACAAACGTTATCTTCATATTATATTGGTTTATTCAATAATTCAATATAATTAACTATGTAATGATTTGCGGATTAGATGAATGTGCTAAAAGTCTTCGTTGGCTCTCCGTGTGGTCTCAACCTGCGTAATGTCTTATGGCATGGCTTTGCGTCACCTGAAGAAATTCCTCCAAAGTAAGTTGCAAGTGAAGAAATTTTCTTCCTTTTTTGGATCTACCAAAGAGTTTTTTAAATTTTGAATTTCATGAGAAGGAAATATATTTTGTGAAAGATGAGTAAGTTTTGAGATAGGATTTTGAAGCTAAAATTGAATATTACTAGTGTAGTCACCAGAGTGATGACTGGGTTATAATTTCAGTGACTTACACCCCAAAGGCAATTCGGGGTGACACCAGAAGGATGTTATGCCATTCACGTCCTGGGTGGGTGGAAGACCCTGAGGTTTCATTAGGGTCTTCATCAGAGTTTCTGTGGTGCTGTTGTGCTGCCCAACGATTGCACAGTCTAATTCCTACATCTAGAGAATTTTGTGCAATTTTTTTTTTTTTTGAGATAGAGTGTCACTCTGTCACCCAGGCTGGTGTGCCATGGTACGTTCTCAGCTCACTGCAACCTCCTCCTCCTCCCAGGCTTAAGTGATCCTCCCGACTCAGCCTCCTGAGTAGCTGGGACTACAGGCACATGCCACTATGCCCACGTAACTTTTTTGTATGTTTTGTAGAGATAGGATTTCACCTTGTTGCCCAGGCTGGTCTCAGACTCCTGAGCTCAACTGATCTGCCCGCCTCGGCCTCCCAAAATGCTGGGATTACAGGCATGAGCCACTGTGCTCAGCCAGTTTCAGGCAATTTAACGGCACTTTGCTTTCTTAATTTTAAATTTGTATTTTTCACAGTGAAGCTTTTTATAGGCATGATTGAGTACATTTTTGTAACAGATCTCTATGGTATTTCCTAGATACTGTTCAATGATGATACTGTTGACAGCAGGATTGGGTCAGTTACTGAAGAGTTACCTTCAAAACACTAAACTTACATTGGCACATCGCTCTTTCATAACTCTTACAAACCTCGAGGATTTGATTGTTTTTCCTGGTAAGTACTATGTTTCACATTTCTTCCTTAATGTAGCTTTGCATAGATATTTGCAAAGTCAGTAAACGGCATTAAGAGGTGCACTCTTGAAGTGGGGTGAAGTAGTTGTTCTTCAGTAGTCGGATGGCTTTCAGAGTTGCTTGAAGAACCTCCTACATTTTACCACCCAAAGCCCTGCCTCCTCCCACCATGCCCTGGGGTTGTTGTGGGGGTCACGGGAGTTGCGACTGGGTGAATTGAGCTCTTTCTTCCTCATATGCACTGTGCGCAACAGTGGCCTCAGGCTGTTGTATTATGTACATTTTCTCTTCCTTTTACCTCTTGTATCTTTGTACTCATGATCATTATGCCAGAAATACTTGTAGTAGTATCAAGGGTCTTTTACACCTTCTGAAAATGTATTTTACTTCTCTTGGTCATTGTGCTCAGTTGGTCCACCCTGAACTGTTGCCTAAGTCACTGAAGAGACATCCATGCCCCACTTTCCAAGGGTCACCTGCACCTCGGGCCCTTGGTCAGGGCAATCCTACTCTCTAACAAGTCCCCTGCTACAGGGGTCATGGTTCAGCCACCTAAAGGGGTTGGCTCATTGGCATCACTCCCCCAGCGTGTTTCTGTCTTTTTTCAGTTGATCAGTATGATTGTGTTTAAAACTGTGTGTTATTTTACAGATGTTACTTATGAGGTGCTTTCAGTATTAGAAGAAGTGATGACGAAATCTGCTTTTATATTAAAAATCATGTTACCATATTGGGAAGTTGCACTGGTCAAGTTCAAGTCACACAGGTAACTAAAGGGTGCATGGCAGAGTGGTTTGCAGTGGTTGGAGGCCAGTCTTTCTTGATGCCCTTCACTTTTGATGCTTTTTGCTGTTGGAGTAGAAGTGAAGAGAACCTGGACTGACTTGAGCAGACCTGAAAATAAAACACCTTCATAGAGTTGCTTCAAGGACAGCCTGTGATTATATCTTAAACATTGCCTTTTGGTGCAGTTGATAGAATTATTTTTCAGGATCCACTTTTTAATATTTTCTGGAATTCTTAGAATGAGTGAAACATGTTCAGAATCATGAAACATAGATAAGCCAGCTTCGTCCTTACACTCTGTTTCTGTTTCCTGAGGAGCAAACACATGTATGGTCGCCACCAGAAGGTCTGGTGAGCTGGTCTTTAGTTCCTTAAAGGATATTACCCTAATTCATTCATTTTTATGCCTTGAGAACCCACTGAACTCCTGGGATGTGCGTTTTTGTTTTTTTCTTTTTGAGACTGGGTCTCACCCTGTCCTCCAGGCTGAAGTGCATTGGAGCCACCTCGGCTAACTGCAGCCTTGAACTCCTGGGCTCAAGCAGTCCTCCCACCTCAGCCTCCTGAGTAGATAGGACTGTAAGTGTGCACTACTGTGCCTGGCTAATTTTTGTACTTTTTCTAGAGATGAGGTCTCAGTCCATTCCCCAGGCTGGTCTTGAGCTCCTGGGCTCAAGTGATCCTCCTGACTCAGCCTCCCAAAGTGCTGAGATTACAGGAGTGAGCCACTGCGCCCAGCCTTAGTATTTTCTAGAAGCAATGAAATGAGTTAGACAGTCCTTTGAGGACATTGTATTCTGTAGAAGCTACTAAAAATGGTTCATCAAACATTAAAACACTGGAAAATGTTTTTAAAATCACTAGTTAATGAAACTTTGGTTCTATGTGTGAGTGGTTTTTTTTTGTTTTGTTTTGTTTTGTTTTGTTTTTTGAGACAGAGTCTCACTGTGTCACCCTGGCTGGAGTGCAGTGGTGTGATCTCAGCTCACTATATCCTCTGCCTCCTACGTTCAAGCGATTCTTGTGCCTCAGCCTCCTAAGTATCAGGGACTATAGGCATGCACCACCACGCCTGGCTGATTTTTGTATTTTTAGTAGAGATGGGGTTTCATCACGTTGGTCAGACTGGTCTCAAAGTCTTAGCCTCATGTGATCTGCCTGCCTCAGCCTCCCAAAGTGCTAGGCTTACAGGCTTGAGCCACTGCGCCCAGCTGGTCCTGTTTTGCTTCTCACATTATCAAGTATTATCATTTCTCTTTGCCTTTGATATCTAGACTGTAGCAGTTATTGTGATGTTGGTGTCAATATTGTTTTTGTTTTTTGCTTGTTTTTTACTTAGAGAGTCTTACTCTGTCACTCAAGCTAGAGTGTAGTAGCACAGTTATAGCTCACTGCAGCCTTGAACTCCTGGGTTCAAGCAATCCTCCCGCCTCAGCCTCCTGAGTAGCTAGGACTACAGGCAGTGCCACCGCACTCTGCTAATTTCTAATTTTTTTGTAGAGATGGGGTTTCCCAGGCTGATCTTGAACTCCTGGCCTCAAGTGACCCTCCCACCTTGGCTTCCCAAAATGCTGGGATTATAGGCATGAGCCACTGCACCTGGCCTCATATTTATTTTTGAAACATGGAGTTTTACCTATTTTCCCTTCAATTTCATAGGTTTGCTGACTGCGCCATATTGTTGCTGACACAACTAGAGACTGGACTTAGGAATGTTTTTGCCACACTTAACAGATGTCCAAAAAGACTCCTGACTGCTGAGGTAAGCTTGTTTTTATTATTGATTGTGATCATTGTTGCTGTATTAACAGTTTTCTGTTACCAATTAAAAGTTTTTAAAAATGTTATTCTGTTTCACATTAAAATGATTTTTTAGCTAAGAACTGTGGAAGGCCTCACTATCATTTTTATAGGATTTATATTTATGTTATTTATGATTGTTTTTGATATTTCTGTAATATTTCCAAACAGTCTTTAAAACTTAATGATACCATGAACGTAGTAGGCACTGATTCTCTCTCTAGCTGTGTCGATGGTGTGTCACTGTAACCGCATGAGATGGCTGCGGTCTAGCCAGGAGACTGAGGCGACCTGTGGTTGATCCTGACCTTGGGAAACCAATCAAAACCTTCTGAGCTTGAGTTTCTCTATCTTACTCATGGAAGATGTAGGATTTGGAGGTGACTTGGTGTGGTGCCAGCCCTGCAGCAGGTCATGGAAGCCTTTGTCTCAGTTTCTTGAGCCCCTCCATGTGTGTACACACGCACGTACACACAGCTGTCTCAGAGTTCCACATTGGCCCCCGGTTGCCCTGTCTGAGGCAAGCGTCTCTGAGTTTCCAGCCTACCTCCTCTGGCTCCTAGAATTTCTCATTTCTGCTCCTTTTTGGTAGTTATAAGATCCTGCTGCTTAGTGACAGAGATCTCGAAATAATATGGCTGCAGTGACTGAAATAGGATAGAAATGCATTTCTGCCTTTCCCAAATGTGAGTAGCTCCCACTGAGATTGCAGCACCCCCATCATCAGTACTCAGACCCCTCTGTGTCATCTTCCAGTGATGAGGACCAGGCCTTTCTCATGAAGACTGCTTCTTCCTGGCTCCAGCCAGCTGTGTCAGCCATCACATCTGCTTTCCAGCCAGCAGGAAGAGCAAAGATTGGTGCATGCCCCTCTCTAAGGACACTTCCTGGAGGTAGCACAGGCCTTGGGCCAGAGCTTAGTCGCACTTGCTGCCAGGCAGGCATGGAAGCGTTCCTGGGTGGCCAAGTGCCCAGCTTCCCACGGGACGATCTGTTGTGGAGGGAGGGCAGGCGCAGCCGCGCCACACCTCGGATTCTCGTCTCCTTCTCTAGCTTGGCTTTTGCTTTTCGCCCCTCTTTGTAGGCATTCCTCAATGCTCTGCTGTCAACCCCATCCTCTGTTTCCTCTCCCTGGGAGATCTCATACAATTCTATGCCTTACATTTTCATCTCTAGGGGAACAACAATTAGAAAATACTTTGAACCCAATGAAAATGAAACCCAACACATGCGAAGTTTTGGACCCAGCGAAAGCAGTGCTGCAAGGGCAGCTTACGGCCCCAGAGCCGGGCTCCCCAGTGTTGCTTCTCACTGACCCCCATCTGATCTCTGCAGTTAGATCTGCTCATGTTCGCTGAATATCTTCATGTGAGTTTTCCTCAGCACCTCACATTTATCTTATTTCAGAAAGGCGTTGTTTCCCACAGATTTGTCCTCTGACGCTCCCTCTGTCATCTCAGCCTCACCAGCTGCAGACTCCAGCAGCGTCTCGTGTTTCCCCCACACCTCCCATGTCTACTCAGTGGCCAGCATGGCTGGTGGTTTCCACCCAGCTGACCTTGTGCTCTTCCTGTCCAAACTGAGAAGCCCCCCGCCTGGCTCCTCGGCCCACCCGAGCTCATCTCACGATTCTTCCTTCTTCTCGAATTTCATTCTCACAGTCCTGCTGATTCTTTTTTTTAGGTTTTTTTTTTTTTTTTTTTTTTTTTTTTGAGGCAGGGTCTCGCTCTGTCACCCAGGCTGGAGTGTGGTGGTGCAATCATAGCTCAATGCAGCCTCAATCCCTGGGCTCAAGCGATCCTCCCACCTCAGCCCCCCAAGTAACTGGGACCACAGGTATGTGCTACTACACCTGGCTCATTTTTACATTTTTTTTTTCCCTCGTAGAGACGGGGTCTTGCTATGTTGACCAGGCTGATCTTGAACTCCTGGGCATAAGTCATCCTTCTGCCTCGGCCTTCCAAAGTTCTGGGATTACAGGTGTGAGCCACCATACCTGGCCCAATGATTATTTTCTAAACTGATATTCTTACATTATTTATGGTTGTTTTTCATTTGTTTAACCTCCTCGATGATGTCCTGCTGCCTGCCAGATGGAGTTCATCCTCTTCACGTGGCAACAAGGCCTCGGGTTGTAACCCTGCTCTCCTCTTTGGTGTGTTCCCTGTTTGGGTACCTCAGTGAAATTTAGGCTTCTTGTCAGCTCCAGAACTTGCTTGTCTTTCCTCTTACTTTGTTCCTCACCCCCAGATTTTCCGCTCCAGGTCAGGGGCTGTGGCCATAAGAGCAACCTTCCAGAGGCTCATCTACTCCAAGGTGGAGGCTGCTTTTCTCTGTGTTCTGTTTCTGTCTCATCTTGGAGGCAGTCCTGCGTTGCCTTACTCATGTGCATTTCTGCAGCGGTCTCTGCAGGTTCTCTGAGGCAGGCCTACCTGTTGCTGTCGCCTGCTGCCCATGTCCAGTGCCTTCCATGTAGGCCACTCAGCACGGTGTGGAGCGAAGCTTCAGGAAAGAGCTGGGCCCCACCCATTAGAGCCCTTGCTTCATGATACCTGCATGGGGATCGGCTGCATGGTGGCACGCTCCATCACTGTAGGGCCATGCGGTGCAAATAAATTTGGATATTTACTTGTCATTTGACTTCATAAATAAATAACATGGCTGTTTCCACAGAGGATATAATCTATCAAAGAATATATTATTAGCCCAGGCTTTTATCCAGAATAAACAGGATCAGTTTTTAAGGCAGTTATATATATGAAGATATTTTATAAAACTTAATAAGACTCTGCAGATGCTGTTACTATTTACTGATTACTTTTGTGTCATGAGGTTTCTTCAGGACCAGTGGAAGACATGAATATGAGTGAGATTTTCTGACTTCAGAAGCTTATTTATCACGGGAGAGTGAAAAGGCATTTATACTAACTCTGTAAAACAAAGTAGAAGCTAATGTGTGTAGTTGATGGAGGTAAATGAAAAATTCCGCTTTTTGGAGAAAGTGGGAATATGTGGTAGACATTGGATATTTAGAACTCAGGGAATTTTAGGGCTAGCAATACAGATTTGAGAGCTAAAGATAACAGATTTTAGAGTCATCTGTGTAGTAATGTTGAAGAATATTGGCAATATGAAATTTAAAATAGGTTATTAAACATTTATTATTAAACATTAATAAATCAAAAAACATTTATTGAGAGCTAGCTTACACAAAATCCTGATTTCATCACATCACACTGCATGGCCCTACAGTGATGGAGCGTGCCACCGTGCAGCCGATCCCTATGCTGTCAAATCTCACTGAAGTGATTTCGTCGTGCTGTCTGTCAAATCGCACTGAAGTGATTTCGTCACGTTGTCTGTCAAATCTCACTGAAGTGATTTTGTCACGCTGTCTGTCAAATCTCACTGAAGTCCCCAAAAGCCTTTTGAGATAGACATTCTTAACTTCTCCTTTTGCAGAGAAAACCTGCATCTGTGGAGTTCAGTCGGTTGCCTGTAGGTTTCATGTCTGGAAAATGTTGAAGTTGGGATCAGAACTCAGGACAGCCCATGTCTGTAGGCCGCACTGATGATGCTGAGAAGCAGCATGCATGAAATAAAATACAAACAGGCAAGGCTATTCATTGGAGAAGATAGGAAGCTGTGCTCCCTTGTGCACAAATACCGGTCGTCAGGAGAAGTATTCTGTTGTATGAGCAGCGATTTGTGAGGGCCTGGGATCGTACATTTTAGAGATGACTAGGCTAAAGCTCTGTTGAGAGCAGTGTCCTAATGTGGCTTCATGGCCAGCTGTGCTGTGTTTTTGCGTCTTTTGTAATGTGTTTATTTTGTCAGTGACATTCCTCTCATAGTGTTTCTAGATGAATGTTTGTTTTAACAAAAAACTTAGGGATGTGTGGCCATGTACCAGAATTTTTTCTTATTTTGCATAGTGTTACTGTATTTGTATTTTGCTTTAATTGTTTATTTTCATTTCTTTCCTTTTCTGAAGTCAACAGCTCTTTATACCACCTTTGATGAAGTAAGTAAGTAAACTTGTAAGGTAACTTGAAACAAACAGAACACTGTCTTCTTTTAAACTACAAATTAAAACACAAAATTAAAGATCAGCCATAAATCATATACTTACAGGAAAATGTCCATAGTAATATAAACCAAAAAAAGCTTATAATTGATATTTCCGGTTAATTTTGGGGCTCAATATTACCAATCTAGCTCCCAAAGCTATACAAAGCTCAAAATTGGAAAATACCAAGGGATCTAACATGATTAGCTATAATTATTTAGAGGCTTGCATTTTAGATTGAGGGGTGACATCTTTTTTGTACAAGAAATATTCCCCAACTACTGTTATGAGTGTGTAGTATATATTGATTCATTTAATCTGCATATTGGGGGTGTGAATAGTAAAAAAGATCACAGTTGAAAATGCCTTTTATCACCCATAGAGCGTAGAGGCATTTGTGTGTGTAACCCCGGCTAGCATTCATGTGCACCTAAAGTGTGACAGCCTATGGGAAACCAAGGGAAGGGTCACCTGTAGAAGTCTGGACATTCGGTTTTGCCTTTAAGACAACTATTAGATTCCTAAGTGAGTGTGTGGTGGGTAAGTTAAAAATGTGCCTGTTTACTTGCAGAGCTTCTTCCATTAGGTGAATAATCTGCTGTTATTTTAATGTGTAAGACCGTTGGTAATGTGAGGAATTGATTAGATAGTGCAGCCCAATCTCTAGAGGATCAGATCTGTGGGA
The DNA here is from genome assembly GCF_028885655.2 of Pongo abelii. Classification (NCBI taxonomy): domain Eukaryota; kingdom Metazoa; phylum Chordata; class Mammalia; order Primates; family Hominidae; genus Pongo; species Pongo abelii. The sequence goes on from NC_071990.2 coordinate 171,766,331, forward strand.
TTGGTTGGGGTGGTTGCGCAAAGTCCATGGTGAGTTAAGAAATGACTTTGGAAGTGACTCTAATGTGAACACAAACAACACACATGCATATACCACATATGAACACATACCTCCATGCTGCATATACACACACAGGCATACACACACTCTAATGTGTACACAAACACACATGCACACACCACACATACATACACACACACACATGAACACATACCTCCATGCCACATATACACACACAGGCATACACATACTCTAATGTGTACACAACACACATGCACACACCACACACGAACACATACATCCATGCCACATATACATACACAGGCATACACACCCCCACAACACATATGCAGGCACATATACTACACACACACATACACACACACACAGGCACAGTTGCATATAAACACACAAATGTACACACCCCCACACCACATATGCATATACACATATACACACCACACATATTCACAGTCACATACACAAACACACATGTGTATACAATTAATAATATATTCTTAAAGTGATTCTGTTGGTTAAGAAAGTATTTCCTGAACACCTGTTTCCTGAATTTTAAAGACTGTCCATTTACTTTGCTTAGACCTTAAATAACAAGTTAGGCTAAAAGTACTATATCCATCAACTCTGAAAGTTCTGTAGGTTTATGTATGGGGACCAGTTAATCAATGTATTTATTTTTGATGTTTTAGATATTGGCAAAACACTTGAATGATGGTAAAATCAATCAGCTTCCTCTTTTCCTTGGAGAGCCTGCTATGGTAAGTATTAGGTATTTTCCAGGCTAATATCTTTGTATTTATGGATGTCATCAGCACTTCTCTAAAATTAAATTAATTTTGGCTTGTGGTTTGCTCAAGAAAAATACTTCTGAAACATGGCTGTGCTGTCTCAGCTTCAGCCACCAATCAGCTGATGTTTGCCAAGCTGTCACTCCTTAAATGTGTTTTTTAAAGGCCTGATGATTTAGCTGCCCTGTCCCTAAGCAAAATTTGAATTTGTTTTTTACACGTATTTGTGCCGTAGAACGGACATATATTTGTGCCTTGTTAAATGCAACAGTTAGGCCGGGTGTGGTGGCTCACGCCTGTAATCCTCGCACTTTGGGAGGCCAAGGCGGGCAGATCACAAGGTCAAGAGTTCAAGACCAGTCTGGTCAATATGTTGAAACCCTGTCTCTACTAAAAATGCAAAAATTAGCTGGGTGCAGTGGTGGGCACCCACCTACTCCTGAGTCCCAGCTACTCAGGAGGCTGAGGCGAGGAAAATGGCTTGAACCCAGGAGGCAGAGGTTGCAGTGAGCTGAGATCCTGCCACTGCACTCCAGCCTAGGCAACAGAGCGAGAATCCATCTGAAAATAAAAGCAACAGTCAAATATGAGTAATAAGATTGAGTATTGGATGAGAAAAGAATCATTAATTGTTTAAGGCCATCTATCCATTTTTTTATATTTTATGAAGATATTTCAGTGACTAATTTGGACTACAATAGGTATTTGACATTTATTCCTTCTAACAGTCAGGCGACCTAGAATCATGCTCTTGTTCTGTGACTTTAGACTCTGTGCTCTGTGGACATCCATTTTTGCCATCAAAAAATAAGACGATTGAACTAGTTTAATGTTCTTTCCACCTTGAGTCTCTGTGACGCTTCTGACCATTGGCGGTTTGCCAAGGGCAGCAGTTTTCTGACCTCTTTTCCCTATAACCTGTGGGAGAGGCCTTGGATTTGTGTCGTAAGAAGCAACAGGCTTTCGAAGGTGAAAGAGCAGATGAGAAAGTGCAGGGACTGTGCTCACACAAGAAATAGCCATGATTTCTTTTATTGCCTTCGAAAAGCTCGTTTGCAAATGTTCACACTCAGTTCCCTTCCTTGGAGGAAGGTGAAAACAAGAAAGACTGGAATTTGATGAGACTCCAGTACCACCTGGGCAGCTCTGCCTTCCCCACAGCCTCTCTGGCTCCCTGGTCTGTCCTGTGGGTGTAGGAGAAGAGCTCTCCCCAGCAGAGTCCCACCCAGGGCTTCAGAGGACTTGATGGATGCACTCTTTCCTTCTATTCAGCAACACCAGGCATGTCTGCTGCGGATACTAACAAAATATTTTCTCTTTTTAATTTCTGAAAGGAATTTCTCTGGGATTTCCTGAACCATCAGGAGGGTCCCCGCATAAGAGATCATTTAAGCCATGGGGAGATCAACTTACATGAATTTTCAAAAGAAACAACTAATCAGTTGCTTGCATTTTCTGTTGTACTGTTACTCAGATTCGTTGATGAAGGTCTGCTATCAGTTTTTAAGGTAATTTATAGGGAAGAAAATCATTAATTAGATTAACTCATTCAGCTATGAAAGAATATAGTTTATTTTTCAAATGTAATTAACTATTAATCATCTTTTAATATATCTGAGTTACAGTATCCTCCATGAGAAAAAAAAAGTGATTGGATTACATGTATGTTTACATTCTCTGTCACAGATCAATCAATATTAATCTCAGCTAAAATAATTTAACTCGTTTCTTAAAAACACATTTGCTTTTGTATGTAACAGCAGCTAAGTATTGAAAATGAAAGAACAAATTATAAAACAGGATTAACCAAATATTAGGAAATTTTTACAGATATTTGCTAAATTGATGGGGTAGGATATTTGCATCATCAATAAACCAAGTCTTTTATTTCAAAGTAAATAATTTAGGATAGAACATTTGTTATTGATATTTTAATCTTTTTTTCAGATTATACATGTGACAGTTATTTTAAAAATTGTGTAAATGTTCAAACAAAAATTACTAGAAATAGAAAAATTAATGTGAAAAGTAACAGCCCTCAGGAATTCCATCTCTCAGAAATAACTACTGTTAATAATTTGGTGGTGTTGCTACCACATTTTTGCTATGAGTATACCAAAGTGAGTTCATAGGAAGATACGTTATGTTTTATAGCTAGCATTTTTCATTAACTGTGTTTTTGGCATTTTTGTTCTGCCTTATTCTTTTTGTCAGCTGTTTGATATTCCATTTTATCAACATGTTATTATTTACCTAAGCAGTCCATCATTGATGAATGAGTTGTAATGTTCCCTGATGTAGAAAATTCCTAATTATTATGCTGAAATGAACATCTTTGTTCATTTGGGCACTTACGTAAATACTCTTAAAAAGTAAAGTTCTAACACAAAATATATCAATAAGGTTTTTTAAAATTTTATTATTATTATTATTATTTTTTATGAGACAGGGTCTCGCTCTGTCACCCAGGCTGGAGCGCAGTGGTGCAGTCATGGCTCATGGCAGCCACAGCCTCCGGGGCTCAAGCCATCCTCTTACCTCAGCCTCTTGAGTAGCTGGGACCATAGGCATGAGCCACCATATCCAGCCAAGATTATGTTTTTATTTTCATTTCTTTATGTTTACTAGATGTTTATAATTCCTTTATTAATTGCCTGTTAATGTATTTTCTCCATTTATTTCAGTTTTATTTTTCCCATTGGATCATTAGCCTTGTTTGTGTACATATTGCTTTGTTATTTGTTCATAGATTTTGATTTTTTTTTTCTCTTTGTTTTCACATTTGGAGTCACTCCAAAAAGAATCTTTGCTTTTCAAAATTAAAAATATATGTATACATTTTATCTGATACTTCTATTTTTTCTTTTCTTTTTTTTTTTTTTTTTTTGAGACAGAGTCTTGCTGTGTCGCTAGGCCGGAGTGCAGTGGCGTGATCTCAGCTCACTGCAACCTCTGCCTCCCGGGTTCAAGCAGTTCTCTGCCTCAGCCTCCCGAGTAGCTGGGATTACAGGTGCCCGTCACCATGCCCGGCTAATTTTTTTGTATTTTTAGTAGAGACGGGGTTTCATCATGTTGGCCAGACTGGTCTTGAACTCCTGACCTTGTGATCCACCCGCCTCGGCCTCCCAAAGTGCTGGGATTACAGGCATGAGCCGCCGTGCCCTGCCTATTTTTTCTTTATTTTCCATTTACATCTTTTGATCCAACTGGAATTTATTTCATCTTGGGAGTAAGGTACAGAATCTAGCTTTACTTTTAAAAAAAATTAATAGTTATTATTCTGTGTAAACTTGGACAAACATACAACCCAAAAAACAAATAAGAATGAGCACCTCATGGATTGAGTTAGGGATAATTGACATTTTTCACAATATTGAAGCTTATTCAGGGACACAGTGTCTCCCCATCTTCATTCCTCAAGTCCTCCCATGTACGCGGCACCTCCAGCCTCCTAGGTGGCTGCTCAGGCTGGAAGCCTTAGATTCCTCTCTTCTCTTCATACTCAGTCTTTGGAACAGGTCTTAGAAATATGTTCCACAGTCCAGGCGCAGTGGCTCACGCCTGTAGTCTTAGCGCTTTGGGAGGCCGAGGCGGGCGGATCACCTGAGGTCAGAAGTTCAAGACAAGCCTGGTCAACATGGTGAAACCCCGTCTCTAATAAAAATACAAAAATTAACCGGGCCTGGTGGCGGGTGCCTGTAGTCCTGAGAATAGCTTGAACACAGAAGGCACATATTGCAGTGAGCCGAGATTGTGCCACTGCACTCCAGCCTGAATGACAGAGCAAAACTCCATCTCAAAAAAATAAAAAAACAGAAAAAACAAAAAAAGAAATATGTTCCACATCTGCTACTCCCTGTCCCTCCTGTGCCACCACCTGGCCACGCCACCTTGGCCCCTCCCTGGAGTGTTGCTGGCACTGACTGGTCTGCCCACCGACTTCTGCGAGCCCTTCACCTTGTCATACATAGCAGCCAGACTGATCCTTTTACCAACATGTCTTCCATCTCCTCGGAAGCCCTCGGGTGGGTTCACATCTTGGAACAGAAGCCAGGTGCTCTTCAGTGGCATATATACGCTGCGTGTGTGTCTGCCCTGCGGGGACGTCACCCATGCAGGCACATGCGTGTGCCTCCCGTGTTCTGCCCAGCACACTCCCTAGTGCACTCCAGGCTCTCACACACCTGAGTGACGGGAAGCCCGGCACATTTCTTCTGTAGTTAACATCTAGCTACTTGAGTTGTTTGTTTTGTGCTTTTAAGAATTGTAGGTAGTGGGCCGGGCGCAGTGGCTCACGCCTGTAATCCCAGCACTTTGGGAGGCCAAGGCAGATGGGTCACCTGAGGTCAGGAGTTCGAGACCAGCATGGCCAAACATGGTGAAACCCCATCTCTACTAAAAATACAAAAAAATTAGCCAGGCGTGGTGGTGGGCGCCTGTAATCCCAGCTACTCAGGAGGCTGAGGCAGGAGAATCGCTTGAACCTGGGAGGCAGAGGTTGCAGTGAGCCGCCAAGATCGCACCAGTGCACTCCAGCCTGGGCAAAAAAAGTGAGACTCTGTCTCAAAAAAAAAAAAAAAAAAAAAAAGAATTGTAGGTAGTTACAGATTTTTTAATTTGTCAGCTATCAATTCACTGACTTTGTTTCTCGTAGGTTTTAGTTGGCTGACTTGGATTTTTAAGTTATGTGGTTATATCAGCTGCAAATAATGTAATTTTTATGCTTTTTAAAATATGTATATGCTTAGCAATTAAATGTTTATGCGATCCTTTTTTTAGTTGTATTCATTTTTAGTGTTTAAGTAACTATTTCCTAGTTACATTTCCAATTGTTTGGAATCTTTTTTTTCGTATTCATCTCCAGTTTTGTGCACAGAGGGTGGGTGTGGCATTTGTGATCTATTATTGTTAATGGCCTCCATTTAAAATCATTTTATTGGCTGTCATTTGCCTGCCGTGTCAAACCTATTTTAATGAAGCATTTGCTTTTCTAGCTGCATAAAATTATTTGAAGAAAGATAATGAGAAATGGGGACTCTAAGTGGCCTGCAGTTCAATAGAAGAAAGCTAAAAGCCCACCCAAATATGATAGTAACCACTATTTTCTCTACACTAGGAAAAAGCAGCAGTAGAATTGTTGATTAGTCTTGCAGAAGGCTATAGTTCTCGCTGTCATCCAGTTTTTCAGCTTAAAAAACAGGTATGCCAAATGCAGGGTGCTGGGACGGGTGTGTACGTCTCTGAAACCACCTGTCTTTTGCAGAGATGCTGGAAGGGTGCAGTTTGCATGCTGAGTCAGACTTTGAGTTGGGCAGATCCAGCTTTCTAACCAGTGTGGGGCCTGCTGTGGCGCTGGCCTGGTCACTCAGTCTTCCGAGCCTCAAGTTCCGTGTCTAGCAGTTGAAAGTAATGCAGTACTGACGGCACTGAGGCTTTTAGTGTTAAATGGATGAGCACTGGGAAGTGGTTTTGCTGAGTCCCCTGGCAGGCTGTTATTGCTGTCAGCAGTAACGCAGAGCTAGGAGCAGTTTTTATTTGTCAGTGGTGAGTAACGTCAGTTTTTCTTCTACACGGACTAGCTTTTGTTAACTTACTGAGACAAACAATTTTTTAAGCATTTCTGCCAGGAGGCTCCAATTTGGAAATCAGCTAAGGTGCTTTATTCTACATACGGGAGGATACAAGGGTAGTGCAAGGGGTTGAAAGAGACAGTCTCCAAGAATATAAGCATCATGAGAGTTGCACAGGTGAAAATTCATAAATGAGATTACCTCTAAAAGGAAGCTGTAAAATCAACACACGGCGGGTCAGGAGAGATATGCAAAGGCATTTTAAAGAAACGGTGCCTTGAGGCTGGGCGCAGTGGCTCATGCCTGTAATCCCAGCACTTTGGGAGGCCAAGGCGGGCAGATCACAAGGTCAGGAGATCGAGACCATCCTGGCTGACACAGTGAAACCCCGTCTCTACTAAAAATACAAAAATTAGCCAGGCGTGGTGGTGGGCGCCTGTAGTCCCAGCTGCTCGGGAGGCTGAGGCAGGAGAATGGTGTGAACCCGGGAGGCGGAGCTTGCAGTGAGCCGAGATCGCGACACTGCACTCCATCCAGCCTGGGCGACAGAGCCAGACTCCATCTCAAAAAAAAAAAAAAAAGAAGAAGAAGAAGAAGAAGAAGAAATGGTGCCTTGAGAAGTCTGAGGCCTCCTTGAGAATGCCTTAAGGAAAATACTGTCAGAAGGGGGTTGTCAGCAGTGAAGTTGGGAAAACAGCCTCCTGGAGGTGTGGCTTGGAGGCAGAGCATTGGGCTGTGCTGGTCAGATGCCATTCCCCGTTGGTGCTGTGGACCAGCTTTGCCAGTGGGGATGCCATGCTTTCCAAGAGCAAGCCCTTACGAAGGTGGAGGTGGACAGGTAGGGAGGAGGGAAGATTTAGGAAGGAAGAGGAGCTTCAAGAAGGCAGCCTTTGTCTTCCAACCAGAGCTGCTGAGGCTCCAGGCCATCCTCTCCTGTGCCCCATGGTGGCTATTTTGGGTACTTACCACTTCCTGTCCCCCTCCTGGCGTCTCACAGGTATTCAGGCAGCTTTGCATCCTGGACTTCGGTTATTCCTGCTATTGAGACCACCCACACTCAGTAGTGTCAGCAGCCACCGTTTTACTTGCTCATACGCTAGTGGGTTAGAAATGGGGAGCATCTGCCGAGGGATCTGTCTTGTGGCCTGGCCTGGGTGTTGACGGCTGTGGTTCCCCAGGGCTTCATGGGTATCCCATCTGAGAAGGCTGGAAGTTGGCCAGAGGCTTCATGGGGGTCCTGCAGGGACAGTCCCAAGGTGACAGCTGCTGCACCTCGAGTATGGCCTGAACTGGAGAGGCACCTGCGCCTCTGACATGGCTTTGGATGCTGCGCAGCATCTTCACACCTGCTGTGTTCTGTTGGTTCCAGGCCAGTCGCCAGAGCTCTTGCAGATTTGGTGGGGGCCTCCCTCTCAACGGCAGGTGTCAAAAGAACCTGTGGACATGGTCATAGCCACCCCAGACGTTCACTCCCTACCAATCCACTGGTAGTTTCCGCAGCCTTCCCCCATCTGAACGTACTGAAGAACTGACACCCATCATGTGGTTTTAAAATGTTTAGAATTTGTAATAATTTTATAGATACGTATTTTCTAGAGAGTGATGTAACAGCCATAAAAACACAGATTTTCTAGGAAGTTACCGTGAAATCTACAAAAGCAATAAAACATTTCCTCCCAGGTGCTGAGCTGTGAGGAGAGCATCAGGGTTTGGGCTCTGCTGCCTTTCCCCGAAGAACTCACTCGGGAAGCAGTCAGGTGCGTGGCATCCTGGGGCCTGGCTGACCTCAAGCTTGTCTGGTACTATTAGTTTCAGCAGCATTTCTTCTTTTACGAGGCTGTTGGAAGATAAAAGGGGAAGGAGGAATTTCTGGGCCTTGGTGGCTGATGCAGGCTGTGGGGAGCTGGAAGTGTTGCTGAATGCGATCTTCCAACTGGCATGGGGCCCTGGTGGAGACTGAACATGGAACGAGAGGCAGGTTTTGTGGGTAGACAATGGCGTTCATGAGAAATACCCTGAGTAGATAGGAAGAAAGATGGGTCTGAAGCTCAGGAGAGAAGTAGGGATGGAGACATAAATTCTGGAATCGTAGACAACAGCAGACATTCTTGTTCAGCAGGAAGAATACGCAGGTGGTTCATCGTCTCGTCATCGTTGGACTTTGCTTTTGGCATATGGCATCGTTTGTTTCTCCGCTGTGTTGTGATGGTGGCTTTTTCCATTTTATATCTGAGGAAAGTGAGATTCACAGTCAGGTTGCTGCTCAGTGAATCATTAAACATTATTGTGCATAGGCACTAATGTGAGCATTTTAATTGTCACGTATCTTTAAATATTTTCTATTTTTCAGATTAGAAGATAATTCTGAAACAAATGGCTGCCACTCTTTAATTACAAAAATGACAGATGAGCTGTATCACCATATGCCTGAGAATCATTGTGTGTTAAAGGACTTGGATCATCTTCCTACTGAGACGTAAGTTCCAGGACATCCTGACAACTGTTGAAACATTGATTCAGCAGATTAGCATAGGAAACTTAGCATTTTCTGTGTTTTAGATTTCATAAACTTGGTAGTAGTCTTAGAATCCCACTGTTACTGCTCCAAGAGGAATTATGAGATCAGTTTTGACAATCTCTGTGCAAGCTTGGCACATCTGATGAGGCTGTGAATGCCACATTCTGTTTGCCACAATTCAGTGTGTTTAGTTAACACTTGCCGCGTGTCACGGTTGTCCCTGCAGACCGACCAGCGATACGCCGCTAGCCCTGGCTCCCAGAAAGCTGCAGCCTTGCAGGTGCAGAAGGAGAGTGAGGCGCAGGTGAGGATCACGATGCCTGCTCCAAGTCTGGCTCTGTTTGCAGGTGGCCCCAGCTGCTCCGTGAGCTCTGCAGCACACCTGTTCCCACCCTGTTCTGCCCCAGGATTGTGCTGGAGGTGCTGGTTGTGCTCCGAAGCATCGGCAAACAGTGCCACCGTGTGTCCAGCCAGGTCACCGTTGCCTCAGAGCTGAGACACAGGCAGTGGGTGGAAAGGACGCTGAGGTCTCGCCAGCGGCAGAACTACCTGCGTATGTGGAGTAGGTGCGCGCTCACTTTCCTGTTTTGGAGGGGCACTGTGGGGCAGGGAGTTGTCACAGATGCAGTTCTAGTCCTCACTTTCAGACACACACAGTAGCCCCTCACTGAACCCCATCGACAGGTGTTGATATACTTGGAGTCCACAATTGAGTGTGAACCCAAAGTATCTGAGACAGGTCTCAATCCATTTAGAAAGTTTACTTTCCCAGGGTTAAGGACGTGCTGTGACAGCCTCAGGAGGCCCTGACGGCATGTACCCCAGGTACTTGGGGCGAAGTTTGCTTTTACACATTTTAAGGAGACATAAGACATCAGTCAGCAGGTGTAAGGTGTACATTGGTTCCATCTGGAAGGCGGGAAAACACAAAGGTGGGGGCCTTCCAGGTTATAGGTAGACAAGAGACGAAGGATTGCATTGTTTTGAGTCTTTGATGAGCCTTTCGGTGAATACACAATTTACTTGTGAGTGGGGGTAGAGGAATAGTCACACCTTAGTGTGGCTCGGTGAAGCTGCATTTTACATAGGGCAGAGGAAGCAATCATATAGGCATTTGTCTCAGGTGAGCTGAGGGATGACTTCCTGTCCCACACCTGGGAAGATCAGCGAGCAACTACATTGCTAGGGTGAAATTCAGCAGAACTCTTTCAGGGTAAAGATCTTGAGGCCCATGAGGAATTTCCTTGTGGACAAATTATGAGGGAGGTCTGTATGTAGCTTTTTTCTCTTTGTAGCCACCTTATTTAAGAATAAAATGGGAGACAGGTTTGCCTGAGGCAGTTACCAGCTTGACTTTTCCCTTTGGCTTAGTGAGTTTGAGGTCCTGAGATTTATTTTCCTTTCATGATAGAAACAAAAGTTAAGTTCCCACAGCATGTTTCTGGCCATACAAATATTACCAAGCTTCTAAATGAGGACCCAAAACACTTATAATCTTAAACATTGAGGTACATATGAGCTCTATGGACATTTAAGAAAGATGAATTAAAAACAACTGAGATAACCACTCAGTGTTTGGTGAGGCGGTGAGTGACAACAGTCCAGGTGGTGGTTAAATGAGGCAATAATGTTTGCAGAGTGAGACCTCCCCAGGCCCACCCCCTTTCCCCCCACCCACAGCTCCAGCACCAACAGGAACAAACGTGTGGGTCACTGAGCACTTTTGTATCTGTCACTTACTATCGAGCACTTGTATGATTATTATAGACTTTACAAGTTCTTATAATTTGTATTCATTCATTCATTCGTTTTCCAACCTGCTTATTCCAGTTCAGGGTCAGGGTTGTGGGTGGCTGGAGCCTATCCCGGCCGCTCTGGGTACAAGGCAGGACCCACCCTGGATAGGACGCGTTTCCGTCACAGGGCGAGTCACACACCCACACTCACTCTGGGACCATGGAGATGCGCCAGTTCACCTAACGTGCACAGCTCTGGGATGTGGAGGAGACTGGGGGACAGGAGAAAACCCATGCCGAACCCATGCCTAATGTGCTTCTCCACACGGACAGTGGCCCTCCTGGGGCATCCGTTTCTTTTCTCACTGATGTTGTGACAAAACAATGTTGAATGAAATGATGTTATTTGAGGACTTCCTATGCTGATTTTCATAGAAAGTTATAGTACATACTATTTTAAATATTGTTTGTAATTTGGGCATATGGAAATGTGGGTTCTATCTATCTAAATGAATATTTGGATTTAAAATATAACAGCAGATTAACGTGATTAACAGCAGATTACATTTGGATTTAAAATATAATAGCAGATTAACTTGATTAACAGCAGATTAACAGCATTATGGTTTCTTCACTTATAGAGTATATTTTAGAATGTGCTACATCCTTAAGAAATGGCCATTTTGGATACATTCCTAGAATTTTTGGGTTGAGTGGTATCTGTGTTTTTAAAGCTTTACATAGATATTGCTGGATTCCCCTCCAGAAAGGTGCTACTCAATTTACACTCTTACCAGCAGTTTATAAGACAAGGTCATTCTCTTATTACCACTCTCCAAAACCACAATATTTTTACATGTCTCAACTAGTTTCATGGGAAAAATAAGATCTTACTTTAATTGGGATTTCTTTAATCTGGTGGCATTGAGCCTGCTTCCATATCAAGGCCATTTGTTTTTCTCTGGTGAGAGTTCCTCCCTAGAAGTCAGAGGGCAGGGAACAGGGGGGCTGCTGGGCGCAGACGGCCTGCCTGGTACCCCGTGAGCATGCAGAGCCCCTGGCAGCCCCGACGTAGAGCGTGCAGAGCCCCTGGCAGCCCCGACGTAGACCCGGCGCCTCAGATGGTTACTGAGAGCGAGGAATGCGGATGTGCAGGATGGGCCGGGAGCAAGGGCTATGCTGGGCACTCCTGTCAGCCATGGGCCTTGGGACTGGAAGCAGGCATTGGACTCTAAGGATTAGGAAAATTATTTTTTGAGAAGTTGGGACTTAAGGATGTTGATTAGGTGGAAACATCTTTTTCCTGATGAAGGTGGAAAATACCAACATTCCTCACATTTTAATTTACTTTTATCTGTTTTTAGTATCAGACTACTGTCCCCTGTGCTCAGCCTGATACTGTTACTCATTGCGCTGGAGTTGGTCAACATTCATGCTGTTTGTGGGAAGAATGCGCATGAGTATCAGCAGTACCTAAAGTAAGTATGTCACACTTCTCTGCAGTCACATTGCATCGTGGGGTGGATTGGGGGTGAGCCTGTAGGAGTGAGATTGGGGCAGTGTGAGTGCCACTGTCTCCTTGGAGGCCCCACCGCCACCTCAGGCAAGGATCTGACATCTGGCCTGCACAAAGAACGCCCACATCCGAATGTCTCAAAACCATGTTTGTTGTGTTTTGTTTTGTTTGGAGACAGAGTCTTGTTCTGTTGCCCATGCTGGAGTGCAGTGGCGTAATCACCTGCCAGTGGGAGGCGTAATCGACCTCCCAGGCTCGGGTGATCCCGCCACCTCAGCCTCCTGAGTAGCTGGGACCACAGCTATGCCACCATACCTGGCTAATTTTTAAATGTTTTTGTAGAGATGAGGTCTCACTATGTTGCCCTTCAGTGATCTTCCCACCTTGGCCTCCCAAAGTGCTGGAATTACAGGTGTAAAAGCCACTGTGCCTGGCCAAAATCCCAATTCGTGTATGTAACAAATAGTTTCCAATTCCGGAAGTCCACTTTTTAGGACCATCCCAATCTAGGAGTCTGAAGTAGTGTGACACTTGTGTGACCCACTTTACATCCAGAGATTCCAAACCAAGGAGGCTTCCGGGCAGAGGTCAAACAAGCTGTCATCTGAGCTTGAGTGCAGCTCCAGCTCCAGCCTCCCTCGGCTGCTAGAAGTGCTGGATATCTTGTTGGTTTTAAGCCAGTGCTTTGCAGGTGCCAGGCACCTCAGTACACATTTAAATGAACGTGAAAATACAACTGGGGTGTCTTATGGAAAGAAGCGTAGACTCCTGCTGAGAGTGAGAGGAGCAAACATGCGGACTGTTAGCAGCTGAGGACTCCAGCTCAGTGTGCCCCATGCTTGGCACTGCTGGCATTGTGGGCTGGTGCAGGACTGCCCTGCTCATTGTAGGATGCTCAGTAGCAGCCCTGCCTCTACCCACAAAATACCAATGGCACCCCTACCCTCCGTATGACAGTCAAAAGTGCCCTAGACATTGCCAGATATCCCCTGGGGGACAAAATCACCCCACTAGAGAGCCCTCCTCTAGACAAAGTGTCTGTGGCTTTTCATTTATTATCCTTTTAGCTTTGCTTTAAGTTTGAATATTTTCAAGATAAAATGCTGGTGAAAACTACCTGGCAAATGTGGAAGAAGTAAAGATGACATTTATTGTCATCAGTCAGAGTGACCCTGCTGTTAACATTTTGAGAAATATCTTCAGTAAAATCTCTTTAACAGCAACAGCTGTCTCAGTGGCACACGTCTTCTCTGAGCCAGCCCCTTCATCACAGGGGATGGAAGCTGGATGTGTGAGGAGGGGGAGGGCACGCTGCCCATGAGGCTCCTCACAAGGCTGAAAGGACTGGCCTGCTTGTCATTGCAGCCGAACCTTGAACAATGCAGGTTTGCACTGCACAGGTCCACTTGTCCAGGGAGCTTTTTCAGTAAATACAGTTGGTCCTCTGTATCAGCAGGCTCTGTGTCTCATGCAAACACAGATTGAAATTACAGTGCTCTTGGTTGCAGACATCAATGTGGGAAAAAAAACAAAACACAAAAATCTCATTGCGAAACCCGCATGTTCAGGGGGCCAATTTTTCACACTTGACTTGAGTATGCTTGGATTTTGGTGTCCACTGGATGACTGTGTATTGTGTGTTTATTTTGTGTTGTATGTTTATTATGTTATGTGTCAGTTTGGTGCAGGTGACCCCTAAGTTCCTTCCTGGAATGACGGCCGTCATGTCCGGGCTGGAGAAGAATGTTTGAAAAGGTGCTTGTGTTGGAGTCTGTCCAACTGTCCAGTAGCATTTACATTTCAGCATTTTTCTCTTTCCTCTAATTTGTATTCTCTTATTTTTGATTTATATGGATTTATTTTTCTTGAATCCTCAGACGTAAATTAACTGCAGTTTACTTTAGGAATAATTCCAAGAATGAAGAGAAGACATTTAATTCATTGTTTCATTTTATAATGGAATGGATAAAGAAATTAATTTTTTTTTTACAGGTTTGTAAAGTCGATCTTGCAGTACACGGAGAACCTGGTGGCTTACACCAGTTACGAAAAGAACAAGTGGAATGAAACTATCAATCTTACACATACAGCTTTGTTGAAAATTTGGACTTTTAGTGAGAAGAAACAAATGTTAATACATTTAGCCAAGAAATCCACAAATAAAGTACTCTTATGAAAACTTGTAAGTCAGGATGCTTTTAATTTTAACAGATTTTAACACCGTGTAAATTAAAAACCCAAAGGCAGGTGGAGTTGAGGGTCTGCTTGACCAGGGTCCAGGTTCTGTTTCTCTGCAGTGTTCTGATTTACCCTTTCCGAGTGGTCGGTGTGAGTCTCAGTCTGGCTTCCTTTGTGGTGACCAAGTGGCTGTTGTAGTTTTTGGTTCCATCTCCCCGTAACACACTGTCCAGAGGAAGAAGGGAGAGCTGCTTTCACCCAGCTGTCACTCAGAAATGCGTGGCTCCGTTGTTACTGGCCACATGCCTACCCTTGAGGATGATTGCTGTGGCCGGGACCCTCCCCTGCATTCACGGGAGACGTTGACTCCTGGACCAGCCATCAGGGCAGGGAGGGTGAGGCCCTGAGGCTGAGGAGAGGACTGATACAATTTAAGCTTCTCGGGTCAGTGCTGGAGACCAGCTCCTGAAAGGGGAGGTGGGCAGGCACGGGTGCTGGGCAGCAGCCTCCTGGTCAGCATTTGGCAAAAAAAAGCAGAAGCCCTTCCCTGTTTTTAGATGTGGGGGTTTCAGTGCAGGGTCTGGGAGACCTGCGGGAAAGGAGATTAGGGAAGCTGCCATTCACAGGCCCTGCTTGAAGAACCAAGTGTGTGACTCGAGGGTTCCTGCAGCTGCTGCAGCCCTCGAGGGTGCCTGGGACCCCCACTGTCGGAGTTGGCAGCTGCAAACCTGGGGCTCTCCAGAAGCCTCTGGGCGGCCACCCTGACCTCATGTCTGCTTGGGCATGGGCCACCCCACCCCACCCTCTGTGAATCACTGCTTCTCTTTTTCCACCTTCCAAACCTTGACAGGGTGCAGCTGGCAGTCATCTAAGGACTGGTATTCTGTAGCTGCTTCCGCTCAGGAGACCTGGGGGCCGTGGGTGGCAGCAGAGCTGAGCACGTGCTGTTTGTGCTCTGCCAGCTCAGCTCTGGCCCCTTTTAAACAACACCTCTGGGTAAACGTGATGATTCTGCCTAATGTGATGCAACTTTCTCTTGTACAATTGAAAATGGTTCCTCCTCTTCCTAAAAGTGGAGACACAAAGCACAAATCCCATGTGTCAGTATTCCCACTCTGGGACTGTTCTTTTATAGCGCTGTCACACCTCTCTCTGATACACTTGCATTTAGATGGTGACTGTAGGGTTGACCGTCCTGCTAGTGGTGGTGCTGGGATGGGAAGAGGGAAAGAAAGAACTGACTCGTAGAGTTAGCTCGTAGATACAGGTGTATCTTACCATTGCAGTGAGGAGACCACACAGAGCTGCTGCATGCACTGTTTTTGCAACCTGATGATCTGGCAGAAGTTTGTGTTTGAAAATTCCCTTTTTACCACTGTTCCATGTTCCTTTCCTTTGCCTGTCTGGGTTGTGGTTTTTCACCTGGTGAGTTAACCCAGACCTCATTCTTTTCCATTACAAATCTTTCTCGTTTTGGGTAACTGTAGGTTTCCACTGACTTATCACTGGACTTGGGAATACTAAGAGGTTCCCTAGAGAATTCCCTAAATTCCAGACCCTCCTCCCGGCCCCCCATTCTGTGGTAGGAGCTGTGTTTCCCCAAGACAGTCGAGAACAATCACCTGGCCATAGCAGTAAACTTCTGGCTCATTGGCACAAGGCATCCAGTGCGGCTGGGTGGCAGCCTCCGCCTGCAGGACAGTGGGCACCTTGTGTCCCTCTGTGGAAGCATCCAAGGAATGAAGACACCCAAACCAGCAGAGTCCAGAATTGTGAGCGGAGAATCCAAAACCTTGCTAGTGGTGCAGGGGTGTAATGAGAGGAGCCATTCCCGCTCCACATGCGCCTCCACCCGTGTTTTCCAGCCATGGGAGAACCCACACCACGTGCTGACTGATGGCTCGGAGTGCAGGGCACATCTTGGGCAACCCAGCAGCCCCCAAGGGGGGCGCCTTGTCACAGCCAGCACTGCCCGGTGCTTAGGATGCTCCCCGAGGTAATGGGGTGTATGCCGGGATCACGATTGCCACGGGCCTCACTGCTGAGCTCTGCTTGAAACGGGTCTCCTGGAAGCAGAACTGTAAGCAACCTATGCAGCAGATGAGGCTTCTGTGAGCCAGGTGCAGTGGCCAAGAGGCGTCTGTCCCTCTGAACACATGGCCCGATGTGCTTGGGGGCTGGCTCTTCTTTCCAGGTGAGTTTTTCATGCTAGGAATTGTGTTGGTCTCTCCCATTAGCAGTTTTCTCCATTTAGCAGTGGACCTTAGCCAGACTAGCCTTGGAGTGAGGATGCCCACGTGGTTGGAGCCATTGACAACGTCCTTCACTGCCTCTATGGCCACTTTGTTGATGAGAACATTGAGCAAGCAAGGCTGGGTGGCTGGAGAGAAAGGCTAACATGCATGAGGCAGCCATCGTGCCACCTGCCTACTGAGCGCATGGGCCCCCTCCCCCGCTGTTCTTTAGGGCCACTCAAATGGGTTAGAATGTTGCCAATTTTCACCTTCAAGTGGTGTCAGCTGTCAGCATCTTTTGCCGAAATCAAGTCTAACTTTTAATTCAGGTGAGTGATCCTAGGGAAGTCCCCGTGAGGCCAGTAGGTGCGTGGTGAGGGGTGCTGTCCATGCAGCAGTGTGGGCTCGAAGAGCGTCGGAACCACTTGCTTGTGTATCTTGTGCTCCAGAACATGCCAAAGCCTAATCTGTGTGTGTGTGTGTGTGTGTGTGTGTGTGTGTACACCTATATACCTATTAAATACATACATCTTGCCTGAATGTAATGATGACATGCTCCCGCTGTTGCCTCACCTGGTGACGTGACAGGTCAGAAAACGCAGTCTTTGGTGGTCCGCTTAAGCTCCAGCTAGCTGTGACTAGCTGTGCCATGGTGAAGTGTAGATGTTCAGTATCCATCAGGGCCTAGAGGACAAGCTGAGAGCTGGTTCTCAGATTAATAATTATCTACAGAAGAGGGTGTGGTTTTGTCCCAGAACCCTAGGGGTCTGTGCTCTGGGCCTGTCTGTGGGCTCTCCCTTGCATCATGGGATCTAATTGCCACTGTAGCCCGACAGGGAGACCAGCTTTTACATCAACCTGCTCTGGAGGCTTTGCTCTTTCTAGGCCTCATGCGGAACTGGCAGTTTGTAGGTTAATTGGAAAGTGAGCAAAGTAGCGTGTGTGAGTCTGGTGGATGTTGGTTGCAGAGCTCCAGAGAGACTCAGAGTGCCTGCCCCTCTCTAGTGCCAGTGGTTGTGGGCACAGCAACCTGTCCTCCCCCTCGCAGAGTGCATCCACACCTTCCTAGATCACAGGCCCTGGAAACTTCAGAGCTGCAGCCCTGTGCATTCTTATGAGAGTTACGTCCCACCCCAGGTGGTCATAATGTCACCAAAACAGTGGGGTGTCTTGTTTCCTGTCCACATCATTAATGTGATGGGCCATGGTGGCATCCTGTGGAATGGCAAGATAGCCAGCAGCCCTGAGCTCTAGGTTGCGTGGAGGAACTGGAGAGGTAGCACAGCCCTGATGCATGCCCACCAAGGCTGCTGCTGTCCCTGCCAGATGAGAACAAGACAGCTTCTGGATATAAGATTGCAGGAGACAAAACCCCAACCCATATCAGTAGGTATAGAGAAAAATCATCTGCCAGATCAGTGGCTGCAGACCAGAGATCCGGGACTATATTGATTTGTTCCAATAAAGAGACCACATCTGAAGTAGCAGATGCTCAGGCTCCTGGGCTGGGGCCTTGTGTCCCAGGGACGCTCTGCTGTCTTGAGCGGCGTCTCTGTTCCCTGCAGGTGCGTGGGCAGCCATGCTGCTGGGCTGCCTCACTTTCCCTTGGTATTCTTTCCCCTGTTGCCCATCCTGCTTCTGATGAACACTTCCTTGGTCAGCTGCAGTATATGTCCATTCCAGTTACAGTCACATTGTAAATGGCTACAATTTGTTGTTTTTTCCTTAAACAGTGTTACATATCTCTGTTCACAATTGAATTAACTTAGAGTTTAACCCTTAAGAGGCAAATGTCTTCTGTTCTCACCTTCCCGAGGGATCCTGCCACATTGACCATCTTGCTAGCAGGGGTCACAGGTGTCACAAAAACGGATTTCTGCTGGCTGGTGGTCCACAGTGTAGCGTGGCTCGGGGGACCCAAGAACTCGACGGCAAAGCTGCTTCAAATTCTCCTGCATGCTTGTTCTTTTCTTTTTGCCCCTTTTCTTCTTTCTTCCCCTTCCTTCCTCTCCTTCTTCCTTCCTTCTTCCTCTCCTTCTTTCTCTCCTTCTTCCTCTCCTTCCTCTCCTTCTTCTCTTTCTCTTTCTCTCTCTCTCTTTTCCTTTCTCTTCCCCTCCCCTCCCCTCCCCTCCCATTCATCACCTACGCTGAGGTGCAGCAACACAATCATATCTCACTCCAGTCTCTAACTCCTGTGCTCCCATGCTTTTTCTTTTCTTCCTTTCTCTCTGTTTTTGTTTTTGTTTTTGTTTGTTTGGGTTTTGAGACGGAGTTTTGCTCTTGTTGCCCAGGCTAGAGTGCAGTGGTGCGATCTTGGCTCACTGCAACCTCTGCCTCCCAGGTTCAAGCGATTCTCCTGCCTCAGCCTCCCGAGTAGCTGGGATTACAGGCGTGTGCCACCATGCCCAGCTAATTTTGTGTTTTTAGTAGAGATGGGGTTTCACCATGTTGGTCAGGCTGGTCTTGAACTTCTACCTCAAGTGATCCACCCACCTTGGCCTCCCAAAGTGCTGGGATTACATGCATGAGCCACTGTGCCTGACCTTTATTTTCTATCTCTGCTGGCTGGCTGAATACCTTGAGCAGACCGGAATTACTGGAGGCAAGGGAAAAATGGAAGATTAGCTAAATTTGTTTTCCGTCAAAAGCAATGATGAAAATGATTATTTTCAAAGAGCAACAGCAAATATTGGTCCAAATTCACAAGTGTTCATCTGACAGGCCATATTGGAGAGTAAAGGTAGTTGTGTGTGGGCCTTCTGAGTGCACGGACGTGGAATTTAGCTACAGGATGAATGTTCTGCTTCCATAAGTTGTTTTGATGAGACGTGAAGACATTTTCTGAACAATATTAGAAGAATGCATCACCTTGGTATATCTGGCACCTGCCCTGCCCCTGACCTTTTCCTGAGTGAACAGGAGCCACGTCCCTTTTTAAATTAAGTGATGGGACAGCCTGGCCTGTTCCATGTCCTTGCTGCTGTCTCCCATGCTCGCTCCTCTGGGGCTCCAAGCATGTGGCTGAGAATCCATTTGGGACATCCGTTCCCCATCCCTGCCTGTCTCTATCATTAAACAAAGCGAAGATAGTCTGATGTGACTGGCTTTCCAAACTCCTACTTGGATTCACTGTAATGTGGACTAAACAAATGGCTTAAAATTCACTGTTTGCGGAGACCTTATCCTCTGCTCTACTCAGTAGAGACATGACCTGCCCCTCGAAGCTCTGCTCATTCCATCGCCTTCCTGACAGCATGTGCACAGCTTCAGGAAGCTCTCTGAGGTCAGAAACCCTGTCGTTTTACCTGTTTGCACCCCCTCTTTGTGTGTCCTGAATATTTTTACTACCTTAAATGTGTGCTCTTTCCCCCACAACATTTGTTTTAAATAATTTTAAAGCTACAGAAATGTTTCTAGAATAGTCCAGTGGATTCCCACATGACAATTCAACTATCGTTGGCATTTTGCCGCACTTATTTTCCCCTTTTAAGTACACATATATCATTCTTTTAACTGAACCATTTTGAAAATTAGTCATTGTGATGTTTTGCCCCCAAATACTTGAGCATTCATCTATTGAGAACTAAATCATTCCCCTTCAGTTATCAAATTGAGGAAATTTAACAATAACACAGCACCATTATCTAATACATGGTCCATATAAAATTTTTCCCAGTGTGTATAATAATGTCGTTTATACCTTCCATTGTTTGTTTTTATCCAAGCACCACAACTGCTTTTAGTTACTATATCTTTTATTTTTAAAATCTGGAATAGCTCCTTTTCTGTTTTTTTCTTTCTATGTCAGAGACATTTTTGAAGTATTTATGTCACCTTTACAGAATGAACCAATTGGCTTTTGTTAGATTGTTTCCTCAAATTTGACAGTTTTAAAGAAACACTGCATCCGTGATACTGTCTGAACCAGTGCATCACAGCAAGACACATGATTGACACAATAATGCTGTGTGCCACTCGGTGCATCACGTCAGGACACATGAGGCACATATGTGCTGCTGTGCACCCCTCAGTGAATATTGCAGGGTGTGTGGGTGGGGCCAGGTGTTGTCAAGTTCCCAGCAGGTCGCTCTGCCCTCTAGACACAATGGCTGGATGGGCGGTGGACACCTGCTCTGCGGAGACTGGGCAGCAGCTGAAGATGATCCGGGGAGGGGCTGCTCAGCTGGGGCTGGAAGGTGAGGAGGACAGGGCTGGGCTGGCCGCCTTGTGGAGATAGCAGGACTTGTTGAGGGAAAGTCAGGCCAGGGATGCAAACCAAAGCGTGAAGAGAAACTGCAGCGCCGTGCATGGCCTCAACTCCCTTTCTGAGGCCCCGTTGATGTGAGTGCTTTCAACAAGCCCTCCGGGGAATCTCTGCTGCTTGCAACCAAAAAGTAGTGACCACTGGAAGAGCCAGCCCCTGCGAGAGGACAAAGGCATCGCCGCCATCAGGAGGCAGGCAAACCCCAGAGAAGGAGGCCACGGACTTGGCAGTGGACGACCGGTGTGCGATCTCAGTGCCACAGGTTACTGGTTTTGTGGCAAGATGTGTACCTGCTGACAGCATGGCTTCCTCGTCTGCAGAGTGTGACAGTGACATTCCCTGCCTCATTAGACGTTAGGATACAGTGAGGCGCGGTGCTCAGCCCCATTCTGGACACGTAGCATCGATAAACACCAGCTCTTACCGGATCGTTCCCTTATGCTGGGAGGAAAGAAACGATTTGGATTTCCTCTGTCTAGAAGTCCAGCTATCTGCATGTGTGTTCAGAGGACGTTCTCGTATCTGAGGAGTGAAACCAAAGCATCCTGTACATCTTTCCCCCACCCCCACTCATAGCCTCGGATTCTCTGCGCAACTTTAGTAAAGGAGCTGATGGGGAATCGGATGCCTGACCCCGAGTCCTCACTCTGGGGCCCGAGCTTAGGATAACTTAAGGTTCAGCCGAGGCCTCTGAACTGTGACTCCGCCCCGTGGCCGCATGCGTCGGAACTCCTACCTGCCCTTTGCCCTTCTCGAGGCCGGTGCTTGCCTGGAGGAGGGCTGGCAGCAGAAATGCAGCTGACCGGGTTGCGTTTTCATACGGCTGACTAAAGGGGATACCGGTGGAGCCTCATTTCTCGTTTTATTTTTCAATGATTTGGCGGAGAAACTCCTTTTGTGAGTGGACTTTGGATTTCTTGGAGCTGCGCTGCAGGTCCCACAGGGTGGCTTTCGGCCCGTGCTGTGCTGGCGCTTGCACTTCCTCTGGCGGGGCACGGGGTGGCGCTCCCGGGTAAGGCGGCGGCCAGGGGGAGCCCTGAGTGAGGCGCTGCCTCTCCCGCTGACGCGGGCTCCAAGGCCACCGTGAGGGGGACCATCCGTCCAGGTAAAACGTGTTCTTTCTTTGTTTCTTTGCGAATCGATGGGGACCAGGCTTCCCCAGGTGGTGAAGTGAGGAACAGGGACTGCGGGGCTCGCCTGACCACTGGGGTTTCCATCCTTGTCCGTGCTGACAAAAGAGAAGAACAGACATCGCCTGAAATCTTCCCGCCTCCGTGAGGGAAGCCTGCGTCTGGGAATGCGCTGCAGGGAACTGACCCCTGAGTGAGGAAGGAGGTGCCGGGGCATCATTAATCAGACCTCGGGAGGCAATGCCGGGAAGGTTCTTTGTTTAAAGAAACACTCATGTTTAAAGAGCACTTGGTGCGGACTTGCTGTGGCCATCGCCCTCAACAGCTCATCTTTAGGATGTGCAGGCTGAATTCACGCCTCGGTGTCATCCATGTCTGCCTGCCGCGCAGAGGAGACAGCCAGAGGCCTTCCCACCGCACGGCTTTTACGGGAAGCTCTTCACATTGGCGAGAGGGGTGTGGTTTGGTTTATAGCCACACCAAGTAATTTTAATAAAACTCAATAACTATGTTGCCTTGCAGGCTCCGAGTGTTACAGGCAGACCCAAGTCCGAGTCTTCCTAGGGTTCATTGTCCCCCTCTGGATTTCCTAGGGACTCCAGATACGATGGCGTCAATGTCAGTTAACTTGGCACTATTTAAAATAGATCTATGATCAAATCTTAAGTTTTTCCACATAAGACTCTGGATGAATGCAGAAAGGTCATTTGATTACTTTAAGAGGATTTTATGTTAAAATACTGAAAAAGCCAGTCATAAAACTAAGCTCTGTACCAATGAATATAGTTCGTGAAGCCAGCAGCACGGGCTTATTATTATAAATATCAAACACCACCATTAGGAGTAAGCTCATTTATTTTCAAAGCACTTTGCGATCATTAATTGTTCACGTGTGAATACGCCCTGAGAGACAGTATTATTAACTGCATTTGAAAGGAAGAAAACTAAGGCACAGAAAACCCGTAATTCATTGCCCTGAAGGGAAAAGGAGACACCAGGAACACTGGCTGTCCTTTCGCTGCGTCTTCTCTTTGGTAGAGATCCGGGGACATCTGGAACATCCACCCTCTTTCTCCCACTCACGGCCATGCCACCATCTAGTGCTGCACTGACATTTCCTCTCAATCTCAAGATAATCACATCAATGTAACACTTGGCAGGTTTGTTATCTCAGTGCCTATTATCTCAAAAATTAATCCTAATAGCAACCTTAGAAAGAGGCAATGTTAGCCCCATTTCATAGGAAAATGAAGGATCAGTGAGAAAGTGACAGGTCTGTCACTGGCGGTGCAGGGCAGGGCCATTGTGGCGAGTCAGGCCTCGGCTGCAGGTCTGAGTTTATGCCATTGCCCGCATCTGTGGGGTCTAGGAGGCTGTTGTCTAAGCAGGAGGCATGACCCATCAGGGGCCATGGGTGATGGGCACAGAATTGTCATCTGACTGCCTTCCCACCCACCTGTATGTGTTCTTTGTTTTATTTAAGTCCTGTGAGGGTAGTTTAGGACCTTGTCCCTTCCCACAGCATAGCACAGAAAATTGGGCAAGTCCAGACCATGACTAAATCCACTTTAAAAAACCCACCCCCCTGAGACCAGCGGATTCTCTCCCTCCGAACTTGAGATATGATGTTGCCTTAAATGGTCCAGCAGTCGCGGAGCCTCAGGGGGCCTCTCTGCCTTAGTGGGTGCATTCCAGTGCTGCTCGGTCTGTATTTCCAGATCTTGCTTTTATCCTTTTATTTTCTAGAGTAATTGATAATTCCAATCTATCTGGCCTGCATGAAATTTATAAAATAAATGGACATAATAGAAAATAAATATTTTATGGAGCCACCACTGTGTGCAAGACATTCTGCTACGGAGGCTGAAGGGTCCCACAGCTTCTAAGGACCGGTCCCTGGCCTAATGGAGCTCACAACAGATTGAGAAGGGAGGAGGGACACCGCTGACACAGCCCACGCTGCCCAGTGCCGGGTGCAGGAGAGGCAGTGGATGCAGGGGATTGTGGGCAGGGTGTGCTGGGCCTGGGCCCTGGCTCCCTTTAGGAGCCTCATGGCCACTCTGCTGTCTTCCTCTGTGCATGGCCTGGGCCACATTGTGTGCTGTGGAGTTGTCGGATCAGACCTGGATGCTGCAACCCAAGGAGAGAGAGGAGGACAGAGCCCAGGAGAAGAACAGCACTCGGCAGCCTGACCCCTAAAAACCAAACACAACAGAAACCAAGCCAATGGCGATGGTTGAGAAGAACCAAGCCAGCGTGTAGGGGAGGCCAGGGTGGCACCCCAGGCATCCAGGGTGGAGGGACTTGAGGAAAGGAATGCCCGGAAACACAGCTGGGGAGGCCCGAAAGGCCGGGGACTCAGGCTGAACTGTCTTGGGGTTCCCAAGGGGCTGACGGGGGAGTGAATTGTCAGAGGTGGTCAGAGCCACAGATTCCTGGGGAACATGTACTGTGGCTCAGGATGGAGAAAAGGTGGGCTGAGGTCGGGACGGTCAGTGCAGGTGGGTGCACGAAGGCGTCTGGAGGAGGAGAAGCTTTACAGCCGATGTCCTGGAGGGGCCGCAGACAGAAGGCACCGGGTGCTGGAAACCACAAGCTGCTCATTTTCATCGACGAAGAGGGGAGTGGGGAACATAGGGCGAATTTCAGAGTCTACTGTAAAGAGGAAGGATTTACCTGCCATGGTGTTGCTGGGTGATCTGGGCAAAGCTAGGGGAGCTGGTTTTCGAGGAGTGAAGAGATAGGGTGGGGAGGGGGAGATCTGGACCTGGGCCTGGGAAATGTGAGGGGATCCAACTGCAAGAGACCAGAGGCACCCTCAGGACAGTGGAGCCCAGTTCTTTTCTCT
The DNA here is from genome assembly GCF_028885655.2 of Pongo abelii. Taxonomy (NCBI): domain Eukaryota; kingdom Metazoa; phylum Chordata; class Mammalia; order Primates; family Hominidae; genus Pongo; species Pongo abelii. Next base: position 171,791,134 of record NC_071990.2, read on the forward strand.
GCAAATAAATCTCAGTTTTCCACATCTCAACATGTGAGGCAGCTCACCCCAGTTTCTTGTTCTTTCTCTAAGAGGGTTTGGCCTTCCATTGCCTATAAATGGGAGAAAAGCTAATGGGGCTCATGTCCATGGAGGGGAGTTCAGGATGAGACTGGTGGTTCAGGCATCCTGTGAGCCTGAGGGGAGGCCGCTGGCCTTGTGGTGCTTACAGAGACACGCAGCGGCTGTGATCCACATTGAGCATGAGAAACAAGGTGTGAGGCTGCAGACACCTGAGAGGCACTGTGGGGGCAGCACCCCACAGGCAGAGGCAAACGGTGGGTGTGCGGTTTCCCTTCCCATCTGGTGTCAGCCGGTGGCTGGCAACCCCATACCGAGACCTTTGGTGCCTGCGCTGTCCCCACCCCCTTTTACCCAGGGCCCCTGATGTGCTCGGCTCTGCCTGGCATGAATCCCAACAACTCTCCCTGCCTCCTGCTTGTGCGAAATGAGCAAACGTGAACTTGCCCAGTATTGAAGAGCTCAGGACCTTGAGTTCCAAGAGCGGGGGAGAAATACTTTGTTGTTCTTTAGACCCAACAAGCCAAATCTGTTAACGCCAAGCCTTCATTCCCAAGACAACCCTCCCTTTTGATGGTCCTAAGGTGCTGCCACCTAATTTCATGACTTTTGCCACTGCAAAAGCTTCCCAAATTCGTACTGAGGCCACGCCTTTCAGAGTGGATGCACGAAGGAGGGCGGTTCATCAGAAGTGAATCTGAGATTAAACCCATGTTTCTTAGCTCACCAGTGCTCCCCTTCATCATTTCTAGAACATATGTAATAGCATGTCCTGGTCTTCTTGGTGGTCTCCTTAGGGATATAGGGGAAGGGCAGTTTTCATATCAACTTTCTTTATGTTACCATGAATTAGCTGCTTGCTGAATAAACTTCTCAGACAAAAATCCCATACTTCCCGAGTATTCGCCCTTCCACACTGCAGTCACTTGCTCTAGTGTTTGCACACAGTTACATTATTATCAAAACTGCAGTTCAACTAAATGCTCCAAGTGCAGGTGAAGGTCTGTCCTCAAGGTGCTGGTTGAGGCAGGTGACTGGAACAGTTCCAGGTCCCTGCCGTTCTGGGGCGTCAGCGTCACCTCCGTTCAGGGGTGACAGACAGCAAGGCCCCAGCTGGGAGAGGCCAAGGGGATGGGAGTGAGAGGGAGAGCTCAGAGGCGGGGCAGGAGCCTCAGGATGGGGGATGCCAGGGCCTTGGCAGGCGGCCACCCCAGGACCAGGAAGGCTTCCCAAGCCAGGGGTTCTTTCCCTCTCAAGAGCAGGACTGAAAGGAGATTCAGGAGTAAGGGGCAAGGACGGATGGTGGCAGGTGCAGGGGGTGAAGGGGCCCCGCCTGGGATAAGATGGCAATGGAGCTCAAGAAAATAGAAGCAGCTACATTGCCACGGTGGCCGCAGTGCAGGAGCAGGTGCTGCTGGGGAGCTGGGCCCCAGGCTTTATCTACACTGTCTCACTGTAAGTCTGCTCCCGACTTGGCACCATCGTCTGACTCCACACATTGCCATAGCCCTGCCAGGCAGGTGCTTGCAAAGGCCACAGAGCTATTGAGTGGGTGCAGGAGGGAAGCACACCAGGAATTTGGCCCTGGTCTGAGGCAGCAGGGGACAGCTGGCTGTGGTCAGCAGGGCCCGAACCCCGGCTCTGGAGCCTGCGAGCCACCCTGAGAGTGCAGAAAGCTGAATGTCTGGGGCCATGTGCAGAGTGTGGCCAAGTTGCAGCTGTGGCTTCAGCATTCAGAGCCTCTGCCTCTACTGGGGATTAATGCAGGTTTCCAACATCTCTGTGTTTGGTCAGTGCTGATCTTTTTCCTAATTGGCAACTTATTGGTTCCAGGAGAGTACTGGGCAGGCTGCAAATGTCTGTGTTAAAACAGCTCTGCTGGGCTAAGACAGGACAGAAGCAGACAGCAGGTGGATGAGACACAATTTCCTATCCAGCAGAACCTGCAGCAAGCTCCACAACACCCTCCAAGGGCTCCGTCTTGCTCCCGGGAAGATGGTTAATTCCATCAGGTCAGTATTTCCACACCTCCTGAGCCTCCACTTTCCGCTACGTGTTCTCTGAAACCCACCCCCCTGGGCTTGCCACTTAGATGATTCCAGAATTGCCTCACCACCCTTTACTTGCAGAACCTGACCTTCATGTTATGGGGATGATTAGGAAAGAAAGTTGCCTCAGGAAATGGCCAGAAAGGGGTTCCACAGAACTGGCTTATGAAATAGTTTTGCAAAATCTGTAATTAGTAAGCTGGAAACAAAGGGAAAAGAAAAAACAGAAAATCTTATTGTAGAAAATATGCTTTGCAGTGTTTGAAAAGGCTGTTCTTGTTAAATTAACCCATTAATAAATACAAACCACATAACATTTGCTTTTTAATTATTGTCTGTAGTGTCAAAATAACTGGTCTATGAAGCCAGTGGGAGTCTGTCTAGTTGGAAAATAGTAGTATTTGTTCTCTGAGGCCCCAAACATAAAAGAAAGTGTTGTTTAAATAAAAACATGGTGTGTGAGCATGAGAGGTGAGTGGACAATGGGAAATTACTTAATGGGTACAATACTCATCTTTTGGGTGAACACTAACAGCTCAGACTTTAGCACTGTGCAACACATCCATGTAACAGAATTACACCCGTACCCCATACATTTATAGAAATAAAAAAGATGCATCATAAACTGAACAAAACAGCCTATGATATATCTTGAAGAAATCATGCTTTAAAAATGATAATTTTATTATTGTATGGGAGAAAACTCACATGGCTCATAAATGAAAAACATGAAAAGCATTCAGTGTAGTCTGTTCTCCATCCACATCCTTCTCTGCCTGGTTTCATTACACTCCTCTGTGTAACAAAGTCTTTCTTATTGATTTCTAGGAACTCTTTATATGTGGCACTAAGGGCATGAGTTATGATTAGCTTTTTGTGCATCCTTAGAGCTTCCTGATGCAGATGCAAACACACAGGAATGTGAGTGCTCACCTTCATCTTCTCTGTGTTTTACACAAATGGTGGCAGATTACATGCACTTTACCACACCTTGCTCTTATAAATTGGATAATCCCCCCTATGAGTACATGTAGCATTCCATTTTCTTACAGCCGTGGAGTATTTCAGTACCACACTGTATGGATGGTTGGTGTTGATAGACACAGATTCTTTCAAATCTTTTGTTATAACAGATAATGCTGTTATCTTGCTAATATACCATTTTGAACCCATCTTTAGAATCAGTCCCTAGGAGTGAAATTGCTGGGTCAGAGGACACACGTCTTTGTAATTCTGTAGGTGTCGCCAAATTATCCTGCATGTGGTCACGTGATTCGCTCTTCCCAGGCGTGCAGGCCATGACTTCTCCACGGCTCCCTGCCTACACACCATGAATGTCTTCTGACATTTGCTGATCCAATAGGTTTCCCATTATATTATTAGTAAGGCTGAGCATCTATTTAGTTTCTTTTCACTGGACCATTCCATCAAAGTTTTTTGCCTATTGATCTATTGAGTTTTTTTTTTCTTTTTCTTATTGATTTTTTGGAGCTTTTAATATATTAACGATGTAAGTTGTGATAAGAGGTGAAAATGCATTCTTTTCCTCAGTGTCTGTCTTGATTTCTTAATTTGCTGATGGTAGTTTTTCATGCATAAATTCCTATTTTTAGGTACTTTAACTTATAAATTCTTTTGCTGCATTTGGATTTCTCAGTTTTAATTTAAAAAATCATGGAATTTGTCCATGATTTCTGTTAGTATTTTTATGGCTTTACTTATTTAAATATTTTATCTATTTGAAATTTATTTTTATATACATTGTGGGACATGGGTGCAACTTTCATCTTTTATTATTTATTTTGCTGAATGCTACTCAGTTGTTCTAATGCCATTTATCACACAGTTTTTTTCACTAACAACTTTAGATGTCACTTTTATGACTTAGTAATTTCCCTCCTATTTTTGTGTCTATCTGTATTTACTGTGCTTTTCTGTTGTTCTGTGTGTTTATTCATGACCCAGTACAACAATATTTTAGTTATTAAAACTATTATATGATCTAAGAACTGGTAAGGCTAATTCTTTCTCTTTACTCTTTTTTTTCTGGATTTTCCTATTTTTGTTTGCTTCTTTTTCTATTTGAATGTTAGAATCAGATTGTCTAGTTCTCACCTCACAGTAAAATAAATTAACAAATAAATAAAATACAAAGATCCAGAAAAACCTCAGTCTATTTTTATTTAGGTGCATTCATTTACATAATAAGTCAGGGAAAGTTGGCATTTTATGATGTTGAGTCTTCCTAGTCGAGAACATCATAAGTCTTTCTATTTGTCCAAGTTTTCTTTTATAAACTTTCGAGGGTGGATAAAAATGTATCTCATATAGATGTTAACTTTCTTGTTAAGTTTATTCCTGGGAACTTTTTCTTGCTAATTAAATGGGAGTAATTTCTTTTGTTATATCTTCTAAAGCTATTGGTTTCCGTATATCAATTTTATCCCTACATCTTACTAATTTCCTTATTATTTGTTGAAGAAATTAACTTGATATTGTCTTTTGGTTTGAGATAGGTGTATCTTACCATGTTATGAAAATACTTATCAAATCCTATTTTACTAAGTTTTTTAACACTAAATTTCATCAGATATGAAATGCAGCTTTTATACAGATTATCTTATTTTTTTTAAATCTTGGATCTGTTCAAAGGAATTACCCATAATCAGCTTTTGCAAACATTTTTTAAAGTTTTTGAATTTTATTTTCACATACAAATGTGTTTGGTTGTCCTTTACAGCATGTGTCATTCAAAACCCAATTTTCCATAAGGATGCCATGTTTTCCTAAGCATTTGGAGTTCCACAGCATCTTGAATTCATTTAACAAAATGTTATAGAAGGAAAAACTTAGAATTAGTACAGTTGTGTCATTATTTAAAAGCTAACATTTTTCTCTGAGCTTGAAAACTGATAGATACCTTTTCTAGTGAAGAAAGCACCTTAAATTCTTTCTTGAACAAAGTAGGTGTGTGTGGATGGATGAGTAGATTGGTAGGCAGATAGATTAGATAAACATTGTCAGTAAATTTAAATGGACATGATGCACACTTTAAAACTCTCTCTGAAATAAAATAATGAGAAGTAAGAAATCCGAGCCCACAGATACTGGCCTGTTCAGGTGGTCCTGCTGGAGCACTGTCTCCATGGAAACAGAGGAGTGCCGGAAGGAAGGACTGAGGAGACACAGCAGTGAGTCCACTTTCTTCCCTGAAGCACCATCATTTCCTAAGCTTATTTATCACCTTTTAATTCTACAGAATCACATTGTGATTTTATAGTGACTGAGGACCAAGAGTAGAAATGTCTTATCTCCAAGGCATGGAGCAGGCACTTACCATTTAAAGGAAGCAATCTTCAGGCTTTTTACAGGATATTGATCTCCTGGGAATGTCAGCAGGGGCACAAGGAGAGCAGTCGATGCGTCTGGACTCATAAATCGCTCACGTTACATCCAGTATGCAGTGTATGATATGACTTGTCATGGAGGTATCTGCAAAGGTGCCACAAACACCAACATCTGGGTTACTTATTTGTCTCCTCTGCAGTGAAGCTGGCAATAAACACATCTCCCAGAGGCTGGGGAAGGTGGGAAAGAATGATCAAATGAAAGCTGCGGAAATGAGGGCATTTTTTCTGTCTTCCTGAATCAGCCATAAAACAACAGCAGGACAGGGGTTGCATCCTTCTCTCTGCTGCTACAACCAGCAGGTGATAGATTGGACGTGGTGGCTACAAAATGCAGATGAAGGTCAGCACTGTGTTCTGGCTGAGACTTCTCAAATTCTCACTTCACAGTTAATTTTTGTTTCAAACAATGAATGTTGTTGTTATTTTAATGATAGCATAAGTTTAAAACTTTGATGCTTCCATTTTTCAAAAAGGGCAAACCACCACTGACAATAACAAAATCCTTTAATACAACAGCACTGGGGAACAGAGCCCAGGGCTTCTCCATTTGCTGATTTTCGGCACCTCTGTCCCTGTTACTCTCTGATGTTTCTTAAAAGCTCTCATATATGCATGGGATAAATGTGGCACAGCAGAAAACCAGAAATAGATACAATGAGAATGAAGATGAGGTGGTTCTGGACAAGGTGCTGCTCAACCAGGAGGCGGCGACAGCGGGAGAGTGGACCTCCTTCCACTGAAGCTGCGCATAAACAGGACCTTGGAGGCCAGTGAGCTCCCTGCCCCAGTAGGGACGTGGCCTGCTCTAGGCAGAGGGCAGTTGAGCAAAGGAGAGAGGCATCAAAGTAGAATAACTTCAACTTCTTTAAAGGTTGAAAAACGCTGAATAAAGGCATTGCTGTAAAGAGTATGGGATTGTTTATATTTGCTGAGTAATCAATACCACATATTGCTTTCATGTTGTTTGCTCAGCTCTGTTCCAGGGCACATCCAAGATGCATGGGCATGTTTCTGTGCTCTTACAAAGCCTCCTTTCTATTAGGAAGCCTGCAGCACACACAAAACAGCCATCAGCAAGAGTGTCTGTGGCCCCAGTGCTGCCCTAGGCAGCACACGAGAGTGACGGACTTTGAGTCCCTTTATTTTCTGCTCTCTGGAAGGAGGGGTTTTAATAGAATTTATCTTTTTATATATTCTGCCTAGCATTAGAGAAGCAGACAATTTTAGTCAATCATTCAAGACCATCCTGCAACCTCAGCTTTTGTGCTTTACAACCTTGTAAAGAAACATAGCAACATAATTAATTACAATTACAGCACTGTGATGTGAAATTTCAGCCAAAAATCTAAGTCATTGCCTCTGGCCTGAATTCCTTTAGCATAATCTTAAGACAGGAACACGCATGCCTGATCCAAGAGCCTGTGCACATCAGGTGCACCTCCTAGCAGTAAAGGCTCGGAGGCGTGGGCCAGGGGATCATGCAGAGTTGGGCTTTCATTCAGCATCCCCGGGAATCAGGACACTGCACTCACACACACACTTGCCACACAGCCTGGCAGGAGCCAAGACAAGGTTGCAATACTTTCATCTTTAAGAAAGGAGTTTGAAAACATTCACTGCAAATTAACACAACTTTTCTGACTGGTATGTGCCCACAAATGGATGCAGCTGCACCCCGAACCGACCTGGGCTCCCTGAAAGATCAGAGGGAAACGTGAGGGACAAACCCATTCAGTGCAGAGCTCTCTTCAAGCAAGGGAAAAAAGATTTCCAAATTTGAAAATGACCTTCGCACCTCCCCTCCTTTCTGCTCCCCTCTTCAGTGGAATGTTTGAACAAGCACTGATGACTCGCTCCCAAATAGCCCAGATAAGGTTTTACCAGAACAGGTGGGCCTGCTTGAAAGATAAACTCTTCCTGAAGCAACAATAAGACAAATGATCGGAAACTTGCAATTTGGTTAATGTTTCTCTCTCTCTGCCTTGTGTGTACACAGCTCTTTCTGGCCGGCAGCAGGAAGAGTGAGCCTGTGTGTGCCAGGCCCTGCAGTCTCTCCTCTCTCTCCTCTCAGCTGGTGTCTCCAGTGAGGGGCCTGAGTCATGGCACACATGAGCCTGTGCTCAGCCTGCACATCTCCCACCTCCCACCAGCTGCTCCTCAACTGCCAGGGTCAGATTGTAGCAAAATCTCACTCTTCTGCCGATGCTGGGGTCTCCCTTGTGTCTGGGAGGTGGTGTGCCTGATGGCCTGAGTGCTGCAGTGAGTCCATGTTTCCCTCCCAGCAACTGTTCTGTCCTCCAACTTGGCCGACAGCTCTGGCCAGGGATGCAGCCCAGCTGGTGCCCACCCCGTACTCTGTCCATTTCATAAGAGCCCCTGGTTTCCTCACTTCTCTCAGATTTTGCCAAGAGAATGGTCCTGGTGTGGCCCAGAAAGGCCAGCGGGGTGCAGCCTGGGACTTAGAGCAGAGGCGGCTCTGGTGGGGAGAAAGCAGCTCTCCCAGCCTAGCCCCACCGGTGGGCAGCACCTCCTGGCTCCAGGCCATCTTTTGTCCCAGTCCTAGGTAAGAAAAACACAAACAAAAGCCAGTCCCATGGCGCTCGAGAAGCAGGAGGCCGTTCCCTGACAGCAACATGCTGTGTGCACAGACAAACGGGTGGACAGGAGGCAGAGCTCGGGGTTGCTGCGGAGCGGGCAGGACACTGGCGGTGCGGACCCGCCGGGCAGCTGTGCACGGTTGTCATCCTCAGCGGCAGGAACCAGTTTGTTGCTCAGGGCCTTGTCTTTTTACAAAGAGCCCCAGGCCCCAGGGGCTTCTCTGGGTGCCTCTTTGCTGCCATGTCTGCATGCGGCAGAGAGCAGACCAGGCCACCGACCCTCTCGCTTTGCTGTCTTTACATGGAAAAGCCACTGTCGTAGCCCCAAAGGAGGGAAAACTGTACTGATTTGGGGAGCCTCTATGTTGACTTCAAAACAGATTGTCTCCTGTGTTCTCAAAGACTGGAAGTGAACCCCACAACCACCTTAGGCCACAAAAGCTTTATGCTTTCTAATTAGCATCCCTGTGACCTGCTCTGCGCCCTGCAGATATTTTGCTCAGCCAGCCAGAAGAAGGGACGACAGACACCAGGCCCCACAGACCTGCGGCTGGGACCCCCTGCCTGGGGACGATGGGGTCAGGGTCCAGTAGCTGCCCCAGAAACAGGTGGGGCTGCAGGACGCTGATGGTGAGCTTGGAGGTTGGCAGAATTCTAAATCTGGGCACTGCAGGGTCCCCACAGGTCACAACCCTACTCTGCTCCACCCAGGCTCCGAAGGACCTGAGCAGGAACCTCTGCAGGGTGGGCCCGGGGTTCCCTGTCCTCTCGGCAGCCAGCAGTGCTCCCTGACAGCCCAGGACTCTCCTTCCAGTAGCTTGGTAGTTTGCTGTCCCAACGTGGCTGGGCCTGGGACAGGCTCCTCCTTTCCTCCCAGAAGCCGGGCAGTCCCTCCTGCCTCAGTTTCTCGGACTAGGACGCCTCTCCCATCGCGAGACACTGAAGACCCTCAGCTGTTTCCATCTGCCCAGTCTGACTGCTGAATCTCCCTCTGTGTGCGTTGGTTTGCTGTGTTCTTGCTACTCGCCCTTGGGTAAAATTTCTTCTCTACTCATGAAGCTGCATGTCCTGGAGGACAGGGCCGCACCTCACATGCATGTTGCCCACATAGCTCAGCAACAGATGCACTCACGCTTGTTAAAAGTAAAACCGGGCCAGGCGCAGTGGCTCAAGCCTGTAATCCCAGCACTTTGGGAGGCCGAGGTGGGTGGATCACCTGAGGTCAGGAGTTTGAGACTAGCCTGACCAACATGGAGAAATCCCGTCTCTACTAAAAATACAAAAAATTAGCTGGGCATGGTGGCACATGCCTGTAATCCCAGCTACTCGGAGGCAGGAGAATCGCTTGAACCCAGGAGGCGGAGGTTGCGGTGAGCCAAGATCTCGCCATTGCAATTGCACTCCAGCTTGCGCAACAAGAGCAAAACTCTGTCAAAAAAAAAAAAAAAAAAAAAAAAGTAAAACCAATTAGCCAATGTAAAGGAGTTTAACTGAGCAAAGAATGATTCACAAATCGGGCAGCTTCCCGACCCAGAGTGGACTCAGAGACTCCAGCACAGCCATGTGGTGGAAGAAATTAAGACCGAAAAAGGAAAGAGATGTACAGAAAATGGAAATGAGGTATGGAAACAGCCAGATTTGTTAAGCTTGGGGTTTGCAGTATTTGAACATGGTTGAAGAGCTGGCCACCTTAGATTGGCCAAAACTCAGTGATTGGCACGAGAGTAGGCTACGGTCTGTTTACAATTCCATTTAGGTTACTGTTCATGATGTACAGAGAAACCTTTTGGTCGAAATTAAAATACGCAAGCAGGCAGCTTTAGGCCACACTTGATTTGAAAGCTAGAGAGGCCTGGTGGAGGCTGCATTCTCCTCTCCAAGGAGTACATTTGTGGGCTGCTAAGCCACAAGATATGGAAGAACACAAGACAGCTAGAGAAGGCCACGAGCTGGACCCAATACCCACATATTCAGGAGTAAACACTGTGCTGTGAAAGGGTCAGTGCCTCCATAAACGTCTCCACAGACATAGAGCTCTGAACGGACGTGGACCACTACACACAACAGAGTTACACACAACAGAGCTCGACAAGCCACAGAGCTCCACAAACCGCAGAGCTCTCTACAGACACAGACATCTCACCACAGAGCTTTCCAAACCAAAGAGCTCTCCACATACACAGAGCTCTCCACACCACAGATCCCTCCACAGACCCTGAGCTCTCCTCAACACAGAGCTCTCTACTGACACAGATATATTTATAAACACAGATCTCCACAGAAGACTCTCCACACCACAGAGCTCTCTACACTACAGAGCTCACCAGACCACAGAGCTCTCCACAGTCACAGAGATCTCCACACCACAGAGCTCTCCACATACACAGAGCTCACCACAGACACAGAGCTCTCTATATACACAGAGCTCTCCACATTCACAGAGATCTCCACACCACAGAGCTCTCTACATGCACGGAGCTCTCCACAGAGATCTCCACATCACAGAACTCTCCACATACAGAGAGCTCTCCACAATCACAGAGCTCGCCACACCACAGAGATCTTCAAACCACAGAGCTGTCCACATACAAAGAGGTCTTTACACCACAGAGCTCTCCACACCACAGAGCTCAACACACCAAAGAGCTTTCCACAGACACAGAGCTCTCCACATCACAGAGCTCTCCACAGACACAGAGCTTCCAGACCACAGAGCTCTCCACACCAAAGAGCTCTCCACAACACAGTTTTTCACACCACAGAACTCTATACCACAGAGCTCTCCACAGACACAGAGCTCTCCACACCACAGAGCTCTCCACACCAAAGAGCTCTCCACAACACAGAGCTCTGCACCCCACGGAGCTCTCTACATACACAGAGCTCTTCACACCACAGATCACTCCACAACACAGAGCTCTTCACATACACAGAGCTGTCCACACCACAGAGCTCTCCATAACACAGAGCTCTCCACATACACAACTTTCCACACTACAGAGGTCTCCACATACAGAGCTCTCCACAGACACAGAGCTCTCCACACCACAGACACCCCCTGTACTTACCCCTAGGTCTGACTCCCCTTAGCACAGACCCCTAACACTTAAATTTTCTGCACTCACACTGGCAGCAGTGACTTCAGCGGCACTGATCCCCTCTGCACTGACCCCCTCATCAATGACATTCGCAGCACTGACCTTCCCAGCACTGACCCCTCTAGCACGGAGCCCCCCTGCACTGACCCTTTTTGCACTGACCACTGCCTGCAATGAGCACCCCTCCCCGATACCACAGCACTGACACCCGTACAACCGACCTCCCCAGCAGGTACATCCCCTGCACTGACCTCCACAGCACCGACACCCCCAGCACTGACTCCCCCACACCGACCACTCAACACTGACACTCCAAGCACTGACACTCCCAGCAATGACCCCGCCAACACTGACCTCCTTAGCACTGAACTTTTTTTCACTGTAACCTCCAGCACTTACCCCCCTAAAGTGACAGCCCCAGCACTGACTTCCTTAGCAGTGACACCCCCAGAGGTGACTTCTCCAGCACAGACTCTTCAGCACCGACCGCACCAGCATTGGCGTCCCCAGTTCTGACACCACAGCACTTAAATTCCTGGCACTCTCACCCCAGAGGGACACCCCCAGTACTGACACCCCATCACTGACACCCCCAGCACTGGCACCCTCAGCACTGACACTCCAGCACTGGCATCCCAGCACTGACACATCTGGCATTGACACCCCAGCACTGACACCCCCAACACTGAGACCTCCAGCACTCATACCTCCAGCACTCATACCTCCAGCACTAACAGCCCTGCACTGACACTCCCAGCACTGACACCCCCAACACTGAGACCCCCATCACTCATACCTCCAGCACTGACACCCCCAACACTGAGACCCCCAGCACTCATACCTCCAGCACTGACACCCCCAACACTGAGACCCCCAGCACTCATACCTCCAGCAATAACAGCCCTGCACTGACACTCCCAGCACTGACACCCCCAACACTGAGACCCCCAGCACTCATACCTCCAGCACTGACAGCCCTGCACTGACACTGCCAGCACTGACATCCCCAACACTGAGACCCCCAGCACTCATACCTCCAGCACTGACACCCCCAACACTGAGACCCCCAGCACTCATACCTCCAGCACTGACACCCCCAACACTGAGACCCCCAGCACTCATACCTCCAGCGCTGACACCCCCAACACTGAGAACCCCAGCACTCATACCTCCAGCACTAACAGCCCTGCACTGACACTCCCAGCACTGACACCCCCAACACTGAGACCCCCAGCACTCATACTTCCAGCACTGACAGCTCCTACAGTGGCACTCCCAGCACTGACAGCTCCTACAGTGGCACTCCCAGTACTGAGACCCCCAGCAATGGCATCCCCAACACTGAGACTCCCAGCACTGACACCCCAACACTGACATCCCCAGCACTGACACCCCTGGCACTGACACCCCAGCAGTGACAGCCCCTGCTGTCAATAAATAACAGTAATTTGTTATTTATTTATTCTTGGTTAGAACTCACAGAATAGTACAGAGAACAACATAGAGCCTCTACGTACTCACCACCTAAATCCCAAACACAGTATTTTTCCACACTTCTTTATTTTCTGAAATACACAAGGCATCATCACATATACATTGAAACGCTTCCATCCTTTTCCTCAAGTCAATGCCCCCACTCTCCGAGGTGACTCTGCTCTGAATTCGGTGTGTGGAGTTGGGTGACATGTGGAAAGAGAGCGTGCTACACATAATGTAAATGTAACTACTTATGTTTCCAGAAATAAAATTCAGTATTTTATGCCCTAGTTGAATCTTGAAATAATACAATTGAAGTTCAAGCTTGAAATGCTGTAAAAAGTTTGAAAAGCTAAGTTCAACTGTACAATTTGAAGACTCCTCCGGTGCTGAGGCTTAGCTGTTCACCCTGGCCTGGGGAGGATTGTGGAGCCTGTGTTGTTGGAGCCTGGAGCCTCAAAGGTCGTTAACTATTCTGAGTGTTATCTCTTTTTTCTATCTCTGCTGGCCTGTGTTACTCTCCGGCTCTGCCTAGGAAAGCTGAGCTTAGGATGGGTTAAGAGAACAACTAGACAGAAAGCCCAGGTAGGAGGCAGCAGGAAGTTACTGAGCCCATGATGCAGGGCTCAGGGGAGTGGCCTCTGTGGGCAGGGCTTGGAGGAGCAGCCTCGGTGACACAGGGCTCAGGGGAGTGGCCTCAGTGGCAGGGCTTGGAGGAGCAGCCTCGGTGACACAGGGCTCAGGGGAGGGGCCTCGGTGGGCAGGGCTCAGGGGAGGGGCCTCGGTGGGCAGGGCTCAGGGGAGTGGCCCCGGTGGGCAGGCTGCACACCTGCACCTCTGGGGGCTGTTGGGGGCCGCTGGGCAGTTGCTGCAGCTGAACCGGACATGAGAGAGGCTTTCGCTGGTCAAAGGCTTGGGAGGACACTGGGGCTTCCCCAGGCCTTGCTTGCACAGATCAGCTGGCATGAGCTCTGTGGATAATGAGACTCTCTGATGCTGATCTTCCCGCGGGTGGGGCACCAGACACAGATTCTAGGCATGGTTTCCCCCAGTTTGTGTTCAGCCAAAGAGAGGCCCTGGTCTCTGGGGTCCCGGGAGAGCATGTCCCGCAGGGAATTAATCCCAGGGTCTCAGGTTGCTTTATGAGTCACTCGCTGGATAGTTAAAAGACCCAGATTCTAAAGGGGCAGCTCAAACCTTTGCCCCCTGGGAACAAAAGCAGGAGATTAGCTCTGTGTTATCAATCAGCATTGTCAGGACAGAATGAAAAAGGCTAACTTTAAAGGCTTCACCTGTTGAGGCCCTAGTCAGAGCCTCGATGGGAATCAAAGGTCATTCCTGCCCAAGGTTTTGTCTCGAGTCCTCAAATGGGTAGCACCGAATTACCTTTAAAAATGGCCTCAAAGGACCGGAGATGAAGCATGGATTAGTGTCTTAATCTTAATAGCACGAGGCCCGTAGTTAGGGTCCAGGGAACTTGGGGGAAGAGGTGGCATTGTCCTGGGCCGTCCCTGGCATGCGGTGCTATTAGAGGTGCGCTGGGGTGAGGGTGGGCTTTGTGCCTCTGGACAGGACCCTTTCACTGGCTCTGGGGGCGTTCTCACAGAGCTTCGCCAGCTGACTTAGCGTTGGCCCCCGGACAATGAGATTTGTCAAGCCCAGATGAATGAAATCTTAGGCTCAGATGGGGAAAGGCAGGCATCCTGCTCTGGTATTTATATGAGGAACAATGTTGGGCCAGCCTGAGCTGTGGGGCTGGAGAAGACCCCAAATGCCAAAATATTATCTGGTTTCTCTGCCTCCCCTCATCCCCCTTTAGAGCCACCGGGGACAACCAGATCTGATCAGAGGCCGCCTGTTTCTGCCTGTGGGTCCTCTACCCAGCTGCAAGAGTGGTTTCTGTACTGATGTGGACCCCAGCCTGCCTGCTGTGAAGCTGCCTTCAGCACAGAAGGGGAGGTTGGGGCTGGCCTCTGAGGAGTGACCTGGCCGAGCCCACTGTCCACCAAGGCCTGAATGCCTTCCCTGCCACGTAGGGTCCCGGTGTCGGCCTGGCGGCATGAGGCTGTGCCGGGCCTGTCATCGCAGACCATGGGCAAGAGCCGCCTCAGGGTGGAAGAGACTGCACAGAGCTGTCCCTGAGTGGCCTCTGGCTAGGACAGGACCTGCAAGGGGAACAGCCTCACTTCCTCCTCCGTCCGTACTCAAAGCCAACTCCCTTCCTCCCTCTCCAACCCACTATGTGCTGTGGATGGGCTGTGGCTCCGCTGGGCACCCCCAGTTGCTGCCTCTATTGTTCCCCGTCCCCAGCCAAGTGGGTCTTGGTTTCCTTCACTGCAGGCAGAACTCGAGCCTGCGCTGTGCCCTGATGAGTGGCTCCCCTTCTTCCCGGGCCGTTCCGTGGGTGTGCCTTTGCCACGCTCAACCTTCCCAGCCCGACGCAACATCGATCCCCAAGTCAGGGTGGGCTCGGGACCCCTCAACTTTCCCCTGTGCCCCTGTGCATTTCATGGGCAAATCAAACCTTTTCAAACTTTCGCCTCCACAGGTCCCCAGGGGTGGACACTCCAAGGTCCCCATTGCTCCTGTCCTCTGCCAGCCCCCTCACCGCCTAAATCAGTGGTCCTGCCCAGGCTGTTACCACAAGGCTAGCTGGCCTCGATGTCAGTGTGTACCTTTCTGAGGGCGACTTTCTGAGGCCCCAAGCCCCAGCAGGTGGGATTTCTCCTTCCATCCGCGCACCGACGGCATCGTGCTGGCTGTTCAGTGTGGCGGCTGCAGCTGGTGGCCAGCTACAGCCCACGGAGCCAGGGACAAACCCAGGTTTAGTCAGGATGCCGGTGGGGTTGCCTCGCCTCTGTGTGTGGAGAAGGTACTGCCAGTGTCCTGATGCGGGAATCCTTCCAGGAATGCTCTCACCTGCAAAAATGTAGAAGTTCAATAACAAAATATGAAACTGCAGGAAATGGGTTTGAGATACCTATACGATAAAAACAAATTTATATAAAACTTATTAGAGGAAAGGCTGCACTAGCTTTCTCTTCTCTTAATAGAAGATGATATATCAGCAGGGTGCATTGGCTCACGCCTGTAATCCCAGCCCTTTGGGAGGCCAAGGCAGGCGGATCACTTGAGGTCAGGAGTTTGAGACCAGCCTGGCCAACATGGTGAAATCCTGTCTCCACTAAAAATACAAAAATTAGCTGGGCATGGTGGCGTTTGCCTGTAATTCCAGCTACTCGGAAGGCTGAGACAGGAGACTCACTTGAACCTGGGAGGTGGAAGTTGCAGTGAGACGAGATTGTGCCACTGCACTCCAGCCTGAGCGAGAGAGCAAAAATCCATAAAAAAAAAAAAAAAGAAATGATATATCAAAATTGTCACACATAGAAGCAGTCAAAGGCGTGAGAAAGTATAGAAAAAGTAAGAGCTGGAGAAATGAGGCAGTGTCAGGCAGGTGACTGAAAACACTGATTTTGGATTCTGTAATGTTTGTGGCTTTGCCCGATTTTTCAAGTATGTAATTTGTTTCCATCTCCCTTCTCCTTTCGAATGTGCGTGGAGGGATTCCTTTTCTTGAATAACTGCCCCCCACCAACCAATCCCATTATAAAACCACCAGGCTTTGCAAGGCCTAGTTCTTCCCCCATCTTTATCACACTTTAGAAGACTTCACCTGCTCTTGGCTTGAACAATGACGTCTTTTTCTGGGCTCACAAATCTATTTCTGGAATAAACTTCTCCCTGGTGATTTGTCCTTTATTTCCCACTTTCTAGGTTCTCATTCTAATAATTTAATACGGTTATGTTGATGGTTAATGGTGACATTTGGCCACGGAGGAATACTGATATTTTAAACAGAGATACAGCAACATTCGTAGAATATTTTACCCAACAAATTTGGAAGCATCTTCACAAACATTAGCTTTGAGAAATGTTTTCTAAATTTTATTCTTAGCCAAGTGGTGGAAGGTGGAGGTAGCTTCGGGTGATCCTTAGAAAAAGGTATTTCTGGAGGCTGAGGACAGAAGGGCCTTATTCAAATGATTGTTCTGATCTAAAGCCAGATACAAAAGCCAGTGTAGGAAAGAGAGGGAACTGCCAAGAATGTGTCTGATACTTTCAGACAATCTCTGTGCATTTGGGGTCTGGAGAAAAGGAAAGAAAGACGCCTTTACAAGAGTCAAACCTAAAGGGGGGACCCTAATCCCACAGGTGCCAGCTCCCCCTGGCAGCACCTGTAGCCTCTTTAGTGTCTGGGACAACAGGCCGGCACTGGCCTTGGGTCGGCTGAGGATGGCTGAGAACAAAGGCTCCCACCTCTGCTTGGAGCCCTTGGTGGCTCGTGAAGCTCTTCACGTGGTGCCTGGTGACCAACCCTGGGACCCCAGGCACCTTCATGCCAACCACAGGCCACGGTGATACATGGAAGGACCCTCTAGCACCTTTAGGCCATGCCAATGGAAGGAGGGGTCCTCCCGCACCTGCAGACCATGCTGATGGATGAAGGGGTTCTCCCACACCTACAGACCACCCTGATGGATGGAGGGGTCCTCCCGCACCTGCAGACCACGCTGATGGATGGAGGGGTTCTCCCACACCTGCAGACCATGCTGATGGATGGAGGGGTTCTCCTGCACCTGCAGGCCATCCTGATGGATGGAGGGGTCCTCCCGCACCTGCAGACCATGCTGATGGATGGAGGGGTTCTCCCACACCTGCAGACCACGCTGATGGATGGAGGGGTTCTCCCACACCTGCAGACCACGCTGATGCATGGAGGGGTTCTCCCACACCTGCAGACCACGCTGATGGATGGAGGGGTTCTCCCACACCTGCAGACCACGCTGATGGATGGAGGGGTTCTCCCACACCTGCAGACCACGCTGATGGATGGAGGGGTTCTCCCACACCTGCAGACCACGCTGATGCATGGAGGGGTTCTCCCACACCTGCAGACCACGCTGATGGATGGAGGGGTTCTCCCACACCTGCAGACCACTCTGATGGATGGAGGGGTTCTCCCACACCTGCAGACCACCTTGATGGATGGAGGGGTCCTCCTCCACCTGCAGGACATGCTGATGGATGGAGGGGTCCTCCTGCACCTGCAGGCCATGCTCTGTGTGTGTGTGTGTTTTTTAACTTTGTTGTTTTTGTAAATGGACAATGTGTAATTGTCTATATTTACGGAGTATAAAACAATGATACAATTAATACAATGTGGAATAATTCAATGAAGCTAATTAGCACATCCCTCACCTCAAATACTTAACACTTTTTTGTGGTGAGAACATTTGAAGTTTATTCTCTTTCTCTTTTTTTTCTTGGTTTTTAAAAAAAGTTTTTATTTCAATAGGTTTCTGGGAAACAGGTGGTGTTTGGTTACATGGATAAGTTCTTTAGTGGTGATTTCTGAGATTTCGATGCACCCATCACCCAAGCAGTGTACACTGTACCCAATGTGTAGTCTTTTATCCCTCATCCCCCTCCCACCCTTATCCCCTTTCCCCAAAGTCCATTGTATCATTCTTATACTTTTGCGTCTTCATAGCTTAGATCCCACTTATGAGTGAGAACACACAATGTTTGGTTTTCCATTCCTGAGTTACACTTAGAATAATGGTCTCCAGTTTCATCCAGGTTGCTGCAAATGCCATTATTTCATTCCTTTTTATGGCTTAGTAGTATCCTATGGTATACATGTACCACAGTTTCCTTATCCATAATGGGCATCTGGGCTGGTTGCATATTTTTGCAATTGTGAATTGTGCTACTATAAACATGCATGTACAAGTATTTTTTTGGTATAATGACTTCTTTTCCTCTGGGTAGATAACCGGTAATGGGATTGCTGGATCAAATGGTAGATCTACTTTTAGTTCTTTAAGGAATCTACACTGTTTTCCATAGTGGTTGTACTTGTTTACATTCCCACCAACAGTTTAAAAGTGTTCCCTTTTCACGACATCCATGCCAACCTCTTCTTCTCTATTATTTTTTTATTTTTTTTATTTTTTGATTATGGCCGCTCTTGCAGGAGTAAGGTGGTATGGCATTGTGGTTTTGATTTGCATTTCCCTGATAATTAGTGATGTTGAGCATTTTTTCATGTTTGTTAGCCATTTGTATATCCTCTTTTGAGAATTGTATGTTCATACTCAGCCTACTTTTTGATGGGATTTAATTTTTTTCTTGCTGATTTGTTTGAGTTCCCTGTAGATTCTAGATATTAGTCCTTTGTCAGATGTATAGTTTGTGAATATTTTCTCCCACTCTGTGGGTTGTCTGTTTACTCTGCTGATTAAAAAGCTTCTGCAGAAGGTTTTTAGTTTAATTAAGTCCCATCTATTTATCCTTATTTTTGTTACATTTGCTTTTGGGTTCTTGGTCATGAAGTTTTTTCCTAAGCCAACGTCTAGAAGGGGTTTTCCAATGTTATCTTCTAACATTTTTATGGTTTCAGTCTTAGATTTAAGTCTTTGATCCATTTTGAGTTTGTTTTCATATAAGGTGAGAAATGAGGATCCAGTTTCATTCTTCTACATGTGGCTTGCCAATTATCTCAGCACGATTTGTTGAATAGGGTGTCCTTTCCCCACTTTGTGTTTTTGTTTGTTTTGCCAAGATCAGTTGACTATAAGTATTTGGCTTTATTTCTGGGTTCTCTATTCTGCTCCATTGGTCTAAGTGCCTCTTTATACCAGTACCATACTGTTTTGGTGACTATAGCTTTACAATATAGTTTGAAGTCAAGTAATGTAATGCATTCAGATTTTTTTTTTTTTTTTTGGCTTAGTCTTGCTTTGGCTATGCTGGATCTTTTTTGGCTCCATATGAATTTCAAGATTGTTTTTTCTAGTTCTATGAAGAATGATGGTGGTATTTTGATAGGAATTGCATGAATTTGTAGATTGCTTTTAGCAGTTTGGTCATTTTCACAATACTGATTGTACTCATCCGTGAGTATGGGATGTGATTCCATTTATTTGTGTCACGTATAATTTCTTTCAGCAGTGTTTTGTAGTTTTCCCTGTAGAGGTCTTTCACCTCCTTGATTATGTATATTCCTAAGTATTTTATTTTATTTTATTTTGCAGCTGTTGTAAAAGGGACTGAGTTCTTGATTTGAATCTCAACTTAGTTGCTGTTGGTGTATAGCAGTGCTACTGATTTGTGTACATTAATTTTGTATTTTGAAACACTACTGAATTCATTTATTAGTTCCAGAAGCTGTTTGGATGAGTCTTTAGGTTTTTCTAGGTATATAATTATATCATCGATGAACATGACAGTTTGACTTCTTCTTTACCAATTTGGATGCACTTTATTTCTTTCTCTTGTCTGATTGCTCTGGCTAGGACTTCCAGTACTATGTTGAATAAAAGTGGTGAAAGTGGGCATGCTTGTTTTTCCCAGTTCTTGGGGGAATGCTTTCAACTTTTCCCCATTCAGTATAATATTGGCTGTGGGTTCGTCATAGATGGCTTTTATTTCTTTAAGGTAGGCCTTTTCTGTGCTGACTTTGCTGAGGGTTTTAATCATAAAGCGATGCTGGATTTTGTCAAATGCTTTTTCTGCATCTATTGAAATGATCATGTGATTTTTCTTTTTAATTCTGTTTATGTGATGTATCACATTTATTGACTTGCGGGTGTTAAACCATCCCTGCATCCCTGTATGAAACCAACTTAATCATGGTGGATTATCTTTTTCATATGCTGTTGGATTTAGTTAGCTAGTATTTTGTTGAAGAGTTTTGCATCTATGTTCATCAGGGATATTGGTGTGTATTTTTGTTGTTGTTGTTGTGTCCTTTCCTGGTTTTGGTATTAGGGTGCTACTGGCTTCATAGGATGATTTAAGAAGGATTTCCTCTTCTCTACATTTTGAAACAGTGTCAATAGGATATGTACCAATTCTTCTTTGAATATCTGATAGAATTCAGCTGTGAATCTGTCTGGTCCTAAACTTTTTTTGGTCGGCAATTTTAAAATTATCATTTCAATCTTGTTGCTTTTGGTCAGAGTTCAGAGTTTCTATTTCTTCCCGGTTTAATCTAGGAGAGTTGTATATTTCCAGGAATTTATCCATCTCCTCTAGGTTTTCTAGTTTGTATGCATAAAGGTGTTCATAGTAGCCTTGAATGATCTTTTTTATTTCCATGGTATCAGTTGTAATATCTGCTGTTTCATTTCTCATTGAGTTCATTTGGATCTTTTCTCTTCTTTTATTGGTTAATCTCACTAGTGACCTATCAATTTTATCTTTCCAAAGAACCAGCTTTTTGTTTCATTTGTATTTTGTATTTTTTTGTTTCAATTTCCTTTAATTCTGCTCTGATTTTTGTTATGTTTTTTCTTCTGCTGGGTTTGGGTTCATTTGTTCTTTTATTTCCAGTTTCTTGAGGT
This sequence comes from Pongo abelii, assembly GCF_028885655.2. Lineage (NCBI taxonomy): Eukaryota > Metazoa > Chordata > Mammalia > Primates > Hominidae > Pongo > Pongo abelii. Next base: position 171,812,234 of record NC_071990.2, read on the forward strand.
GTGACCTTAGATTGTCTATTTGTGCTTTTACCAACTTTTTGATGTAGGCATTTAATTCTATGAACTTTCCTCTTAGGACCACTTTTGCTGTATCTCAGAGGTTTTGACAGGTTGTGTAACTATTATCATTTGGTTCAAATAATTTTTAAATTTCCATCTTGATTTCATTGTTGACCCAATGATCATTCAGGAGCAGGTTGTTTAATTTCCTTGTATTTGGACTGCTTTGAGGGTTTACTTTGGAGTTGATTTCCGATTTTATTCCACTGTGGTCTGAGGGAGTACTTGATATAATTTCAATTTCCTTAAATTTATTGAGATTTGTTTTGTAGTCTATCATATGGTCTATCATGGAGAATGTTCCATGTGCTGATGAGTAGTTGCTGGGCAGGATGTTCTGTAAATATCCGTTAATCCATTTGTTGTAGGGTATAGTTTAAGTCCATTGTTTCTTTGTTGACTTTCTGTCTTGATGACCTGTCTATTGCTGTCAGTAGAGTATTGAAGTCCCCCACTATTATTGAGTTGCCATCTATCTCATTCCTTAGGACTAGTAGTAATTGTTTTGTAAATTTGGGAGCTCTAGTGGTAGGTGCATATATATTTAGGATTGTGATGTTTTCCTGTTGGACTAGTCCTTTTATCAGTATGCAATATTCCTCTGTCTTTTTAAACTGTTGTTGCTTTAAAGTCCATTTTGTCTGATATAAGAATAGCTGCTCCTGCTTCCTTTTGGTGTCCATTTGCATGGAATGTCTTTTTCCACCCCTTTACCTTAAGTTTATGTGAGTGCTTATGTGTTAGGTGAGTCTCTTGAAGACAGCAGATACTTGATTGGTGAATTCTTATCCATTCTGCCATTCTGTATCTTTTAAGTGGAGCATTTAGGCCGTTTACATTCAACGTTAGTATCGAGATTTGAGGTGCTAGTCTATTCGTTGTGCTAGTTGTTGCCTGAATACCTTACTTATGTTTTTCATTGTGTTATTGTTTTGAATGTCCTGTGAAATTTATGCTTTAAGGAGGTTCTAGTTTGGTGTACTTTTAGGATTTGTTTCAAGATTTAGAGCTCCTTTTAGCAGTGCTTGTAGTGCTGGCTTGGTAGTGGTGAATTCTCTCAGCATTTGTTTGTTTGAAAAAGACTTTCTCTTTGCTTCATTTATGAAGCTTAGTTTTGCTGAGTGAAAGGAAAATATCTTGGGTCCCTGAAATCAATGAGCTAAAAGGAAATGTCAAGTTGGGAACCCCTTAGGGCAAAGCTGCCCCACTTTTTATTCAAAGTCACCCCTCTGCTCACTGAGATAAATGCATATCTGATTGCCTCTTTTGGGGAGGCTAATCAGAAACTTAAAAGAATGCAAGCATTTTTCTCTTATCTACCTACAATTTGGAAGCCCCCTCCCCACTTTGAGTTGTCCCACCTTTCCAGACAGAACCAATGTTCACCTTACGTATGTTGATTGATGTCTTGTGTCTCCCTAAAATGTTTAAAACCAAACTGTGTTCTGACTGCCTTGGGCACATGTCATCAGGACTCCCTGAGGCTGTCATGGGTGTGCATCCTCAACCTTGGCAAAATAAACTTTCTAAATTAACTGAGACCTGTCTCAAATTTTTGAGGTTCACAGTTTTGTACCCATGGAGGGATTCTGAGTGGAGAAGCCCGTGACCTTTGACAAATCTCCTATCAGTGCTTGGTACCAGCATGAGCTAACTTTATAGCTCAAACCAATAGAACAATTTGCTGAGGTCTGGGAGCACCTGCTCAAGAGAATTCCTGATCTGTCAAAATTTGGTCAAGATCTAAAGTTTATTTTGCTGTACAGCTCCTTTTTTTTTTTTTTTTTTGGAGTTTTACTTGCTTCCAACACAAGTTTTTCCTGCTTCCATGATGATGGAAGGCAGTTAACTCCTTTTTGGAGTTTGAGCTTGCTTCCAACAGGGAAGATGAGGTTTTCTTTCCTGCTTCTAGGATGGTAGAGAGCTGTCTTCAGCCTGAGACCCATCCCTAGGTAAGTAACTGGATTGGGATTTGTCTTGGCTAAAGTTAAAATTAACAACCAGCTGGTCTTAATTTCTTGTTACCATTAGAGCACTCAGTAATCATATAAGTTGTACAATCATTTGTTTTGCTTAACTGATTTGTTGTTGTTGTTGTTTGCTGTTTTTGTTGTTGTTAGTTTGTTGTTGTTGTTTGTTTCTGTTTTTGTTTCAGTCTTTTTCTCATTGAGTTTGACCAACTCTATCCAATTTGATCAAATCCAAGGGAAAGTTCCAAATTATGATAAGCGAGGCCTCTAAGTGGCTAAATTCCCACCAAAACAAACAAACAAACAACAACAACAAAAAAGTGGTATGGTGGGGGTAGAAAAATGGCTAGCGAAAGGAAGAAAAGGAAAGATTTTTGATTTTGACTACTTAGGGGGCTTTATTTACATAACAAGGCCACCCTTTTGCTAGCCAGGTCAAACCTAAAGAACAATGGCTGTGCTTCTGAAATAGCAGCCATGAATGCAACAGGACACAATTGAAGAAACTGATTATCTTACGAAGGGTTTGACTGGAATGGTGTGCTTTCCTTTAAGGAATCAAACTTGACTTATGGAGCCAATGAAAGCCCCTAGGGAAAACTGACCTCATACTTTCACTGTACAGGGTTCCTGACCTGTGGTAAGTAAAGAATGTCACCTTCTGACAGGCCCAGGAGCCCCAAGTTTATCTTGGAACCCCAAGAGGAGAGGATCACCCAACTCATAGGTACTTAATGGCACAAATCCATGGCTGGGCTTGGATTTTAAAAAAGTCTTATTTGAGATTCCTTCTATGGAACAATGTTCCATCAAAGCCCATTTAAAAGTCTATGTAAAAAATAATAATTTTTGCTGCACTGTCTACAAATAATTAGGCCAAATATAATAAAGCAATCAGTTCTATCGTGATTTGTCTTTAGTAAAAATGGGAAACTGGAGAGAGAAAAATTGTTTCAAAAACTATAACACTAACTATAATCAAACACTTGTTAGATTCTAGTTTTGCCTAATGTTTTTCAATTTTTAGTATTTTTCTATCATTTGGATTGAATTCTAATTTTTCTTGGCTACAAGTCTTCAAAATGATGTCTTCAATTTTTTCCTTATTCTTTTTCATTTTTTCCTAATTTGGAGTCACTGAAAACTAAGCTGTGCTTTTTTAAAGCCCTTTGAACTGATGCCAGAGAACTTAAACTTCAGAAGAAAATAACAGCAACCTATTTACATACAGGAGCTACTTTCATACCTGCCTACTGATGTATGAACTCCAGAGTAATGAGGCCTATATCAATTTTCCAGGATTGTTCTTTTGTTTGTTATTGTTTTTCTCTCTTCCTCCCCCTATTTTTCTCTTCATAGGACATGAGACTTCACAACCTTCTAAAAATGAACTTTCCTAATAACTTGGGACCTACCTGTCTAGGAATAAACCATCCTAGCCATGAGAGATCAGATGAAACCTGGAACCAGAGACTCATTTTCTCTAAAACGTTTTCTCCAAAAGGTTTTTAAAAAGAAAAGGGGTTGGGGAATGTGAAAGAAAAATATCCTGGGCCCCCAAAATCACTAAGCTAAAGGGAAATGTCAAGCTGGGATCTCCTTAGGGCAAACCTGCCTCCCATTCTATTCAGTCACCCCTCTGCTCACTGAGATAAATGCATATCTGATTGCCTCCTTTGGGGAGGCTAATCAGAAACTCAAAACAATGCAACCATTTGCCTCTTATCTTCCTACAATTTGGAAGCCCCCTCCCCACTGTGAGTTGTCCCACCTTTCCAAACAGAACCAACGTTCACCTTACATATGTTGATTGATGTCTCCTGTCTCCCTAAAATATATAAAACCATATTGTGCTCTGACCACCTTAGGCATATGTCATCAGGACCTCCTGAGGCCGTGTCATGGGTGTGCATCCTCAACCTTGGCAAAATAAACTTTCTAAACTAATTGAGACCTATCTCAATTGTTCAGGGTTCACACCTGGATACAAAATTCTTGGCTGGTAATTGTTTTGTTTAAGGAGGCTGAAAATAGGACCCCAATCCCTTCTAGCTTGTAGGGTTTCTGCTGAGAAATCTGCTGTTAATCTGATAGGTTTTCTTGTATAGGTTACCTGATGTTTTTGTCTTACAGCTCTTAAGATTCTTTCCTTTGTCTTGACTTTAGATAAACTGATGACTATGTGCCTAGGCAATGATCTTTTTGTGATGAGTTTCCCAGGTGTTCTCTGAGCTTCTTGTATTTGGATGTCTAGATCTCTAGCAAGGCCAGATAAATTTTCCCCTATTATTCCCTCAAGTATGTTTTTCAATCTTTAGATTTTTCTTCTTCCTCAGGAACACCAATTATTCTTAGGTTTGGTTGTTTAACATAATCCCACACTTCTTGGAAGCTTTGTTTAATTTTTAAAATTATTTTTTCTTTGTCTTTGTTGCGTGACGTTAACTTGAAAGCTTTGTCTTCAAGTTCTGAAGTTCTTTCTTCTACTTATTCAGTTCTATTGCTGAGATTTTCCAGTGCCTTTTGCATTTCTCTAAGTGTGTCCTTCATTTCCAGAAGTTGTGATTGTTTTTTATTTATGCTCTCTGTTTCACAGGATATTTTTCCATTCATATTCTGTACCATTGATAGGGTTTGGCTCTGTGTCCCCACCCAAATCTCATCTTGAATTGTACTCCTATAATTCCCACGTGTTGTGGGAGGGACCTTGTGGGAGATGGTTGGATTGTGGGGGGAGATTTTCCCTATGCTGTTCTTGTGATAGTGAATAAGTCTTGCGAGATCCGGTGGTTTGATAAGGGGAAACCCATTTTACCTGGCTCTCATTCTTTCTTTGCCTGCTGCCATCCATGTAAGACATGACTTGCTCCTCCTTGCCTTCTGCCATGATTGTGAGGCTTCCCCAGTCACATGGAACTGTACGTCCAATTAAACCTCTTTCTTTTGTAAATTGCCCAGTCTTGGGTATGTCTTTATCAGTAGCATGAAAATAGATGAATACAACCATATTAAAAAAAAAAATGTCTTTAAGTTAGTCTTCACCTTCCTCTGGTGCCACTTTGATTAGCTTAATAATCAACCTTCTGAATTCTTTTTCTGGCAACTCAGAAGTTTTTTCTTGTTTTGGGTCCATTGCTGATGAGCTAGTGTGACCTTTTGGGGGTGTTAAGAATCTTGTTTTGTTATATTATCAGAATTGTTTTTCTGGTTCCTTCTCACTTGGGTAGACTCTGTCAGAAGGAGGATCTGGGGCTCAAGGGCTTGTCAGAAGGAGGATCTGAGGCTCAGGGCTGCTGTTCAGATTCTCTGGTCCCACAAGGTGCTCCCTTGATGTGGTGCTCTCCCCCTTCCCCTAGGGATGGGGCTTCCTGAGAGCCAAACTGCGGTGATTGTTATTTCTCTTCTGGGTGTGGCCACCCAGTGGAGCTACTGGACTCTGGAATGGTCCTGGGAAATGTCTGCAAAAAGTTCTGTGATGTGATCCGTCTTCAGGTTTCTTAGCTGTGGATACCAGCACCTGTTCTGGTGGAGGTAGCAGGAGGGTGAAGTGAACTCTGTGAGGGTCCTTGGTTGTAGTTTTGTTTAGTGCAGTGGTTTTATGTTGGTTGGCCTCCAGCCAGGAGATGGTGCTTTCAAGACTGCATCAGCTGTGGTAGTATAGGGGGATACCAGCTTGCCTCAGGGTCACCTGGATAAGCATTTGGGTTTCTCAGATGATGGGCAGGGACAGAGAGCTCCTAGGAGATTATATCCTTTGTCTTCAGCTCCCGGGAAGGGTAGAGAAAGACCACCAGGTGGGAACAAGGATAGGCATATCTGAGCTCAGCTTCTTCTTGGATGGGGCTTGCTGTGGCTACTGTGGAGGATGGGGGTGTGGTTCCCAGGCCAATGGAGTTATATTCCCAGGGGGATTATGGCTGCCTCTGCTGTGTCATGCAGGTCACCAAGAAAGTGGGGGAAAGCCAGCAGCCACAGGCCTCACCCAGTTCCCACACACCCAACAAGGCCAGTCTCCCTCCTGCTGTGCCCCTACAACAGCACTGAGTTTATTTCTAGGCAGCCGGTGAGCAGGGCTATCAGCCTCCCCAGGCTACGAGCCACCCCACTGGGAAAGCAAGCTGGGTTTCCAGGTTTCACACATCCCTGCCTGCCACGGCTTCTGTGCTATGTCTGCACTCCTGGTTCACCCGCTCCCCCGGGATTCTGCCTGGGAAGCTTTGCGTTCAGTTGAAATTGTTACAAAATTCAGCTGGAAGTTTCCTGCTCCCTGTGGTCTTTCCGTAGTTCCACTGGCAGCCCTTCCTAAGGACCCCTGTGAGACAAAGTCAGAAATGGCTTCCCTGGAAACCAAGAGTACCCCCAGGGCTCTTCCTGCTGCTTCCTCTACCCCTACATTTTGCTCAGCTCTCTAAATTTGTCTCAGCTCCAGGTAAGTTCTAATACTTCTCCTGCAATCTGGACCTTCAGGTTCCCCAGGAAGGATGTGTTCAGGAATGGACATTCCCCTCTCACACTTCGGGCACTCACGGTTTTCGCTGTCTCATGGAGCCTGCAGAGGCAATCCACTTTTTCAAAGGGTCTATGGATTCTCTTGGCTTTCCTGGTATGTTCCTGCAGTATTTCTTGGAGCAAAAGTTCACAACATGAGTATCCACATGCTGCTCTGTTTGTCCAAATGGGAGCTGCGAGTTAGTCCTGCCTCCTATCTGCCATTTTTTTTTTAATGACCTGAAGTTTATTCTCTTGACTTTGAAATGCACAGCACCCTCTCATTAGCAGCATCCTGAGCTAGGCAGCAGATGTCAAGGAAACCCACATTCCTGCCTGAAACTTTGCACCTGGCATGGTCCCCACCCCACCCTAACCACCTCCTGCCCTGCCCTGGGTCCTGTTGTTCCAGCTCCCCCATGCACAGGTGGTACGGTGTCGGTCTCTCTGGACCTGGCTGGTCTTGCTGATTCTCCTGTCCCAACTTCTGATCTCCAGAGGCCAATGCTTCATGTTCCTGGGCCCTGATGTCTAGAGGAATCCCATCCAAACACCCTGTGAGCCCACTCCCTGGCAGGGGCAGCCTTCTGTGCTCTGGCGCCTTCCTAAAGCACAGGGAGTCTGCGTTCTGGAATGTTCAAGATCGCGTCAGTCACAGCAATGATACAGACAGCAGATGAGGCTCCCGGGGGGCTGGCAGGGTTCTGGTCAGATGACTGAAGAAACAGACAGGCCTGCATCCATCCTGACAGGGTCCAGCAAGACCCCATGCTGGAAGGAGTGGTTCCATCAGCACCTGCATCTCTCCAAGGCTGTGCTTGGGAGGCCACCTGCAAACCATACGGTCCTGACACCCACAGGGAAGGCTGCATCCCCAGCCGAGAGGGGACGCGTTCTTCTGAGCTGAGTCCTCCCTCCCATGTGAGGACTGTTTTCTCTGAGATCTGTAGTTTTCTGCACCAGGGATCTGTGTGCTGTATGTGAAACCTGCTTCAGCACAGCCCATCCTCCCAGCACCTCCTACCCCACTAGCTGACTAGGGTTGCCTGCCCCTCCTTGCCCTGAACCAGAATTATTTCTCTGGCTGCTTCCATTGGGGTAGACTACGTCAGAGGGAAGACCTGGGGCTCAAGGGCTGCTCTTCAGATTCTTTTGTCCCATGGGGTGCTCCCTTGACATGGGGTGCTCCCTTGACATGGCATCCCCCACTTCAAGCACTGCAGTCAGCTGTGAAAGGGAAGAGGGGAGAGACCAAAAGCCCAGTTTATCTCCCTGCACTCAGGGTGTCCCGGGGTCTCTCTTGTGGGTTCAGACAGGAGCCCTGGAGCAGACTCTGGGAGCCCCCATGGGGAAGCCGGGGGCCGACCCTCTTGAGGAGCTGCCTTCATCATCCCTCAGGTTTGGTGATTACCAGATGGAATCAGATGGAATCACTCTGACAGAGTGGATCCTTGTTTTCAATGCTCATGGGCAGCCTGTGTCCACCTGTGTCAGATGGAAGGAGCTGAGGGGGTACGAGGGACTGTGACTGCTCCCCCGCCATGGTCCTGACAAGCCACACAGCGGGCTGAGGCGGAAACTGCCGAATTCACGAAACTTTCAAAATCCAGTCTCACTCCCTTGGCTCCAGTTCATAGGAGAAAATATCTACAAACCATCCATCCAACCAGGGACAGTTATCCAGAATTTACAAGAAACTCAAACAACTCAATGGCAAAAAACAAGTAATCAGATTTAAAAATGGGCAAACAATCTGAACAGACATTTCTCAGAAGACATACGAATGGGCAACAGGTCTGAAAAAATGCTCAACACTAATCATCAGGGAAATGCAAATCAAAATCACAATGAGATACCAACCCCCCCCCCCACCCCCACCGACCAGGAGGATGGTTGTTATCAAAAAGACAAAGAGTAACAAATGCTGGTGAGGAAGTGGAGAAAAGGGAACTCTTATATACTGTTGGGGGGAATGTAGATTAGTACAGCCTCTATGGAGAACAATGTGGAGATTTTTCAAAAAACTAAAAATAGAGTTACCATATGATCCAGCAATCCCACTGCTGGGATTTATCCAAAAAAAAAAAAAAAAAAGAGGAAATCAGTACATTAAGGAAACACTCCATCTCCATGTTTATTGCAGCATGATTCACAATAGCCAAGATATGGAATCAACCCAGGTGTCCATCCACAGACTATTGGATAAAGAAAATGTGGTACAGATAGAAATTAGAATACTACTCAGCCATGAAAAATGTTCAAATCCTGTCATTCATGGCAGCATACATGGAACTGGGGGACATTATGTTAAATGAAATATGCCAAGAACAGAAAGACAAATATTGCATGTTTCATTCATATGTGGAAACTAAAAGAAAGTTGATCTCATAGAAGCAGAGTAAAATGGTGGCTACCAGGCTTGGGAAGGGTGGGGGAGAGTGAGAGGGTGGTTAGCTGATACAAAATCACAGCTAGTTAGGAGGAATAATTTTTAGTATCCATATCACTGCAGGAGTCTACAGTTAACAATACTTTCAAGCAGCCAGAAGAAAGGATTTTGAATGTTCTCAACATGAACTCATCAATGTTTGAGGTCGTGGGTATGCTAATTACCCTCATTTCATCACAATACACTCTAAGTGTCAGAACATCACAATTACTGTGTGCCATTTAAATAAAAAGAGCCACAGTGCTGGATACTAGGGGAGGAGTGATGTCCCAGTGTGAGATGGGAATGAAGGAAGGAGTTAGGAAAACAGAATGGGCCACTCTAAACCGTGTCGACGCCAGGGCACTTTCCACACTGGCAAAGAGCTGAGGAAGGGAGGTGGCAATGGGAAGGGCCCCAGACTACACGCATGGGAGGGGTGGACACCAAGGCTGGCCTGCTCTTCCTGATCACCGCGCTGCAGCCTCCAGTGTCTTTCCTGAGGTGAAGAGAGGGTGGGAGGGGGCTCTCAGATTCAGATGGGGAGGATTTGGAGCAGGCAGCGAGGTACTGCGGGCCCAATACAGACACAGCTCAGCCCCCTGCCCGCCCACTCCCCATCTGCAGTGTCCCTGCTGGTCCTTAGCAGCCTTTAGTCTCTGCTTAATCTGATTCCTCGTCCTGTCTCTCCCTCCATCTTTCTCTCTATTCTCTCCTCCACTGCCTGCTCTCTTCTTTAGCTTTGGGAGATGTTTTTAAAACTTACCCTGAACCTTATATTGAAGCTCAGGGATTTTTAGTCCTGGCTGCTCATTGGAATCCCCCAGAAAGTTCTATGACCCCCTAAATCCAGACCCCACTTTCAGAAACTGATTTAATTGATCTGATCCCAGCTAAGACCCTGACGCAGGTGCTTTTTGTTGTGATTCACCAGTGACCCTAATTTGAAGCCAGTGTTACGAATCACTGATGGAGTGAGACATTTGGGGTCTATTCTTGGGACCGCGAGTGAGTTTGCTTCAAAAGTGCATTAGCTGTTCCCGCATAGGAGGGTTCTGAAGAAGGCCTCATGGTGTCTCCCTGCCTGGAGCACCAGAACTCAGCCCAGTTCCCAGCTAAGAAGTAGGAGCTCCATGCACCTCCTTTCCTGCCTGGGACTCTGTGGGGGACTCTTCTGAGCCCCCTCGTAGCTGGCCTGGATTTGCCTTGGATTCTCCGGGGGCGGCTGTGCCTCTTCCCTGCCTGTGTCTTTGGGCGGTGTGACTTCCAGGGCTGTGTGACCTTCTGGGCCTTGTTCCCGGATGGACGACATTTCCTCGGACACCTCGGCCTCAAGAAAGGGCTGTGCCTCACCAGTCTCCTGCCATTACCCCATTCCTCTCTGCTCTCATATTCCACACAAGCCAATCCCACATCTGGGATGCCAGGCAGGGATGTGAGTAGATGGCAGGTACAGCGGGCAGCGGGCCAGCAGATCTGGGTTCCAACATGAAAACAACTCCCTTTTAACATAAACCTTTTTTAAAGGCCCCAAACACATCTGCAGGCCAGTTAAGGGTTGCTGGCCACAAGTATTCAACTTGCCTTACCCCTTCCCTCCCTTAGCCTTATGAGTTCAACCCATTTATCCAGCACTGACTGTAAACCAGGCATGTTGTGGGCTCTTGGGGTAAAGCTGGGACTCAGCAAAGGCTCTGCTCTCCTGGACCCTACAGAGGACAAACAAACAGCAACAGGAAGGGATGTCAATGCTGTGCACAGGGAGGGTGCTCACCCTGATGGGGGTGACACAGGGAGGGTGCTTACCCTGATGGCGGTGAGGGTGGGGCTTAGGGGAAGGCACCTCTGAGCTGTCTTTGGGTTGAAATTGAAATTAAAGGAGGGAGGAAATGGGGGAATAAAAAGTGCAAAGGCCCTGGGGCCACCTGAGCACCCCTTGGAGAATTGTGGCCAGGCCCTGGCCTAGGAGCCCTGATCCCAGGTGAGGTCTCAGACTTCAGGGTGGCAAGGAGACCTGGGGGCTACCCCTGCAGACCACACATGCCTGGAAAAGCTTCTGGAGTTTATTTCTGGGGCAAAGTGAAGCCAGTGAAGGGCCCGGGTGGAGGAACAACCCCCTGACTGTGTTTTAAAGGCTCACAGCCAAAGACCACAGGGACAGACCAGCCTGGTGGTCCAGGCAGGGCCGAGGCGGCTTGGGCTGGAACAGCTGCGTGGGGGAAAGGATGGTACAGGGGGCACTTGGAGGTGGGGGATGAGGAGAACCAAGGGACAGAGGATGACTCCGTGTTCGGGCCTGAAACATTGGGTAGACTGACAGTGAGGCCATTTGCTTGGAAAACGAGGGCGCAGTGGGGTGCGGAGAGGAGGGCATTGGCTGCTTTCATCTGAGTGTCTTGTCATGTACCATGCAGGTGCAGGAAGCACAGGGGAGGGGCCAGGGCCAGGCAAGGGCTGGTGAGTGAGCCTCAGCTGCAGCTGGACAGAGTCATCTTGGGGAGAGTTGGGGCAGGAGGATGCCTGGAAGCCAAGAGGACATGCTGTTCCAGAGGTGAATGCTCCATCACCACTGAGGCCAGCAGAGAAGTGAGCATGGGGGTCTTGGCCTGCTGGCTTGGACTTCCTAACTGTGGGGTACTGCCCACAGGGCCAGAGGGAAACACTTAGGGGCCCTAACCACACACAAGACCTTACGACACTCTCCCACATGTAACTCAAATATGTATATCTATATTCTGCAACAAGACAAATTTTAAACTATGGTTTAAAAAATCCCCCTGAATTTGCTGATTGCAAACTTCTTGGCAAGTCTGTCCAGGCTGAACTTTTCTCCATCTTCCTCTGCTGCTGCTGTTTTGCCTGCTTTTCAAGTGCTTAGGACACTTACTTGGCCATTAGTCAGATTAGAGTGGTTGCTTCTAAATTAGTCCCTTGGCCAGGACCGCCTCTCTCTATAATAGAGAAATTGTCTCAGGTGCCTTAGATGGCATCCTCAGCCCAAATCATTAAGTCCTGGTGGCATCACAGGCCTTGGCCACCTACCTAGGGCACAGCTCCCTTGACTGATCTTTCTCCACCCCCTAGGCACCTGGACTCAGGCCCCCAGAGGCCCACTCACCATCATCTGGCTATGCCTGACATTTTCCACGTCCCTGCTCCAGTGTCTGGGTGTCTAGGCAGACTTCCTGGTTCGCAGATGGAGCCTTCTGGCTGTGCCCCCAGGGGGCAGAAGGAACAAGGCAGCTCCCTGGGGCCTCTTTTGTAGGGGCACTAATCCCACCATGAGGCTCCACACTCGGAACCTCATCACCTCCCAAAGGCCCCACCTCCTCACATTGTCACCTTGTGGGTGAGGTTTCAGCCTAGGAATTTGGGACGCTTGAGCATTCTGCCTGGAGCATTAACCACGTATCTTCCCCGTGTTTGCCAAGGATGTGTCCTGAGACTTCTCCCTCCCTCTAGTGAGTGACCTGAGCAGTGCATCCTCCAGCAGCCTAGCCCTCAGGTGTTCATCCTCCAGCAGCCCAGCCCTCAGGTGTTCATCCTCCAGCAGCGCAGCCCTCAGGTGTTCATCCTCCAGCAGCCCAGCCCTCAGGTGTTCATCCTCCAGCAGCCCAGCCCTCAGGTGTTCATCCTCCAGCAGCGCAGCCCTCAGGTGTTCATCCTCCAGCAGCCCAGCCCTCAGGTGTTCATCCTCCAGCAGCGCAGCCCTCAGGTGTTCATACTCCAGCAGCGCAGCCCTCAGGTGTTCATCCTCCAGCAGCCCAGCCCTCAGGTGTTCATCCTCCAGCAGCGCAGCCCTCAGGTGTTCATCCTCCAGCAGCCCAGCCCTCAGGTGTTCATCCTCCAGCAGCGCAGCCCTCAGGTGTTCATCCTCCAGCAGCGCAGCCCTCAGGTGTTCATCCTCCAGCAGCCCAGCCCTCAGGTGTTCATCCTGCAGCAGCCCAGCCCTCAGGTGTTCATCCTCCAGCAGCGCAGCCCTGCCCACGCTTGGAAGGATGAGGAGCCCGGCGCTGACACCTGCGGCCTTCTCTGTGCCACAGCCGGGCTCTGCATCCCTGCAATGCTCCACAGCTGCAAGGCTGCTCAGTCACTTTGCACAGTGGCTCCTAAACCCCATTTGCAATTTTCCCTCCGAGACCCTCACAGCAGCTGGGGCCTCCTCTTCAGGCCATGGGTCCCTTCTTCAAGAGTCAAAATGAGAACAAGTTCGTCTCTTCCTTTTCTTCCTCCAAGCTTGGGGAGGCAGCGGCTTCCTCTCTGGCCCCCAGTTAAGGACCTTCTACCTACGGATTCCCTACATCAAGTCCCTCATGGGAATTATCTGTTCTGGTAGCTTCCGTGGCTTCTTTCTCTTCCCAGACCCTGACAGATGACCACGCGTGGCTTGCTGAAGCCATAGCTATATGAGGACATTGGCAGAAACGGCTGCTGTTCTTCTTGCTTCCCAAAGGGCAGAGATACCTCGAGTCACAGAAGGATGAGGAAGCCTCTTCTCTCACCCCTGACTTCATCTGCTGGGAGCTGGTGGCTGAGGGCCGCTGGCTTGCTCTAACCCTTCAACACTGATGAGTGGAAAGGGCCAAGGAAGCAACCCCCTCAAACTGCCTGGTTGCCAAGAGGTCTCCCAGGTACGGGACAGGTAGGGGTCCTGCCAGCAGCTGCGCAGGGTGTGGGGCCACTGGAAGGGTCTCCATGAAGCAATATCTCCACACCACGGCAGGGGGCGCTGTTCACGTGCGAGAGAACGCGCCTTGGTGACCAGAGCCTTTGCTCCAGGGACAGGAGCTGCTTTAGAGCACAATTTGCTCCTTTGAAAAGGGATTTAGAACAGGAATTCCCTCAGACTCGGTAACAGTAGAAGCCATGTGAGCGGAAGAGCATCTTCAGGGAAAACGTGTGAGAAATGGGGGAGAGGAAACCTGACTCCAAAGAAACCAAGAACACGGCAGAAATTAAGGAGCTCACAAAAGCGGTGAGAGGGGAGCGAGCTGCCAGTTCATATAAATAAAGAGATCAGCAGAGTCCACCGCCGTCTGGTTGTGAAGAAGTCTAAAAACAGACCCATGGATTCGGAAATTCGGCGCCGTCGTAGAGCCACTCGTTTCAGTAGAACAGTAAGTGCAGAAACCAAATTTATACACACAGGTATATACATAGATACACACATCTATACACACACTAGTTTTCTATTTATGTTTTAAAATTTAACTTTTTATTTTGATGTTTAAAGAGTACATACAAATGTAGAAAGGACTGTGTAATGAACTCCCATGTACCATGTACCACGTACCACCTGATTAATAATTAAGTGGCTCATGACTAATAATTATTGACTCACAACTCAACTTGTTTAATCAGTTTCTGCCTGTCCCCATTCTCTATCTCTCTTTCTCTTTGGATTGGAGTATTTTCTGGCCATCCCAAAAGATATAATTTTATGTAACTACTGGGTCTCTAATGGATAAGGGCTTTTTAAGAGCAGCAGAGGGAGAGAACTGGGACAGAACCCAGAGCCACAGGGAGAGCTGTGTCCTTGAGCAGCACAGATCTGAGGCAGCGCCTCTGGTTGCCCAGCTAGTTTAGAAGCGTGATCAAACATGTGACATGAGAAGCAATATTTACCCTTCTAAAATGTGGCTTCAAGGATAGATTGGTTTAAGCCAAGCCTCCTTTACTTTTCCAAATAAGAAGAGACACACACTGATAGGAAATGAAACAGGAAATGGCCCCCCTGGCTAATGTGTGGGTTGGGTGAGATGATTCCTTTAACTTGCTCAGCGTGAGTGCCTTCTCAGGATGAGACAGGAGTTCATGTCGGGATTTAAGAACATGGACTTCTTGGATCTGTTGCTTGTATGTTCTTGGGAAAGTTACTTATGCCTCAATTTCACCTACAAATTGGGGTTAATAATGTTTAAGCTCACAAGGTTGTTCCAAGGATAACACGAGAGGGTGCCTGTAAAGAGGTGGGTGCAGCACCTGCCGTGTAAGAACTGCTCAGCCTACATTAGCTGTAATGATGATTGGTGAAGACACCCCCTTGTTAATTGCTGTGTTCTGTGAGCCCCCCAGAAGCACCTTGTCCGTAATTTTTTTAAAGGTTTCTCCAAGATAGAAGATTTTTTATTTATTTTTTATTTTTATTTTTATTTTATTTTATTATTATTATACTTTAAGTTTTAGGGTACATGTGCACAATGTGCAGGTTGGTTACATATGTATACATGTGCCATGCTGGTGTGCTGCACCCATTAACTCATCATTTAGCATTAGGTATATCTCCTAAAGCTATCCCTCCCCCCTCCCCCCACCCCACAACAGTCCCCAGAGTGTGATGTTCCCCTTTCTGTGTCCATGTGTTCTCATTGTTCAAGTCCCACCTATGAGTGAGAATATGCGGTGTTTGGTTTTTTGTTCTTCCAATAGTTTACTGAGAATGATGATTTCCAATTTCATCCATGTCCCTACAAAGGACATGAACTCATCCTTTTATATGGCTGCATAATATTCCATGGTGTATATGTGCCACATTTTCTTAATCCAGTCTATCATTGTTGGACATTTGGGTTGGTTCCAAGTCTTTGCTATTGTGAATAGTGCCACAATAAACATATGTGTGCACGTGTCTTTATAGCAGCATGATTTATAATCCTTTGGGTATATACCCAGGAATGGGATGGCTGGGTCAAATGGTATTTCTAGTTCTAGATCCCTGAGGAATCACCACACTGACATCCACAAGGGTTGAACTAGTTTACAGTCCCAACAGTGTAAAAGTGTTCCTATTTCTCCACATCCTCTCCAGCACCTGTTGTTTCCTGACTTTTTAATGATTGCCATTCTAGGTGGTGTGAGATGGTATCTCATTGCGGTTTTGATTTGCATTTCTCTGATGGCCAGTGATGGTGAACATTTTTTCATGTGTTTTTTGGCTGCATAAATGTCTTCTTTGAGAAGTATCTGTTCATGTCCTTTGCCCACTTTTTGATGGGGTTGTTTGTTTTTTTCTTGTAAATTTGTTTGAGTTCATTGTAGATTCTGGATATTAGCCCTTTGTCAGATGAGTAGGTTGCAAAAATTTTCTCCCATTTTGTAGGTTGCCTGTTCACTCTGATGGTAGTTTCTTTTGCTGTGCAGAAGCTCTTTAGTTTAATTAGATCCCATTTGTCAATTTTGGCTTTTGTTGCCATTGTTTCTGGTGTTTTAGATTTGAAGTCCTTGCCCGTGCCTGTGTCCTGAATGGTAATGCCTAGGTTTTCTTCTAGAGTTTTTATGGTTTTAGGTCTAACGTTTAAGTCTTTAATCCATCTTGAATTAATTTTTGTATAGGGTGTAAGGAAGGGATCCAGTTTCAGCTTTCTACATATGGCTAGCCAGTTTTCCCAGCACCATTTATTAAATAGGGAATCATTTCCCCATTGCTTGTTTTTCTCAGGTTTGTCAAAGATCAGATAGTTGTAGATATGCGGCATTATTTCTGAGGGCTCTGTTCTGTTCCATTGATCTATATCTCTGTTTTGGTACCAGTATCATGCTGTTTTGGTTACTGTAGCCTTGTAGTATAGTTTGAAGTCAGGTAGCATGATGCCACCAGCTTTGTTCTTTTGGCTTAGGATTGACTTGGCGATGCGGGCTCTTTTTTGGTTCCATATGAACTTTAAAGTAGTTTTTTCCAATTCTGTGAAGAAAGTCATTGGTAGCTTGATGGGGATGGCATTGAATCTATAAATTACCTTGGGCAGTATGGCCATTTTCATGATATTGATTCTTTCTACCCATGAGCATGGAATGTTCTTCCATTTGTTTGTATCCTCTTTTATTTCATTGAGCAGTGGTTTGTAGTTCTCCTCGAAGAGGTCCTTCACGTCCGTTTTAAGTTGGATTCCTAGGTATTTTATTCTCTTTGACGCAATTGTGAATGGGAGTTCACTCATGATTTGGCTCTCTGTTTGTCTGTTATTGGTGTATAAGAATGCTTGTGATTTTTGTACATTGATTTTGTATCCTGAGACTACTGAAGTTGCTTATCAGCTTAAGGAGATTTTGGACTGAGACAATGGGGTTTTCTACATATACAATCATGTCATCTGCAAACAGGGACAATTTAACTTCCTCTTTTCCTAATTGAATACCCTTTATTTCCTTCTCCTGCCTCATTGCCCCAGCCAGAACTTTCAACACTATGTTGAATAGGAGTGGTGAGAGAGGGCATCCCTGTCTTGTGCCAGTTTTCAAAGGGAATGCTTCCAGTTTTTGCCCATTCAGTATGATATTGGCTGTAGGTTTGTCATAGATAGCTCTTATTATTTTGAGATACGTCCCATCAATACCTAATTTATTGAGAGTTTTTAGCATGAAGGGTTGTTGAATTTTGTCAAAGGCCTTTTCTGCATCTATTGAGATAATCATGTGGTTTTTGTCTTTGGTTCTGTTTATATGCTGGATTACATTTATTGATTTGCGTATATTGAACCAGCCTTGCATCCCAGGGATGAAGCCCACTTGATCATGGTGGATAAGCTTTTTGATGTGCTGCTGGATTCTGTTTGCCAGTATTTTATTGAGGATTTTTGCATCAATGTTCATCAAGGATATTGGTCTAAAATTCTCTTTTTTGGTTGTGTCTCTGCCCGGCTTTGGTATCAGGATGATGCTGGCCTCATAAAATGAGTTAGGGAGGAAACTTGTCCGTAATTATCACACAGAAGGCCTTTTCTTCCACTTTCACCCTACACAGAAATAATATATAAGGCCCAGACTTAAAATGTAGGCTGTCATTTTTTTCCTACTCGAAAATAATAAAAAGAAACATTTCTTTTTTTGTTTTTATTTCTAGTGCACTTATATATGTGTAAGAATGGTTTATTACTCTCAATCTTCTAAGTTAATTTTGGGGGAAAATAGTAACTCCTTCAAGACTCTAGAGTTTCCTTTAGCCAATTAGACATTGCGACGACTCATCTGAGAGAGTATGAGTAGGCTGCTTATGAAATTTATTCTGCCACCCAAAGATGATAAACTTAAAGAAGTCCCTCACCCAGACACAGCATAATAAAACAGCTGAAAACCAAACATGAAGAAATCTTAAAGTCAGCCAGAGGAATCAGCGCATGACACATAGGGAGCAGAAATCCAAAGGAGCGTGAATTCACCTTCAGGAGGAGCCCTGGAGTCCTCAAAGCGGCACAGCAGGCCCAGAGCATGGGGGAAAAGAGCTATGCACCTTGAACCTTATATCCAGCAAAAGTGTCTTTCAGCAATGAATGTGAAATACAGACAGTCTCAGATGAAGACAAACTAAGAATTTATTTCCAATTTACCTGTGATAAAAGAAGCGCCACAGGAAACTTCAAGCAGAGAGAAACAGTAACAGGATAATCTGGAACTTCAGGAATGAAAGGAAAGTGACAGAAATGATAAATGTCTGGGTGAATAAAATAGGCCTTTTTCTCGATGTGTATGAGGAATGAAGGCAGCATCCATAACACTGTGGTCTTTTCAGCCAACGCAGAGGTCCACACAGAGGGGAGGGCATGGGGCCAGGGGAGGGCACGGGGGCCGCTGTGGAAGTGGCTTCTGTATTCCACATGAAACAGCAAAATGTTATCCTCAGTAGACTGTGAAAAGTTAATTGTGTAAATTGTAATTCGTACGTGAACCACACACCCACACAGCTGTGCAAAGAGATATAAACCAGACCCCAATAGACCCTTAACATGGAATATTAAAACTATTCTAAGAATCCAAATGGAGATATAAAAGGGGAAATTAATGAAAAAAATGTAAGACACAAACAGAAAACAAATCATGAAATGACAGACTTAAATCCAAACACCCCAGTAACTAAATTAAATATAAATGGCTTAAGCATATCCATCAAAAACCAGATGATCAGATTGGATATTTTAAAAAGACCAAACTAGGTTGTCTCCAGGAAGCCTACTTTAAATGTAATGATGTAGGGGGATGAAAAGATGCACCACATAAACATTAATGATAACAAAAAAGCTTCGGTGGCTGCAGAGACAAGATAGACGTCAGAGCCAGGGAGACTGTGGTTGATGAAGAAGGACACTGCGTGATGGTGACAGGTCAGGTTCACAAGCAGACGTTGCCGTCCTGAGTATGCACTTGATAGAAGAACTTCAAAATACACGAAACATAAACTGGTGGGACCGAGAGGAGAAGTGATGGATTAATAACTGTAGTTGGTAGTTGGAGTCTTCAACACTCCTTTATCAGTAATGGTTAGAATAGAACAGAAAATCTTCTAGAAGGAGGATAAAGAACTGAACAGCATCACCAACCACCTGGACTCACTTGACATGTGCAGAACACGCTACCGAGCAATAGCAGCACACGCGTTCTTCTCAGGGGCACGTGAAATGTTCACCTGGGTAAATCATGCCATGGGTCATTGAAAGCTCTAACAATTTTATAAGATCTGAAATCACACGAAGCATGCTTTTGACCACAATAAAGCTAAACTAGAAATTAATAACAAAAAGATATTGGGGAAACTTCCAGCTACTTGAAGGCTAAATAACACACTTAGATAATGCATAGGTCAATTGCACATTTCAAGGAAATTAGAACAAAATTTGAACTGTATGAAAACTGGAAACAGAAAACCAAGAAAGAAAATCAGTGAATTCAAAACAGTTCTTAAAAATATCAACAAACTGGTAAATGACAGAGAGAAAAGAGAGAAAACAAATGATCAATATTAAGACTGAAAGAGATGATAGCGTTATAGACACAACCGACATAAAAATGACAGTAACGGACCACTATGAACAACTCTACGCACCTAAATTTGAGAAGTTAAATGAAGTGACCGAGTTCCTTAAAAGCCATACACTATTAAAACACACTTAACAAGAAATAGATAAACTAAATAGTCCCGTATCAAAGAAATTGATTTTTTGGTTAAAAATCTTCCAAAAATAAAACTCCAGGTCCAGATGATTTCACTGGAAAATTCTACTAAACATTCAAAGAAGAACTATCAGAAACTGTATACAGTCTTTCAGAAAATAGAAGAGGAAGGAGCACTAACTTATTTTATGAAACCAGTATTATCTTGATGCCCAAACCAGAGAAAGAAGAGAAACTATGGACCAGCAGCCCTCATCATCATCAATTCTCAACAAAATATCAGCCAATCAAATCGAACACTATATGAAATAAATACTCCATCACAATGAAATGGGCTTATTCCAAGAATGCAAGTCTGGTTCTACTTTTGACAGTCAATCAATGCAATTCACTATATTAACAGACTAAAAAAAAAACTATGTGATTTTGTCCACTGATGAAGAAAAAGCATTTGACAAAATTCAGCATCTAGTCATGACAAAAACTCTCAGCAAACTAGGAAGAGAAGGGAATCTCCTTAACCCGATAAGTCGTATTTATTAAAAAAAAATCACTATGGCTGATATGATAGCGACAGAGCAAAGGGTTTTCTCTTAAGATTTGGAACAAGGCAAGGGTGTCCATTCTCACCACTCTTATTCACCATCACACTGTAAATACTAGCCAGCAAATGGAGCAAGAAAAGGAAATTAAAAGGCATGCAGTTGAGACAAAAAAAAAACTGTCCCCGTTCATAGGTGATGTGATTATTTATGTAGAAAATTCCAAGCAATGTACAAAAAAGGCTGCTAGAACTAATAGGTATGTTTAGCAAGGTTGCTGGATAGAATGTCAACATTCAAAATTAATCATATTTCTATATACTGGCAATGAACAGCTGAAAACTTAAACACACAACTACACATACACACATTTGTACACACATACACACCATTTATAATAGGGACAAAAAATGATTAGGTATAAACCCAACAAAACATAGAGGCTTTATAAGCCAAGAACTACAAAACACTGATGGAAGAAATCAAAGAATATCTAAATAAATTGAGAGACACATTGTGTTCACGAACTGGAAGACAGAACTTGGATATTTGTCAATATTGTCCACATTGATCTATAGATGTAACACAATTTCAATACAAATTCCAACAGGATTTAAAAAATAGATATAGGCAAGCTCATTCTGCTATTTACATGAAAGGCAAAGAAACTAAAATAGCTAAAATAATTTTGAAAAAGAAAAAAAAGTTGGAGGACTCACATTGCCTGCCATTAATACTTAACATAAGGCTACGTTAGTCAAGACAGTGATATTGACGGAGACAGAAACACGTATCAGACGAACAGAATAGAGAACCCAGAAATCTACATACACAAATATTGTCAAGTGGCCTTTGAAAAGGGTGGAAAGGCAATTTGATGGGGAAAGGATAGACTTTTCCACAAATGGTGTGAAAAACTGGGCATCCATATGCCAGTACAAGCAAACCAACCACCTTGCTCTAAACCTCAAACCTTCTACAAAAGTTAACTGAAATTGAACTACAGAGCTAAATGTAAAACATAAAACTAAAATTTTAGGAGACTTTATAGGAGAAAATCTTTGTTGCCTGGGGTTAAGCAAAGGATTCCCAGATTCAGCACCAAAATCACGATCCGGAAGAGGAAAAATTGATACATTTAGCTGTATTAAAGTTAAAAACCATTGCTCATGAAAGACATATTTAAGAGAAGGCTGGAAGAAACCAGTTGCCAATCATGATATCTGACAGTATAAAAAGAGCCCTCAAAACTCAACAATAAAAAAATAAACAACCCAACTTAGAAAATGAGCAGAACGTTGGAAGAAACACTTCCCCACAGAAATTATAAGGACAGCACATGAAAAAAATGAAAAAATTGGGAAGAATATCCTTTATTTGAGCTAAAAACATGTCCTGATTTATTATTAGTCATATATTAGCCTAAGAAATGTTTGTCCTCATTGTAGACTGTCATAATTTTTCCCAACAATAAATCTTTATGATGCACCTACTGTGTGCAAAGGACAGACTTCTTGGGCCAGTCCCACAGAGAAATCGGGTCATTCTTGCCAGCTACTGGCATCATTTTCCTCTGCAGTTTTGGATGCTTTCACCTTAAAATCCTCTTAGGATGTGTAGTGGGGAAGAATAATGGCCCCCAAAATGTTTGTGTTTTAATCCTCAGATCCTGGGAATGTGTCTTGCACATGGCAAAGAGGGATTCAGGCAGCTGGAATTAATGTAGCCAAGCACCGGCCCTGAAGTAGGGAGCTGATCCTGGGTTGTCAGGGTGGCCACTGTGATCCCAGGGCCCTTCACCTCAGAAGACACCCACATCAGAAGGGCTGTACTGACCATTGCTGGTCTGAAGAGGGAGGACAGGCCGTGAGCCCAGAACGCAGCAGCTCCTAGAGGCTGGAAAACAGGAGTCACCCCTGAAGCTTCCAGAAGGAGACAGCCCTGCCGACACCTTGATTTCAGCCCGTGAGACCATTTCCGACTTCTGGCCCACAGAACGCTAGGACAGGCCTGAGTCTGTGTCACCCACCACAGCAGCCATCAGCAGCTGACACAGATGTCCTGCATTCTGCCTACTGGCTCTGGGGTCCCTTGGGTGCTGATGAGAAGTGCAGCTTCCTGGACTTCACATGCAGGGGCTGAGGGACCCCACAGCCTGCGCTGGCCACCTCCCAGCCTGCCCACTTGGCTGGGGCACTGCCCCAAACACCCTCCGTGCCAGCCCCCTGAGGGGCTTTCTAGGCAGCAGCCCCCCAGGGAGCAGAAACCAAGGAGCAGGGGCAGTTCCTGTTTCTTCCATCCTAATTAGAAATCCAGCCTTCTTCTGGGGCCAGGTGCCATGGCCGAAGTCATCTTGACTTCTCATCAGCTTGTATGCTTGAATGAGATTTCCACAGCACCGGCCGTTAGAGGGCCGTGGATGGAACACGGGTGAAGACTCTCCATTGCCTCCTGACAGCTTTGTCCTGGGTGGGTCTGTCCGTGACTGCTGTCGGGTGACTGTCACGCTCATCACGTTAAAAATGATCTCCGTCTCCCTCTGTCACTCTCTGCACCCCCGGCTGCAGGACGCGAGGTGGGGACACAGCACGGGCTGACAGATGGTGACGCTTGGCTGTGGTGCTGACAGACCAGCCGGGGACCTCGTGTGGGAGGACCAATTACCACCGCATCCCCTCAGGGAAGAGCCTCTCAGCTGCATGTGGGGGCTCATGATAAATGAATTGGAAGGAAAAGATTGCACTCTGAAGGCCATATTCCAAGGATTTGTGTCAGCAGGTTGTAATTAGTTAATTAAATGCCCGGCTGGCGGGATGGCCCCATGGGGTTGCTCCCGAAACAAGGGCAGGAACGTCCTGGAATCTGTGTGCAGGGCCACAGCCCGCACCTCCCAGCACATGAGCCCCTTTTCCAGGGAAGGTCACTGGGAGATTTGGGAAGAGTCTTTGGGGGTATTCAGTGTCTGAAGTCACTGAAATGAAAAGGGGATGGAGACATCCGTGATCACAGAGCTCTGGGCGGAGCAGGCAGGGATGAAGAGGGTGAAACGATGGATGCCCGAGCCCAGGGACTGGCGAGGGAGAGGGTGACGCAGGGCAAGGAGAGGGCGGGAAGCTTCCCAGATGTTAAAGCGCCCAGACTCCGTTTCAAAGTAGCTTTGAGCGTGAGGGCCGTGGCGCAGGCTGTTTGGTGCATGTAATAACGATGCGTCCAGAACTCCGGACAATGCGTGAGTTGATACTGAACACGCACTAGGCCCAATGACATGAGCCGAAGCCCAAACCCCGCCCCACGCTGTGCAGCTGCCCTGAGCCGAAGCCTCCCGGAGTCCCAGAGCCCGCCTGTAGGTGTTGCGCTTACACCTTGGGTCTCCCTGACTCATAAAGGCGGTTGGGAAAGGCCTCCCATGTGGACGCCCCTCTCTCCCTCACGCCCCTGCTGCCCCCATCGAATCCCCTGCAACGCCCACCTAGGTGCAGCCTGAGGCTTAACGCAGTTCCAAGTCCGGCTCCTCACGCCTCAGTCCGGCCACGGAATTCCCAGTGGAGACAGCAGTCGCGGAGGATTGGTCTCCACACTACCTGCTCGCCTCATCTCAGTGACTTAGAAATTAATTCGGAGCAGTGCCCCAGCCATGCGGGCAGGCCAGGAAGTGGCCAGCATGGGCTCTGGGGTCCCTTGGCCCTTGCACAGTGAGGTCCAGGAAGCTGCGCTTCTCATCAGCACCCAAGGGACCCCAGAGCAGGTGTGCAGAGGACCACACTGAAAACCCTCCCAGGAGCGCCAGATGCCTGTGCCAGCTGCCAATGGTTGCTGTGGCAAGTGACACAGACTTAGCCACAAGTGACACGGACGCACTAGCCACAAGGATCTTTGAAATATGCAGATCAACTCACACTACTCTCCTGCCCCAAACCATCAGTCAGTCTCGGTTGGTCCTGAGTAAAGCTGCCCTCTTCGCCTGGCTGCCGAGCCTCTGTGCTGCTTGCTGCCCTTCTCTCCCAGGGCCTTGCCATGCCCACTCCATGCCACGCCCACACCATGCCCACCCATGCCCACTCCACACCGCACCACTCCCACACCACGCCCACACCACGCCCACACCACACCCACACCACGCCACACCACGCCACACCACGCCCACACCACGCCCACTCCACACACCACGCCCACTCCACACCGCACCACACCCACACCACGCCCACACCACGCCACACCACGCCCACACCACGCCCACTCCACACCGCACCACACCCACACCACGCCCACACCACACCACGCCCACACCACGCCCACACCACGCCACACCACGCCCACACCACGCCCACTCCACACCACTCCCACTCCACACCAGAACCCACTCCATACTACACCCACACCATGCCCACTCCACACCACACCCACTCCACACCACGCCCACTCCACACCAGAACCCACTCCATACTACACCCACACCACGCCCACTCCACACTATGCCCACCCATGCCATACCACACCCACACCGTGCTCACAACACACCACGCCCACTCCACACTACACCCACTCCATGCCGCAGCCACTTCACTCTTTTTGCAGGCCCTCTGGTGTCCCAGGACAATGCCCGTCTCAGGGCCTGGCACTGCAGCTGTCCTGCTGATCTTCACCTGCTCATCCTGTTTACTAAAGAATATGGCACTCCTTTCCTGTATTCTCCAATTGTTAGTTTCTCCATTGATTCTCCAGGGTTTTCCAGAACAATCATTGTGACATCTGCAAATAATAATCATCTTTTTATTATCAGATAATAATATTATTTTATTAGCAAAATAAATGCTGAAGAGCAGAGAGTGGCCAGGCACATGTCCCACGCCGGCGAGGATGCTGTGTCCCCACCCCCACCCCTCTTTGCTGAGCACTGGTGACCTTCACGTGGAGAGCACGCTATTGGAACTAGTTCCCTTTCTGTGGCCAATGAAGAAACTGAAGAAGTAAAATCAGAACTTAGCAACGACCTTCCTCGCTGGGAAGACCTGGTCCTCAGGAAGACGATTCCTCTCATGACAAAGAAAACACCCGGGCGGCTTGAGAGGAAGGAGAAAGGCCACATTCTCCAGGGACCCAGGGAATTCCAGAGAGGACGGCTGGACCTTGCGGGCCCCAGGCCTGCCCAGACCCCAGATCAGAATTTACTGCAGTCCTCCTTCAGCAGGGCCAGCTTTATCTCATGTGTTCTGTAATCCTTTGGAAATTTGGAAGAAAGATGTTCCTCAGGGAGTGCTGATGAAAAGTGTGAACCCAAAATATCTGAGGCAGGTCTCAGTCAATTTAGAAAGTTTATTTTGCCAAGGTTGAGGGTGCGCCGTGACACAGCCTCAGGACGTCTGGTGATGGTGGCTGGGCCCAGCTTGGTTTTATACATTTTAAGGAGACATGAGACATCAATCAATGTATGTAAGATGTACATTGGTTCTGTCCAGAAAGATGGGACAACTCAAAGCAGGGAGGCGGCTTCCGGTTATAGGTAGATCAGAGACAAATGGCTGCATTCTTTTGAGTTTCTGATTAGCCTTTCACTGAATGCACAATTTACAGGAATAGTCGCGTATGCCTTAGTCTGGCTGAGTGAAACAACAGGGTGGAGGAAGCATTCTGATCTGTGTTTGTCTCGTGAGCAGAGGGATGACTGAGTTCTGTCTGTCCTTCGTCCACAAGGAATTTCCTTGTGGGAAAATTGTGAGGGTGGTCTGTAGCTTGTTAAAAGTCTTCTTAGCCATCTTATTTAGGAATAGAATGGGAGGCAGGTTTGCCCAACACAGTTTCCAGCTTGACTTCCCTTAGGTTTAGTGCTTTTGGGATCCTGAGATTTATTTTCCTTTCACAAGAGACTGCAGGTGTTGTTGCAGTGTCTAAAATACACTACTGTATATTTTGAGTGGACTCAATCCATCAGTTGAATTTACTAAGTCTTCAAAAGTGAGTAGCAGTTTGTCACTGATGGCAGCCCTTCTGGCCCCCGGGGAGGATTGGTGTCTTTTAGGACAAGACTTTTATCCCACACCCCTTGGCTGTCTTCCTAAGCCAGTACTTTTTTGGAGCTGCAGCGGTCAGGTTCAGAAAACCAAGACACTTCCCACCCTATTTATTTTGTTTTACTAGAGATTAATCTGTCCAATGGGAAGCAATTGTCAGCTGATACTCAATAGATGTTCATTTATTTAATTGTACTGAATAAAACCTGAGGATGACTCTTCTGAACTCTGGAAGACGAGATATACATTTTCGGGGGAAGAGAGCTCTGCTGCCCCTTCCTTCCGGCTGCTTCCTACTTCCCTGGTCCGCTCTGGTCTGGCGAGTCCCTGTGCTCCTTCCCCGTAAGACCTGACACCTTCCCAGCGGCCCCTTGAATTCACCAGTTCTGTTTTTTCAGTGGACTGTTTGCCAATCCCAATGCTGCACTGAGTTCCCTTCTAAGTCTCAGCTCCTTGAGAAGTTATTTCTGACCAGATGAGTCTGTAATTCTTTTCCCCCCTTTTGAATGGTTATGCCAGTTATTGTTTAAACCACTCCTTTGGAACTTAAATACTACACTTAATCATAAAATATATATTTTATATCTGCATCTGCCTTTCACTTATCTCCAATAATACTTTCTAAGAACAGGGACTGTCATATATTTTGTTGGATGATACATTGCTTTTCTCATGTCAGAATCTCAATACACATTTGAAAATTAATCATGGATTAGCTTCAGGTTATTTTCGTGGCCTCGCTGCTCCTATGTTCTCCTCTACTCTCAGTTAGCTCATTTTTACCCTTTAAATTTATCTATTTGTGAGACTTTGTGATCCTTCCTAATGAGATCTTGAGCCACTAAGATGGAATTATGAGGGCTAGTCCAAGGAGAGGAGTGCAGCTGTCTTAGGTTGTAGAGTTATTTAATCACCACTAAGTCTGACTGGACCCCCAAACTCAGACTAATCTTGTGCTGGCCATGTGGCAGACCAGTCGCACCATCACCTTTCCTAAGCAAAGAGGTGTGAGCCGCAGTCACACCTACATCCCGTCCAAGTTGCACCCAAGGTGTGCTCACTCTGGACCTCCGGAGCCCCTCTGGGAAGGAAGGGGTCCCTGCTCGGGCAGGCCCAATGAAGCCATCTGGAAGCTTCACAGCTAAACTGCCTCTTGAGCTATCATGCCTCTTGAGGAAGCATCCAGGTAACCATCCTTCTCCTCATTAGCCACTCTGCAGCTTCGAGTCATGTTGCTCAAGGATTACTTACAGGCAGTTGCCTGGGCTGCGTCCCCATCACTGTTCCAGCAAACAGGAAATGACAGGGATCCTGGGTCTCCCCATCTCCTGCCTGGAGAATGGGAATTCTCCAGCTAAGTGCCATTTTGGCCAGGGATCCTGGATCTCCCCATCTCCTGCCTGGAGAATGGGAATTCTCCAGCTAAGTGCCGTTTTGGCCAGGGATCCTGGGTCTCCCCATCTCCTGCCTGGAGAATGGGAATTCTCCAGCTAAGTGCCATTTTGGCCAGGGATCCTGGGTCTCCCCATCTCCTGCCTGGAGAATGGGAATTCCCCAGCTAAGTGCCATTTTGGCCTGGGTTGCATGAGATTGGGCTGTCGCTTTAGGGGATGCAGAGCCGACATTACTGGGTTATCGTCTCTCAAGACGAGCGGGGTAGGTGGTCGGGCTCTTTATATAATTTATAGCCATAAAGTGATTATTTCAATAGCTATAACTTCACAGATGACTACCTAGCTTCTGACTTTTGAGGCCATTTTTTCCAAGTCTGGGCCAGACTGGATGTGAAGGAGGCTAGCTTGTAGCCAGTGAATTGCCTTTACACAGAGTGGACCATCCATCCATGTGACATAGAAACTATGTCCCAAATCATGCTGTATTGGATCCCACTTTCTGGGTAGAGAGCTGACATTGTTTAGTGAAAGGTTTAATTCCAGCTGAATTGTCATGGGACTGTAGTGATGGTTTTGTGCCACTGACACCATCTTGACTCAGTATATTAATGAAAGGGTTGGCGTGACAAGGACATATGAACGTGATGAAGCTTTCTCATCAATAGTTACTATTTCAGATGCTCCTCATTTAACTTAGTGGGTATATAGTTCTCAAAAAGTTGAGTGTAACAAGGTCACTGTAAATGGAGCCATTTCATGTGCACAGGGCAGCTCCGTCTTTTAAGAGAGTTTTGATGATGGGAGAAATTTTGACCTGGAACATGGTCTCAGTCCCTCCTTCCACGTTTTCAGGTCCTTTTCCTCCATCCCCAGCGTAGGACTGTACTGATCCAGAGCAACATTCAGCTGCCGCCACAGCAAGAAACGCCCACGGCTGTGAAAAAGGAAATGTCCCGGGGCGTGGCTCACTCTGGGCGGGGGTTTCCCACCAAAAGGAACGGCAGTGTCACTCTTTAAAGATGACGTCCAGCTTCATCCATGTCCTTGCAAAGGACATGAACTCATCCTTTTTAATGGCTGCTAAACTGCACATTCTGCACATGTATCCCAGACCTTAAAGTTAAAAAAAAAAAAAAAGACAACGTCCAGCAGGATTAGAATGATGTCTGTACCTGCTACCACGAGGCCAGCCAAAACAAAACCCATAACAAAACCCGAGGCCAGCCAAAACAAAACCTACAATAAAAGCGAGAGAAGACAAAGGTGTGCAAGATTGCGTACTTTACAATAGAAACCAGGTGGAGGCAACCATGCTTTACGATAGAAACCAGGTGGAGGCAATCGCATGTACGTAGCTAGAATAAAATAGGCAAATGCCGTATTATGCAAATGTATTTTGGAAGTCATTGAACACAAAGCACAAAACAGAATTTTAATATGCAAATAAAAACTAGTTTATAGAAAATATTTGCACGTGTGCTGAAAAGCCTACAGATTTAGGGTGTGGTAATGGAAACAAGCAGACCCAATCAACTTGCTTGTGCCCCACAAAATCCCTGGGACTGACGGATTTCTTGCAGCTGGGTAACTGAACTACACAGCTCGTACTGCGGATGTGTTTCCTGTGGACGTCCCACTTGCCGTATCGCTCCTCCTTTTTGCAAAGTCAATGAAGGCATCTTGGCAGACGTGAGCCTGTGAGGGAGGCCCCCGCTGACAGAGGCTGTGGGCTGCTCTGAGGTAGTGGACTTCCAGGAGTGAGTCCTGAAGGCTTGGCACAGCCCCCTTCCTGCCTTGATTAGATGCTCTCACCTGGCTGGTGGCACGGCCAGGCCATACCTCCTCATCGGCCTGGACACCTGCCCTCCTGGAGCTTTGCTCCCAGTGCTGCTCCTTGGAGACAAGCTCTGGTGCCCTCTCACTATCTCTTCCCTCTCCGGCCCCCAAAGCAGCCATGTATTTAAGGACCCCGGCCCCAAGATTCTGCCCTTCCTTTCCCTTCCATGGCAGGTAGGGCACTGGAACTGTACGCCCTGGAATGGAGCTCAGAGCTCTTCAGCTGGTATCAGCATGGTTACTTCAGGGACACAGGTGCGTGTCTGAGCCTCCTGCAGGGCCGAGGCTCTTAGCTGCCTGCTTGAAATGCTTTGTTTGCTTCTGTCTTTCCTCTTCTCGCACTCTTCTTCAGCCTTCCCGTGAACATAAAGGCACATCCGCTGCTTCACCAAGTTGGGGGACAGAGTGATCAGGGTGGATATTTTCGGGAGAAAATGAACAGGGAGTGGCCCTGTTCATCAGGGACTAAAACTGGGGATGATGCCTCCGAGACTGGGGCACAGACAGGAAGCAGGTGTTACAGGTGGGGAGCCACCTACGTAGGCTCACAGGTCCTTGTAGGAACTGTGGCAAGCTGGACTGACAGCCCCTTAGGAGCAGATTTGACCTGTGTGCTCTGGACTCAGACGCACTTGGGCCTGAATCCCCACCACACCACTGTGAGCTGAGTGAGCTTGAGCCACTGAACTCAGCTTCTCACCTGTAACCGGGGCCCCCATCTCCAGATCCCATGAGGTTATAGTAAAGATCATGTAAGACAGTAACATGCAAAGGTTAGTGTCTGCCAGAGCCCAGGAAACGTGATCCACTGTCATTCCCCTCCAGAAGTTCTATGGAAGCCACTGATGACAAGCACACATTTATTAATGTGTGATGTGATCTCTTCCCCAGGGCCGCGTTTCTCCTGAGGAGCCTTCACTGTCAGAAGCAGCGCGGGGCCTGCAGCAGTGCCGTGTTCTGGCACCGGTCGTGGAATTTATTATAAGGCGGGTACTGGGAAGAGACCATGAAATGGTTAGGAGGGGAAGGGCCAGGTTCCACCTTTTTCAGGGCTGGCAGGACCCTGATTCTTTCGGGGTGAGCTCTCATTGGCTGAGGAGGGTGTGGAGCCCTGTAGAGGTCACCCCAGGGAACAGCACCTTGCACCTTCTCCTGCTCCCTGTGCCTGGGGAAACCACGCATTCTTGAATGGTGGCCTCCAGGGCTTATGATTTTGGGGGATCAACATACAGCCCTCCCTGCTCCATCACCTCCCAGCAAGTCCCCAGGGGTGCGGCATCCCCAGCCCCTTTTATCTGTGGTCCCAACACTCAGCTGTCACTGCTGGGGGTCTTGAGTTGCAGCCCCATTCGTCGTTCATTACCAAAGGAGGGTGGGACACCAGGCATGTTTTGAGGGAATCAGCCTAGCATTGGCAGCCGGGTGGGCTGAGGCTTTTCCAGGTGCAGAAGCACGTAGGCCACAGGCGTCAGAGGAAGGGAGCAAGACACACCTCCATCCTCCCCAGGAAATGGGATTTGCTGGCTGCAGAGGAGCCTGTGGGAGCTCCCTGATGCCCTGGAGAGGCCATGATGTGCTCTGAGAGGCTCAGCACCTGTCAGTCAAAGCTGAGGGTCACCAATGTGTTTGGGAGGTTGTGTGTCCTGCCTGGTGGATGTGTGTGAGGCTGTCAGTCACTCAGGCTGGCTCTCCAGTGCCTTAAGGAGCCTCCTGAAGAGGTCAAGCTCAGCCAAGCACTCATGACCTTCACGGAGCTTCCAGGCCAAAGCTAGGAACGCTTTGCTTCATCAAGAGGCCGCAGCAGCCAGGCCCCACCTGAGCTCACACCCGGCCTTCACACGCCTCCCTTCAGCAGCACCTCAGTCGACCCTCAGTCATTGCAGATTCACCACTTGTGAAACCACCCACTTGCTGAATTCATTTTCGCCAAATCAGTACTTGGCACTTCTGTGGTCTTTTGATGACATTGGAAGAACGAGGAAAAGTCTGTGTCTCCAAGGCCCAGGTTCCCAGCAGAGTGGCCACTGCCCTCTGGTTTCAGCTCATGCTGTAAACAAGTGCTCTCCACACCCTAGTTAGTCTCACATTTTCATGCTTTTTGTTAGAAATTTTGCTGTTAAACACAGCCCCAAGCGCCGTGAGGAAGTGCCGTTGCTAGTCTTCCTGGGTGAGAGGAGGCGGTGCTGTGCCTCACGTTGAGAAGCTGCCCTAGGCGGTGACTTGGGTGTTGATATGGTTTGGCTCTGCGTCCTACACAAATCTCAGGAGGAACTGTAATTCCCAGTGTCGGAGGAGGGGCCTGGTGGGAGGCCACTGGGTCACGGGGGCGGATTTCCCCCTTGCTGTTCTCGTGATCGTGAGTGAGTTCTCATGAGCTCTGGCTGTTTGAAAGTGTGTAGCACCTCCCCCTTCTCTCTCTCTCTTCCTCCTCCTACCATGTGAGATGTGTCTGCTTTCCCTTTGCCTTCTGCCATGATTGTAAGTTTCCTGAGGCCTCCCCAGCCATGTGGAACTGTGAGTCAGTTAAACCTGTTTTCTTTATAAATTACCCAGTCTCAGGTATGTCTTTATAGCAGTGAGAGAACGGACTAGTACAAGTGTTAACAACCCATATTAAATCAGGTGTCTTTAAACAGAAACACACATAAAACAAGCTTATGTATTGATTGGCTGATGAAAATGGGACCAGAGGCTTTCAGGAACTTCGCCAGAGGAGTGATGGTTCAGGACTCACTGACTCAATGTTGGCAGTGACTTGATGGAACATAGTGACAGTGAGGAGCTGCCGTCACTTTAGGGTATCTCTTTCCTCATCCTTTCCATCTGCCTCATCGAGCTGCCAACTCACTGCTGAGTCAGCACCACCCAGCAAAGATATTCCCAGATCCTGGACTTTCAGAAATGGTGTGAGATCATCAATATTTGTTGATTAGGCTGCTAAATGTTTGGTGACTTCGTTTTGGAGCAATAGATGGCTGACACACAGGCTGCAGGCTTCATCCACGGAAGCAGGAGGCTGCACTAATGACCATGCTGGATCCCTTGGCTGCTGGTCCTGGGGTCCTGGTGCACTCATCCTGTTGGCGTGGTCTCCCCTCTAGAACCTGACCCTATACCCATCACCTGTAGTGTCTGCAACGCAGGGAAACAGCTGGGCAGGGTTTGTTAGAGACAGCTGCTTGCAGGAGGGATGAGACTTCCTCTGCAGGGACAGCACTCATTGGCACTGCTCAGGGACTCTCAACTTTCAGAATTCTGAAGACAACCCACAAATAGGTTGAAAATGTTAGTGTTTCCCCCAATTTAACAAAAGTGGAAATACCAAGTGGATACAATACAGAAGCTTACAACTTCATTTTGTCTTTTTTTTTTTTTTTTTTTTGAGATGGAGTTTCACTCTTGTTGCCCAGGCTGGAGTGCAATGGCACGATCTCAGCTCATGGCAACCTCCACCTCCCGGGTTCAAGCGATTCTCCTGCCTTAGCCTCTCTAGTAGCTGGGAATACAGGCATGTGCCACCATACCCAACTAATTTTGTATTTTTAGTAGAGACGGGGTTTCTCCATGTTAGTAAGGCTGGTCTCGAACTCCCGACCTCAGGTGATCTGCCTGCCTCAGCCTCCCAAAGTACTGGGATAACAGGCGTGAGCCACTGTGCCTGGCCATTTTGTCTTCTTCATTATTCTCTTCCAGATAAGGTTTCTGGCTGCATGAATACCATTGCCCCCCTTTCACCTCGGAACTCAATCGCATAAACACTTTTGATTCATGTTTAGCCAGTGGTTATTAAGGGATCTAAGTCTTCTTGCCTCACCTTTCATAGAGAATCCCTTCTTGGGCAGAATGAGGCTGGCCTGAGTTCCCATCTTCACAGAACTGACTATTTTGGCCTCTCCTTCCACCACTGTCCTGGGTGTAGTGAGAATGAAGCTCTGGCTTCTCAGCATTGGTGGTTGGCGTTTAAAAACCTTCAACTGGTGTCAGGACAGGCACTGCTGGAGCTCCACACTAAGCTCTGCAGCCACGCCCGAAAGCAGCCTGTTCTGTTGGCCACACAGGGCCCTGCGTGTCTCTTGTCATGTGTAACAAATCTCCCAAACAGCAGCCGGCCGCACCCCAAACCACAGGCCTGCTTGGACACCACATTCAGCAGCTGTTACCTTTGCTCATCAATGGCCATTCAAACAGCTGCCTATTGATCGTGGGCCTAGAAAGGCACAGCTGAGCTCATTAAAAGATGTTTGTCACGGAGCCGCAGGTTTCCATCTTGACCTTCTTGCCCTGGTTTTCATTCCTCCTTCTCTTCTCCCTACTCCCACATTCCTCCGGCTCTCACTTTTGTTTGCAAACCTCTGGCAAAATGCAGCATCATTCTTTTTAAGTCGTAACAGTCATGGTGGCCGTTGTGCTCTGGCTCTCAGGACACGGGGTCAAGGGCATGGAGGTCCCTTCGGGAGCTGGGGGAGGCTGGCTCCCTGCCTGTCCACCTAGGCAGGTCAAGGGTGTGGAGGTTCCATCAGGAGTAGTGGCAGGCTGGCTCTCCGCCTGTCCAAGTGGGCAGGTCAAGGGTGTGGAAGTTCTGTCAGGAGTGGCGGGAGGCTGGCTCTCCACCTGTCCGCCTGGGCAGATGAAGGGTGGAGAGGCACCTTAAGGAGTGATGGGAGGCTGGCTCTCTGCCTGTCCACTTGGGCCAATGTTATCTCTGAGCTGCAGCCTCAAATTCGCTTTGTGCATCTCAAGGCTGGGGAGGAGACCTGCATGGAGGTGCCGGTATCTGTGCAGGGGCCACGGGACGCTGAGCTCAGGGCTGCTGTCTGGGCCCCTTAAATGGGAGAAGGGAGTGCTGGGGAAATAGGATGGGCCGTCTTCCTGGAGAAGAAGGACCAGAGACCACAAATCCTGTTAGAAACCATGGACTCTGGACGTTGGAGGCCACACAGCCTCAGTTGCAGTGGTGACAGTAAATCTGCTTTTTTAAAATCCTTTACCTTAAAAATTTTCACGCACATCTAAATGTAAAGAGAGAAGTAGAGTGAATCCATCATCCAGGTTCAAAAATTAGCAACATCCTGCTACCCTGCCTCTAGCTGTGTCCCCACATACTTTAAAGCAAATCCCAGACAACGTGTAATCTCTTCTATTTCATGTCTCTAACAAATAGGTTTTCTTTACATCACCACAATAGTTATTTCACCTAACAATTAGTGATAATTCCCTAATGTCATCCAATACGTCATCCATGTTTACTTTCCCTGGTGGCCTCTGAAGGTTTTTTGACCAAGGATGTGGGGCGTGTTTGTGTCGGACTCCGAACACGCCCAGCTGGCTTCTGGACGGCACATCTCTGAAAGTCCTCAGTCTTTAGCCATTTCCTACCCCTGTGAAGCGCATTTTAACTGAAGACACTGGGTCATTTTTTCTACAGAATTTTCTACATTCTGGATGCCGCTGAGTGGTTCCTCATTGCGTCTTCCTCTCTTAGCTGTGTTTCCTAGAAATTGTGGTTAGATCTAGGCGCACTTTTTTTGGCAAGAATCCTCCCAGAGGGATGCTCTATGCTCTCTGCATCAGATCAGAAGGCAAAGGAGGTCAGGCTGAGCACCCACAACTTCCAATTTCTCAGGGCAGCAAGCTCAGGAAAACCCACCAGAGTCGGGTTCTGAGGAAGGGACAGCGTTGATGGAGCTACTGCAGCGAAGACGCTTCCTGACGCGGACACCCGGCGAAGACGCTTCCTGACGCAGAACAAACACGTTGGACACAGTCCTCCTACGGCCGACAAACGCGTCAGAGCCCCTCCTTCTTGCCATCCCAAGATGAGGCTTCGCGTCTACCCCTCCTGGCCTGCTGGCTTTCTCCTCGTGGTGAAGGTGGGCTGAAGTCTTTTCCGTCCCCTCCACGAAGTTGGCCTTGCTCATTCAGCTCCTCCCCTCTCTTCCCTCCTCCGTCACCCCCTTGCTCTTCGTCCTCTGCCCCAGGCCGCAAGGACGCACCCCGGTCAGCTCCCCAGCAGGCCTTCTCAGTCATCGCTGTGTTTCATCCACCTCCTTTCTTTCAAAAGTCTCCATGACACACTCCGTTTACCTGATGCTTTTCTTGGGCCTTAATGTTGGCATTTCCCCAAATCCCATCCTTGACCGCCTTGTCCTCTGCCTACACTTTCGTCCTGGTTATCATATTTATTCCTAAGACTCTAATTGAGAACTCAATGCTAATGGCTCCCAAGTCTATATGTTTTCCCCAGCTCTCTGTCTTGAGATCCAATGGTATCTAAGAGTGCTGGATTTCTCTGCTTAGATAATACACGGTAACTCAAACTTAAAATGTCCAATTCTGAGCTCATCCTCCTCTCCTTCAAGCCTGTTCCTTCCCCTGCCCCATACTCCTTGAATGAGGATCTGCTGGTGTTTCAGACACAGCAAGCCCTGCAACCACTGGAGAATGTGTCCATTATGGAACCGAACATTGGTGGGAGCCTGGCCAGGGGCTCCTTCCTCTAGGGCTTGTGCCTGTGGGAATGCGAGGAGGGTCACTAGTGCACGTGAGGCCCTGGCAACTGGGGAGGAGGCCCGAGAACTACCGGGCTGTGTGCAGAAGCTCCAGCTCCACCCATGCCCAGAGCACAGGGCAGCACACAGATGTTGGAGGGAATAGCCCACAGTGGACCCAAGTCCTTTCAAAGTGCAAGAGAGAAAATACTGTCCGCTGAGACAGGGGTTGCGCACACACCTCTCCAGCAGCTTTGGGACTGAGTTTGCTGTGTGCAGATGTGAGTAACTCCAGCCCAGTCTGTTTTGCCTTCTCCCTGGAAGCCTGGAATAACGATACCACCAGAGGTTTGTTTTGCCAGTAGTTCTCCATTTTTATGGTGAAGGACGGGGACCCTGTGCGCATGGAGACTTATCTCTGGGAAGGATGAGGAAGGAACTCAGTCTTTCTGAATTTTATGGCTTAGGTTTCTAAAAACTTTTGCAATAGAAAAATGTGTAGTTATAAAGAATAAAATCTTATAGAAAAAGTAACACTAGGTGACTAAGGTGGAATGTGGACTGACAAATTCATTTGAGACTTTTTAACTATTCAGTAAAATAAAGCGATGAGGACTCTGTATCAGTTACCTGTTGATGCTGTAATAAGTTACCACACATGTAGTGGCTTAAAACAACACAAACATATTATCTTACGGTTCTGGAGAGCACCAAGTCCAGCCTCGGTTTCACTGAGCAAAGTCAAGGTGCTGGTGGGCTGGTTCCTGCTGGAGGCCCCACAGCAGTGTGCGTTTCCTTGTTTTCCAGCTTCCAGGGGCCTGGCCCATTTGTCTTCAAAGCCCGTGGCTCCAGCCTCTGCTTCCGCCACTGTGGGGCCTTCCCTCTGACGCCTCCCTCTTACAGGGACCCTGGTGATTACCCAGTGTAAACTGGGCCCAGGGTAATCCGGGATAATTTCCTGTCTCAAGGTTCTTAACTTAATCTCATTTGCAAAGTCCCTTTTGCCTCACAGGTCACAGAATCCTAGGTTCTGGGGATTAGGATGTGGCCGTATCACGGGGGAGGTTATGACTCAGCTACCACAAACATCACATCAAATTGGCTTGTACGATTGCATAGATTTTAAATAACAATGGGTCCTTCCTGAGGCTGATTTCCGCTCACTCTCGCCTCTTGTTAGAAACATTTTTGTGTTTCCTTTGCAGCAGCTTTTCCTCCTCATAGCTGTCCTGCGTCTGACATCAAGTTTCCTTGTTTGCAGGCCTGCCCTGCTCCAGGTACTGATCCAGAAAGAGCTTTGGGAGCTCCTTTTGGGGGCTCAGTGCCCTATGGCTGAGGAGGTAGCTTCTGGGGCCCTTGCCACCACCCGAAGTCTGTAGGCCCTGCTCCCCAGCTGCCTCCCGCCAGCTCTCGCATGGCCCAGCCCTCCCCTTCCGGGCATCCACCTCGCCTTGCAGTAGTGAGGCTGGGACAGCCTTGTCCATCTCCCCTGCACTGCTCAGCAGAGCCTCTGGCTCCTCCCAGCTGCGCTGGCTCCTCCTCTGCTGGCCTCAGCTCCCACTTTTCCTCCTGATATTCCTCAAAAGTCACAGAGCTCTAGGACCTCCACAAGCTCTTGCAAGTGGGAAGGAGAGGGACTGGAGTAAATCTGTTCCCACATTCCCAAGGGTGACACGTGCAGCAAGGAGGTCACATTCCCTGTGATCCCTGAGTATCTCTGCCATTAGAGCAGGGCCACTGCCACGGGCCTCTGTGTCTGAGCCGCACGCCTGCCTGGGGACTTAGCTACTCTGTAGGCCCTGCTGCTCTGGGCCTTGTTCCCCCGGAGGTGTGAGCCCTCCTAGCATATTCTGCTGACTGATGTTCTTACGCTGCACAGTACCGGCCCTTGCCCATCTCTTCCAAAATGAAGAGAGGCTCCCAGGGAGGAGGACCCCATGGGGGCTGCTCGGGCTTCTTGAACTCCAAAGTTTAGATGTTATAAAAATAGTTCTTGCAGTACACATACAGCCATGTGTGTATATGTGCATGTGCACGTGTGTGGGTGTATGCATGTGTGTAGATGTGTGCACATGCTTGTAGGTTTGTGCATTTGTATATGTGTGGTGTGTGCATGTGTATGTGTGTGTGCATGTGTGTCTGTATCTGCATGTGTGTGGTTTGTGCATGTGCATGTGTGTGGTGTGCGCATGCATGTGTGCATCTGTATGCAGGTGTGTGCATGTGTGTTAGCATGTGTATATACATGTGTGGATTTGTGTGTAGTCGTGTTGGCATGTGTGTATACATGTGTCCATTTGTGTGTAGGTGTGTTGGCATGTGTATACATGTATTTGTGTGTAGGTGTGTTGGCATGTGTATACATGTATTTGTGTGTAGGTGTGTTGGCATGTGTGTATACGTGTGGATTTGTGTGTAGGTGTGTTGGCATGTGTGTATACGTGTGTCATTTGTGTGTAGGTGTGTTGGCATGTGTGTATACATGTGTGGATTTTTGTGTAGTTGTGTTGGCGTGTGTATACATGTGTGGATTTGTGTGTAGGTGTGTTGGCATGTGTGTATACATGTGTGTAGTGTTGGCGTGTGTATACATGTGCGGATTTGTGTGTAGTTGTGTTGGCATGTGTGTATACATGTGTGTATTTGTGTGTAGTTGTGTTGGCATGTGTATACATGTGTGTATTTGTGTGTAGTTGTGTTGGCATGTGTGTATACGTGTGTCCACTTGTGTGTAGGTGTGTTGGCATGTGTGTATACGTGTGAATTTGTGTGTAGGTGTGTTGGCATGTGTGTATACGTGTGTCATTTGTGTGTAGGTGTGTTGGCGTGTGTATACATGTGGATTTTTGTGTAGGTGTGTTGGCGTGTGTATACATGTGTGGATTTGTGTGTAGGTGTGTTGGCATGTGTGTATACATGTGTGGATTTGTGTGCTGGCATATGTGTATACATATGTGGATTTGTGTGTAGGTGTGTTGGCATGTGTGTACACGTGTGTGGATTTGTGTGTAGTGTTGGCATGTGTGTATACCTGTATCTATTTGCGTGTAGGTGTGTTGGCATATGTGTAGACGTGTGGATTTGTGTGTAGGTGTGTTGCCATGTGTATACATGTGTGGATTTGTGTGTAGGTGTGTTAGCATGTGTGTATACGTGTATCCATTAGTGTGTAGGTGTGTTGCCATGTGTATACATGCGTGGATTTGTGTGTAGGTGTGTTAACATGTGTGTATACATGTATCCATTTGTGTGTAGGTGTGTTGGCATGCGTGTAGACATGTGTGGATTAGTGTGTAGGTGTGTTGGTGTGTATACATGTGTCCATTTGTGTGTAGGTGTGTTGGCATGTGTGTATATGTGTGTCCATTTGTGTGTAGGTGTGTTGGCATGCGTGTATACGTGTGTCCATTTGTGTATAGGTGTGTTGGCATGCATGTATACATGTGTCCATTTGTGTGTAGGTGTGTTGGCATGCTTGTATACGTGTGTCCATTTGTGTGTAGGTGTGTTGGCATGCTTGTATACATGTGTCCATTTGTGTGGTGTGTTGGCATGCATGTATACATGTGTGGATTTGTGTGTAGGTGTGTTGGCATGTGTGTATACATGTGTCCATT
Organism: Pongo abelii; assembly: GCF_028885655.2. Classification (NCBI taxonomy): domain Eukaryota; kingdom Metazoa; phylum Chordata; class Mammalia; order Primates; family Hominidae; genus Pongo; species Pongo abelii. The sequence continues at coordinate 171,851,946 of NC_071990.2, forward strand.
TGTATGGTGTGTTGGTATGTGTGCATTGTGCACATGTGTATACATGTGTGCATATGTTGCTTGTGTATTTGTGCATGTGTGTGCACACACGTGCCCTGGAACATGCACACCTCGTAGGGCAGCTCTGGGACAGCTCCTACACCCCCTGAGCTCGGGCGCCGCTGCTCTTTGTTGGATCTGGGCTCATTGCCCTGTCTGAGGGGGCTCTCCAGGATCCCTCCTGCTCCAGGGTTCCTTCTCCCCTTTTTGCATCCTGTCTATATCCTCTTGGGTCGTGTGTCTGAATGCTAACTACAGAAAGGCCGGCAGTTTCCCTGAGCGAGCCCTCAGTTCCCATGGGAATCAGGCCCTGTGAAGGGATAATTGGAGGAGTGTGTGGGGGAGAGAAGGTTGTCAGCACCTCCTCATGGGAAATCCATTCACGTCTCAGCTGCAGTGAGCATGTGCCCCGGCAGCACTGGGCCCTGTCGGTGTGCTTGGTGTTGGGGTACAACCCCACACACGGATTTGGGCTGTTTTAAGGACCAGCCAGGTCTGCCTTGAACCTGCTCTGATGGGTTGAAAGCAAACGAATAACACGTTGGGCTAAAATCAAGTGATTCAGTTTTATGTTTTTAGAATTTGCTTTGTCTACTCTCTATTCTGACCATATGAATAGGAGATGATGTTGAAAATATTTATTAAATGTAAAGCCCAGGGCGCCATGGATTCGGGCAGTCCGGGTAGCTGCCAGACCCAGTGACCACAGGGCTGCCCTGGGCCCATGTTGGCTTTGGAAGCAGGTAGTTGTTCAAAGATAAGTAATGGCAATAGGTCAGCTTGTTTAGCTGCCCAGGGGTATGTATTGCAGGGAATTCTTTCTGGGTGATGATGTGGGAAAATGTTGTTCATGGCCAGGATGAACCTACTCTGAAAGTCATCCAGGTGAGGGTGGCATTGGTGGGGTCTGGTTCTCATCCTGGTGCTGGGACCAGCCCACAGCTGCCTCCCTGGAGCATCCTGACTGCATCCCGGGGCTTTGGGTTCTTGCTGGTCATCCCCCGAGGGTGGAGAGTGGGACTGTGGCCACTCATCCGCTTTTTACTTGCATAATCTCATGGCTTCTGGTCACTGAGAGGTGCAGGTGTGTAGCCTGATTAGAACCCCTGCCCCTCAAAGCTTGCCTGTTTTATGGCTTGTGCTTAAGACCTAGCCTCGAGGAAAGATGCTCAGGAAGGGTGGCTTGTGCTGACGGAGGTGCCTTCCAGCACACCCCAGGCATCCTTGTGCTGGGGCCTTGGGTTTGGTCTTTTGGAAGCTGAATCTCTGAACAACCAGCCTGTCAGTCAGTGTTCTCCAGAGAAACAGAACCAACTGGATACATAGTTCAAAGAATTTGTTTTAAAATTGGCTCATGTGGTTGTGCGGGCTGGCATATCCGAAATCTGCAGAGAGGCTGGAGTCAGGCAGGCTTCTGTGTCATGGTCTTGAGGGGCAGGCTGGAGTTAGGCAGGGCTTCTGTATTATGGTCTTGAGGCAAAGCTCCTCTGGGAAACCTCAGTTTTACTTTCACTCAGGTTTTACTCCTTCAACTGATTGGACATGGCCCACCTGCATATGGAGGGGAATCTGCTTTACTCAAAGTCAGTTGCTTGTAGTTGTCAATCACATCTGCAAATGCGTCCACAGCAGCAACTGGACTGGTGTTTGACCAAACAACAACTTGGTGGCATAATGGCCCACCAAGGTGACACAAAATTCACGATCACACCCAGTCTGAAATTTCTTTCAGTGGTTGTACTTGAGTATTATTTCCTGAACTTTAACAGCAGTTTTCTTCAAACACAGCCATGTAAGTTCAAGTTTTTCATTTACTTTAGAATGGTTGTTGAGAAAATTGTGCTTTAGTGAAGCACCTAATGCCCCTATATTTGTACCATGTGAGAGATTTCTCTTGAAAATTAGTGTTAAGAATATATTTTCTTTTCCTGAGAAATAGAAACTAAAAGTTTTGTGATAAACCATGTTTACATTTTTGCCTTGGCTGCTAGGGAACTCAAAGCCAAATTTGATTTATGATTATAAGGATTATGTTGATTTTCTATTTTTTAAAAAGCCAATTTCTCCCGTATTTCCCTTACCCATTTCCTTCTGAATTCCCATTTGCATTGTCTATTTTTTTGTCAACTACATCAAAACTTTTTCAAAGGCATACAATACAAATACATTCCCATAAATAAGTTCTTTCAATGCTCTCAAATAAATGGGTCTGAACTTAACATTTTGATAGCACAAATGTGTTTAAAGTCAGCCTTCAGTAACCATCATAAAAAGTAATGTGTTCAATTCTCTTTAAACTGTCATTATGTTCTAGTTGGCAATAATTGTAAGTAGCTACTTCTTTCTGTATATCAAAAATTTTAGTAGCATTTACACAAATTGTATTTATATATTAAAATTTTTGGTACACAGAAAGGATAGAACTACTAAATCTTGTATATATATATTATGTATGAAGTCTCCTAAGTTGAATTCTATATGTCTTCATTATTTCAAAATTTGCTCATAAAAGAAGTAATCAACCATTTGTAATTCAGCAGACCCTGGATATGACACCTTTCTAGGGCACTGGAAAACTAACTCACTTTGTTTCCATTTTTAAAGCTGGATTTTGATGTTTAGTTTTCACTCCTGGAGCAGTTGTTCTGCCTGATAGTGTGCTTGGTACTTTACATGCTCATTCACAATTCTCAGACTGTCAGGTACATGGCTGGGGGCAGCGCACCTGCCCGAGGTGACAGCACTTGTGAGAGGCATCACGGAGACTTGGCAGTTGCCTGCAGAGCTTGTGCATGCTCCTCAGGCCACTGCACCTCCTGCCAGAGTGCTGAGCTTCCTCAGGCCACTGCGCCTCCTGCCAGAGTGCTGAGCTTGCAGAGCTTGTACATGCTCTTGAGGCCGTTGCGCCTCCTGCCAGAGTACTGAACTTCCTCAGGCTGCTGCACCTCCTGCCAGAATGCTGAGCTCACAGAGCTTGTGCATGCTCTTCAGGCCACTGTGCCTCCTGCCAGAGTGCTGAGCTTGCTCTCGGACAGCAAGTGAACATTTGCTGGGGATCAATGATGAGATTCTCTTTCTTGGAAGTGAGGAAGGGATCACTGGCGTGATGCTCAGCCGGCGGCCTGGCCTTGGGAAATGGATTCATGCATCACCTGTTTCAAGGTGGTGACTGAAGCTCTGGTGTTAGACACAACATGATCTGAGGACAGACGGGCCCTGGGGTGTGGAGGGAGCCTGGCATGCTGAGGCTGACCTGGCCATGGAGCTTCAGGAGAGAGGGCTCCTGAGGGTGGAGCTGCTACAACAGGAGCCTCCACCACCACCTACACACAAAACCACATCCTAGGAGCCTCAGCCGGGTGCCTGGTGCCCTGTGGATTCCCCATTTAAACTCTGCCCGGCACCCTGGGGCACAGCAGTAACGGTCGCCATTCTCACTTCCCAGGTGAGGAGGCCGAAGGGCAGGGGGGCCAAGCGTGTCTTCTTCATGTGTGACAACATGCCTCCCACAGCTGTCAGGGTCTGTGTATAGAGCTGTGCCAGGGCCTGCTGTGGCTGGCCGGCTCGGGGAATGGGTCCACTCTGCTTTCTTAGTCCAGGACCAGAGGGAGGGCCAGGCCTGGAGAATCTCTGCATGGGTGGGGGCGTGCTGGGGTGGGCAACAGGAGGCCAAAGGGTGCCCCAGCTTTCAGGGCCCCTCGCCAGCCCTCGGCATCCTCCAGGCCCAGGTGGCCCAGGGTGTCTTCAGGCGCAGCGGCCGGGAAGCTGGAATGGGGCAGCTGTGGAAGGGCCGAGCTCCTCTCCTCCGCAGTTTTCTTCCTCCTCCTTCCCAGGGCAGAGCCTGGTTGATGGAATGTTTTTCAAGCATTGCTTTCTGCAGGCCCTGAGCCTCCTCCTCACTCACACAGACCTGTGTACACATGTTCTCTGGGGCGGTGTGCCTACCGTGCCTTTGGGAAGGGTCTCGTCAGGCACACACTGCACAGCACAGACAGTGTGCCCCGGACTGGGTGGGCCGCTGGCTGCTGTCCTGGGCAGGGGCAGCATCTTTGCCCAGAGGTGAATCGGCATTCTCCTCCCTGTGCAGCTGTTGAAAGAGGCGAGGCAAGGACGGGGCAAGGAATGAAAGACCCCAGCCGCCCTCATCTGCTGCAGCCCTGAGCCCGCAAGCCCCAGTGCTGGTGTCTACACAGCCCTTCCTCTCGGGCTCCAGAGCCTTATGATCCCCTGAAGCCACAGGCTCCCCAGAGCATAGCTCCAGCATCAGAGACCCAGGTTGGGGCGGCTGCCAGGAGGGTCCCCAGCTGTCCACACACAGGCTTCTAGCCCTGCTGCCCTGCTGGCCCCAGGCTCATCTGACACCCCGCATTTCTGGGGTGGGCTGTGGCTCCCACCTGGTGTGGCTGCCAGGAGTTCTCACCGCTGCCTCCCTGTCTCTGCCCGCTCCTCTGTGGCTGCCGGCCCCATCTTTCCAGGCTGTGGTTTCCATCTTCCCCTGCTCTGGAGGGGCCTCTGGTGCTTGTGCCGAGGGCCCTGGCCCTTCCTTGCATTCAAGACCTGGGCAGGTCCTGTCTTACAAGTCCCAGTTCAGGTTCTTTGCAGCCCAGTGCTAAGCAGCTTCTTTGACCCATCTGAGCCGCCTCTTCCTCATCCATGTAGACGGAAACAGTAACCGTGTTTGTGAGCTGTGTGTGGAAGGGCACAGCACGGGGCCTGGTGGGGCTGACAGGTGCTGAGTACATACCCCCACCATCGCTGTCATCATCTGATCATCTGTGGGGCTGGGGCTGGGCAGCCGTGACTGCATCTTCTGCTGGGCAGCCAGGTGGGGCTCCGGGGGTCCAGCTAATGAGACGTCCAGTCAGGGCCTGGGGAGCCTGTTGGCCCCATCCTTCTTCCCTGTCGGCTGTGACCTCGGAAGTCTCGTGTTGGAGATGCGGGAGCTACAGTGTGGATCCCTGAGCCAGAGCCTAGAGGGACCTTCTGGAAACGGGAAATGCTCCTTCCATGTCATGTGGGCAGGAAGTGCTGCTGTTACAGCGCCCACCTCACCTCACTGTGCAGCAGCTGAAACTCAGTGTGAGGCCTGAGTTTCCCGTCTGTGAGGACCCTCCAGGTGCTCCTCAGCGTGCAGAGCCCTGCCCGTCACGAGATCCCCACAGGAATGAGGCAGGCAAGGCCTGTGCAGCCCCCGTGAGCCTCAGCCATGCCCGGTTCAGGTAGCTGGAGACAGGGCTTCCCACACCGTCTCTCACTTTGCTCCTCTCCCCTGAATAAAGGCAGAATGAGATGGGATCCCTCAGGAGTCCCTGATATGGTTTGGCTCTGTGTCCCCACCCAAATCTCATCTAGAATTGTGATCCCCAGTGTCGAGGGAGGGACCTGGTGGGAGGTGATTGGATCATGGGGGTGGTTCCCCCAGGCTGTTCTCGTGATAGTGAGGGAGTTCTCACCATATCTGATGGTTTAAAGGTGGCAGTTTCCCCTGCTGTCTCTCCTGCCACTTTGTGAAGAAGATGCCTGTTTCCCTTTAGCCTTCCACATGATTGTAAGTTTCCTGAGGCCATGAGCAACTAAGTCAATTAAACCTCTTTCCTTTCTAAATTACCCAGTCTCAGGTAGTATCTTTATAGCAGTGTGAGAATGGACTATTACTTTTCTAGATGACTTAGGGAATAATCTAGAGTTTAGGTTTAAAGACCTACCCTATAACAGTAAACATCCAAACTGTGAGTTTGGTTTTCCTCAGACCAAGGCTCCAAATGTCATTTCTATGGGACACCCAAAATAGCAAGTGAGACATGGTACTATATATTAAGATATAATTATGTAGTTAAAGATAATTGGTATAGTTTAAAATGTAAATTAGAGCTTAAGCACCTTTGTAAAGGAATAAGTCTGAGGATGGTTTGTAGCTTTCACCAGTGTTTCAGGAAGATGTGTGATGTTAAATGTTTAACAGTCTTGATTTGGTGCCTATCTCTTAAATTTGAGACTTCCCTAGGCCAGTGGTTACTAAACTTCACTGTGCATTCAGATCACACATGTTTGCCGAATGCAGATTCCTGGCTCTGCCATGCCACAGATCTGGAATCAAGCTTCTGATTTTAAGCAGGTGACGATAATGCCGACGTCTTTGGTTTGGCATCTGGTCGACCCTTTTCCTAGGATGGGCCTGGGGGAATAGCAGGATCTGTGCCCATCATGCCTCCCTGCATAGCTCTGTGTCTCTGCCATGTCCGCAGAAGATGACAGCAGTTTCTGAGTGTTGAGAATCAATGGCATCCTGTTCAAAGAGCGCGTGGATTCCAGGAAGATGTGAGCATTTAGACAACCCGTCCTGGAGCCCCGAGTCATGACGGGCCAGTTGCGAAACAAAACACATGAGGACCCCCGTGCTTCTTGCCCGCCATCTGTGGGAAGCAGTTCCCCAAGCAGGGAGCATGCGTCCACTTGCTGTGACTGTGCTGTGCTCACCACCAGGGAAAAAAGACTCCCTGAATGGGGACACAGAGCTGGTGCTGGCCCCGAGGTGGGGACAGTCAGCAAAGAGCAGAGTCAGCCAGGGAAGGAGAGCGGGAGAAATCCTGAAGGAATTAATTCTTCTCGCAGTCATGGAGCCCCATTCTATGGGCAGCATTGGATGGCAGTGTCAGGAAAGGTTAGTCTCTGCCTTCACTGGAGTCACCCACTTCTTTTAGCTGAGAGGATGCTGGGTTTTGACGCACTGCGTTGTATAATCAGTAATGGGTTGTTAATGTTCTGTAGGCTGTTTCGTTTATCCTTGGATAAACATTAACCGAGTGTAGTTACATACATTAATACATGACTGTACTATCACACACATGTTCTCATGGGTGTGGACACCTCACTCCATCTGTCTCATGTCTACATTTTAAATATTTAACAAGGAGAACGCAATGTTATGGGAAAGCAGCTCCAGATCTCGACACTTTGGCCTGAGGAAATCGTTTTGCCTTCTTATGTTTAACTTCCTGCTTTTATTTTTAGCAACAATAAACACACACAGATACTCAGCTCTGAAAACCCTTTCTGCTCTGCTCTGTCTGTGTGACCCCCATCCTGGGTGTACTCGGGGTTTTGTGTCTCTGCAGTCTGGTTTCCCAGCAATGGGGGGAAATCCAGCCATTCATTTGCATTTTTTTCTACCCTGTCATCAAACCAGGGGCCATGCTGGCCTTGGCCAGTCTCTAAGGACGAATGCTGTGGGCGCTCTGGAGAGCTGGGAGCAGCCCCAGGTCCTGGCTCTTGGCTGCACCCTCTTAGCACCACTGGCTTCACTCCTGTAGTGCACAGACTTGAGAGCTGGCCCCATGCCCTTGTTCCAAACAACATAGCTGCAAACGGAATTCACGGGTGTCTTTACCCTTCACCTGCACGCTTGGTGTGCCCTCAGTCTCTGTGGTGTCTGCATGTGAGTGTGTGGGGTGGGTAGGTGTTTGGGGGGAAGGTCAGAGTGCCAGACAAATGCTTTCTCAGGTTGAGAAGAGGAAATGGGCCTATCTGGAAGCAGCAGGGAGGTTGGCCTTGAGTGAAGCGTCAACACACAGAGAATGTTCCCTGGCATGTTCACACCTGCACAGCCGTGCACGCGCTCTCAGATGAGCACGTGTGTGTGCTCTGGGCTGCCTTGAGATGAGGGGTGGGCCAGTGAGGGTCCTTTGTAGCGACACACTGCAAACAAGCTGAGCTGGGGGCTGGGGCTGAGGGTCCCTTTTCTCCATCCCTCCCACCCTTTCTGGAGCCTCCTTCATGGCCAGGTACAAACCTGCCTTTGCCTAGAGCTGTTCTGGCACCGCTCCGGCTTCCAGCTGAGTTCTCCTCCCTCCCACCCCCACCCCACAGCCTCCCGCTCAGGCAGGAATGATGCCTCTCTGCAGGTCAGGCAGCAGCACAGGTTGCTGGCTGGGGCAGCCGTCACTCACCCCAAGGCCCGAGGACACATCCCTGGGGCTGAGAGACCAAGGTCACTGTGGTACTTGGGTCTTCAATTAGTGGCCCAGCAGGCTGTGGCCCCACTTAACCTGGCCTTCCTTCCTGTCTTCCGAATTGGCTTCAGGACAACACTGTGTTTCCGTTGGTATAGGCTCTCTTGGCACCAGTAACACACATGCACACACTCACGCTCACACTCACCACACACAAACACATGCACACACATGCTCACACCCACCACACATAACACATGCACTCACACACACGCTCACATTCAGCACACACACACACACTCACCACACATATAAACACAGATGCACATGCAGTCTCACCCACACACTCACCATACACACACATGCACACATACACCACATATAAACACACATACACACACACCACACACACAAACACATATGGACACACATGCACACACACTCACACCCACCCACAGGCACACACACAGGCATATACATGCACACACTCACACATGTATGTGTACACACTCAAACATTGACACACACAAGGCACATATGCACACACACATTTTCATGCACACTCACACTTGCACTCCTGCACACCTGCACAAACACATGCACAGGCAGCCGAGGCTGGGCTGTGTCCAGTGCACATGGCATCCTGATGCTCACAGCTTCTCAGCTTCTTGAGGAACCCACAGAGTCCATGTCTCACCAGCATCCCCCACCCCTCACGCCCCCTCCCTGGTGCTCCTTCCTTCCCCCTGCAGCCGGGAAAGATAGGTCCACCAAGAAAACGTGTGGGGGACGTGCCTGAGGCCGCTCACCACAGCTAGACTGAGCTTCTGTCAGTGACCAGGGTTGGGGGCTGGTACAGAGGAGCCCCTGGGATAGGAGGGGCCAAACAGGAATTGGGCCCCAGCAACCCAGGCCCATGGCCATGGGCAGGTCATCCCTTTGCAGGTCGCGTTGGCCTCACCTGCAGATGGGTGATGAATCAAACACAGGGCATGGGAAGTACCTGTTGAGGATGGATGTCAGTGTTGGGCACACTGTGGGGACAGTGGTCAATGACAAGGCTCCGGCGAGCTGTGTGGCAGGACTCAGATGCCTGCTGGGTCTGAGCATAGATGTGTCTGTGCTCACCTGGTTTGCCACCGTGGTGTTGGCACGTGCACGGGCCAGTGCTTCTTGACGTCTTGATCTCGCCGGGTGGAGTCACAGCTGGGCAGGCGCCTTGGGAGCCCCACGTTGCATCCCTGCACCTGTGCCTTCCAGCAGGGTTTGCTGGAGCTGCGTCTGCAAGGCAGAGCCTCTGGACCTGCAGTTAGGATTGGCTGTCTCCCAAAAGGTGCACCTGCTTTTGGTGCAGAAGCAACAGTTCTTTTGAGAAGCAGGCATTTATTAAGTGCTTGCTGAGTGCAGGTGGACAAAAAAGCATTTGCTAATGAGACAGTTACTCATCCAAACAAATATGCCTCTCGACCGCACACTTGTATTCGTCCGGGTTCTCCAGAGAAACAGTCCAATGGGATAGACAGAGGGACAGATAGATAATAGGTAAATAGACAGACAGGGTCAGTGGGTAAATAAATGGATGGATGGGTGGATAGACAGGCAGATAATGAGAGATAAATAAACAGACAGATAGAAAGAGATTATTATAAGGAATTGGCTCATGAGACTGTGGAGGCTGAAAAGTCCCAAGATCTGCAGTTAGCAAGCTCGAGGTCCCAGGAAGGCCAATTCAGTTCAAATCCAAAGGCCACAAAGACCAAGGTCCCAGCTCCAGCAGTCAGGCAGGAGTGCCCTCTTCCTTGGGGCAGGGTTGGCCTTTTTGGTCTCTTCAGGCCTTCAGCTGAGCGGCTGAGGCCCACTCACATTGGGGAGGGTGGTCTGTTGTACTGAGTCTACCGATTCAAACGTCCATCTCATCCAAATGCACCCTTGTAGACTGAATATCTCGACACCGTGTGGCCCGGTCAGGTTGACACACAAAATTCACCCTCACCTGCTCTGCCTCAGAACCACACCACGGGGGCAGAGTTGACTCTGACTCCCCCAGCTCCCTCCTCTGCCCCTGGAGCTGGCAGCTGCTGCCATCATGGACGTCCTGTGGGGGCTCCGGCTGTGTGCTTTCCCCAGACAGCTGAGTTTCAGGAAGACCCACATGGAGGCTTTCTTTTCTGTTGTCAAGGAGAGAAGCCTGGTGTCATCCATGGGAAGAGGCGGCCATTGGCAGAATCCTGGGAGGGTCTGGCGGCTTCCCTGAGTGCCATGGAGGTCAGGATTCGTCCCATAGCCCTGGCTCTCAGCCACCCCACCTTGCGTATCCACAGGGTCAGTCTCTGCGTGCACCTGGTGTTGGACTGAGGGGACGAGGCAGAAGCCCCCCCGGGCCATGCCACAGCACCCTCCGGGCCATGCCACAGTACACAGTGCCAGTGCGGTTTGCCTCTGAGGCCCCAGGCCAGGGCCCGTCTGAAGTGCCCCAGGACTGGGCAAGATTTGACTCCAGGAGCACAGGGAGTGCCTGGGAAGACTCGGTTAAACTAAAACAAGCCACGGGGTGTCTTCAATTCAAAACGGAATTTTCCAAAACATTTTAACGTTTCTGAAATCAGAAACTTGACACGGCAAGATCGATGTCCTGATATGTAAAATCGTGGAGGCCAGGTCAGATGAGGGGCAGCAGGAGCCAGCTGAGGCCCGGCTGTGCCACCGTGGCGGGAGGGGCCCCTCTGCAGCTGCACGCAGCCTTGTGATGGGTGGGAGGGGGGCAGTGGACACTTGCTGAGGGGCAGCAGGGATGTCTCCCTCCTCGTCCAGGCCTCACGGCCACACAGGGCTGGGCGCTCGCCACCCTGGCTATCATCCTCACTAGGCAGATCCTGGAGACTGGCCACACTGAATCCTGACATTCATTTCCTTAGATTAATGCTTCTGATAGGAGTTTTGTGATCTTCTAGGATGGACGGAGGGATTTGGTGGTCATATGCTAGTTAGTTACCAGTAAATGGTATATTTGATGTGCCAGGCATCCTGCCCGGTAAGTGCATATTATATTCCTTGTGCTAAGTACTGGACTGCACAAACGAAGGCACCTTTTTTTGTCTTCTGCATTGTGATAGGTAAATGGATGGTGCTTCTTTTAGCTAGGTGCTGTGCTGTACATGAAGGTCCCTTCCATGTGGTAGGTGTTCTGCTGGGTAAGTAAAGGCACCTTCCTGTGCTAGGTGCTGTGCTGGGTACGTGAAGCTACCTTCTTCCTGTGCTAGGTGGTTTGCTGAGTAAATGTGGGTACCCTTTGTGTGACAGGTGTTGTGCTTAGTAAATGAAGGCGTCTACCATATGTTAGGTCCTGTGCTGGGTAAATGAAGGCAGCCTCCAATAGCTAGGTCCTGTGCTAGGTAAATAACTTCCCTGTGCCAAGTCTTGTGCTGGGTAAATGAAGGTAGCTTCCATGTGGTAGGAGCTGTGCTGGGTAAGTGAAGGTGCCTTCCACGTGCTCGGTCCTGTGCTGGGCACTTGAAAGTGTCTGCCACTCGCGGGGTGGTTTGCTTAGTAAATGAAGGCCCCTTCCAAGTGCTGAGGAAATGACACCGCCTTCCACGTGCTAGGTCCTGTGCTGGGGAAATGAATGGTACCTTTTATGTTTTCAGCCCTGTGCCAATTGTATTCAAATATTCTGTTTTCATCTTTTTAGCAACCATGGACGAATACAAGTATTTCCATTTTATATGCAAGGACAATGAGACTCAGGTGGTGAAGTTGGTACAGATTCCTCTTCTATCAGGCCTGTGAGGTTTTGTGTGAGACCCTCATGCTTTATACACAGGTTTTGCTGTCCCATGGTTGTCTGTCAGGTTCTGGGAATTCTGAGCTGGAATGAGGCACTCCAGCGGCGTCTTCCCAAGGCTAGACCACACAGCACATGAAGCCCACCAAGCCTGCACAGCCCACACAGCACGGCCCCTCACTGCAGACCTGCTGCCCTTGCGGGTTTAGGCCTGGTGCTCCCCTCTCACAGGGCCGTGCCTCAGACCCCACATCTGCACTGCAACCTGGAATGCACCTGCCGCATGGTGTGAGAGGCGTTTTGTGGAAGACGCCCAGAGTGGTACCTGCACTGGAAAATACTCAGTGGCTACTGGGCCATGCTGAGGGGCCTTTAGGATGTGGAGCTGGAGCAGTGGAGGGCTGGGTTTTGGTCCCATTTGACTCTCCCCCATGCCTCATCCTGAAGTCCTTTAATCTCGGTCTGATGTTTAAAGTTGGGACAGCCCCTCCTATGACCTCGGAGGGTTCTGGCAACCAGGTGAGCTGGTATGTGTGTGGGAACAGCGTGGAGCTCTGTGAAATATCAGGCATCTTCCCCTCCACGGGGCATCGTGGTTAGTGTGTTGTAGGGTCAGTTGACCACTTGGATACCTGGTTATGACCATTTCAGCCTCTTTTGGAAACATTCTGCTTTTATTCCCGTTGGCAAACAAACTTGCTCAGAGGTTTTATGTGACAAGCTACAGGCAGCGCTGAAGTGTGGTGTGCCAGCATAAGAGGGTGTGAGCAGGGGCACGTTTTCTCTGGAATCGTGCATTATAGGAATAAATCACGTGTGTGTATGTGTGTTTGCACCTTCTCATCCCTATGTGAAGATGAAACTTTAGTGCTTGAGGTTAAAAAGAGTCCTGATGAAGGAGTCTGGCTCTTTCTGCCCTGGTCTAGAAAACAGTTTCCTGTGAAGGACCAGGGACTACAGATTTCCGGCTTCGGGGCCCTACGGCCTCCAAACCCGCCATGTAGCTCTGCAGCTGTAGCCTGAAAGCAGCTGCAGTTGCCGTGCATAAGCGGTGGCTCTGAGCAGGAAACCACGTGCGAGCTGCCCCGCGGCAGGGTGCGTCCCACAGAAGGAGCAGTGTGTTCAGTCCCGCTGCGCTGCCTGCGAGGGATTTCCATGGTGAGGGTGAATCACGAGGGCTTCTGGTGGCCTGGTCTGTTTTACCTGCCTCTCCTGCATGCAGGCTATTTTTTTTTTTTAAACAAGGAAAGAATAACTTTATTGTAAGTATTTATTTATTTATTTATTCTTGAGACAGAGTCTCCCTCTGTCGCCAGACTGGAGTGCAGTGGTGGGATCTTGGCTTGCTGCAACCTCCACCTCCCGGGTTCAAGCGATTCTCCTGCCTCAGCCTCCCGAGCAGCTGGGACTACAGGTGTGAGCCACCACACCCAGCTAATTTTTGTACTTTTAGTAGAGATGGGGTTTCACCATGTTGGCCAGGATGGTCTCGATCTCTTGACCTTGTGATCCCCCCCTTGGCTTCCCAAAGTGTTGGGATTACAGGTGTGAGCCATGCACCCAGCCTATAAGCATTTATTATAAGCATTTATAGGCATTTATCTCCAACTCCAAGGTTGCCATATTCAGTGATATAAACATTGGTTCTGGATGGTGGAAAATGTTATGGCCGTGGGATAAATTTATTATTAAATTTATTCAGACCAGAGGGAAGGTGAAGCCCGTGTCTCCTTGCTCTTCCCTACGGGAAACGGAGGGGGGCTGCCAGGGAAGCTCCATGGACATCTTCCTGGGGCCCTGGAGAGGCAAGGCTGGCGGGAGGCAGTCACTTCCAGGCTGTGGTGTGAACCAAGATATTAACACAGGCACCGTTTGAGGCTCAGCCATCTACCCAGGCAGTGGAAAAGGATTTTTCAACAGAGATGCAGCAGACATGGGGCTTTAAAAGATTTCAAGTCTCTGATGGGCGCGGTGGCTCACGCCTGTAATCCCAGCACTGTGGGAGGCCAAGGTGGGTGGATCACAAAGTCAGGAGTTTGAGACCAGCCTGGCCAATATGGTGCGAACCTGTCTCTACTAAAAATACAAAAATTAGCCAGGCATGGTGGCGGGCGCCTGTAGTCCTAGCTACTCGGGAGGCTGAGGCAGGAGAATGGCCAGAACCCGGGAGGCGGAGCTTACAGTCAACGGAGAATGTGCCATTGCACTCTAGACTGGGCAACAGAGTGAGACTCCATCTCAAAAAAAAAAAAAAAAAAATGTAATGGCCACGGATCTGTTTCTGGAGTTTCTACTTTATTGCATTGGTTTTTGTTTGTTTGATTGTTGACTTCTATAACAATACCACTCTTTTTATTTTTATGACTCTGTAATATGTATTTTATATTTGATAATGCAAATCTTTGTATTTTTCCAAATCGTTTTATCTATACTTTTATAAACATTTAAAAAGAATTCTTTTTTTTTTAAGAGACAGGTTCTCACTCTGTCACCAAGGCTGGAGTGCAATGGTATGATCAGAGCTCACTGCAGCCTCAACCTCCTGGGCTCAAGTAATCCTTCTGCCTCAGCCTCTCAAGTAGCTGAGACTATAGGCACACGCCACCACACCCAGCTAATTTTTTTATTTTTATTTTTTGTAGAGACAGGGTCTCCCTACATTGCCCAGGCTGGTCTCAAACTCCTGGCCTCAAGTGATTCTCCTGCCTCAGCCTCCCAAAAAGCTGGGATTACAGGCATGGCCACTGTGCCTGGCCTTAGAATTAAATTAAATTAAAAATGTATTGCATGTAAAATTGCCATACTAACAATGTTATTTTGTTCTACATAAGATCCCAGTGTTTCATCATTTATTCAGGTTTTTCATCACTTTATTTATGTATTTGATGTACTATATATATGTACATGGTTTCAGGCTAAATGTGATAATTTAATGCATTCACATATTTTGTAAAGATCAAATCAGTGCACTTGGGATATCCACCACTTTAAACATTTGTCTTTTCTTTATTGCTAGAACCATTAAAATTCTTCTCTTCAAGCTATTTTGAAATATACAATAGATTATTGTAATCTATAGTAAACCTATGAAAAACTAGGTCTTACTTCTTCTTTCAAACTGTACATTTGTATCCACTAATCAGTTTCTCTTCATTCCTACACCCCTTGCCCTTCCTGGTCTCTGGTAGCCACCAATCTACTTTCTATCTTCATGAGATCCACTGTTATAGCTTTTGAGGTGAGATCTGTCTTTCTTAGCCTGGCTTGTTTCACTTAACGTAATGGCCTCCAGTTCCATCCCTGTTGCTAAAAACAACAGGATCTCATTCCCTTCTCTGGCTGAACCATACTCCACTGTGTATATGTGCCACGTTTTCCTCTTCCATTCATCTGTTGGTGGGCACTTAGGTTGATTTTCTATTTTGGCTACTGTGTATAGTGCTGCAATAAACATGGGAGTGCAGAGATCTCCCCAACATCCTGATGTCCTTTCTTTCAGGTGTACACTCAGTAGTGGAGTAGATGGCTTGTATGGTAGTTCTATTTCTAGTTTTTTGGGGAACCTCCATACTGTTCTCCATGGGGGCTGCACTAACTTACATGCCCGCCCACAGTGTCTGAGGTTCTCTTTTCTCTCGCCAGTATTTGTTACTGTCTGTTTTTAATAAAATCAATTTTAACTGGGGTGAGATTGTACCTCATTCCTGTTTTGATTTGCATTCCCATGATAATTAGTGATGTTGAGCATTATTTCACATACCTGCTGGCCATTTGTTTGTCATGTCAAGTGTCAAGAAATAGACATTTCTTGAGAAATATCTATTCAGATCTTTGGCCCATTTTTAAAAATCAAATTATTGGATTTTTTCCTATAGAGTTGTTTGAGCTCCTTAATAAATGGGGCTGTTAATCCCTTGCGAGGTGAGCAGTTTCCAAATATTTTCTCCCGACTCTGTGGTCACCCTTTGTCTTCACTTTGTTGATTGTTTCCTTTGCTGTGCAGAAGCTTGATGTGATCCCATTTGTCCTTTTTTTTTTTGTTTTGAGATGGAGTTTCACTCTGTTACCCAGGCTGGAGTGCAATGGTGTGATCTCAGCTTACTGCAACTTCTGCCTCCTGGGCTCAAGCGATTCTCCTGCGTCAGCCTCCCAAGTATCTGGAATTACAGGCGCCCGGCACCACACCTGGCTAATTTTTGTATTTTTAGTAGAGACAAGGTTTCGCCATATTGGCCAGGCTGGTCTCGAACTCCTAACCTCAGGTGATCCTCCCACCTTGGCCTCCCAACATTTGTCCATTTTTGCTTTGGTTCTTTGTGCTTTTGAAATCTTACCCCAAAAATCTTTGCCCAGACCAACGTTATATAGCATGTCCCCCATGTTTTCTTGTAGTCATTTCATAGTTTCAGGTCTCAGATTTAAGTCTTCAGTCCATTTTGATTCGACTTGTGTATGTGGTGAGAGACAGAGGCCTAGTTTCTTCTGCATATAATTATCCAGTTTTCCCAGCACCACTTACTGAAGAGACAATCCTTCCCCCATTGTGTGTTCTTGGTGCCCTTGTTGAAAATCAGTTGGCTGTAAATGCATGAATTTATGTCTGAGTTCTCTATTCTGTTCTATTGGTCAATATGTCTGTTTTCATGCTGGTACCATGCTGACTTAGTTACAATAGCTTTGTAGTAAATTTTGAAGTCAGGCAGTGTGATGCCTCCAGCTTTGTTCTTTGTGCTCAGGATTGCTTTGGTGATTCAGAATCTTTTGTGGTTCCTTATACATTTTAGGGTTTATTTTCCATTTCTGTGAAGAATGTCATTGGTATTCTGATAGGAATTGCATTGAATCTGTAAATTGCCTTGGGCAGTGTTGTCATCTTAACAATATTAATTCTTCCATAGTCCTGGATAATTTCAGATAGCCCATGAGCATAGAATATCTTTCCACTTTTTGGGGTCCTCTTCAATTTCTCTCATCAGTGTTTTATAGCTTTCTTTTTATAGGTCTTTCACTTCTTTGGTTAAATTGATTCCTAGGTATTTTATATTCTTTGTAGCTATTGTAAACAGCATTACTTTCTTGGTTTCCTTTTCTGATTTTTCACTATTGATGTAAATAATACCACTGACTTTTATATGTTGATTTTGTAACCCACAACTTTACTGAATTCACTTATCAGTTATAACAATTTTTTTTGGTGGAGCCTAGGTTTCTCTAGGTATAAAATCATGTTATCTGCAAACAAGGGTAATTTGACTGTTTTCCTTTCCAAATTGGATTCCCTTTCTTTCTCTTGCCTGATTGCTCTGGCCAGGATTTCCAGTACTATGTTGAATAAGAGTAGTAAAAATGGGAATCTTTGCATTGTTACAGATCTTAGGAAAAAGGCTTTCAACTTTTCCCTGTTCATCGTGATGTTAGCTGTGGGTTTTCATTTATGGACTTTAAGATTTTGAGGTATGTTCCTTCTGTATGCAGTTTGATTAGAGTTTTCATCATAGAGGGATGTTGAATTTTATTAGATGTTTTTTGACATTTATCGAAATGATTATATGGTCTTGGTCTTGCTTTTGCTAATGTGATGTATCATGTTTATTGACTTGCATATGTTGAACCGTTATTGCATCCCTAGGATGAATCACAGTTGTTTATGGTGAATGATCTTTTTAATGTATTGTTAAATTCAGTTAGCTAGTGTTTTGTTGGGAACTTTTGCATCCATATTCATCAGTGATATTTGCCTATAATTTTGTCTTATTGTTTCCTTGTCTGGTTTTAGTATCAGGGTAATGCCGTCCTTGCAGAATGAGTTAGGAAGTATGCCCTTCTCTTCAGTCTTATTGAGAGTTTGAGTGAAATTGACATTAGTCCTTTTTCAAAAAAAATTTGTGGGCACATAGTAGATGTATACATTTATGGGGTACATGAGATGTTTTGATACAGGCATGCAATGCATAATAATCACATCAGGGAAAATGGGGTATCCATCCCCTGAAGCATTTATCCTTTATGTTACAATCAATCCAATTATATTCTTTTAGTTATCTTAAAATGTACAATTAAATTATTATTCACTATAGTCAGAGTGTGGTGCTATCAAATAGTAGGTCTTACTCATTCTTTCTAGCTATTTTTTTGTACCCATTAACCATTCCCATCTACCTCCCACCCCCACACACCTCCCCACTACCTTTCTCAGCCACTGGTAACCATCTTTCTACTCTCTGTCTCCATGAGTTTAATTGTTTTGACTTTTAGATCCAAGAAATAAATGAGAACATGAGACGTTTGTCTTTCTGTGCCTGGTTTATTTCACTTAAGATAATGATTTCCAGTTGCAACCATGTTGTTGCAAATGACAGGCTCTCATTCTTTTTTTATGGCTGAAGAGTATTCCTTTGTGTATATGTACCATATTTTCTTTATCCATTCATCTGTTGACGGACACTTAGGTGGCTTCCAAATCTTGATTATTGTGAACAGTGCTTCAGCAAATATTAGAGTGCAGATATCTCTTCAATGTACTGATTTCCTTTCTTTTAGGTACACACACAACATTGGGATTACTGGGTCATGTTATAGCTCTATTTTCAGTTTTTCTGAGGAACCTACAAACTGTTCTCCATAGTGGTTATACTAATTTACATTACCACCAACAGTATACGAGGGTTCCCTTTTCTCCATATCCTTGCCAGTATTTGTTATTGCCTATCTTTTGGACATAGCCATTTTAACTGGGGTGAGATGGTATCTCATTGCAGTTTTGATTTGCATTTCTCTGATAATCAATGATGTTGAACATCTTTTCGTGTGCCTGTTTGGCATTTGTATGTCTTCTTTTTTTTTTTGAGACGGAGTCTTGCTTTGTCGTCGGGGCTGGAGTGCAGTGGCGCGATCTCAGCTCACTGCAAGCTCTGCCTCCCGGGTTCACGCCATTCTCCTGCCTCAGCTTCCCAAGTAGCTGGGACTACAGGCACCTGCCACCACGCCCGGCTAATTTTTTGTATTTTTAGTAGAGATGGGGTTTTGTTGTGTTAGTGTGTTAGCCAGGATGGTCTCAATCTCCTGACCTCGTGATCCGCCCACCTCAGCCTCCTAAAGTGCTGGGATTATAGGCGTCAGCCACTGCACCCAGCCTGGCATCTGTATGTTTTCTTTTGAGAAACATCTATTCAAATCTTTTGCCCATTTTTTGATTGGATTGTTAGATTTTTTCCTTATAGAGTTGTTTGAGCTCCTTATATATGCTGGTTATTAATCCCTTGTCAGATGCGTAATTTTCAAATATTTTCTCCCATTCTATAGGTGTCTCTTCATTTTGTTGATTGTTTCCTTTGCTGTGCAGAAGCTTTTTAGCTTGATGTGATACCACTTGTCTATTTTTGCTTTGGCTGCCTATGCTTTTGAGATCTTACCCAAAAAATCTTTGCCCCCAATGTCCTATATCATTTTCACAATGTTTTCTTCTAGTAGTTTCCTAGTTTCAGGTCTTGGATTTAAGCCTTTAATCCATTTTGATTTGATTTTTGTATATGGCAAGAGATGGGGGTCTAGTTTCACTTTTTAACGTACGGATATCCTGTTTTCCCAGCACTATTTATTGAAGAGACTGTTTTTTCCCTGATGTATGTTCTTGCCACCTTTGTTGAAAATTAGTTCACTCTAGGTGTTGGATTTGTTTTTGGGTTCTGTATTCTGCTCCATTGGTCTATGTGTCTGTTTTTATGTCAGTACCACATTGCTTTGGTAACCATAGCTCTGTAGTATAATTTGAAGTCAGGTATTATGATTCCTGCAGTTGTGTACTTTTGCTTCAGATAGGTTTGGCTCTTCTGGGTCTTTTGTGGTTGCATATAATTTTAGGATTGTTTTTTCTATTTCTGTGGAATGTAATTGGTATTTTGATAGAAATTGCATTGAATTTGTAGATTGCTTTGGGTAGTATGGATATTTTAATAATATCAATTCTTCCAATCCATGAACATTGGATATCTTTCTATTTTTTGATGTCCTCTTCAATTTCTTTCTCCTTTAAGTGTTTGGTAAAACTCAGCAGTGAAGCCATCAGGTCCTGAGCTTTTCTTTGGTAGGAGACTTTTTATTATGGCTTCAATCTTGTTACTCATTATGGGTTTATTGAGATTTTATACATTTTACATGGTTCAATCTTGGTAGGTTGTATGTGTCCATAAAGTTATCCACTTCTAGGTTTTCTAATTACTTGACATATAATTGTTCACAGTAGTATCTAATGATAGCTTTTATTTCTGTGGTCTCAGTTGTTATGTCTCCTTTTTCATTTCTGACGTTATTTATTTGGATTTTCTCTCTTTTTCTTAGCCTAGACAAAATTTTGTTGATTTTGTTTATCAGTTCAAATAACCATCTTTTTGTTTCATTGATCTTCTCTATTTTTTTAGTCTCAATTTACTTCTGCTGTAATTTTTATTTTTTTCTTTCCTTCTACTAACTTTGGGTTGGCTTTGTTCTTGCTTTTCTCGTTCCTGAAGGTGCACTGTCAGACTGTTTACTTGAAGTCTTTCTACTTTTGTGATGTAGGTGTTTATTGCTATAAATGTCCCCCTTAGCACTGCTTGTGCTGCATCCTATAGATTTAGGTATGTTATATTTCCATTGGCACTTGTTTCAAGGAATTTTTAAGCTTTCTTCTTAATTTCCTCATTAATCCATTTGTTGTTCAGAAGCTTTTTGCTTAATTTCCATGAGTTTGTGACATTGCTGAGGTTCTTCTTGTTATTGATTTCTAGTTTTATTCCATTGTGATCAGAAAAAAATACTTGATATGATTTCTACTCTATTCAGACTTCTTTTGTGATCTAAGTTATGGTCTATCCTGGAGAATGTTTTATGTTCTGATGAAAAGAATGTGTATTCTGTAACAGTTGGCTGAAATGTTCTGTAAATGTCAGTTAAGCCTAATTAGGTCTAGAGTGTAGTTTAACTCTGACGGTTCCTTTTTGATTTTCTGTCTGGATGATCTGTGCATTACTGACAGCGGGGTGTTGAAGTACCCTACCATTATTGTAATGTCATCTATCTCTCCCTTTAGATCTATTACTGTTTGCTTTACATACTTGGGAGTTCTGGTATTAGATGCATAGATATTTATAATCATTATATCCTCTTGCTGAATTGACTTCTTTATCATTACATATTTACCTTCTCTGTCTCTTTTTATAGGTTTTGATTTGTAGTCTGTTTTATCTGATTAAGTATAGCTATCTTGCTTTTCTTGTTTTTGGTTTCTAGTTGCATGGAGTATCTTTTTCCATACCTTCACTTTCAGTCTGTATGTGTCTTTATAGATGAAATGGGTTTCTTGTAGGCAATATATAGTTGGTTTGAGACCAGCCTGGGCAACATGATGAAATGCTGTATCTACAAAAAATACAAAAATTATCTGGGCATGGTGATGTGCACCCATAGTCCCAGCCACATGGGAGACTGAGGTGGGACGATCACCTGAGCCTGGGAGGTTGAGGCTGCAGTGAGCTGTGGTCACACCATTGCACTCCAGAATGGGTGATAGAGTGAGACCCTGTCTCAGAACCAACCAAACAAACAAAAAGCCCAAACATATAGTTGGGTCTTATTTCTTTATCCATTCAGCCACTCTATGCCTTGTAACTGGAGTATTCAGTCCATTTACATTCAGTGTCATTGTTGATAAGTAAGGACTTACTACTGCCATTTTGTTGCTTGTTTTCTGGTTATTTTGTAGCTCCTCTCTTCCTTTCTTTCTGTCTTCCTTTTTAGTTAAATGGTTTTCACTGGTAGGATGTTTTAATTTGTTATTTATTTTTAGTGAATCTATTATAGGTTTTTGCATTATGGTTTTCATGAGGCTGACACAAAACATCTTACAGTTTTTTTAAAGAGATGACAACTTATCTTAAATCACAAAGAAAATAATAGAAACAAACAAAAAATAAAAAGGTCTACATTTTAGGTCAACCCTCTCCCCATCTGGCTTTTAGTTGTCTCAACTTACATATTTTTATACTGCTTATTTCTTCACAGGTTGCTATAGCTATTGTTGTTTTCAATAGATTTATCTTTTGAGCTTCATACTAGGGTTATGAATGGATTTCACACAACAGTTACTGTATTAGAGTTCTGGGTTTGTCCATGTACTTAATCTTACCAGTGGGTTTTCTATCTTCAGTTCTTTTCCCATTAGTGTTTTTTTTCGTTCAAATTGAAAAACTCTCTTTAGCATTTCTTGTAAGACTAGCCTGGTGCTAGTGAATTCTCTCAGCTTTTGTTTGGGAAAGTCTTTATCTCTCCTTCGTACTTGAAGGATAACTTTGCTATATAGAGTATTTTTGGATGGAAGTGTTTCTCTTTCAGCACTTTGAAAATATCATTGCACTCCATCTAGGTCTGTATGGTTTCTCTTGAGAATGTTATTGACAAATGAATTGGAACTCCTTTATATATTATTTGCTTCTTTTCTCTTGCTGGTATTAGAATTCCCTTTGTCCTTGAACTTTGAGAGTTTGATTATTGTATGCCTTAGGGAAATCTTATTTGGGTTAAATCTGTTTGGTGTTCTCTGACCTTCCTGTACCTGAATACTTGTATCTTTCTCAAGTTGTGGAAAATTTTCTGTTATTATTTATTCAACTAAGTTTCTACCCCTTGCTTTTGCTCAATCCCCTCTTGAACACCAATAATTATTAGATTTGGTCTTTTGAGGTAATTTGCTATATCTTGTAGGAGATCTTTGTCTATTTTTATCTTGTTTTCTCCTCCATGTATTTTCAAATAGTCTGTCTTCCAGCTTACTGATTCTTTCCTCTGCTTAGTCCATTCTGCTATTGAGAGACTAATATTTTTTTAGTTCAGCAAATGTGTTTCTCAGTTCCAAGATTTCTGTTTTTTTAAAATTTAAATCTCTTTGTTAAATTACTCTGATGAAATTTTTAATTTCTTTTCTGTATTATCTTGGAGATGACTGAATTTCCTTAACACTACTCTTTTGAATTTTTGTCAGAAAGCTGGCATATGGATCTCTCATTAGGGTCAGTTTTTGTTTCTTTTCTTTTGTTTTGTCTTTGCTTTGTCCATTTGGGGAGATCATGGCTCCTTGTTTACTGTTGTTTCTTGTGGGTGAACATCTATGTCTTTGCATCGAAGGACTGGTTATTTATTCCAGTCTTCTCTGCCCAGCTTTATTTTGTTTTTATTGAATATATTTCCTTAGAGGTTCCTTACCACTAAACTACTGCCTCCCTTATGGCTTCAAGAGGTGCCTTAAACCCAGTTTTGCCTCAGCTCTGGCAAAGGATCAGAACACTGCTGTTCCCGGATGGGGGAGGTCCCGAAAGGGATATCCCAGCAGTGTGGGAAGGCTGGCTTAGGAGTTTGTGCCCAGGAGGCTTGTGGGACAAACATCCTACAGCCTGGTGCTGCTGAACAGCCACTCTGGTTTGGCGTCTCTTGTGGCTGAATTACAGAACAGAGTTTCCGGGGCTGAGTTACAGAGCAGAGTTTCCAGGGCTGGGTGTGAGAATCCTGCTTGTCTCCTTTGTCTCTGGCTGTCCTCAGGGATATTTCTCCCTTCAGGCACTCATGATGCTTCCTACGGGTTAAGAGAGGGACAGATCTCCTGCCAGGGAACCCAAGATGGTGGGGAAGCTATTTGTCTACATCAATTTCACCTTTTCCAATGTAGAAACAGTGAGACGGGGGAAATTTTTCATGTGCTTCGTACTGGGCAGAATAGGAAGAGGGGTGTCGTGGATGTTAAGTCCAATTCTCTTACCATCTGCTCAGTTTTTTCACTTCTTGGTGGCCCCAGGAATGGTTTTATCTTTGTATTTGATTTCTGGGATATTTCTGGTGGTAATCTCAGCACTGTATATTTGTTTTAGGCTTTGTGTGTTTGGGGAGGAGTGAATCCAGCTTGTTTCTATGCTGCCATCTTGGAATTGGAAGTCCTTTTATGCGGGTTATTTAAGCTTTTCCTCCAGGGATAACAAATGCACTCTAACTATTGTCCCAGCTTCCATAAATTGGCAGTGCTGCCTGGGATCCTCTGGTGAGAAGAGATGTCACAATAAATTAGCAATATCTGCCATGGGTATGAGTGGGGCAGGCAGTGGTATGTGTGCTGAGGATTTGCCATCTGGGCTCAACTTCTTTCAGATCTATGAGTCTGATCCTGTCAACCTAATCAAATACCTTTCAAGTCCAAGAAGAATGGGCCTTATGAGACAATGAGGCTGAATTTCAAAAAACATGCCTGAACTTTGGGGGAAATTAAATTAGTACAGTTCCTTTACACACGCTGCTTTGGAAGGCATTGCACTTGTGCCAGTGAGGCTAGCTTTGCTTGTACATTTTTGGAGTGCTGTTTTACAATTGCTGGTTAATAATGGACCATAAAACACATAATTTTCAATCATTTATGGTCTCATCTCACTTTTGGCTTCAAATGCCATTACCCTGCCTTATCATTTGCTGTTCTCTGGGCTTGATCCCATTTAACTCTTGGTTGTATCCCGAATCAGATCTGTCCTAATAAAATGAAGATGTATCTCCTCTGAAAGTGCCAAGAACAGCTTGCAGGCTCTGAAGCCCATACGGAAAAGGAAATTCCCAACATCTAAATACAGGGAGCATCACCAGAAGGGTGAGTGCCTTCCCAAGTAGTACTGGTAAGGAGGAGACTCATCTGCTGCTGAACCATGGGTGTTGGTTGGAAGCCAGTTCTGTTACTCTCAATCTGTGCCTGGGCCACCTCTAAAGAGCCATACATCACCCACACCTGGTGGTCCTCTTGCTGACCACTGGATTTTGCTAAAGTCATTTTCACGTACGTTGATTTTGTCTCCTTAGTGCTCCACAGGAGCCAGGTGGATGCACTGGCACAGCCTCCCCTGCTTCTCGACATTGTGCCTGTGAGCCTGAGGTCTTTGTCAGTAACTGGCTGCTCCTCATTCTACCTGAGGCCAGACTCCATACCCCTTGTTCCTCAGCTCCAGCCCTGGGAGTCATCTGTGCTCAGGCAGCGGTCCCAGGTTAGATACCTCCTTCCCCTTAGGCCCAGCCCCACCAGAGGAGACCCTGCAGCTGCTTCCAGTGGCCTGGGCTGCAAATCCTGAATGACTATTTGTTCAAACTACTAACATCTCAGCCCATGGAAAAGACCTAAGCGATCTCATGGCTGATTTTCTTCCTGGGCTGTTCCATATGCCAGAGCCCCTGGCTTTTCTTTAGCTGATTCTGATTCCTGGAAAGGGGTGAAAGGAATTTCTCCAGGCACTTTTGGAAGGAGCCCCAGCTGTGGAAACCTTCCCTGAGCAACCAGACCACCAGCAAGACCTCACCTGACCTTTAGTCCTGGAGAAGCAAAGGGCCTGATGGTGGCACCCCCTGAGGTGTGCCCTGGGGCAGGACACAGAACAGTGCAATATATTATTACCGAGGTCAGGCTCGATTTTCCTTTTAATTTTTTCCCCTGGAAAGAAAAATCCCTTTCTTTGTATTTGGAAGGCTTAACTTTAATCTCATGTTCCCCTTTCAGCTAATGATGTGGTACACCTTGCAAGAAACGGAAGTTCATACAACTTCTTCAGCATCTGAGTAGGGGAGAGCTGGATTTTAAAGGAAATTTGTAAATGATTTTTATCGTTAACTGAAATTTCATTCATAGATGTTCTTCTGTTCTCTTTCTGCTCCTCTTTGTCACACAGACATACACAACCAAGCCATGGCTGCTATTCAGAAGCCGCTTTGCCTGGAGTATCTCAAAGCAGCAGCTGGCTCTTGCAGAGTGTTCCGTGCGTGAGTACTGCATCCAGGCACTTGCCCGTGTACTTTCCTCAAACATACTCATTTACTCCTCAGGAGAGACCCATGAGGTAAGCAGCTTTAGCATCCCTATTTTACAGATGGAAAAACTGAGGCACAGACCAGCTGTCACCTTTCCAGCCTGTCTGGGGCCGGAGTCCATGCCCTGACCCCCGTGCCATTGAGCTCTGGTGAGCCCTGCATCCCCCACTGCTGCCTGCACATGCTTCGGTCTCTCCTCCACAGCTTCCTCTCAGCTTCTCCAGGGTCCCAACCCCGTTTCTGTCTTCTTTCTGCAGTTGGAAATGGTCTTTCACATATGCAGGGCTCTCATGCTATGTATTTAGAAGCCCTTAATGAAGGAATCCATTCTAGAAGATTACATATATGGGCTTTTCTAGTAGAACAGGAACAATTATTTAGTGGTCAGAGAGAAACTTTTGAAATGGTCTTGACTTTCAGAGCTTGAAAAATGACAATGAAAGGAAGCAGACTTAATGAAATGGCCTTTTAGAACACAGGGCTCAGGGAGGTGCTGAAGTCTGATGCAGAGACCAAGCTCAGATGAGGGCAGTCCACCTGTCACTGTGTTCTACTAGAATTTAAGCTCACAGGGGCAGGAGTTCCGCCTGTTCCTGCTGCATGGGCACAGAACAGTGCCTGACACATCTTCCTGATCACCTGCGATGGCTGGGCACCATGCTGGACAATGGAAGGGCAGTGGCCCGTAAGAGTGCTGGAGTTCCTGCGCTCACAGAGGTTAGGACTAAAGGGAGAACAGTCCGTTCTGGTCTGGACCTCAGACTTTGGGTAAGTGTTAGGGTTCAGGGAGGACTTTAAAAATGGGTGGGATTTCTTCCCAGCCATGGCCACATCTCCTCTAAGGTCCCTCAAAGGCTCGTGCTACAAGGTCTGAGTGGAGCTATCAGGCTTTGGAGGTCACTCATCCCACCAAGGCCTCAGGGGTCCTTCATTCATCCGGCTGCTGGTCCCACCTGGGAGTGGTGCACGTTTGAGGTATGGAACCCGAAAGACCTAGAAACAAATAATGTGTTTGATAACTTGTTTCTTTTCACATTTGTTTAGAGAAGAAGAGGTTAATTACCACAGTAGCATAAAGGCCAGTTAACTGTCCACATAATCAGGTTTACCGGGAGCTGCCCTTCTGTCCTCCGTGCCTGTGGACACCTTGCGGGCGGACAGCATTGGAAGCATTCATCTGATCCACCGTGCTTCCCGGGCTCCTGAGCCAGGAGGAGCTGTGTACAGTGTTGCCTGCACTGTGTCTTCTAATGAAGGCTTTTATTTTACGGCAGCTGCTGGCAAGAAAGCAGACGGTGGAAACTCCTCTCCCTCCTCCTTAGTGAATGTTTCCACTGCTGTGACTCCATTTGGATCAGAGTTGCTTTTCTGTGGACTTTCATACACTCTCCGCTCTGGGCAGAAGCAGTGAGGTCTCTCTCCGACCATTTCATCTGTACAGTCAAATCCCACCTTTCCATAAAAGCGTCTTCCCCTTCCTGGTTCTCTCTGATGTGTGTGGCCAGTCCTAGGAAAGCATCTAAGGCTTTCAGCTGTATCGAGGTTGCCGTGTCCAGCCTGAGCCCAGCGCCTGACACCCAGCAGGTGCTCTATAAATCTTTGCTGATGGAGGAAAGCAGGAGGAGGCTTGGCTTCCACTGTGCATCTGGCCACATCCAGGAGAGAGGAGGATTTTCCTGTCTTGGGTCTTGCTGAAGTCCCCCTGGCATGAGAGGCTCTCGCCCAGGCCAGTCATCACCTCTGCTCACCTTCTTTTTCCAGATAAGTCGAAGACTGTGAGTTGGTGAGGTGAGACTTCAGTGTCCTCTGGGTTATGAGGAGATAAGGACGAGATCTCTCAGAGAACTGAAGTTGTGACTGGCCTCCCTGCAGACGAAGGCTGGCTCTCAGGCAGGTTCAGGGGGATTTGGTCACCAGTAGCAGCAGCCCTTTGGCCCCTGTGACCCCTGGTGGTCCCTGTTCAGTGTGCTGTGTGTCCACCTAGACTTCGGATCTTTCCATGGTGCCAGCCTGGCCTTTTACTTTCACGCAGCTGTTCCACAGCAGGGGCAACAAAACACACCACCACACAACACCATATCTCACAACACCACATCTCACTGCATGACACCACACCTCTCCCCACAACACCACAACACCCACCACACACACACCGCGTAACACTTCATAACACCACACCTCACGTCATAGCACATCACACCTTACAATACCACACATCACCTGAGAACACCGCACCTCACCTCACAATACCACAACCCTCAGCAAACAACATAATACCTCACCACATAACACCACACCTCACCTCATAGCCCCACACTTTACCACACAACACCTCACCACACAAAACTGCATCCTCCACCAGATAATAACACATCACTCTGCAAACACCAAACCTTACCACATAACACACACCTCATTTCATAGTGTCACATCTCACCACACAACACCTTACCTCACAATACCACACTTCATCTCAGAACACCACACCTCACCCACACTACCACAGCCCCCACCACACACCATATCACACTGCACAACACCTCACAACACCACACCTCATTTCACAACAATACACCTTACTTCACAACACCACACCTCACATCACAATACCACATTTCACTTCATAATACCACAAACTCACCACACAACACCATATCTCATCTCACAATACCACATCTCACCTTACAATACCACACTCCTACCACACCTCAGCTTACCTCATAATCCCACAACTCACCACACAATACCACACTTCCACCACACCACATCTCACTTCACAGTACCACCCCCTTACCACACAATACCACACCTCACCACACACCACACCTCTCCCCCTACAACACCACACCTACCTCACAACACCATACCCCTCACCACACAACACCACACCTCACCACACACCACGCTTGTCACCACAAAACACCATACCCCATATCACCTCACAACACGACACCCCTCACCACACCACAACTCACCACACTATACCCTATCCCCCACCTCACAACGCCACACCCTGCATCTCACAATATCACACCACATTGCACACCACATCATACTGCACGATACCTCCCCTTACAACACCACATCTCATCACACAACACCACACCTCACCTCACAATACCACATCTTTCCTCTTAAAATACCACACCTCATCTCACAAGACCACACCTCCCCACACCACACCACACCACATAGCACCACAACAACACACAATACCACACAACATCACTTCACACTCACCCACCCACTCCAACTCAATTTCAACCCAGTAGTAACTTACCTGTGAATGAATGCTGGGACCACCAGGGTCCCCCAGAAGGCAGTCATAACAATCTACCCAGCTGGAGGAAGAAACAAATGTTTGTTTGGACAATTTGCATCCGCTCCTTCATACTACTTCTTCAAACCGGATAAAAGAGAACTCTGTATACTATACACAGAAACTCCTGTTACTGGCAGAATCTTAAAATATTTATACAGCATACAAACAATACCAAGGAATTTCCTACAAGCTATATATTGACTTCATAAACACAAGGCCATTATGTATTTGTCTTAATTATACACAACAAGTTATTGATTGCAGTACAGTAAAATCTGAAGGCAAAAATCTCAAGATCAACACTTCTATATACAGTATGCTGTTGCAAATGGCTACTGCGATAAGCTGGGAGATCAACACATGGCACTGTTAATCTCAGGGCTGAAGATGCATGGCCTTTGGGAACCTGGGGCCTCCCTGTGTGGCTAGAGAGGGAAGTTAGCTCAGCCTGGTGGGTGTGATGGGTGTGTCCTGCTGTCCACAGAGCAGGGCACTCATCTGGTGGGCCATGTTGCCGGGAGACCCTGAAGCACCTGGGTAAGCTGCTGTGTCCCGGCCTTGGCCACTTCCCATGTGCCAGTGAGTGATGTTCAGGGTTTGTATTAGTCAGGGTTCTCTAGAGGGACAGTAGTAATGGAATATATGTATGTCACATGTGTGTATACACACACACACGTAAGGGGGAGTTTATTAAGTATTAACTCACACAATCATAAGGTCCCACAATAGGCCATCTGCAGGCTGACGAGAAAGGAGAGCCAGTCCGAGTTCCAAAAGTGAAGAACTTGGAGTTCGATGTTCGAGGACAGGAAGCGTCCAGCACGGGAGAAGGATGTGTGCTGGGAGGCTAGGCCAGTCTCTCTTTTCACATTCTTCTGCCTGCCTGCTTTATAGTCTAACCTCACTGGCAGCTGATTAGATGGTGCCCACTCAGATTAAGGGTAGGTCTGTCTTTCCCAGCCCACTCACTCAAATGTGAATCTCCTTTTTTTAACACCCTCACAGACACACCCAGGATTGATACTTTGTATCCTTCAATCCAATCAAGTTGACACAGTATTAACTAT
The DNA here is from genome assembly GCF_028885655.2 of Pongo abelii. Classification (NCBI taxonomy): domain Eukaryota; kingdom Metazoa; phylum Chordata; class Mammalia; order Primates; family Hominidae; genus Pongo; species Pongo abelii. The sequence goes on from NC_071990.2 coordinate 171,881,961, forward strand.
CTCAGAGTTCCTCACAGGAAGGAGATCGCAGAGGAGAATGTGGTATTAACTATCTCAGCGTTCCTCACAGGAAGGAGACCGCAGAGGAGAATGTGGTATTAACTATCTCAGCGTTCCTCAAAGGAAGGAGATCGCAGAGGAGAATGTGGTATTAACTATCTCAGCGTTCCTCACAGGAAGGAGATCGCAGAGGAGAATGTGGTATTAACTATCTCAGCGTTCCTCACAGGAAGGAGATCGCAGAGGAGAATGTGGTATTAACTATCTCAGCGTTCCTCACAGGAAGGAGATCGCAGAGGAGAATGTGGTATTAACTATCTCAGCGTTCCTCACAGGAAGGAGATCGCAGAGGAGAATGTGGTATTAACTATCTCAGCGTTCCTCACAGGAAGGAGATCGCAGTGGAGAATGTGGTATTAACTATCTCAGCGTTCCTCACAGGAAGGAGATCGCAGAGGAGAATGTGGTATTAACTATCTCAGCGTTCCTCACAGGAAGGAGATCGCAGAGGAGAATGTGGTATTAACTATCTCAGCGTTCCTCACAGGAAGGAGATCGCAGTGGAGAATGTGGTATTAACTATCTCAGAGTTCCTCACAGGAAGGAGATCGCAGAGGAGAATGTGGTATTAACTATCTCAGAGTTCCTCACAGGAAGGAGATCGCAGAGGAGAATGTGGTATTAACTATCTCAGAGTTCCTCAAAGGAAGGAGATCGCAGAGGAGAATGTGGTATTAACTATCTCAGCGTTCCTCACAGGAAGGAGATCGCAGAGGAGAATGTGGTATTAACTATCTCAGAGTTCCTCACAGGAAGGAGATCGCAGAGGAGAATGTGGTATTAACTATCTCAGAGTTCCTCAAAGGAAGGAGATCGCAGTGGAGAATATGGTGTTCCTTGCCCTTCCTCTCTCTGCTCTGCTCCCGCCTTGGGCCACCACTGTGTCCCTCAGTACCATTTCTATTTCAGATTCCAGTATCTTTAAAAGCAAAAAGAAAGTAAATGGTACTTCTTCCCACAAAATGTTTGTCTATTTCTGAGGTACATGTTTATTTTAATGTCATTTATCTCTGGGAATAAAGAATAACTCCCAACCAGCCAAGTGGATAAGAACCAAAAATATTCTGTCTTGGGCCATTTATGTTGCAGTAGCAGAATACCTGGGCTGAGTAATTTATATTGTATAGAAATGTATTTGACTCATGGTTCTGGAGGCTGGGAAGTCCAAGAGCGTGGTACCAGCATCTGGTGAGGGCCTTTGTGCTGCGTCATTCTATGGTGAAAAGCAGAAGAGCAAAAGAGGGCAACAGCGAGAGAGGGCAGGGAGGGTTGAACTTGCTTTTATAACAAACCTACTCCCACAATAATGACAT